>NC_086180.1:22106946-22736946 GCF_023053635.1 Elgaria multicarinata webbii | reverse complement strand
GTCTCCACAAGCTGTTGACCCACAGGCGGTTGAAAAGAACTGAGGGGATTAGGCGGGAACCCCTGAGCATGCTCAGTGGACAGTGGGGGAGGGGTTCCCACCTAAAAGACTTTCAGCTAGAGAAGGTTCCGAAGCTGGCCCTGCGCAGGCGCAGAGCCCATATGTGTGATGCACAGAGACCACGAAGAAGAACAAAATATTTAGAAACATATTTTCTCAATTCAAACCACATGTCCACCTATGTAAAGGATCTGATCTTAATCCTGCAAAAGTTCTGGAAACCCCAGTAAGGATGTGGGATTTCAGCCTCATGAGCTGAACCTCAATGTTTTGTTTTTCCCTTTCAGATTTGCCTCCAAGTCCTTCTTATCTTACCAAGCATTTCTTCGGAACACTGCCTCTTCCACTTCTCCTTTCCTTGGCCCTTGAGTTTCCCATGGTCTGTTGCTTCTTCAGACCTCTGATTGTTCTTTTTCTAGCTTCTTCTTTTACCTACTAGCTGTATCTGGCGTAACATATGCCATTGTAGCATATCTTAAAGTTTATTAATTAAATATCATTATGGGGGGTGTGGGCTGCTTGGAGGCTGCCGATACAGCGCTGTCTGGCAGACCTGGGGGGTAGGAAGGTCCGGGGGAGGGGGAGCAGGTGTCCCCCTCTCCTCGGAGTTCCTGTCAGCCTTGGGCCGCTCGCGCAGCTCGCATGAGATTAGGCTGGGGCCTGGGCTCACAGCAGGCGTGCGGCCTCCCACCCAGCCACCAAGGGTCCCGGCTGTGCCTCGCTCATGATCCGGACCCTCTCCCCAGGGTTCCTGTCAGCCTTGGGCCACCCACACAGCTCGCATGAGATTAGGTCGGGGCCTCGGCTTGCAGCAGGTGAGTGGCCTCCCACCCGGCCACCAAGGGCCCACGCCATGCCTCGCTCATGCTCCGGACCGTGGCACTGCTCCCTTCATGGGGGGGGAGCGAAGAGGCAGAAAGGGGGGTAGGATTACCTTGGAAAGCCTGGAGGAGTCGGGCAAGGGGCTTAGCAACCTGTATCAGCTGATGTTACACATTGTTCCTGTTGCTTAGCAACCTGTATCAGCTGAAGCCTTTTCGGAAACATACCTGAGTGTTTTTTATATATATAGATGCTTAGGCCTTTCTGCTTACCCCACTCCTGACACTGGGGTTTCATCACCACCACGAAATTGCTGATTTATTACTTCTCAAAATACACAGCCATATCCTGTGACCCATGCCCTCGATGATCGAGCTGCTGTACATGATGCACCACATCATATACAGATGCATAATTCCATGTCCAGTAGCAAATTTATGGGAACAAATTCTGCCACTTTACAAAAGACAGCTGTGCACAGTGCTAATTGGCTAACATTTGAGACTTCGAGTATTTACTTCCCCAGCTGACCCTAGAGTGGTTTAGTTGTTCCTTTAAAACGTTAAGGCGAATGAATACTTAAAATAAAGGTAATGCAGCACTTTAAAGTAACGGAAAAGGCAGGCCACTGCTGAAATATTGTGGGGAGGAAGAGTGACAAGTGCATTTGTCAAATGCACTAGGCAGGCAATGGAGAAGGGAGCCAGACTTACCCTGGGAGGAAAAATAAACAGCAAGTCCTGTTTAAAGTCCTTTCTACTAGGGGTGTGCACAGACCCCCCGCTCCGCTTCACTTGCAGATCCGCCATTTTCCGGATCGGGCCGCTCCGCCCCGCCCCCGCTCCGCCCACTTCCGCTCCGCTCCGCCCGGAGCTCCGGATCCGGATCCGGAGCTCCGTTTCCCCCCCCCATAGGCTTGCATTGAAAGCTAAAAAATTATACAACTTTTTTTCTGTTCAAGTTAGAAACCTCATGTTTGGCACCATGACACCTCATGGGGATATACACACGCACGCCAAGTTTCAAAGCAATCCCATCATCCCCTGATTTTTGGCGAATTTTTGAAAATCGGGCACCCCACACACAACATCCCTGCGAGGTGGGCAGGGGAGGAGGGAGGGAAGGCAGGCAGGCATGCAGCTGGCATTTCTGGGGGCATAAGGAAGTGAGCCAAGGATAAGCCAGTAATGCATATAAAATGGAATAAATCAATCAATAAACAAAGGAGGGGTGGAATTAAAAGCAGCAGTGTTGCTCAATAAACAACAAGAAGAACTTTTTTTAAAAGGCTATATCTGTCTTTTACCAGCAATAGGGGGACGTGCCCGGGGGAGGGGGAAGTAGCTGCCAGTTCAAGACACTGACAGCCACAGCTCTGAGAAGAAGTAAAACGCTCACTTCGACTCAGAACAGGCATTGCTCCACCACTGAAAAGTGACCATTCACTTCAACTCATGATAGGCATTGCTCCACCGTTTTACTCTCTTTGGAAGGCTCTAATGGCCTTCCAGTGCAGGAGAGAGTGGGGGCACGTCCACGATGAGATGCCCTAGGGGAGCTCATCCCCTTGCACCACATCGATTCAGTTGTTCCCCAAGGTTAGGGTGGGGAGCAGTGCTGTGTTTCTATCTCTTATTCTTGGCTTAGTATATGATTTCAGGTTGTGTTTGTGCATTTGGTGGGGCTACTGTGTTAAAAAACACGGGGAAAAGCCCGTTCAGATGAAGAAAGAGAAGTTTCCCAGAATCCCAAGTTACCTGTTTTGCCTATGCCCTCCTCCAACTTTGGGATCATCATGACCGGGAGCTGACTCTGCCCCTCAGCCCTTTGAAAAAGGTATTTTTCCCGCCGATTTTTTAAAAACTTCTAGCCCGCGACCCGTACGATGCAGAAAGTTGAGAGTGGTCTCAAAATGACCCCCATCCACGACTCTCTGTGCACAAGAATTTTCAGAACGATAGCTTAAACCCCCCCCAGTTATCCCCGATTCTTTCCCTCAATGCAATCCTATGGGCGAAAAGCCGAAAACGCAGTTTGAGCCGCGCGGTTGACCCGATTTTCACAAAAATATAGCCCGCGACCCAGACAACGCAGAAAGTTGAGAGTGGTCTCAAAATGACCCCCATCCACGACTCTCTGTGCACAAGAATTTCCAGAACGATAGCTTAAACCCCCCCCAGTTATCCCCGATTCTTTCCCTCAATGCAATCCTATGGGCGAAAAGCCGAAAACGCAGTTTGAGCCGCGCGGTTGACCCGATTTTCACAAAAATATAGCCCGCGACCCAGACAACGCAGAAAGTTGAGAGTGGTCTCAAAATGACCCCCATCCACGACTCTCTGTGCACAAGAATTTCCAGAATGATAGCTTCAAAAACAACGTAGTTATGCGCGATTATTTGCCGCAATGCAATCCTATGGCGAAATGTTTTCAAGATGGCGACCGGAGCGCTCCGCCTGAACTCGGAGCTCCGAAAAATGGTCGCTTCTCTTCGCCTTGCTTCTAGGGGGTCCGCGGTCCGCTCCTACTCCGCCTCTGGGTAAGGCGGAGCAGGCCAATCCGCTACTGCTTCTACGCTCCTAATCGGAGCGGAGCACATCCCTACTTTCTACACCTGAAGTAGAATCATAGAATCATAGAATAGCAGAGTTGGAAGGGGCCTACAAGGCCAACGAGTCCAACCCCCTGCTCAATGCAGGAATCCACCCTAAAGCATCTCTGACAGATGGTTGTCCAGCTGCCTCTTGAAGGCCTCTAGTATGGGAGAGGCCACAACCTCACCAGGCAACTGATTCCATTGTTGTACTGCTCTAACAGTCAGGAAGTTTTTCCTGATGTCCAGTTGGAATCTGGCTTCCTTTAACCTGAGCCTGTTATTCCGTGTCCTGTACTCTGGGAGGATCGAGAAGAGATCCTGGCCCTCCTCTGTGTGACAACCTTTTAAGTATTTGAAGAGTGCTATCATGTCTCCCCTCAATCTTCTCTTCTCCAGGCTAAACATGCCCAGTTCTTTCAGTCTCTCTTCATAGGGCTTTGTTTCCAGACCCCTGATCATCCTGGTTGCCCTCCTCTGAACACGCTCCAGCTTGTCTGCGTCCTTCTTGAATTGTGGAGCCCAGAACTGGACGCAATACTCTAGATGAGGCCTAACCAGGGCCGAATAGAGAGGAACCAGTACCTCATGTGATTTGGAAGCTATACTTCTATTAATGCAGCCCAAAATAGCATTTGCCTTTCTTGCAGCCATATCGCACTGTTGGCTCATATTCAGCTTATGATCTACAACAATTCCAAGATCCTTCTCTTTTTTAGTATTGCTGAGCCAAGTATCCCCCATCTTGTAACTGTGCCTTTGGTTTCTATTTCCTAAATGTAGACTCCCTTTCTGGGCCCCAACACATCCTTAACACACCCTCTTAGCATTAAAAGAAGTTAACTTGCTGCCAAAAGGATGACATGCTTCTGATCTCTTTTTCTCTCCCCCTCCCTCCCTCCCCATATCTAGGTCATGTAATTATCTCAGACTGCAGTGTAGACTTAAGCGCACCAGACTCTTGAACGTTAGAGACCACCTGCTGTCGACACAGACATGCTGACTTCGCACTGCTCCATCCCGCTTTCCAAAGTTTCTTCAGATATTACAGGGAAACACAGCAGTGTTTCCCTGTGTTAAGGATGATCAGTAAAAACAGCATTCCACCATGTTAAAAGGCGTTATTGGGGGGTGGGTCATTCTAGTATCCTAAAATGGAAGATATTTCACCTATCTTTCTGAAATGGAGTACTGCCAGAAAGAAATGTTGGTTTTACATACCCTGCGTGTTTCAAGAAGGTTGGTGAAATATTGAGGGCAAGATGTCACTTTAAATGACAAAAGGGGGGAAGCCTCTCTGTTTCAAATTGACACAGAAGTGCTTCCGGGGTGGCGACCATTTTTTTTGTGCACTAAAAGCTCCAAATTGGGAGCCTTACCATGCAATCCATTAGTAGGATTGCATTCCTCCCCTTTGATGGAATGGACTTTCTTCTTTCAAAAGTCCATTCCATCAATTTTTAATTATTTTTTTAAAAAACCTATGTTTCCCTATGGGGAATCTGATAAGGCAACGCATGCGACTCAGATCAGATTCCCTGGAGGGAGGGGGGAGAAGAAGGGAGAGAGCGGCCTGCGCCCAGCAGCGAGATATCAGGTAAGTGGGGGGTGGGGGTGGGGGTCTTGCCTGGAGCCACCGCTGCAGTTCATGCAGCAGCGGTGGCGGAGCCAGGTAAGGGGCCAGGCGGGAGAGGGGGTTCTTACCTGCTCCGTCAGTGCCGGGCCCGGGCTTGAAATGAGGGCCCTAGTCCACCCAGACGCTCGATTCAAGCCCTGGCCCGGCGACGACAGAGCAGGTAAGAACCCCCCCTCCCGCCTGGACCCTTACCTGGACCCACTGCTGCCGCTGCACGAACTGCGGCGGTGGCTCCAGGCAAGCACCCCACCCCACCCCACTTACCTGCTCCATCGTCGCTGGGCCTGGCCTTGAATTGAGTGCCCTGGTCCACCCGGAAGTAAGGCCGCATCTGCGGCCTTGCTTCTGGGTGGATCTGGGGGCTTGATTCAAGCCCGGGCCCGGCCACGACTGAGCAGGTAAGTGGTGGTGGGGGCTTGCCTGGAGCCGCCGCCGCAGTTCATGTAGATGCGGTGGCGGGGCCAGGTAAGGGGCCAGGCGGGACGGGCCGGGCCTTACCTGCTCCTTCGGTGCCGGGCCCGGGCTTGAATCGAGCCCCCGGGTCTACCCGGAAGCAAGGCTGCAGGTGCGTCCTTGCTTCCGGGTGGACCAGGGCGCTCAGTTCAAGCCCAGGCCCAGTGACGATGGAGCAGGTAGGTGGGGTGGGGGCTTGCCTGGAGCCGCCGCTGCCGCCGCACGTTCCCCATCCTGCTGTCCCAGCATTCCTGACCATGGGACATACTGACTTGCAATGATGGCAGTTGTAGTTTAACACCTTTGGAGGGCACCAGGTTGGGGAAGGGCTGCTCTAAACAAAAAAAGAAGTAGATGGCTCTAAGTTGTTCGTCATCAGTTTTCCACAACCTCACAGTCACCTCTGCATATCCTATTCTCCATCCTGTCCTCATGGTTTATCTGCTTTGGGAGAATGAGAATTTCACTGGTACTTTCTGCCTCCTTAGGGAGGATGTGGCGTTAAGGCTTGTGAGCCTTAACTCTCAATTTCCCTGCTTTTTGGTGCTTGGTTAAAACTACATCCTTAACGTTGTTTTGTAAACCGTAGGTTTTTTGTTTATTGAATATGGAAATATGAATGAGGAGTGCAAAACACATGAAAATCAAAGTAAGAAATTAAGCAAAACAACTTTGGTATTGTATGCGAATACAAGTGAAGGTACAAATGCAAAGCAGCAGATAGGGATATAATGTTTCAACATTTGTTGACATGGGGAAGCATTAAAAATTAGCATTGCCATAGGGGCCCAGGGCAAAGCTGTTCTGCGGAATTAATGATGAGAAAATGCAGAGGAGACTACTGTCTGAACCACAGTTAACCTTTGACTTTCCTTAGCTAGGGAGTTTCCCTAGGTGCTGAGCTTAGTAACTCAGACCTGGTTCACACAATCACAGTGGCTTGTTTAAGCCATGATGTGTTCCAATCACCATAGCTTGTTGTGCCATCCAAACCCAGGTGGCATGGCTTGTTGAGGTGGGAAGAAGCCACCCTCAAATAACCCATAGGCTGTAGTTGGGTTATTTGAGGGTTGTTTCCCTCTCCAACAAGCCATGGCACCCAGGTTCAGATGACACAACAAGCCACCATAATTTCTTTAATTCATCATGATTGTGCAACTGGCCAGTGTTTGTCCTGTCTGTAATGAGTCAAAGTGAGGGAATTGATTATGTGTACTGTGGCAAGGCAGTTCCAAAAGAAGGTCAGGAGACTCTACTAAATGAAGTCCGCCAGGCCCACCCTGGGTGTATATTACCAAGACCTGCTAACAAAATTCAAACCTGAAAATTTGAAGGAGAAACTTTTAAAAGGAAATTACTTTTATTTATTTATTGCATTTATATACCGGCCCATAGCCGAAGCTCTCTGGGCAGTTTACAAAACAGTAAACATTAAAAGCAAATATGCAAAGTTTAAAAACATAAAAAGCATAAAAACAACAGTATCTTATAAAACCAGCTATTCTGTGGTCCATTAAAAACAAACAAACTCCGCTTATGTTGTTAAATGCTGTTAAATGCCTGGGAGAAGAGAAAGGTCTTAACCTGGTGCCGAAAAGATAACAATGTAGGCACCAGGCAAGCCTCATCGGGGAGATCATTCCATAATTGGGGGGACCACCACTGAAAAGGCCCTCTCCCTTGTTGCCATCCTCCGAGCTTCCCTTGGAGTAGGCACTCAGAGGAGGACCTTAGATGTAGAGCGCAGTGAGCGTGTAGGTTCATGTCTGGAGAGGCATGAACTCAATTCTGCGACGCCACCACCTCGCACACAAGGCTTTGACACGCACACCTCCCTCAGGATAAGCACCGCTACTTAAATACCCGAGGAAAGGGTAAAAAGAAAAGTATAACCTTTCTCTTATAGCAGAGGGAAAAGGTAAGGAGATTTGGAAAAGGCTTTTCTGTGAATATAGCAGGCTGGAGGGTTATTTTATTTTATTTATTTATTTATTTCATTTCTATACCGCCCAATAGCCGAAGCTCTCTGGGTGGTTCACAAAAAATGTAATGTAAAGTGTTTATTTATGAACCAATAGAGCAGGAGACACAGCCAAACTGACACGTGGTTTTATGGTAGCAAAATAAAGAACATGTTTATTGTTGTTTACAGTTCTTAGTTGCCTCAAATTCTATTCAAATCCTACCTGTTCTTAAGAATACTGGTAGTAACAAATCTAATAACAATCCTTAGTCCTTATGATCTTATTTTCACTCACTCCTCACACAACTCCTGGCAAGAAATCACCCAGCTAAACACATCTACCCTCCAAACCCAATCACCAACCGAACACCTCAAACCACTCAGCTCCCCCATATATACCCCTCCCCTTTTCACAGCATCACCAGCCACACCCACTGAGTCCAACATTCCGTACTCTCTAGACATACTCAGCAGACATACCTAAGGGAATAGAAATGTGGGTATATATATTCCCCCCTTCTTTAAGCTCTGTCAAGGCCAGACTTATTCCAGGTTCCTTCTCTAGTGGCCTAGAGGCAAAGCTAACTTGTATCAACTATCCAAGAGGGTATTAGTAGAGTGTCTCTGAACATTTTTTACCTGCTGGATGGGTTTGCCTGTAGAAAGAAGCACAGTCAAATATAACATATTAACCTACTGAGTTTCTCTATATAAATTGCTTTTTTTTTTTGCCTTCTTTTAAAATTTTGTTTTAACTGTTTTATTCTGTTTTTATTTTCATTTTACCTTGTACACCGCTCCGAAATTTTTCAATGGGGAGCGGTATATAAATATTCTAAATAAATAATAAATAAATAAATAATACCTTAAACTTTGAACAACTAAGGGTGTAATCCCATGTATGTTTAGTTAAAAAGAACTCCTACAATTCCCAGCATGCCTAGCTGGGGCATGCTGGGAGTTGTATGGCTTTTTTCTGTCTAAACATACATAGAATGGTGCTTTAAATAATCCAGTTCTGCTCTCCTCTCCCCTAGTAACTTACTTAGCCCTTTTTAATCTTTTTTAATTTTGTCAAGAAAGGCTAATTTTATCTGTTAAGAGATTCATGTCCCTCTCCTCCCCCAATCGAATTCTGATAACCAGGAGAGAGATACATTTTTGAATTTTGTATTTGGTTCCCTAAAATGTATCAACATAACTTGTCTACAAAAAATGTACAATAAAATAACAATTACATTGGGTCTCCTACCTGGTAAATGGATTAGCCTGCATGAAGGAAGACAGTCAAACATAATATATTAACTCATCTAAATTACTAATTTACTTAAATTTCCTAAATTACTCATACTCCAACAACTAGCTAATACAGTGAAACATAAAGGAAGCCTGTCTGTAAGCACAATGCATACCTAAACTATGAACCTAGCAATGATCTCTGTAATCCACTCTGCTCCCCAACTGTCCCAAGAGCATTTTGAAATGAAAAACAGCAACTGACACTACAGCTGGAATTCAGAGCATTGTTGTGTAGGCATCATTGTGACCTCAGAGATTCACACATGTCTTTATTTTAAAGGGATATCCCACTTTTCTGCTGCAACAGCCTGCAAGCCAATTTACCAACTTTATGGTCTATTCCTATTTTGGGTTTCTTTGCACAATAAGTTGGTATCTGTGTCAGCCTATATACTTGTGAGGCCAAATGGTCAGCGTATTAAAAAAGATCAATTGTGTATTTGTTGCAAAAATAAGTGTTTATAGAAATGAAAGCAAAGAGTAAGTATGTGTTTTAAATGTACTAATAAAGGTAAATTGTCTAGCATGCTGTAGTGGTGTGCAACTCTATTTGTCATCCTCCCTCACTTGGTCTGCACCTGAAAAGTGTAGTTATAAATGAATATGTAATGTCCACTGTTCACTTCAACTTTTGCTCTGAATATATACATGAAATGCAACTAAAATATTGCCTGTAAATATAATTTGTAATGAATTTAATATAAACCCACCTAATTCAAAATCTATAAGTTATATAAGGTCTCCTACCTGATACATGGATTTGCCTGCATGAAGAACACTCATCTAGTATTAGTAATGATTGCCTAAATTAGTAATACTTGAACAACTAACACTGTGAATATATGAATGAAATATAAAAGAATCATGTCTGTAAATACAACACATAGCTAAACTAACTATGAACCTAACAGTGATTACTGCAATCCATTCTGCTCCCAACTGTCCCAAGAGCACTTTGAAATGAAAAGCACCAACTGACACTTCAGCTGGAACTCAGAGCATTATTGTGACCTCAGAGGTTTAGATATGTCTTTATGTTAAAGGTATATCCCTTTTTTTTCCATTGCAACAGCCTGCAGGGCAGTTTATAAACATGAAATATGAATCACAGCAGTAGAAAATAATTTAATTTTGGCTGGCTTCCTGCTAGAGTGCTGGTTCTCCCCAATATCAAAGCAAGAGAAGCTAGGCCAGGGGTAATTAATGTGGTGGCAGTGGGCCCCAATGTATCCCGGGGCACTTTTCTTGGTGCCCACCCAGCTGCCCTGTTCCTCTCAATTAAAAACAAAACATTTTCTTACCGGCAGCTGCTATTGCTGTGAAACAGGTGTTGGTGCTGAAAACTGGGTTCAGATGAGTTCTTTAATAAGTTGGGGCTCTGCCCCGACTTCTGCCCTATACTCAGTCTTTTGTATTTGTCCTTGGTCATGCCTTCCATGGCAGCCATTTTGTGGTGGTACCTAGAACAATTTTTTTCATATTGCTGAATGTGGTTATGTCCCCAAAAGGTTGCCAACCTATAGGTTAGGGGGTTGGGCTTAGTGTTGGTAAGTGTGCACTTACTAACAAGGCAAGAAATGAGCGGTTGTAGGAAGCGGCAAGGGGTGAGGTTTGCACTACAGAGGGGTAACACTACATGGGCACCCCAGTGAGGTAAATACCATCCACAGTTAGGTGAAGCTGACTCTGATCCCAGTTAACCTGTGATAATTAACCAGAGGCTTCAATTTTCCCTCTCTTCTGCCCACAAGACTGCTCTGGGGAACATCAGACTGTAAATCAGAAATTTCTGCAGAGTTCAAAGCAGGTGGAACGAACTCGAAAGGTCATGGCAATCAATGAGCAATCTGTCATAGACATATAAACATCAGATTATCTAGTGTCTAAACATTCACGAAGAAACCTGCTTGAGCTACACAGACTGAAGTCTACTACTCCCTTAAATTTTAGCTGAGGAAACAGACTTGAAATCACTACAACTACATTTTCTTTCAGGGCTCATTCAGTTCTATTGAAATTGGACTCATTTAAATTTTTTGTTATCAATAATTTGAGAAAACTCAATACTACAATATTTAAACTCATGCATGCAATGGCGCATTAACTTAATTTTTGCAATGGGAGTAAGAGCAAACCTTGAAGAACTTATATCTTCTAAGGCCCTTTCCTCACCTACGGGTGTAGAGGGAGGGAGAGGAGGTGATCCCGGACTTACCAGCTTCCTTCCTGTCATGGCCGCCATTTTATTTTATTTTTAAAGAGAAAGAGCTGGACCGCACTCGCGCTCCAGTGAAAATTAAGGTAAAAAAAACCCCCACCCCTGCTCCCCACCCCACCCCAAGGGCCCTGGACTTTTATTTTATTTTACTTACTTACCTTCCCGTCATGGCCGCCATTTTATTTTATTTTTAAAGAGAAAGAGCTGGACCGCACTCGCGCTCCAGTGAAAATTAAGGTAAAAAACCCCCACCCCTGCTCCCCACCCCACCCCAAGGGCCCTGGACTTCCCCCATCCCATCTCCTTCCCTCTGAATACTCCTGCTACTTTCGGCATAGAGGGAAAAAGCTGGGACGGGCGCCCACACCACCCGTGGTCCTCAGAATCGTCCCGGGACCACAGGTAAAACCGGGATAACTGAGGTGTCAGTTATCCTGGGGAAATGGAGGGGTCATCACTCCCTTCTTCTGGGATCCCCTGTGCACCATTTGGATGCACAGGTATGACCCAAGGATGATCCCTCAAAAATGGATGGTGTAGAAAGGGCCTAATTTTCAACTAATTGAAGTTTTGGGCACTCTAATCCTATATCCCTGCCTTCACTGCTGCTGCACAAGAGTGACACCACAATAGTTTTTTTTAAAAAACAGCAACAACATCTACTGTCATCAAGATGTAATCATCTTCAGAAATCCACTAGTGGATAACAATTTACCCTTTCCCAACCTGATAACCTACAAATGTTTTGTACTATAACTACCATTATCTTGACCATTGCCCATAGGACTGGGGTTGATGAGAGTTGTAGTCCAAAATATTTAGCCAGTACCAAGTTGGGGAAGGCTGCTCTAAAGCTTTCTGCAATTTAAGTGGAATGAGATGTGACAAGTAATACCCTAGGGTTCCCAAATTGGTGTTCTGTGGACCCCAGGGGGTCCGTGTAACCCACCTAGGGAGTCCATGGCACCATTCACATATTAATTCATTCTGGAGTCCACTGATGACGAATTCCTACCAGAAGTAAAATATAATATCACTGAGCACCTGCGTGATTTAGCAACTAGCTTCAAAGATTACTTCCCTGCACCTAATCCTGAAAACTCATGGATAAGGAATCCTTTTGAATGTGGTGATGTACAACTAACAACTCCATCTGCGGAAGAGCAAGATGCACTTGTTGACATGACTTGTGATGGTTCATTGAAATCATTTTTCAAAGAATATAGACTGGACCAATTCTGGGTGAAGAAGGTTTTTCCTGATTATAAGAAGTTAGGTGAAAAAGCTATGAAATCTAGTTCCCTTTTGTTCCACATAGCTTTGTGAACAAACATTTTCGACATTTTGTTATATGAAGAACAAGCATAGAAATCGGCTCAATGTTGATCCAGATTTGAGATTAAAAGTAGGAAATATTGAATCAGATGTGGAAGGGATTGTTCAGGACAAAAAGAGGCATGATTTCTCCCATCACATTTAGGTCTAGTAGCTGCTAGACATGTCATAATTTGTTCACTTGTAAACTAGACGTTAGTAAAATTAAATTCGTCTTTATATTCCTAACTAAATCATTGTCATTTTTGCATGGTAATATCACAAATATTACAAATTTTATGGTCTGTTTTTTTAGTATACCTAAAATCCTTTGCTTATTAGGGGCTTATTTTCTCCAAAAAATTGCTTCGCACAGGTAACTACCATAGAGATAACAATTTTTTCAAAAGGAGGGGGTCCATGGCTTGGCATTTGAAAAACAAGGGGTTCGCAGTACTTAGTTAATTGGGAACCACTGTCCTAGATATTTGATATATCCATATTTACCACTCCATTGAACTCTCCATCAGTAGGCATTCAGGTATGTTTACAATGCAATCCTATGCATGTCCACTCAGAAGTCCCACTGATTTCAATGCTACTTATTCCCAGCTAAGTGTATCGAACTGCAGCCTTAACCACATTTTGAATAGAAAATGAATGTGATGTGGGGGCAGCAGTGCAGAACTTCCTTGCACATGGAGGAATGAACATGCTTGCAGGAGAAGAAGCCATGCAGGTCAGTCATGAAATGTGACATCAGAGCAGGGCTGGCCATAGGATAAATAGTCTTTGATGCCACCCCCACCCCCTGCTGTGGCCAGCTTTGCAGACTACCCAGAGGGCTGATGGGGCCTGGTGCAGGTGTGATGTTGGGGGTCCTGCTGCTGCCCCCTACAAGGCCCCGTGCATACATGTATGAAGTGTGGGGGTCACACATGGGAATTACTGCATGTATGGACTGCATCTGAGAATTCTCATCTGAGCTCGTCCTTGTCCTGGGATCAAGCAGAATGACAGATGTGCTTCATTTTTTCTTACATTGGGACAAGGGAATAGGGATCGGGTTATGCTTCTCCTGAGTATCTCCTCCAAATTTGGGCAGATCTTTCTGCTTCTTGGAGCTCAATCTTACAGGTCTTCTGGTTGTGTTCTGCTACTGGCCTTCTCCACGACTCAATCAGGAAGGATTCCTCCCTTAAGGGCTGTTCTCACACGGCACCTACACCTTTCCCTTAGGTAACAAGCACAGAAAATTACTCTCCAGTGGTATCTTGCCTGGAAATCTCAGGTGGTTGGTTCCTCATGGTTGGGGAGAGGTCCCAGGATGTTACAATTACATGCTGAAATTCAGTGTCATCTTACACTCTAATATACCATTTCCTCTTTTTTTTTTTAATGAAAACCTTAAACAAAATACCAAGAATTCTGGCCAGGAGCCAATGGTGCACCCAGAAACTGAGGTGAGGGGGGCTTGCTTTGTGGGGGCCTGGGGCAAGTTACTTCAGTTGCCCTCACCCTGCCTCTGTGCAGCCGTGCAACTTGCAGTGTTAGCAAGTTGTGTGGTTTGTGCATTATTTGAAAACATTAGCACTGTGACAGATTATCCATTCTTTTTATCTTTAAAAATAACAGAAGTTATAAATAAAAAGGACATCCATCTGACCTCTTACAGCTTATGGATTTATTTTACTATTCTTTATACAGTGCTTATAGTGTTTACAGTATTTGAAGTGCTAAGTGCTTGGTAATGTTGCCTCAAAGTGAAGCTGTGTTCCACTGATTTTTACCGAGAGCAAATGACATCCAAGTGGAAATTGAAAAAGAGACATACTTTAAGCTAATTTTTGTAGTTTAGTACCCAAACATCCAGTAGAACCTTGAGGAAAAAAGGTTACAGACACTTGCTTTTTGCCACCCTAACTCACTGCAGGCAGTACATTCAGAAAACACAGCGAATGAGCTCAGCTTGGTGCTCCTCTCACCTCAGAGCTCCATCACACCAGGGGGAAACATGCTCCCTACCATCGCTTCTCCGCCCATGTTTTTGTTCCTCAGTTACTTCCTCTTTTAAAAGAGGAAGTACACAACAAGCGTGAGGCCCATTGAGTCCACTGCTCTAATTGTGCTGCTTCTCCTGCACAGAGCAGGAGAGCAGCAATTCTGTGTTTAAAAGTACATCGGACTTAACCAGGGTTTTTTTTTCTCACAATAGGAAGGCCGGAAGGGGCGAGGGAGGCACACGACATCATTTGAGAGACCTGAGCAAACTCCGTGAGTGCCCAGTAATGAGTATACAATAAAACACTCATTGGATGGAGCTCGTAGGTTGGCGTCCCCCTCAGATTGGTGCCCTGGGTGACCACCCAGCTCCCCAGTCTCCCACTCTTAAGGCCAATTCTGAATACCAATCTATTGGAAGAGCTTCCAATCCCAGAAAGGTCATCAAAGTGTTCTTCAGATGTGAAAAAACCACCCAGTTCTTTGAAGGATCATGCAGTATAAGCCATTATTTGTATGATTATGGTTTACTATTAGAATTTAAAATTTAATGATAAGACGCAATAGGGGGAAATGTTGTAATGTATAGATGCAGCCAGTAGGGAAATTTCTACTTTGCATATTTCCAGTTCGTCCCTTCTGGGTTCCTGTAGAGCTGTGCTGGCTCAATCCAGAACAGGGCAGTTAAACTTGTTGAGGCTATGTGGAATAAAGCCTGCTTCTCTTATTGAAAGACTTGCAGCATTCCTGTATTCAGAGTATTACAGACCCTAGTCCATGCAGGTGTATGCCATAATAAAGATGTGACTCTTGATGGTGCCAAAGGATTCTTTGTTGAAACAGACTGACAAAGGCCAAACCTACATGAAGCAGGATATAGCACTATGAAAGTGGTATATGGAGGCATATCTACACTACTGCTCTATAGCAGTATTGAACTGCACTGACAACTGTTAGGGCCCATTGACACATGCCGCTTTCATAGTGTTCATGCCGCTTTCATAGTGTTATATCCTGTTTGGTGTAGATGTGTCATGGGCCCCAAAAGTTGTCAGTGCACTTCAATACCACTATAAAGCAGTAGTGTAGATCCTGCCAAAGTTAAGATGAGAGAAGATCACCTAAGACAGCCAACACTTAGCAGCAAGTGCAAGGCGATAATGAGATATGCCAGGGGGGCAGGGTTTTGGCTAGACTTGTCCCACACCATATTATTTTCCCCTTTATATCTGGCCAAGTAGAAAAACCAACACAACCTTATTTATTCTGGAATATTCCTTGTGTGAAGTTTTTCTGAAAGCGTTAGAGAAAAGCTGACATTTGCTGATTGGGGATGGAAAATTCATCCACCGTTCCTGAAACGTTAAACTCATGTTTAAAAACTGGCACACAGTTTTCCCTTGCATTCACAGCTATGTAAGCTTGATATCCCCAGCAGCAAACATTTCTGTGTATCTATCTGAAGAACATTTGTCATCCCTCCCAATTCCAGTGGATGCCAGTACAGGGGGTTGCTCCTGAACCCAGTTAAGGTTTTTGACCTGCTTTTAAGACCTGTTTGTTTGTCCTCTGAAACTAAGTAGCTAATTCAAGGAGAATGGGAGTTATGGCATTACCTGTTTTCAACATGAAATCAGCCAACCTGATAGCAGGAATGATGTCAGTCTTTCTGGTTCGATAAAAGACTGGCCAACGATCTGTGGAATGAAAGGCATTCTAGCAGACTCCTATGGAGGAGGGCTCTGTGTTCTATTAATATACTCACTACTTGGGTTCCATGGAACATACTGGCTCTTCTGCTAGGGTTTTATTTTCTCCTTTCATAACTCTGAAAAGGAATGGGAGAGTTTTGAGATCCTCAGACAGGCAAAAGAAACCAGCTCCTTTTTAAAAGAAAAATTAATATGAGGTTGTAAGGTTTGTATAGCAGTGTGGCTAAACTTAATAGCTCTTCACACTTTAGACATTGTTTTATCAAGAATCTGCGGAATACAACTATATAAAAATAGATTGATGTTTAAATACCTTTTTGGGCTCTCAATTGTCATGTGTGAGGCAGGGCTGACCCAGTTTCACTTCTACTGCTTATCCTGCATTTGAGTAACAGGCTCCCGCTTTTGGTATGGAGCAACTGCTGCTATCAATTCAACAGGACAGACCAAAGCCCTTAGTAGCTGACTATTTATGTTGGTTCTAAGGACAGGGAAAGTAAGCTCCTGTCAAGTGCCTCACAATCTCCTCCACATGATACTTAACTATTACCAAGTCTGGTGATATTTTAGGCAATTGTTACACCATTGCCAGGAATCATCTCTCCATAGCCTCTTATCTATTTTCTCAAAATGCAATAACTTATTTATTTATTTATTTATTTATTTATTTATTACATTTCTATACCGCCCAGTAGCCGGAGCTCTCTGGGCAGTTCACAAAAATTAAAAACATTCAAAGTATAAAACAACAGTATAAAACCATAATATAAAATACAATATAAAAACTCAACTAGATAAAATCAGCAGCAATGCAAAATTACAAATTTAAAACACCAAGTTAAAATTTATTTATAGACTGTTAAAATGCTGGGAGAATAAAAAGGTCTTCACCTGGCGTCTAAAAGCATATAATTTAGGTGCCAAGCGAACCTCCTTAGGGAGCTCATTCCACAGCCGGGGTGCCACAGCAGAGAAGGCCCTCCTCCTGGTAGCCACCTGCCTCACTTCCTTTGGCAGGGGCTCGCGGAGAAGGACCCCTGAGGATGACCTTAGGGTCCGGGCAGGTACATATGGGAGGAGGCATTCCTTCAGATAACCTGGCCCCAAGCCATTTAGGGCTTTAAATGTTAATACCAGCACTTTGAATCGGGCCCGGACCTGGACTGGCAGCCAATGAAGCTGGAAAAGGACTGGCATAATGTGGTCTCGTCGGCCAGTCCCTGTTAGTAAACGTGCTGCCCTGTTTTGTACCAGTTGAAGTTTCTGGACCGTTTTCAAAGGCAGCCCCACGTATAACTCATTGCAGTAATCCAAACGAGAGGTTATCAGAGCATGGATAACTGTAGCTAGGCTATCTCTGTCCAGATAAGGGTGCAGCTGGTATATCAGCCTAAGCTGATAAAAGGAGGGTATAATGTATATGGTTCCATTGTTTTCCTTCTGACTAGTTGCTTTTTCTGCTAGGTGAATGACAGAACAAGGCAGCACCAGGGCCAGTTTTTGAGGGTAAGACACCCTCAATTGACTCCTCTCTCAGTGAGTCTACCTACCCATCACTATTGTCACTATCTGCTGTTGCTCCTTATGATGTTCCTGCCTCCCGATTATTTCCCCTCCAGTTTCCATCCTTAGGAAACTGCGGTGGTGGTGGTGGGAACCAGAGCACCTGCCTCTGCTTTGTCAGTTGTCCACACTGAATCCCCAAAGCGTCAGCCATTTTACCTTAGTGGTAAAACTAAGTGGTTACGCTCAGTGGTTCAACTGATTTACTTCAACTTATGCAAGGTATAGTAACAGGAAAATAGATAGGCGGGTAACAAATACATATATTATTATTTTTATTTATTCTATTCTGTTTGGTAGCATTAATAGGGTGAGCATTTGAAAAGGAGGACAGGGCTCCTGTATCTTTAACAGTTGTATAGTAAAGGGAATTTCAGGAGGTGTCATTTGTATACATGCATCACCTGCTGAAATTTCCTCTTCATCACAACAATTAAAGCTGCAGGAGCCCTGCCCTCTTTTGTATATGGCCATTCTACAAAAGAGGGCAGGGCTCCTGCACCATAACTGTTGTTATGAAGAGGGAATTTCTTCATAACAAGAGGTGCTGTATGCATACAAATGACACATGCTAAAATTCCCTTTTCTATACATCTGTTAAAGCTACAGGAGCCCTGTCCTCCTTTCCATATGGCCACTCTAAGCGTTAACAAATCAAGCTGACATGTGGAATTGTATTATTATTATTATTATTATTATTATTATTATTATTATTATTATTATTTGTATCCTGCCTGTTGCCAAATAGTAAAACAGTTAAAAATTATTATAAACAGGAAGGTTTATAGAGATTATTATTTAATCATCTTATTATTTAATCATCTTATGATTTTATTAGAATGTAAGCCTATGCGGCAGGGTCTTGCTATTTACTGTTTTACTCTGTACAGCACCATGTACATTGATGGTGCTATATAAATAAATAAATAAATAAATAAATAAATAATAATAATAATAATAATAATAATAATAATACCTAGTCCTAACCTACCTACCTATTCAAAACCCATCACTCCAAACCACTCTCACGAGATGTACATTAGCTGAAAGCCCTAAACGCTATCTGACAGTTAAACTGCCAGCTCTCTCCTTTTAAACCCCTTGGAATTCTATTGACTGACACGCCCCTCCCACCTGTCACTCACACACCAACATTCCATTAACTCTGTCTATAAAATTGTGCAACTCGAGCACAAATATTTACATGACTCTGCATAGGTAACACTCCTCATCCTCTTTCTCATCATTGCTACCACTTGCTTACTTGACAGGAAGAGAACGAGTAGGCAGTGACATCTACTGTTCTTCCTTCTCAGCACCACCACTGTCAGGGGCTAGATCTACACAACTGCTTTATATCGGTATTGAAGTGCACTGATGACTGCTGGGGCACATTCCACATTCCATATACCGTTTTTATGGTGTTATTTCCTGCATTTCATAAAACATTGTCTAAAATGCCGCAACAAATGGCATTGTGTGTCCTACGAGGCATAAATGTGCGAGAGGGATATAGCGTTGCCATGATGGAATTGTAATGTTTTGGCAACAGGAGCATCTAGATTAGAATTTTATGGCACCCTTGCGACTGGCCACTGACAGTTTTTCACAGGACATTTCAATGATGCAGCGTCCCTCCTGTGCATCTCCTGCTCCTGCTGCTCTCTTTTTCATCACAAAATAGACCCAGAAAATCAGGGTTTTTTTTGTTGTTGTTGCTATATCGATACTTTCTGCCATTCCCTGCTGTGTGCAGTAGACACTTGGAGATAAAAATGCCCTCTGAATGGGCCACTTGGTCACTTCTTGCTTCCTTTTCCTTCCCGGTGTGTAGAAAGAGGAAGCTGCTTGCCCTAACACCTGAGAACTACCAACTCAATCACAGCTTTTAAAACACAGCTAAAAACTTTTCTTTTCCCTATAGCTTTTAAACTTTGAGTTTGTTCTGACTCTATACTGTTAGCTTCACCCTTCCCGGTGCCTGTTTACACTTCCCTGTGCCTGTTTGCATTCTCTTTCCCTTCTTATTGTTTACTACAACTTTATTAGATTGTAAGCCTATGCGGCAGGGTCTTGCTATTTACTGTGTTATCTGTACAGCACCATGTACATCGATGGTGCTATATAAATAAATAATAATAATAATAATAATCTTTCTCCAAAAACCTCCTGCCTTCTTGGGAGACAATAACGAGGCCTGCTAAGTAATCCACAAAGCTTTATTTAAACAATAAACATCTCTTCCCGCCTAAAGAGAGTCTAATCTCTTTGAACTTTCCCCTAGGCAAAACTATGCAAACTAAGCGAGACAATTGTCCCTTCAAGAAGAATGGAAAGCCTTTCCCCCAGACACATTAACTTCAGAGAGACTAGTTCTGAGGTGGCTTCTGTTGTGATGCGAGCTGGGCCAACTTTCTCTCGCCTTCCTTTTGCTCCGTGATGTATTCTAGGATCAGCTAACCTGTTGGTGTTCTGTCCTTTGGAAGAAATTTGGCTTCCCACTGACTGTGTATTATTTGCCATTGACAAGATAAGCTCTGGAGAGGGTTCACCACCAACTGGTGAAGAATTCACAAGAGCTTTCTCCCCCACTGATACAGGCTGGCCTGTGTCTGGCGCTGACTCCTCTACATCACAGTCTGATCCTGATTGATTACCTGAAACACCTTCTTCCAAACTAGGGGGAGCAGAATAGACATGACACCTATTGTGGGACAGAAGCAGGACACAAAACAACAGTAGGGAAACTTGATCCCCACCCCCACCCCCGTCTGCTCAAGATGTAGAAGCAGGTTGCAAGGATGAAGAGGAGAAGCAATCACAGAGGCTCTTGCTAGTGGGGCCTTGCTGGAGTGTGGGGCTCTCTGTAGGTGCCCAACCATACTTACCCTTGATGCCGACCCTAGAAAAAGATATATTGTCACTTTCAAGCAGCTGTCCAAATCTAAAAGGGGATTATGCTGGATCATGCTAAGTGTATTTATGCACTTAGTACACTAGAAGTGGCATAGAAAGCAAAAGTGGAAGAACTGGAATAAGAAGAATGCTTACTGAAGGCAAGTGCTGCCTGCTTACATTCTTCCTGTCACTTGCTCACCTTCTCTAATATTACTTGTAGAAGATCAGCAGGTGCTCCATCACACCGGGGGTTAACACGCTCCCTACCGTCGCTTCTCCGCCAGTGTTTTCATTCCTCAGTTACTTCCTCTTTTCAAAAGAGGAACTACAGAACGAACACGAGGCCCATTGAGTCCGCTGCTCTAATGGTGCTGCTTCTCCTGCACACAGCAGGAGAGAGCAGCGATTCTGAGTTTAAAAAAACATCGGACTTAAGTAGGATTTTTTTTTTGTAGCACAAGGAAGGCCACAAGGGGTGGAAGGCGTGCGGGAGGCAGACAACGTCATGTGAGGGACCTGAGCAAACTCTGTGAGTGCCCAGTAACGAGTGTGCAATAAAACGCTTGTCGGATGGAGCTCTTTGTTAGAACTTCTGCGAATCTCCAGAGGAAGTGAGTTCCAAATATGTGATTGCCCCTTCCTGAGTGCTCTTAGATTTAATGTCCCTTTTGGCCCATTTGCTCCCATTTGTGTCTTGCTGCTCAGGTTTTCATAAAGTTCCGCTGTCAGCACAGCCCTGCAGAATATCCCTTCAGGGTAGGAAAAGGTAATAAAAGCACTGGTCTCCAGGTAACCAATCTTAATGTACACAGGAGCTGCAAAGATAACTATGTTCACTCCTCCCGAGCCAGAGGGCTTCTTTGAAATGCAGAACTGCAAAAGAATAATGATAGGTATGCATTCATTAGAATCCTTCATAATTTTCTTCAAAACGATCTAGAGACAAGATTGTGTAATTTCTATTGTCTGTGAATGCCTTACAAACTACTTATGCAAAATATTAAGAAGGTATTCCTAGCAGAGTAACAATCTAAGGACATGTACAGGTACTAAACAATTTATGTATTTAAATTATTATCCTCTTTATTCATCCAGCTCAGGAGAGCAGCAACAATTGCTTGCTCCTTAAAATAATATCTTAAAATTCAAATAAATATATGCTAAATTTAAACTGGACTATATATTTCCCCCTATATCACTGATGTATGTGTATCTATATCTGTCTTTCTATATATATCTGACATTAGTTGCAGAAGATGAGAAATTGTGAGCTTCAATGAAAGTCCAGAGGTCTAAAGTCAGAATCTCTTTACACGTGCTCCATCCGTATGTATCTTAAGCTGAGGCAAGGAGAGCATAATCAAGAGGTTGGCGTAAACAGGGCTTCTTCTTTTCCACAATGGTGTTACTGGCTGATTTCCCCCAAGAATCTGTGGGTGAGGCCCTGGGATTCCTTGAAATTATAGGACATGGCCCTATGTTAAAGGCGAGTCAGCTGAATTGCATTCCACCGCTATAATCAGAAATTGGACAGTTGGTTTGATGGCTTATACTGAGAATATGGATCAACAGAAAGTTCTGAAACTTGGCAGGGTAGGAGAGATGGGTTTGAGGATGGTTTCTGCTGATTCTTAAGCAGAATGAGTATGAAATGGCTTATTTATAGGAGTTTAAAGTTTGATGAGTGTCCATCAGAAGTCTGACAGGCATTGTCCACCCCACCCTGTCAACTTACATGAGATTCACTTCGTAGTACATTTCTTTGTACAGTGACTCTTGGAAAACAGTTTGTCATCTTATGTAAGGGAGAAGGTGTAGTATATACTGTATCCCCAAAGAATTATAAGGTATTAATACGTTTTGAAAAAATACACAATTTTTCATAACCTCATATTCCTAAACTGGGGAGGGGGAATACAATGGAGTGTGAGTGCAGACCTTTGGAAGAGTGGCAGCATCTCAACCCTTTTTGACCCTGATGAGGCACTGTAGGGAAGCAGTGTAAAAGCAAAGAGATATTGAGAGAAGAGATTCTGAAGGGTGACTCTGGAGCCTACAGTTACCTCTGTGAGCTTTGAATATGAGGTTGTTAATCTACTGTATCTACTTTTGTTTTTTTCTGCAGAATTAAGATCTGAGCCCTACATGAAGAGAGTTTCCTTTCCTGCTTTTCCATTACCTAACCTCTAGGTGTTACTCTAGGTGAAATAGCAGAATTATAGAAGTGGAAAAAACATTTTCTTTCACCTTCACAATTAATAGTACAATTTTTCCTGCTCTTAAAAACAAACAAAAACAAACAAACAAAAACACATGCCAAAAGTGTTTTTTAAAAATAAAAGTGAAACTCGAGGGTTACAATGTCATCTAAAAACTTGTGAAGAACTATGAAGAGAGACTGAAAGAACTGGGCATGTTTAGCCTGGAGAAGAGAAGATTGAGGGGAGACATGATAGCACTCTTCAAATACTTAAAAGGTTGTCACACAGAGGAGGGCCAGGATCTCTTCTCGATCCTCCCAGAGTGCAGGACACGGAATAACGGGCTCAAGTTAAAGGAAGCCAGATTCCGGCTGGACATCAGGAAAAACTTCCTGACTGTTAGAGCAGTGCGACGGTGGAATCAGCTACCTAGGGAGGTTGTGGGCTCTCCCACACTAGAGGCATTCAAGAGGCAGCTGGACAAACATCTGTCAGGGATGCTTTAGGGTGGATTCCTGCATTGAGCAGGGGGTTGGACTCGATGGCCTTGTAGGCCCCTTCCAACTCTGCTATTCTATGATTCTATGATTCTATGTAAGAAGGGAATGACAAGCATACAATACTTTTTGTATGCTTACACGAACAGACCCAAATACTATTATGACAAGCATACAATACCTCACGTAGAAAAGCTCTAACTCGAGGACTGCGCACCTACAGACAGGTTTTAAGAAACAACCTAGCTTTGTGCACTGCATAACTATTGGACTCCCTTCCCTCCATTTTATTGTTTAGAGATTGTTTACTTTAAAGGTTTCCTTCAAACTGGATGTGTGGCCGAGATGTGGTGGTGGGATGCATTCTCCCCATCATTTACTGTCTGTCCTGAAAGAAGCAGAAGAACTTTCCAGCCTGAAATTGCACCCAAAAAAAGAAGAAAAAAAAAGGGGGGGGGAAAGCAGCCAGAGCTACAAAAAACGTTCCTAGTGATGTCCAGAATATAAGAATATATGAAGAGCCCTGCTGAATCAGATAATTGGTCCATCTAGTCAAGCTTCCAGTTTATCAAGGAGAAAGTCTCTCGTCTACTTTCACCACTCCTCTGTCTAAACCTGTCATGTTCTCCCCTAGTCATTTTTTCTAAATTAAAATAACCCCAAATTCTTCCTCATTAAGAAGGCTTATTGGTACAAACATATTCAGAACCCCAATGTTTTCAGGCTATGTAGTGTTTCTTCAGGGGAATCTGATTTATTGGAAGATAAATGACGTGGACTGTTTTTCATTTAAGCCATAGATGCTAGTAGTTGGGTCTGTTCATGTAAGTATCTGGCAATTTGTGGTAAGAACGTGCTACTTTGCTCACGTTTCCTTTAGGCCTATATAAGTCATTTAAGATAGGGACCCTCCAAAAAATTCCATTAGAAATCAATATGGTGGCCATCTTTCAAAATAGCGGACTCTATCTTAAAAATGGCATAGATAAGCTGTTGAGGTGTCTTTTATAATGGTTTTTTTGGTCAAAAAATTCAATCGTACTATTTTAAAGTAGATATTACCAGAAGTTAAGGAAAAACTGATGAATGTTTTGAGGTTTGCTGAAATGGGTAAGCTTATGATAAGGTCCACGCTCAGAATGCAGTTAGACTTTCAGCGCCAATGTCAGAAAATGTTTTCCCATTTAATCTTCTTAGAATACAAATTGTAATTTTATAAATACATGTATTTCTTTTGCTCACATGTACATATGCAAAACTTTGGACACATATTAATGTTCAGAATCCTCAGCTGAGAAGCTTTGGATGCATTTTTGCCTCACTTTCCTTCAGTATCATGTTGCCAGGACACACTCTTATTCTGGCACATTTTAATTCAGATTCTTTAGCATGAGAAATGTATATATTCAGAAAATGACATCCCTTGGATTAGATAGCTTTTCAAAATATTTACAGAAATTCAGGTTGCAATCCTATTCCCACTTACCTGGGAGTAAGCCCTATTGACCTCAACATACTTCTGAGTAAGCATTTCTAGGATTGTGCTGTCAGTTGCCTAAATTGTACTCATGAGGATATTAAATGAATATTATGAAGTGTTTGCATGCATTCCTGAATGAGTTCAGCAAAGGTTATCCAGAGTCTTGGGATAGTTGGGAATGCAATGGAAATTTCCATCGTCCACACCTGTACATCATGGGTAGGGAAGCATATTCTTATTAATGTGCATCAACCCTAAGGGAAAATAATATACTGAGACTGAGAGAGGATTGATTAAGTCCTTCCACATTACTTGTTGAAGTTGCCAGGGGGCTTTTAAAATTATGTCAGTGATCTGGTTTTACAATCAGAATAATCACTATTTGCATAGCTTAACAAACAGAATCTTCAGACTGTAACAATTTCCAGCCCTCTAGAGGTACAGAATTGAGTAAGTCACCAAGGAGCGAATGGCTCCAGATGACTCTCTATTCCTCTTCTAATGTTTTCTACCAACAGCCAAATTAGATATTAAATGAAGTTCTGTGTAACGTCCCTCAGTGTATGTATGTATGAGTGTTAATGAAAATCAGCCACTTGAGGCTTCAGTCAGGAGCAGAGAAAGAGTGAGTGGTGAGGGGAGAAAAGCAAATTGAAAGGGGTGATTTTGAGCATCATCAGATGGGGGGGGGGAGGAATCACATTTCCTTACTGTAACTTTTCCCTCCACTTCTGTCCCACAATACTTCCTCTTTCTTTACACAGGGAAGAAAGAGAAAGTGAACAATGACCATGTGGCCCATTCAGTGGGCGTTTTTATCCTGCTGCTTCTCCTGAACACAGCAGAAAATGGCAGGACATTTTTCTATAGCTGAAAAAGTCAGATTTTGGGGGTCTTTTTTTGTGATAGGAAAATGAGCACAAGGGATGGGAGAAGTCTGGGAGGCGGACCGCATCATCAAAAGGACCTGCGAAAAACCATGAGTGCCCAGTAATGAGCATGCAATAAAATGCTCGTCTGATGATGTCCTTTGACAGGGGAAATGGTGGTTCCAAAAGAGTTGAGCAAGCCCTCCTTCCATGCTGTTCTACTTCTGAAAATGCTTCTTTAGTAAGAAAAGGGGGGACTGTGAAAAGCTTACACACAATTCCACATAAGAGATTGGATCCAGACTTGGTTATACCTAGGGATGAGTAAGCCCATTAAGATTAGGGAAAACATGTTCGAAATGTAGAAAATTATACATGGTGTGAAGGAAGTGGATAGAGAAACTTGTCTCATAACATTAGGACCCTTGGTCATCCAATGAAGCTGAATGGTAGAAAACTCGAAGATAAAATGAAACAACATCATCACAGAGCATGTGGTTAAACTGCAGAATTTGCTTCCACAGGATGTTGTGAAGGCCACCAATTTAGATGGTGAATCACACTCATGACAGATATGGCTATCAATGCCTACTAGTGATGGTGGCTAGCTGTACGCTACTTCCAGGATCAGTAGCAGCGTGCCTCCAAATACCAGGTGCTGGGGGACATACAGCAGGAGAGGGCTATTGCCCTCATGTCCTGTTTGTGGGCTCCCCAGAGGCATCTGGAAGGCCCGCCTGGCGCCCACATTGCTATCTTTTCAGCGCCAGGTCAGGACTTTTCCCTTTTCTCAGGCATTTAGCAATAGGTGATGAGCTTCATTGATCCTGGATCTGTTTTTAGGTTTGGCTGACAGCTTAAAGTTGCTTATAGTCATTTACAGTGGTTTTTAGATGTACGTTTTTTGTGTGTGCTGCATGTTTTTGTGGTTTAAAATTTTGCATGTCATTTTTAATTGTTTTAATCTTATGTAAACTGTCCAGAGAGCTTTGGCTATGGGACGGCATATAAATGTAATAAATAAATAAATAAATCTGGTTGGTCATTGTGAAGAACAGGAGGCTGAACAGATAGGCTGTTGGACTGATCCAGCACGGTTCTTTGAATCCATGGCAAACACAAGGTGACAGGGTGTGGGGCCTTGGAGTAGTTTTCTTTGACCCAGCCCAATGGATGAAGCAAGGAATAAACAAAAATATAATTTTGGAGTCAAATGGATAAGAGACGGGCTGCAGTATGCCAATCA
Organism: Elgaria multicarinata webbii; assembly: GCF_023053635.1. NCBI lineage: Eukaryota > Metazoa > Chordata > Lepidosauria > Squamata > Anguidae > Elgaria > Elgaria multicarinata. The sequence continues at coordinate 22,710,121 of NC_086180.1, read as the reverse complement.
TTCTAAAAATTCTTTCCAAGTTAACAAAGCCTCCATTAAAATTGTAAGGTAAATAAATGATACAGCTCATGATCCATTTATTCTTGTAGTGAGCTCTCTCTTTCCACACAGGGGCTCTGTCGTTCATCAGGATTGGCCCCCAAAGCTTATAATCCTGGTCCAATGCCACTGCTTTTACCACTCAGAGTTTAAAGCAATCCTTTTGTCTTAGTGGCGATGATCTACTGTTCCAGTCTCCGTAATTAAGTTTCATGAGAGGAAAGGTCAGTGGTAGAAGGGCATAGCTTCTGTTTTGTTTGGCATTAATGTCATTGACACGCTTCAAAGGCCTTCATGGGGAAGACAGACAGTAACAATTTGCCCATTACATTTTAACTATTTTAAAAATAAAAGTATGTGTTGTATTCAGGCATAGCAAATTAATAGCCCACTCTCCAAACTCTGTCCTCTCTCTCTTCTCTTGGACTGGGACCAATCCTGTTACAGATCTGAATTAGGAATACTGCCAGGGAGTAACATATAATCTTGTTTAATAAAGCTATTTAGCAACAATTACTTGCACAGAGCTTGAATTCAATCACCAAGGTTCAGCAGCAAACATAAATCTGATATGAAAAATGTTGGAGCATTTAGGGTTGCAATCCTATGCATTTAGACAGAAGAAAGTCCTACAATTCCCAGCATTTCCTAGCCAGCATGTCCAGCTAGGGAATATTGGGAACTATAGGACTTCTTCTGTCCAAATATGTATAAGGTTGTGCCTTTAGAGTCTTATTTTCAGATTCCAGGCAAAGGCTCAATTTGTATGAGTGGGGAAAATGTTACATTTGTTTTTTATATCCTTGCCTACACACAAAATACCCTAGGCGGCATGAATCCATCACAGTAGTTTCAAGGGCACTCTGTAGAAAGAGGGAAGGACTATTTTCTTAGAAGCATGTGTGTTCTGGTCCAGTCCTGGTCACCATACCTTAAAAAAAGATATTATAGAGCTGGAAAAAGTGCAGGAAATGGCAACTAAAATGATCAAGGGGCTGGAGCATCTCCCCTACAAGGGATGGTTACATCAACTGGGATTGTTTAGCTTGGAAAAAAGGAGGGTAATGGGAGACAGAGGAGTACAAAATTATGCATGGTATGGAGAATGTGGACAGGGAAACATTTTTCTCCCTCTCTCAAAATACTAGAACCTGGGGTCATCCCATGAAACTGTTTGGTGGGAGATCCAGGACAAATAAAAGGAAGTACTTCTTCACACAGTGCATAGTTACATTATGGAACTCACTACCACAAGATGTAGTGATGGCCACCAATCTGGATGGCTTTAAAAGGGGGGTGGATAAATTTCTGGAGGCTAAGGCTATCAATGGCTACCAGCCCTGATGGTTGCGAGCTATCTCCAGTATTCGCCGCAATAAGCCTGTGTGCACCAGTTGCTGGGGAACATGGGCGGCAGGAAGGTGCTGTTGCACCGTTTCCTGCCTTGTTCATCCCTGGCTGATGGCTGGTTGGCCACTGTGTGAACAGAATGCTGGACTAGATGCACCCTTGGTCTGATCCAGCAGGGTGCTTCTTATGTTCTGGCCTGTTTAGTAGATATGTTATATATCTGGTTAAAAAGAAAAGGGGGACAATTTGACCTGTATTAATACAATTGCTACTGATATTACAAAATATAAAATGTAACTGTAATAGAAGAGTGAGTGGAGACTGAGGACAGAAAGGAATTGTGGGTGGAGTTAGTGAGAGTTGGAGAAAGAGGACAGAGACCGGAAAGAGACTCAGGGAGAGTGAGCTGAGGGAGGATGGAGAGAGTCAGTGAGAGGGATTAGGGGTCAGAATGAGTTAGTTAAGTCAGGGAGTAAAAACAGAGACGGGAATCTAATCTACACCAAGCAGGATATTGCACTATGAAAGCTGTATGAAAGCAGTATATAAAAAGCAGGAGCCACACTACTGCTGTATAGTGGTGTTGAAGTGCACTGACAGCAGTTGGGGCTCATTCTCACATACCATATACCGCTTTCATAGTGCTATGTTTTGCTTAGTGTGGCTCCTGCCTTTAGATACCGTTTTCATAATGCAATATCCTGCTTGGTGTAGATTAGGCCAGGGTGTGAATGAGAAGGGAGGGAGGGAAGTTATTGAAAGCAGAGATGTGGTGCTAGGTTTTTAGAATTATTATTATTATTATTATTATTATTATTATTATTATTATTATTATTTATAATATTTTATTCATAATTTAGACTGCAATCCTATGCTTATTTATTTATTTATTTAGAGTATTTTTATCCCAATTTTTATTTGCCTGGGAATATGCCACATTGAACACATGGGGACTTACATCTGAGCAAGCATGCATGGGATTGTGCTGTCACTCTTGAATGTATTCAGGGGTGGGTCTCTGAAACTCATTAAGAATCTTTGGATGAAATTTGCCGCTCTTAAGCTTGCCCAACTTTGCTACCTGAGGTAAAATGTTTGTCCTGCCTCCTGATTGGCTTGGCCTCCTGCCTGCGGACTCAGTGAAAGCATTTGGTTTGCATTCTACCAATGGCACCACTCAAGCCATGTCCTTTATGCACACATAGCCCAGGACTGTGTCACTCCCTGGTATCCTGCCTCATGAGGAACGTGAGACTGTTGAATCCCAAAGCTTTATAAAGGCTTGGCAGGATGGGTGCCAAGTTAAGGAAGTTCTGGTGGCTCTGTTGCTCACGCCCACAGCCAGAATTTTAATTCAGGGGTGAAAAGAGTCCTTAGTGACTGGAGTCCTAAAACATAAACAGACAAGACACTCCCATAGTTAACATTTCAAATATAGAAATTGTTGTTCATGTCTTGCCAAAGGGTAACATAAGGGAACCAATATTACTGTTTGCTCTTAGAGATAAAATATGTCGAGATGGCAGACTGGAGACAGGGAAGAAATCCAAGGTCTGGAATTGGCCTGGCCTGTGGCTACCAATCTATCTTCTAGCCAGTGGAGGCTGTGGCTCCAATGTCAATGCAGGGTGAATCTTTTCTGGGTTTCAGTCAGAACTCTAAAGGAGCTTCCATACCTTGGATAGCACCTTTAGAGTTCTGACTGGTTCTGGCTGAAATCTGAAGCAGATTCACTGCCCTACTGACATCGGGGACAACAGCCTCCACTGTTCATAACTTAGTGACTTGGTCCTAAGAATGTTTATTTGATCTGAATGACATGCAAAGCCCTTCAGTTGGGCAGCTAGGGCTGCATTTTGGAGCCAAATTTCAGGGCCCTGCATCCCAAAAGCTGGCCAAATGACCATCCAAAGAATGGTAGGTGATGAGGGCAGCAAGACAGCAGAAGCAAACTCTGTACTATTCCTGTAGTGCTGATGTTGCTATGATTTGATTGAGTTTAAAAGGCAAAGCTGCATGTGTTCAGAGTATTTTTTAAATAAATAAATAAATTGGGGGTTGCAAACAGTTTTGTTGTGATTATTGTTCTAATGTTTGAGGAATGCAGAAGCAGTTGCAACACATGGAATGCAGGTTCCAGGGGTGGTATGGGGGAGAGAAATGTCAGTTGTTTGCTGTCTAATTACCCACCCACCCCGCCGCCATTCCATAAAATAATTAAGGCACAATCCTATGGACTGCACCCTCGCTTCTCGGAAGCCCCCTGAGGCTTCTGAGATTCCCGGGTGGAAGCCACCAGGGCAGGAGGTGCAGTGGAGGCAAACTTTACCTAGGGTCACCATATGGAAAGGAGGATAGGGCTCCTGTATCTTTAACAGTTGTATTGAAAGGGGAATTTCAGCAGGTGTCATTTGTATGCATGCAGCATTTAAAGCTGCAGGAGCCCTGCCCTCTTTTGTATTTGATCAAGAGGGCAGGGCTCCTGCAGCTTTAACTGTTGTGATAAAGAGGCAGTTTCACCAGGTCCTGTCATGGTCACCGACGGGATGTGTGCCTTAGACCTAATGAAAACATAATAGCAGCCGGCTTATCCATGAAAACAATTGCTCAAGGAAGTAGAATGCTATCTGTCCTGGGCTGGCTCTGCTCAGATGAGAGAAAGGACAAAATTGTGCATTAAAATGTGGAATTTAAAATCTTGGTCAGCCTTTCTGACAAAGAAATTTCAAAGGTTTTCTGGATATCTTTAAAGATAGGGAGAAAATTAACAACTCATCAGTACGAGTGAGGCTGTTACAGTAACCAGAGTTAGTTTGAAAATAACTGCACCAGCGACACCTAGTGGCTAACTTATTTTGAGTGTTTTTTGACCTTGTATTTTAAGGAATATTTGAGCAGGCAAATATACTTGTAGAAGAACACGGTGTGCTGTTGATTTACCTTTCTTTCTACAATTTTAATTGCCAGTGATCTGAAGACAAACATTTATTAAAGCCATTGTATGGCTTAGGGGCAATCTCTCAAAACTATATATGAAGAGGTATTTTGTGTCACATTAAATCTGGGTACCATACTATAATTATACTAAATCTTGAGAGTATTAGGATGAAGCTTCCTTCTATATTGCAGGACAAGTTGTGTCTATAGTTTCTTAAGCATCAGCATGTAGTACATTCATAGTACATTCTCCAAGAGTACACTGTTTCAGGCCAAACTAAAGGCAATAACAGCAGGTTCATGTGTTTAAACCTGTATGGCACAATCACATAGAAAGTAGGAATTAACAGGAAGCAGGTATCTGACAAACTGCATAATGTGCAGTGGAAGAGTATGCTGAACTCTTTCCCATGACTTATATCCATCACCAAAACTTCTTTTCCCCATGGCTGGTCTGATAGCAGACATGAGCTGAATGGAAGGGAAAAAATCCTGGGGTAGCTGCAAGCAGGTGAGTCCAGGGAGAAAGGAGAATTAATCTACAATCTCTCTGTGTTCTTTTCTTCTTAAGTGTCAACCTCCAACTTTGTCTTCTGCGTTGTCCGTTACTCATAATTCCCAAAAGACATACTAATGGAAGTTTCAACTACCAGACCACCCTGTAGATGTGTTGGAATACCTATCATCCCCAGCCAGCACAATGTTGGTTGGGGATAGTGGGAATTGCAATCCAACACATTTGGAAGGTGCTAGGCTGAGGAAGAGCTGTACTTATGGATGTCTATACACTATGGCACACTCATTTGTACACTAATCAGATACTTCTGGTCTGTTTTACTTCAAATTAATTTTTATAATTTACAGTGTCAGCAGAAGCAAAAGGTGAAGTAGGTTTTTGCTTATGAAAGCTTGAGCCACAATGACCTGGTTTGCATGACACAGCAACCAACGGCAGGTTATCACCCTTGTTTGTTTCAAGGCGGCTTGTCATGATGTCCAAAGCCAGCACAGTTTCCTCAGTGTAGTTTGTTAACTATGTACAAGCCACCCTGAGAACCCATGGCTTGATGCTGGGTTGTTCAGAGTGGCTTTCTGTGATGTCTGAACCCAGCAGAGTGGTGCATGTGGCTTGTTAGAAAGGGTTACAGAGATGCCTGGCAAGAGCAGTGAAGAACTCAGCTGCTCCTCACAGTGCTTTCTGCCACTTCTCCTCCTCCAGCTCAGTGTTTCATTTGAGAGCAGCCATCTTCATACACTTGTGAGCCAAGTTAGCACAGCTCTGCATTATCGACTTACCTCTGGGTAAGTGCACATGCCCCCAATTTGGATCCATGACAATTTTGGTTTGTGTGATTTCAGTTTTCCCCCTCCTGTTTTCATGCCAACACTCCCCCTATATGGATTAAAAAAAGGAAGTCTCTGTTTTAAAACTTTTTTTAACCATTCTCTGCCTTGGTCGGGCATGGTATTCCAGCATGAAAACAGGAGTGGGGGAAGCTTAACCACCCTCTCCTGAATTGCCATGGTCCCGAATTGGGGCCACACAGGCTTACCCAGAGATAAGTCAACTACCCATGCAGACATAGCTGTGCTAGCGGGAACGGGCTGCAAGGAGCAGCCAAGTAGTCTCTCTCTCTCTCTCTCTCTCTCTCTCTGTGTGTGTGTGTGTCTGTATGTGCATTAACAGAAAGAAAATTAATAGACCCCCCAGCCACCTTGTCCTAAAAAGTCACCCTCCCCATCACAGATATAACATAAATTTGTCAGTGCAGGTGCTTCGCAAGTAAATAAAGGCAAGTGGGGGAAATCTCATCACAGCAGGAGTATAGAGGAGTTGAGCCAAAAGGCTCCTGGGATACACACTGAAGACAGGCAGGAAAATGAAGGCGGAAACAAACTCTGGTAAGCTGGTGAGCTCTTGGTTGTCTGTTGGCAGCAGTGTGGCTTAGCAAGCTATTAACCAACTCGCCATGGCTTGTTTCCAGCATGGCTTATCGTAATGTCTGAACCAGCTTATCTTTTAAGAGGACACAGGGCAGTTCCCCCTTCCCCCCCCGGCTTTGGGTTCCAACCTGTGAAATGGGAATAAGAATGACTATACCTCACAGGGTTCTTGTGAAGCCAGCTAGGTACCAATTGTAAAGCACTTTGCCCAGGGGCGCCCTGACCCCAAAGGCACATAGAGCTGCAAAGTTGTACAGAGTGGCAATATATACTGCTTTGATACAGGGTCGTGAAGGAGGGAGTTTCGTACAGCTCTGTTGCATATTGATGCCAATTCACATGGCATGGTAGGAAAGCGAGGTGAATGGATCTGTGCAGTTTCGCATGAGGTGCAGTAATCAGAATTGGCGTCACTGAACCCACTATCAGCAGTTTTGGATTGGCATCATACATGTCAGCTTGGTAACATGCTGAGTGGCCGGCGGAATGTTTCAAACTGATGAATTTCTTTGGAAGTAAGCCTTACTGAAATAAATGAACCAGAAAGAACACCCAGTCATGTTCCTTTAGCCTGATGTATTGAAAGTGTGTGGTGGGGGACATCCATTTAACACGAACTAACAGGCAAAGTTTCTGGGGGCTCATTCCAAGTTCAGTAATGTAACCCAGGACTGTACCACAGTGGCCTGCACATCAGTAGACAAGAGATAGACTTGCGTATGTCACACTGACTTCCTTGAGACTTGTTGATGATTAAATAGATGTGGTGTTGCAAGCAATGTACAAAGGGCTGAAATAAGCCATGGAATTACTTTGGTCCAGTGGATCATAAAAAATAAATCCTAATCAGCTGTCCAAGCTTATCCATGATCAATTTCCCTTTAATTAATCTCTGTCTCATCCTTACTTACAAGGGATGATGCAATCAATCTCAACCTCCAGGGCACTCTTTAGGAAGGATTTCCTCATCAGCATTTAGAAAAGAAATTAAATTAGGTTTTGTATTTGGCTTGTACTACTGTCAGTAAAGCAGAGATGGTCATATTCAAAACAGTTCTGGAAGAGAATACAGGGTCTGGATAAATTTTCCTACCAATTTAAAGCCAAATAGAGCAGAGATGGTAAATGTGTATTAGGAACTGTCTTGAAGTAGAATACCTAGCATGACCATAAGACCATGTTGAGTTGGTTTATATTGGACAAACTAGTAATGCTATGCAAAAAAGTGACCTCAATGTTTTTGTTAGTGTTTAGTGCAGTCTTCTCCTACCTGGTGTCCTCCAGATGTGTTGAACTACAACTCTCATCATTCCCAGTTAGGATGGCATCTGGAGGACACCAGGTTTGGAAATCTGGTTTAGTGTAAGGACTGCTTAGGTTGCAATTCCTTACACCTGGGATGGGAACCCTTTTTCAGCCTAATGGCTGAATTCCAATCTGGGAAAGGTCTCAGTGGGCTTCATTCCATCTGTGGATAGCACTAAAGGCAGAGTGGGTGGAGCCAAAATGAGATCACCACTTTTAAGCATACTCAGAAGTAAGCAGGACAAGGCTTCTGCATGTTTACTCAGATGTTAGCACAACTGAATCTCATAGCAGTACTTTTAAATAGCATCGCAAATACCAAGGCTTTGCATGTCTACTCACAAGTAAACACATTGAGTCTCTGCATGTCTGCTCATAAGTAAGCAAGACTCTTATCTTGCTGGGCTGTGGAGCAGTGGGGCCTGAAGAATAAAGGCGAGACAGGAGCCGCAGCAGTAGGCCTAAACCCTCACACACGTCCTTAGCACAGGGGAGATTGAAGTGGTCCTGGGTGCTAGTGGCGTGGATAGTCATCAGGTAGTTTGTGGGCATCTCAGATGAAGCCAGGTGGGCAGGACATCACAGGGCTGTTTGTGGTTAATAAACCATGATTTATTAGTACAGCTGGATTCACACAACACAACAACTCACTATTCAACAACATATGATTCAATGCCAACTCACAGTCAGGCTTGTCATCCTGTGTGAACCCAACCAATAAGAGGCTGACCTTTGTGGTTCATTTGAACCAGTATATGCGAGTATTTGCATGTATCAATCCAATTTAGGAGATGGAAGGAGAGATGTACAGCTAAAGTGCTGGGTGTTCTGTCATTTTTTTTCTCTGTGGAAGAATCAGGGTCATAGGCAATGACAGCTATGGAAATTATGATGGACATGCAGCCTTACAGGGAATTTCTCAAATATATGTTAAGTACGTTAGTACCTCGGTGAATAATTGTACCATATTTTGAATTACTGGCCCAAACAAATAAGGTTTCCAAAGCTTCATGGCATGTTTTAAGTATATGAAACTTACACATTCCCATTTCCAGTTTTAGAAGTCCCTGAACTCCAACTAACTGCAGGCCAGCAGTATTGAAATCTGTCTTCCTCAGGCAGCTTTGAAATAGACAATGTTGTCCCAACTTCTTCCATTACAACTAAATATGCACACGATATTCCTCAAGGAAACATAAAAAGCATGCAATCAGCTGCAAAGAAACCACCATGCTACAGCAGTGAGGTGTTTTTATTGCCATTAGTGAATAAAGCCTATTGTGGCAAATTAACAGTAAATTCATTACTATTGACATATACTGTTAACCACAATCTAGGATGATTTTATTACCACTGTTGGAATTCTATAGGGATAAGACAGGGATGACTGTGTCCTTTTTGCATGTCTTATTTACTAGGGGTGTGCACGGACCCCCCACTCCGCTTCACTTTCAGATCCGCCATTTTCGGATCGGGCCGCTCCGCCCCGCCCCCACTCCGCCTATGCCCACTCCGCTCCGCTTGGAGCTCTGGATCGGAGCCCCGTTCCCCCCCCATAGGGGGGTTACCGGGCCCTGCCGCCATCGCCGCCCATGCGGCGACGGCGGCAGAGCCCGGTAAGGGATCAACGGGGAGGGGGGCCTTACCTGCCTCCGTCCGCGGTCCGTCAGCTTCTTCAATTGAGCCCGCGGTTCCACCAGGAAGTCTGGGCCACAAGTGCGGCCTAGACTTCCTGGTTGAACCACGGGCTCAACTGAAGAAGCCGAGGGACCGTGGACGGAGGCAGGTAAGGGAGAGGAGGGGGGGTTTACTGGGCCCTGCCGCTGTCACCGAATGGGCGACAGCGACAGCGGCAGGGCCCGGTAAACCCCACTTACCTTTCCGGCGGAGCTCCGGATCGAGGCGAAGGATCCGCCTTCACCTCGATCCTCTTCGCCATGCTCCGCTGGCCCCCCAATTCTCTTCGCCTCCGCCTTAAGGGGAGGCGAAGCACCCTGCTCCGCTTCTAATTCGCCGGTCCGATTAGAAGCGGAGCACATCCCTATTATTTACTCTTATCTCATCATCAAGCATCTGCCCATGGGGAAGGAAAAAGTGTCGCTCACTAGTGATTTATAAGGGCTGACATCTTTACAGCTGGGCTTAAGAGGTGCTGTACTATATATTGCCTGAGCATAGTTTCGTCACTTTCATTCCTGATGGCAACTCCTTCAAACTAAGCTTAGTACCGTCTGAACTGGGAAGTTTGTGTTAAGTAGGTCATTTCTAGCGGCCACCTGAGAGGTACCCTTTCTCTTCCTGTTCTCGATCTTTCCTCCTCTGCTTACACTTTCCGGATGGATAACAAATTAGCTGTTTTGCCAAATCAGGACAAAAAGTTGACAGGTTCCTGGTTGCTAGGCAACTGCAGCATGTGCTCTTTAAACATCTCCACTCAATCCATCATCTTTCAGCTGAAGCTGAATTGGGGAATGACCAATTCTTGGAGATGGTATATTTAGGGATGCATAGCAAAGTATGTTCCTAGATTTATTTTCATGAACTAAACCTTAGAATTTGGAAATATGGCCAGGGATTTGTTTGCCAGACAGTCCAGCAATGTCAGTGTTCATAAAGGTATCAAAGCATGAAAAACTACCCCAAATATATATACTTACTAGGTGATTTGGTTGGCAAACATGTGTTTTCTAAGCTACGGATGGTTTGAGCCTTCCGCATCTATCACCGTAGTTTTGCAAAGTGCATAAAATTCAGGAATGGCCTAAAGATTGCATTAAAAATATATATAAAAAGTCCTCTGTTTTAATCTACAAGGCTCTCAGTTTTTGGTTTTGGTATAATAATGCAAAGAAGCAGCCAAGAGACCAGATAGCTATTCTCTTCTATATTTATGACAGAAGCTTCTCAATTGCTTCAAGGAGGTCAGTGGTGGAGCTGAGCCTTCCTATGTCCAACAGGTGATTCTTCCCTTGAGAGAAAAGTAAATCAGCATTTTCCTCTTGTCCTTTTACTGGCTCAGCTTGCCCTTCAGAGAGAGTGGTCTCTGAGGTAGGAACAATGACAATTTGTGGGATGATAGGGCTTATGAAGGAGTCCAAGCTTCCGTTTATTGGGTTTTCTTGAGCTTCCACTTGAGAAGTGTCTGTACTCTCCCCGGTGCTATTATTCAAGCCAAGCGGAAGAGAAGATGTTCTTAAAGAACTGCTCATGAGAAGCAGTTCTGAGGTGTTTGCTCCGAGGGAACTCCCAAGCGAATTCTCTAGACTGAGGGAGGACAATGCCAGCTATAGGGAAGAATGAAAATATATATATATCAACAATCCATACTCAATCATCTCCAGCAAAAATCACAGTTCTCCTAGAAGAGTGGCCTCAGTCAACTTCAGTCAGCAGTGACAGTCCCTAAATCATAGGCTCCAGGATTTTATGGGGCCAGTGAATTTGCAACTGGCTGTGATGGCACAACTGTCGCTTAAAGAAGGACTATCCAAGCTAGATTTATTGTGCACTATGTGTGCACCAGCCACAATGTCATTGCCTGAAGTTTCCATGTATGAAGAGGAAGCCTTCTGAGAATGACACTGAACTGTGGCCAACTGGCCATCAGTCCTCTTTTGCATCAGCAAGGGATGCACAGAGTACTCACCATCTTCAGTTTCAGGAAGGTGGCAGCTGCCAGTCTCCCACTCTCAGTGAGAAACAGGAGTTTCTTTTTCATCTTCCTCCTCAAAGACAAGATATTTTAAATTTTTTTAAAAAAAGAAAGATGTGGGTCCCACCATTTTGTATCAATTCCCAAAGTGGGATTTGAAGCGGATGGAGGTAATGTAACTACTGCGTCTATGTAGAAGAGAAATGGTGACGAGGAAAACACACAGAGAAAATGACTCTTGGATTCACCCCTACAACCTTAGCTGTATGGAGCAGGATTTGATTTGCGTGTTAGACGTTTGTTTTGTTCTTTGGGGCAAAACAGGAAAAAGCCAAGTTGAAATGGATTAGAAGAAACAAATTTCAACACAACATTTATGGACCTATAAGGCGTAAGGTAGGGTTAGGGATGTCAGAGAAAACTACACTTGATTCACACGCGTTCAGATTTCAGTGAATCTGACCTATGGATTCTGCAGTGGACAGCCTTTTCCAAGTTGCATGGAGTCCATGCACTTGTAGAGCATTTAAAATAATGGGGCAGGGAGGAATTCATTTGCAAACAGGAACAAGATTCTCATACATTCTTAAAAACAAAACTGGAATGAAAGGCACCTGACAATCTGTGAAACACAGAAGGAACAAATTTTAAAACTCTAGGAAAGGGTGATCATGTGGCAATGATTCTGGATTGTCTGTAGAGGATTTGCTGCTGAAACATTATGATAAGGAGCAATGGAAACTGTTGTGCTTTTAACCTTTTCTCCAGTTGGTAGATTGGAGGTATCTGCCTTTATGAGCAACCCACTCTTCTCGTCTTCTGCTTTTGATGAAAGAGAGTTACTCTGATGGGGTTGCAGTTTCTTATGGACTGGCTCCACAGGGTCAAGCTCCACATCACCCCATGCCTAAAAAGGAAATTGGGATGGATCCATTTGTTAAAGTTAAAAATATTTTGCCTTTCAGCTATGGATATAAAAAACACACACGTTTGCACTAAGTTTGAACAAGTGGCCATGAACTAGTGACTATGGGTGCATAGAATCTCCTTGTAGCAGTCAGCCAGACTTACTCCAAAATAAGTGGGCACAGGATTGTAAGTGGAGTTTATTCATTATGGAGTGGGGAACCTATGACGCTCCTGATATTGGTCAGTGTGGCTGGGGCTGATGGGAATTGGAGGCGATCAATATCTAGAGGACCACAGGTTCCCCATCCCTTGTTTATTGGAATCGGGTAAGTGAACAATAGACAACGTTGATGTTATTAAACATTATCCACAGAGCTGAAAGGGAATTTGTTTCAAGGGAATTCAAGAGCGCCTTACTATGTTTTATGATCATCATTTGCTCAATGTTAAAGTCTTTGTGGTGAAGAATATAAGAAGCAAACGGAGGGGAGTGTGAAATAATAGAAAGAAAGGCAAGGGGGCAGTTAAGTACATCACTGTTCAAAAAGTTTTCCGACTTTGTGTTTAAAGCATCCCATGCTATGCCCACTGCAATTTATAAATGCTTAGCACTTTCAGAGCGTAAAGTACATAGCAATCCATTTCTCACCAATTTTCCAAAGAAACCGATGAGGGTTAGTTCAGATAAATGTCTCTGCCTAGATTTCTGTGTATGCTTCTCCATCTACATGCATGGATGTCTTCCTGCCAGACAGGAGTCCCCATTAATTTAAGCAGGAGAACATGAGCTTCATGTGGAAAGGGATAAATGCAGAAATCACCCCTCTCCATTGAAGTGAATGGAGAAGATGCTCCTGGACGGAAATGGTTTTGGATAAAACACTGGATAAGGACGGACACTGATCCTGGGACTGGGGAACCCCTTTCCTATGAAGGACTGTTAACCCATGATAGAAGTCAATCGGGGGCTGCAGCCAAAGGTGGTGAACACAGATCATATAGTGGGCAGAGCCAGCGCCAAAAGTGAAGCACTGCAGGATCACATGGTGCTCTCTCTCTCTCTCTGCCACCCCATCTCTCTCCCACTCCCACATGGGTACCATTCCACATTAAATTAGTCTGACGGCCACATATTTCCCATTCCAGTTATGCACTCTTACTTGGGAGTAAATCAAATTGAACTCAGTGGCTCTGACTTCTAGGTAAAGATGCAGAAGACTGGACTATAAGGGTGTTTACAGCAAATTAAACATTAGGCCATGTGCATCTCCTGGATGTTGCGCTTGAATGCTGCCTTATGTCCAGGATGGAGTCTCTTCAGTTCAAGAAAACATTTTAGAGCAGGCAGATGCCTCATTTACATTGTGGAACAAAGCTCCAGAGATCATAGAATCATAGAATCGCAGAGTTGGAAGGGGCCTACAAGGCCATCAAGTCCAACCCCCTGCTCAATGCAGGAATCCACCCTAAAGCATCCCCGACAGATGCTTGTCCAGCTGCCTCTTGAAGGCCTCTAGTGTGGGAGATCTTGGCAAGATGTCCTGATCCCTTTTATGTGATCATTCTCCCTTAAGCAGACACAGTTGAAAAGTTATAACAAGAGTACAAACTTGGTTTCATTTCATATTTCTGTTATTTCAATACATATTGGTATAGTTTTGCCTCAACTGATGTATTTAAATTCCAGGATTCAGGAGCTTTGACTGCAACCATTCACATTATAATCGTGCACTCAGCTATGGGTAAAGTCATTGAACTCAACCCAGTGCAGAACTGCAGTCTTAGTTCACAATGTGGGGAAGTTATTTAAAAAAGACATTTATTATTTATAAACTATCCATAATTTTAATATCTCTCAAAGTGTATTTTTGGGTAGTCTCCTCTGCTTGATGGAGAAGGTTTTGTTTAATTGCTTTTCATGTACCCTTCCACCTGTTTTTAAAGTGATAGCTATTTTTAAACATCGGCCTTTTCTTCCTTAATAAAACTGCACTGTGATATTTTACCAGTTACTGGGTAAAGGCCATGTAGTGTTTCTGGCAGAATCCAGCTGTGCAGAGTACTGATTGGATGGCTCTCGTTGCAGTCACATGGCCATCCTCTGCCACTCCCCCCCCCCATGTTTCAAATAAAATCACCACCACTCTGGACTGGCTTTTTAAAAAGAGCAAAATAAATGTTTAACCAGAAAGATATGCCAGGCATCTGACTATTAAAAACAAAAGGTGTGTCTGTGCGTGCATGTGCATGCATATTTATGACAAAGAAAATCAGCACTAGATTATGTAAGAAGACCCTTGCTGGATCAGACCAAAGGTCTATCTAGTCCAGTATTCTGTAGTCAACCAGATGCGTATGAGAAGCTCACAAGCAGGACACCAGGGCAACAGCTTTCTTCCACTGTTGTTCCCAGCAACTGGTATCAGAGGCACACTGCCTCTGATACTGGAGGTAATATACAGCCATCATGTAGCCACATCCTTCATAAGTTTGCCTTTCCCCCTTTTAATGTCATCTTGAGGCAGCAACTTCCATAATTTAACTATGTATTGCATGAAGTACTTCCTCTTGTCTGTCCTGAATCTCCCACCATTCAGCTTCCTTGGATTATCATGGGTTCATTATTATGAGAGATGGGAGATGACAACACTTCTTCTTTTCCAATTTCTTCACACCTGACACAACGCAACAGCCCTTGTGGATAAGTTAAGTCACAGTGGGCTGTCGTGCCATGTGAACTACCTCTATGCCTTACAGCTGAAAAATTTTCTCAAGCGCCTATAGGTAGGTATGTTTCTATGCACCTTCAGCTAAGACAAAGCATGTGACCATGTGAGCTTGCTATCTTTAATGTGTGAAGCAATGATGTTAAAAACAAAGAAACCTGACTTTTAAACTGCAACATCTGTTCATTATGAATAACAAGCTATAATACCTACCCTGTAGGATTGACAAGGTATAAAGGCTGGAAATTTTCCATGCAATTTTCTGATAACAACAAATCTTATATACAAGAATAGTTGTGATTCACAAAACAATTTTTCAAAGAATGTAACTTAGTTTCTGGGTGTTGCTCCTCTTTCCTATTTTAACTTGTTTATTTTGAATTGTTATAGCTTCTGATGAAGGACTCATAGTCCGAAACGTTGAGCACCTTTGGATAGAAATAATTTTTTTAATACAAATTCTCTAAGCACCAGAGCTATTGGTGCTATCTTTTGCGCCCATGCTATTTGGTGCATTTCCCCCCTCACAGACACACCCATGTGAGCTTAAGCCATTTGGCTCCAGAAGGAAAGGAAAGACATAAAAGCCTAATTTCTACCAAGATTGGCTTGTCACTCTGATTTATATATTTTGTTAAAGATTGTACAGTACAATACTTTCTGAATCCACACATCAACTTTTGCATCCTATGCTCAATACAGCAAGTTCCTGAAGATAGCTAGCTGGTGCCTAAATGGAGAAACAATATTTAGTTTAAATTGCATTTGGTTTACTTCCTCATATGAAATGACCCTATACTTCCACAATGACCTGGTTTGTGCATAAAATTGACGCATGGTATGGGTTGTTGTATTCTGGATTGTCATGGTGTGTGAACACGGCTGTGCTAACAAAGCATGGTTTGTTTGTTTGTTTGTTTATTAAATTTATATACCGCCCCATAGCTGAAGCTCTCTGGGCGGTTTACAAAAGTTAAAAACAGTGAACATTAAAAAGTATACAAAATTTAAAACCATCAAAAATATAAAAACAACAGTATAAAACAGTATCCATTTTAAACAAACTTGGGGTCCATTAAAAACAAACAAACTTAGCATATGTTGTTAAATGCTGTTAAATGCCTGGGAGAAGTGAAACATCTTGACTTGGCACCGAAAAGATAACAATGTTGGCGCCAGGTGAGCCTCATTGGGGAGATAATTCCATAACTGGTGGGCCACCACTGAAAAGGCCCTCTCCCTTGTTGCCATCCTCTGAGCTTCCCTCGGAGTAGGCACTCGGAGGAGGACCTTAGATGTTGAGCACAGTGTATGGGTAGGTTCATGAACAAACCAGAAACAGAACCCATGATTTGTTCATGAGTTGTGGACTTGCTGTCATGATTCTAAACCCTCCTGCCAAGATGTGAGACAATAAAGAGGTCTGCCATGCAATCCACAAAGCTTTATTCAGTACATAGACATTTCTTCACACCTGAAGGAAGTGTGAATGCTAGGAGCTATCCTCTAAGCTTAATTAGCCTAACAAAGCAAGGCAGTTGCCTATCAACTAAATGGACAGTTTCCTGCAGTACCCAACAAGCTTTACCCCTCCCTCAAGGCGGCTCTTCAAGTTGTAATCTCTGGCAAGTAGCTAACTTAACGGACCACCTTCCACCTCCTCTAAAGTCTGCCCACATGACCCTGCAGCGGACTCTGGGATCTGTCAGTCCTGATGTTCCCTCCCCATCAGAAAGAGACTGAGTTCCTACAGGCCACTTGGGCCTCTTGTTTGATAAACTCTTGGGAAGATTCCTCTTTGACTCCTGGAAAAGCTTGAAGAATTTCCTCCCCCGCTTCCTGTCTTACCTGGTCTTCTTCAGCCTCCAGGGACACACCAGCGAGTCTGAGCCTGATATTCTGAGTTGTTTCCGTTTTGGTTGGTCAATATTACATGTAAACCCAGAACAGTGGATTGTTTCACCAGGCTACAAAGTTGATGATAACCCCTCCTCCCAAGCTGGCAGTGCTATAGCATAGCAAAAGCTTTTAAGATACAGGGAGGGAGCACGCGAAGGAGGAAAACTACAAAGGGATTGAGAAAACAAAGCCTGTTGTATCTGATAGTCAGTGGAATGTGCCCAGTATACACCATGGCAGATTGTGGGTAAATTAATTAACTCACGATTTGCTGTGGTGTGTGTAAACAGGCCCAACATGATCTGGAAGATTGTCACCCATACCACCATGGAAACAAAACTTACTGTTCCTCCAGTAGAAATGGAAGAAACACAACTGCTCTTGTTCCTGGAAGCAAAAGAGTGACGGCTTGACACAGAAGCCCTGAATGATGACTCGTTGACAGAACTTGTCGAAAGATCACTTTTTGATACCCGTATAAGAAATCTCAAGCAAGGAACAGCACTTCGAATGGTTCTCCTGAAAAGCAGGAGGAAAAATAAAAAGTGTTTCAAATGTGAAACAGACAAGACAACCCAGAGAATATGTGATCTTGGCAAGACAGCTTGCAGAAATAACAACAACAACTACTACAATTTAGCATCTTGTATGTATATGGTGATTTACAAACAACAGGTCCCAACATCAAGGGGCCCTACAACCTAAAACATATACAGGGAAACAGCAAAGGAAGAGGGAAGAATATGTGATTACTTCAATTACACATACTTGGGCTTAATTGTAGTAGGGCATGGGGAATAAGGTGTTGTGCCAATGGCTTCATGAAAAGGTGAGCTGCAAGGAGGAACTTAAAGATAATAAGGGAGGTGATCACACAGAGGCATTCTGAGAGCCATTTTGGGTCTCATAAGGGTCAACAGCCTTCGAATTCAAGAATAAAAAAGCCCTTCAGTGGGTGGAAGACACCTTCTGCATGTGGGAAAGGACCTTTAGAACCAACCTAATATTTATATTTTTGTTGCAAGTGTCCCAATTCTTCAAAGAACAGAGAAGGGCAAAAATTTAAGTCTGCAGTTCTACAGCTAATGGTGTGCTTAATTTCCACAGAAAGCTGTGAGACTTCAGCGCTACGGGCAACCTGGCTGCATTCTAAGACAATAAATACAGAAGCAGGTCAAGCATTTAGGACATTTCAGGCTCTCACAATTCAAATATCAAATAGAGATGTCTTGAACACAATGAAATTTATGTGGCTGCCGTAATTCATGCTACAGCATCGAGTAACTTCTACATGCAGTATGAGTAGGGTGACCATATGAAAAAGAGGACAAGGCTCCTATATCTTTAACAGTTGTATAGAAAAGGGAATTTCAGCAGGTGTCATTTGTATATATGGAGAACCTGGTGAAATTCCCTCTTCATCACAATGGTTAAAGGTGCAGGAGCTATACTAGAGTGGCCACCTGCACCTTTAACTGTTGTGATGAAAAGGAAATTTCTCCAGGTTCCCAATATATACAAATGACACCTGCTGAAATTTCCTTTTCAATACAACTGTTAAAGATTCAGGAGCCCTGTCCTCCTTTTCATAGGGTCACCTTAAATATGAGGTTTGGGTAGTCTGACCCAACAGTTCTGCTATTCCACTGGATCCTGTGATAGCATAAGTCTGGTGCTATGCCAGTTTAAGTACTCAAAGCTGGTATGGCTTTCAGCTCCACTTGTGCAAGGGGACTGAAGCATGTTTACAAATGTGTAAGCTAAATTTAACTCTTTGGGATTTACTTAATGGTAAATGCCTTTGGATTGCACTATTCGGTTGCATTCTATAGCCCTCCAGCTGGCCTAAATTGTGCATAGGATGGAGATGTAAGTATTTGTTTCTCAAATTCAAGAAATGTTAGTATACTACAAAAATCTGTATCCCTCACCAGAGGTAGCTTTCTTCCCAGACAAACTTCAACTAATTCTGACCCATTTGCTGACAAAGCTAAAATCACACAGATGGTTTACACTGCCACCAAGTGGTCACATATCTTTAATATTTTTTTTAAAGTATGTCCTTTTGCTTAAGAAATATCAAGGATACCAGCTGCACAATCCAAAACAAGAGTTCTGGATGCTTGAGTTCAATTGTGGGATATTATTTGAACCTTATTATTTGTAAAATATAGTTTCTGAAAAACTTTGTCAGAAAATTCATCTCTCTCTCCCCTTCTCCCTCCCTGTGTTAACACATAACAGGTCATCCTTCCTATTAAAAATGGATAGGAGGGATAAATTAAGTGTTTGTTTGCACAACCTAGACTATTAAAATCTACAATCTAGATTATAATCTAGATTTTGTAGGTTATTTACAAACAATCCCTAAAACACCTCCTCCTTTTTCATTACAATAATCATCACAACCAAATAAGGAGAAAGAATAAAAGGAAATGAACAATCAACAGAACGATCTGGCTTTTGTCACAGCACTCTAGCCTGATGGGAAATAGGTTCTGTTCCACTGCATGCTAAATTTTCACAATTGTTTTCATCTTAGCCTTGGAGATAAACTTGATGTAGACAGTAAGCGAATGAACTCAACACCGATCAGAGATTAATAGACCTGAGACAAAATGGAATCAATTATGGCATGCATAATAGAGAGGCTGGCATTGCATATCCCTGCAAGGCATTTGTCAACGGCCAGAGGGAATTCTTGGAAATAAGGTTTATTTTGATACACACACAAAACCAAAGTATCCTCCCTTCAACTATGAACTGCCGCAGTGCTGTTATAATCTTCAGACACAATTATCATGTAGCAATGATCTTGGGACTCAAGAGCTGTCAGTTGCTATCAGTGGATGCACGAGCTCTCTCTTTTCAATGTGAATATGTTTTTGTTCTTCCTGCTCAATTCTTTACTGCTTCAAGGACACCTATGTAAGTGGTCCCTATGGAAAGCTGTAATGCATACAAACTATTGCTGAATACCAGGCGAGAGTCAGACTTATCATGAAAAGAATATGCCCCTTTTCAGTGGTTGCATGTTTTAAGCTAGGCCTGGTTGATTAGGAATAATACACTTCAAAGAAAAGCAACAAAAATTGACACCAAGTTCTGCAAATTATGCAGATTAAGCAGATATGCATATATTTAATTGTTTTACATAACGGCTTCTGCTAGTCATGGCAAAGAGTAAATAATTATGCATGCCACTGAAGCATTGTCCGCTGCTCACCTACTCACATCATCTGCACAGGGCAGAAGAGACTCTTGACAAATGCGTTATAGTGTTCCTCTCATTCCGCTCATAAAGATACCAACTGCAAAATATTTTAACAGAATCCAGCATAAGGCACAGGAAAGGCACTTTCTGGATACACAGAAGCCCTTTCACATAAAGCAGGGAGCTTCAGTTTGCTGGATCTTGACTCTACAAATGTATTCATGTTACTTGTTAATCCAACCTTGGTTAGTGAACTGAAGGCGGAATGGTATCATGCAGAAGCAAAAGGATTCAAAGCAAGAGGTTTCAAAGAAATAGTGGTGCAGGTAGGTGAACAAATACATATTTAACCCACATATCCTCTGCATATGCAGGAGCACTCCGAGCCTTAAAGCATCATGCTCCCATTTACAAGAACATCCAGGGACTCAGAGCCTATTATGGTTCCATGGAGCAAACTGTTGTCCTTCCCAATACCTCCTGGCAGCAGAATGAAATACCATGCAGATGATACAAAGGCTTCTAGGCCTTGGTATGTACTGAAGATATCACCAATGTGTGCCAGCCCATAGGGTAGGGGTGTATAACCCCTGACCAGAGGGCCTACTCCGACTCACCAGGGTTCCCAATCTAGCCAATGCTGCTCTCTGGGTTCACCATGTCCCTTTCCTGACATCTGCCCACTTGCGGCTTGATTTTGTATCAGGACTGGCAACCCAATTATTTATTATTGATTTATTCATTTCATTTAATTGAAATGAATTCCAACTCTACTATTCTATGATTCTGTGTTTTCCATTCTGGCCCAATAGCTGAAGCTCTCTGTTCACAACAATCGACAAGATAAAATACCGTTGCCACCCAGCGACTGCCACTTTCCTCCCTGCCCCCCTTTCCCTGTTTTTAAATAGCTGGAACATGATCTGGTATGTTTTCCATGTACTAGCACCCTTGGGTCTTTCCGGAGACCTTTGGAGCAAGCTGAAAATGTGTGTGTATGTGGGGAAAAAGATCGAATTCCCGTAACCCCATTAACTCAGCTCACTTCCTTCCCATTAGTGCTTCTCCATCCACTCCCATCTCACTCCTTCACGAGCTTAAACGGCAGCCTCAGAAACTCTTATTTTCTGTGAGGCTTGAACACTTCTGAATGGGGAGGGGGATAATCAGGGTGAGCTTTACTTTACTGGAGATTATTCTACTTTACTTGTGAGTAAAGATACTATCGCCATGCAATGGGGGGGAATTGCCTTGCTTCTGAGTAAACAGGCAGTCACTGCACATTTGAGGAGGGGAAGAAGTAGCTTGTTCCGTCCTAGTTGTGAGCTGGCATGCAGCTGCCATGGATTCTGAGTAACTAAGCATAGTACTGAGCTGCTCCCTGTTGCTGTCTTACTTCTGAGTAAACATGCCTAAAAGTGAGCTCGCAAAACCAAAACATAACATAGATGGGTAGAACTAAAATAAAAATTAATTCGAAAGACCTTTGTCCCCTTTGACTGTAGCCCTTCAATGTAGGCCCTGACCATCTCTGGAACATGGACCACAAGACCCTTCCAAGATTATCCTGCAGAATGAGTTTATCCACTTCTATTTATTACTATGAATGCTGCTTAAATTCATGTGAACACATGAAGCCAAATGGAAGATTTAAGTGAAGTGATTCAAGTGAAGGTTTTTTCTTGACCATCCAAATTCATTTAAAACCATACCTATTTCCATATAAAATTACTATCACAAGTGTGCATTCACCGTACCTGTATCTTGGGTGAATGATTGCATAGATTATGGGATTGTAGATTGCAGAAGCTTTGGCGATGACGGCAGGCACAGATTTAGAATATGGAGTTAAGGTCCTGGCATAGCTAGAAATAAGAAAAACAGAACCAGAAAACTATTTTTAATGTACATTTTCATTAGCTAAGCACAAAACTGTTTGGATTTTTCCTGATGTATGTGAGGCAGCAATGTTTTGACAAACATCTTTCGGGTGGGGGGGAAACATATTTCTTAAGTATATATTTTTTAGATCAAACCTCAGGTTTTCTGAGGAAAGGTTGATTACTTCAGTGGGAGGAAATCACGTCCAGCATCAAAGCCCAGACTTCAAGACTCTCATCACCTGCTGTTTTTCAGCTAATGTGTGTATTTTAGATGCCTTTAATTATCCTAAATGGCACATCATTTTCATGAATAGGGCAGGTGCCAAACAAACATTGGAAGAGTTTTATGTTGTGAATATTGGGATTTTGAACCAAAATATGATGGTTATCCACAAGTGATTATCTGTATGCAAACAGAAGGGTGTGTGGGTGCCAAACCACGCATGCATTATTCATCTGAAATGTGTAGTAGAATAGTGCACCAGGCTCCATTTTCTCTGCAGAAATATTTCAAGGGGGGGGGGGAATCACCTCTAACTAGGTGTTTATTTTAGCTTCTGTATATAGATGTTACTCCTTGCAGATGACAGCATGTATTACAGTTAAGTCTCATTCACAGAGCAAGCAAGAGAGAAACATGTTTTCACATCTCTCAAGGGAGTTGAAGTTCCAGGCTAGATTGATTCTCCACCCCCACCCCTCATCTTGATCTGCTCTTGACTGAACTGACTTCACTGGCAGCCTGCCACTTACCCTGCCCACGCAATCAGAGTAACGCAAGCGTATGGAGACCACGACAAAACAAACACTACAATGGCCACAAAAGCAATTTTTGCTAGCTTCCATTCACTCTTCATGGAATGGGAGACAGAGGATTTCCTATTATAGGTTGATCCTAATTTCTGGACGTTCCTGTGATAGAAACAGAAGGAGATATTTCAATGAGCGAGATTGTGTTCATCCACATCTGGTGTCAGCATCCAGTATGGTGGGGCAAATGCCAGGGCCTATGGGCCTTAGAGGGCCCACGCCGGCTGATGCCAACCTCTCCCTCTTTAATTTTCATTTAAATGTTTAATGGTTCAGCATTGTCAAGAGAAGGGGCTGCAGGCTCCAATAACTTCCTTATTCCCATTGCCTCTGGGACCCACCCCTTCAGGGTCAGGGCCCTGAGGCATTGAGGATAAGAAAGATAAAGGCAGTAGCAGCTGAAGCTGCTTCATTCAGCACTTCTCTCTGGAGTGCTGGGCTGAAGGAATTATCAGTCAGCCAGAGCTGCATGCTTTCAACTCTGTTGCCCCCATCTCCATAACTGCCCACCTCCTGTCTTCATATGCCCTCTAGTAAGCTCTGTAGGGGCACATGAGGGATGTTCTAGTGGTCCCAGTGGAGGGCACCTTGCGTATTTCACCATCAAGCCTATAATTGCCCTTGTATTCAACATGTGACTGACATTGCTAACAATATACACAAAGGACATTGTTTCTCTTACAGCTCTTTAGAAAGAGAAAGAGAACATGCATGTGTATTCTCTAAATTTGAAATCAGTTTCTTCCCTATCCTTTTAAATATACTGATCTCATCCCTCCCCTGTGAGGTGGCTAATGGCGGTAGTAGTTTTGGATGTTATATCAACGCAAGCGTGTTGGGACAGACAGGGCAGGAAAGGAAGTGTCATTGATTTGCACTTCCTATTCTCCACATTCTTTGCAATATTTAAAGTTAAACTTTTGCATCCTCCTTCATGATGAGAAGTTCAATGTCCAACACATATTGCACTATGAGGAGAGATACCAAAGTTCCAATTGGACATTACAAAAGCTGCATGCAAAAGAAGACGAAGCGAACATGACATTATTTACATTATTTCAATCTAGTTTTATGAAGCTTGAATTTCTGCCAGATCATGCCTCTAGATAATGGTTCAATGAAAAATATCACCTAATTTACCCTGCATCTTCATTCTCTTGGATCAACACAATAATTACCCAGCTGGCTATTGCAAACCTTTGTTTGAAAAATGTTACTGAGTTAAGAGCCAAACATTATCAAGGAAAGGCCAAAAAAGACAAGGAGTGTTCACAAAAACAGACATTTCCTTTTATGTGTCATCTTATCTCATTAAGCAAGTCTTGGATAGAGGCGAAATCTCCAATTTAGGTAACACATGATCACCTATGAAAATATATTTGACTTCCGGACAAAGAAATATGTTTCAGCGCTCTGCTTACCTGCCAGTACTCCTAATTGCCAGAAACATGAATATATAGCAATGGAAGATTACGATCAGAGGGATGAAGAACACACAGCAACATAACATCATGGTATAACTTCTGTTTGCTGGAGAATAGGTTACATAATCCCATGTACAAGAGATCATCAAACCCTCTGGTATATAGGAGCCTAAGAACAATTAGCATACTCATTAAACAGCGCATAAATAAGGATTGACATAGGAGCCTGTCAGTTAAGAAGAAAATGGCAACACTACATAGGAAACAGTGTGCTAGTCTGTTGCAATAAACACAGTTTGTCTTGCAACACCTTAAATGTTAATTCATTTATTGTGGCATAAGCTTGTGTGAGCCAGAGGCTACTTTTATACTGTAGTTTAACTAAATATAACTGTCTCAGTCTTCCCAAAAATTTTAACAGTTTAAAATTGAAAACTACTGTATAACAGTAATGCTAAAATAAAAGGAGAACTAAAGGTTTCAACCAGCATGGCTAGTGATCAGGAATGCTGGCAAGACATCAAGTTGAGGAAGGATGAACAATGCTTTTAGCTATCTTGTGCTATAATGTACTGCAACCTGATCTTATGCATTTTACTCAGAAGTAAAGGTCAATAGAAGATGCTCCCAAGAAAGTGTGTCTAGGGCTCATTTCTCACTGATATGGGCTCCATCATTTCAGTCAGAAGGTTGGGGGGCTTTTGTGTTTGAATGTTCTTCCAGATCAGTGTCCCTGAAAGGCTAGATGAATTCTTTCCTCTAACATCTAGTTTTCTATGCGCAGGGTTTCTGTTTATTTTAAATTCAGGAGCATTTATTTATATATGAACCTATACAAATATTAAGGTCATGTCCTCTGGCTTGTTACTAGAGGTTATATTGACAGTACCTTTTCACTAGTGGCCACCATAAATGCATAATTCATTTCCCAGTGATCTATGCCACATCCCCTTTATATCAGTTATGAGACTGGATATGAAAAAGTTTTGGACTGATTTTTAAATTGGTTTTGATGTTTTGTTAACTGCTGTGTTTTTAATTAGTGCATGTCTTACTGTAACATTGTTGTTGTTTTGTTCTAGCATGTGTGAGTTGGCTTGCAAGAACTTGTTCTTTAAGCAAGGATATAAATAATCTAAGTGTGCAAACTATGGTCCCTGGAGGTGTCCTAAAGGTCAGAATAGCGGCTCACCGCCGCTACGTTCAGAGGGAGCAGGGATGTCTAAGGGTGGTGGTGGTAGCAGATGACATCAGTGTCTGCCGCCAGTGCTTTGTCCCTATGTGCCCTGGCATTAGTTAAGAAGATAAGAAGCACCATGCTGGATCAGACTGAGGGTCTATCTAGTCCAGCACTCCATTCACACAGTGGACAGAGTGGTCGAACAGTGACCAACAAAGCAGGACATGGTACAACAGCACCCTCCCACCCATGTTCCCCAGCAACTGGTGCACACAGGCTCACTGCCTTGGATACTGGAGCAAGCCATCACTTGCAATCTGTGGTAGATACCACATATAGGCTTACACTGGGAGGAGCAGAACTGGGGTTGTTGACCTAATTGCTATACAGCTCAAGTCTTATCCTGGAACATGCTATATGAATTATACTGGCTAAAGCAAGTAAGTAGCCCGCCACCCAGGTGGGCGTATCTTATTAAGAATAAATGTATTATGCACAGATAATCAAAAAACTGTCAGTCTTCCTTGAAATTCTTCAAACATTCATACTAAATTCTTCCTGGGGTAGCAAGAAATGCTGTAGAAACAATGATGGCAAAGAGCAGAGATACAGTTAACTACTTTTACTCATACAAAATTGATAACCTTTATTAATAAGGTTTATCTGCATGTAGCAGCAGGTAATGCCATTTTAATTAAGAGTCTTTCAGGGCTACTATATCAGGGTAATTTCTTCTAAATGGAATCATAAATCACTTATTCAGGTTTCTATCAATTCTATCAAAGTTACACAGCAGTAGCAATTTCAAATAGCTTATAAAATATTCCAAAACTGTAAGTAGATTTTGTTCAGTGGAGGTTTGTCTAAAAAACTTGGTTCAATTCCTTATTTAGCTATGGATAACTTGCTTCTGTAAATGGATGTTATTATACAAATATATCTCATAGGGTTATTGGAGGGGAAGTAAAATGAAATTGTGAAGCATATTGCATATTAAAAAGTGCCTTGCAGTAATTTTTCATGGTATAAATGAGCTTAATTCTCATCCTTACATAAATAAGCTTTCAGACAGCTAGTAGAGCAACAGTCTCAAGTAATGTTCCCTTTATCACTACCTGCACATAGATATACTGTACATGCTGTTTTTTCTACAACAATGTGAACCTAAGTTCCTCCTTTTGCCCCAGACCTTCACAGTTTGCTTGACAGGTGTACCGGCAAGCTCATTGAACAGGCTCTGTAGTGTGTCTTCCCCCTTCACCCATGCCTGGAGCTGGGCTGTCCAGTTTTCCCCCTAATTTTTAAAGTGCTTTATGTATATTCATTAAATTCAGAAGGGAAAGGAAAGAATGATTTCGATGATTCAATGGTTTACAGGAGGTCTGGGCAATTTTGCCCCGCCCCCCGACCTACTGGAAAAAAGGGGGGAGTCTGTTTCTAAGGCTCTGTAGCAGCTACGGAGGCTTAGAATAGATAAATTTAGCTTCAAAAATGTAACCTCCATAGCGCTTTGCAGCAGAATTTTGGTGCCAACTATATCTTACTCCCCTTTTTCTGGGAAAAATACTAATGGGGCAACAAGGGCTACACTAGGGGGGCAGCAGAGGTCACATGCTTTCTGTGGGCTGTGTTTTGCCCACTGAACTACAGCCAATCAGTGCTGCGCACAGTGGCTTCTGATGCAGACAGGAAGATTGTGTTTCTCTTGAGTTTCATCTGGGAAGAGAATGGGCTTGTTCAGACAATACACTATGCCATGGTTAGGCCCTTAACCCTTTTGCAGGAAATGGTTAGAGAACATGTTAAACCGTGGTTATGTATCCACCATGGTTAGGAATGGTTCACATGACATACTAAGCCATAACGTTTAGCTCAAAATGTTTATCCGCTGCAGCTAAGTGTGTCATCTGAACATGGTCACTACCGTATTTCTTCGATTGTAAGACGCACACTAATTTCAGTACCACCAACAGAAAAAAAATCCCTAAGAAACACCCGCGATTCTAAGACGCACCCTATTTTTAGAGATGTTTACATGGGGAAAAAAGTGCGTCTTAGAATCGAAGAAATAGGGTATTATACATCTCATCAAAATATAGTGAGTGCAGTTCAATTGCAGGCTCCCTACTAAAATAATGGTCATCAGGATGTTCCCTCGTTTTTCTAAAGGGTTTCATACCAGGACCTCGAATAACTACAAAAATCATTGGCAGACTCAGCAATACAGACTTCAAATTTTATGCTTTCCTAATGTCTAAAGGTAAAGCAAAAAGAAGAATAAACCTTCTTCAACTGCTGTTTACAAATAACAGAGACACTGCAGAAAATCCCTTCTTTTAACCCAGCACCAGATGTTTACATACTGAAAGAAAGACAGAATTAATGAGGCTCTATGTAAACTCTGCTGTTGGGGCCTGTATTCAGAACTGGGCCTTAGTCATTAAATGCCTCACAAGACAACCCTGATGACATTTCTCTTAATCTTGCCAATGTTTAGTAATGTTATTGGATACCTTGATTAAAATATCTTGTATGTGGATACACAAGAAGCTAAGCACTGGAAAAAAGTTCAGTTTAAGGCTAAAAATAAGATGCCAATACTAATTAGGAAAACATCAATAGATAAGACAGAATACTTATCTAAAGACATTAAGTGCAGTTCTAGTTAACTTCGTTTTTACTGCATATAAAATGAGGTATCTGAAGCTTTTAAGTGTCACAAAATCCTCTTTGCTTGATGAAATCAATTCAGTTAATGTGTATATATGCACTAATCTCAGTACAATTTAGAATATTCAAAAGGAAGAGCTGTGTTTTTAAAAACAAGCCAGGAAAGGAATTTACAATTTAACTGGAGCTTTTTTCTTGTTCCTTTGACCCACATTACTAATTATTACCACTTATCCATCACAAATTATCCATCTCCATTTTGGAAAGCAGAGAAAAATCAAATCAAAGTGTAACATTTGATTCTGGTTCTTATAATATTACACTGGCCTGGTTTGCACATAACACAAACCCATGATTTGTTTTCTCAATCCCTGGTTGCTTCTTTCCATCCTACCTCACCTGAATCCCAAATGCTTTTGCGATACAGTACTACAGTTTTTTGACCACTGCCTCTGTAGCCTAGTGAACCATGGTTCTGGGTTCACATGTAACAACAACCCATGGTTTAAACAACCCAGTCTTTATAACCCAACAAGAAATTATGGGTTCTTTTTCTGAGTTGTTTGTGGCTAACAAACCATGTTTTTTTGTTAGCTTGGCCGCTTTCACACATCATGATAACCCAGAATTCAACAACCCATACCATGGATTAGCATTATGTTTGAACCAGGCCACTGAAATAGTGATCTATAGCTTTCTAGCAGAAAATCCCACCCCCGCCATACAAAACACGCACACACACTTTTATGTTTATACCACATCACTCTATGGCAAGGACAATTCAAAGTGGCTTCCTAATAAAAATGTATATTTTCAAAAAAATTCTAACAACAAAACCAAAACAAACAGGAATGACCAATAATTGATTCTATTGATATAGCAGCTGTCTTAATGGGAAACATAGGGAATAACTACAGCTGACTGATGATGCCTTCCCTCCTTTGACAGGATAGGTATTTACACAGACCTGTTAGTCAAGAAGCCAATTTGTTCACGCTGAACATACCTGGAAAATGAGAATACTCCCACTACAATAGAAATAGAATTACCATTGACAATAAGGTCCTAGAAACATTAATTTAGGGTGCATTTGCTAACGTCACTAGGCTATTCCTGTCTAAGGAAGCAAAAACAATGTACACAATATAGCATACATGGTGTAAAAAGTAAAAAGAAAGAGAGTAAGTAACATACTCCACCCAAACAGTGGGCACACACTCCATCCCAGTGAGTAGAGCCAAACAAAGACAAGGATTATGCACGAGCGCTTCTTTGAAGTCCTTTTTATGGACTGCAGAGGCTTAGTAATAACACAGTAGCGATCAACTGAAATAGCTAATAAGGTCATCATCGAGGTTATTCCAAAAAGTGCCCCACAAAAAGCATACAAGTTACAACCTAAAGCAGAAAAAAGAAGACATAATATTTTTAGTTTTCAAAATAGGAAAAGTGAGGAAAGACAAAAACAGAACAGACCATATGTATCCTTTCAGATCTGACATGCTAAGGGGTTATTTGGATATAGTGGTGAGCAGACACTATGGCCTTAGCTAGACCTAAGGTTTATCCCGGGATCGTCCCTGCCTGCTCCCGGGATATCCTGTGTGTCATTTACATGAACAGGGATGACCCTGGGACAATCCCGGGATAAACCTTAGGTCTAGCTAAGGCCTATTTCTTGTGATTCCCTTTTCACATAATATTCTTTGGTTTATGGTTACATTCCTCCTGCTTAAGAAGGTGATACCAAACCACTTTGGGTAAGGTCAGAGCACCACTTTAAAGCTTGCCGACTACGGCCATATTCAGATGATAATATCTTGGCTTAAGCTGAGATAATCAGGATACTTTTACCTCCACTTGTAGCCCCTTCATGTGAGCTGTGATTGAACCAGGATGGCTGTAATTAACTATAGTTTCCCAATTTAACAGGGAACTATGGTTATCACCTTGAGAACAAGACAGAATATTAAACAATGGTTTGAAGTCGTTCAAATTAAGCCACTGTATTTAAAATAATATAAAGCACGAGTGTGCGGACTTCAGGCTTATAATTTTACTTGTTTTTTTTTTATATATATAGAACCCCATGATCCACTGACTACAGCCAGGTGCAAAATACATACACTTTGAATTAAAGAGAGTCTCTGAGCACATTGTGGTACTTTTTTTTCATTACCAGCACTGAACTGAGATTAACAGTCCTTTCACAGTCTATTCCTGGTTACCCCAAGTATCAGCAGCCTAATTAAGGTAGGAAACGTAATTTTGTTACTATTATTAAATAATTGGAAGTCGCAAATCCTTGCCAACCTATTGCAAATCACGCAGAAATCTACCTGTAAATTCCAACATACCTTCTACCTGCCTCCAGACATATAAAATTAAACAAAGATATATTTAAACAGCAAAGTATTCTGTACCTTAGTACGGACTGCAACTGAGCTCACTTTGTTAATGGAAAAATGCCGCAAAGAAAATCCAATACAATTAAAGTTACATTTTTCCTGGAATGTTGCCTAGTGTATAATGATCTTAACCATTTTTTTTTAAAAAAACATGTTAAATATTCTGAAGAGAGATTACTAAACCACAGCTTTGATATATCACGAATATAGAAATTATTGATATTGTTGCATTTCTTGACAGTTTTAAAAATAATGAAGATAAAAAGCAGCCAGTACTGTTTATTTTCTGGTTCAGAAGAGACACAACTTACTTTTATTTAATCTAAAATGTGTAAGAGACAACAAGTTGTTTCTCAGAGTCTATGGAGTATCATATAAATGGCATATAGAAGAAATAGCTAAGAGTTTGAATAATTTGGTATGGATAATTGCAATGTTGATTCTAAAGAAGGACAGAATTCTTATAGCCAGTCTATATATGCAGCATTATGTTAAAACAGGGATAGCACTGACTACCTAGCAGGCATACATGATAAATTAGTATGTAGTAATGCTTACAGATGGAAAATTTGGGGGAATTTTGAAGCTACGGGGAAAAACTTTCCCCGTTTTACATGGAGGATGGATAAATCGGTTGATTTGTCAGCAGAATAGGGAGCTCTCTTATACAACTTTCTGTCTAAGACAATCCAGTCACCAGACTTGATGGATGGTGTCAGTCCAGGGCCTGAGAGATCTTCACTGCCTAGGTAGATGCTGCAACCCACAGTTCAGGGGCTTGCCATATGTGGCAGCCACACACAGATCCCAAGACTATGAAGTCTGGGTAGGTTCCCATCTGGCCTATAGGATTCTTCTGCTGTTACTTCTGATCTGAAATTGGAGACAAGATAGCATTTAAAAGCCCAACATTTGAGCTGCCTTTTGCAAGCATGAAAGCTATTGCATAGAACTGAGCTGCTGTTTGTACGCATGGAATCTAGCACTGGGCTTACTCCTGAGTAGGTATGCATACCTACAAAGAATTGAACAGTATTTTGTATGCTTGGTAGGGAAAAAAAATCCAAAGTGGGAACCATTGCAACTGCCCTTGCCACTTCGCTTTCCTGTTGTTGTCCTCATACCATGCCCTTAGCCCTGCCCACTGCGGGAATGTGACCCCTGAGGCCCTTTCCAAATTGGAATTCAGCTCTCAGATTGAAAAAAAAAATCATCATCCTTCTGTGTATATTAAAAGCATTCTTTATAACCAAGGTGGTGGTGGGGAAACAATCCTGCACCTGGCTTAGTAAAAAGGAAAACTTTTATCCATCATCATTGATGGTAACTGGTCTTACACAATTAAGTAGGTGTGTGATCTTTGTGTATTTCTTAATGCTAGTGTTAATTCTATTCATTCAAAAGAAGCAACAGAAAGGAGGAACTGAATTTACAGGCACAAGAGGCAAGGTGTTCAGTATCTCTTGAACAGGACCTGTTTGTCAGCAACCTTGTCATGCCCACAGTTAACTTCATGCCCAAGACAAGTTTCATACAATGGGGAGAAGCTCAAATGCAAATCAGTACTGGAAAAGTACCTATTTCTCCAAGTATCCATTCTTTGTGCATGCTGTTGAGAAAGCAGATGGGAGCCTGAGTTGCAGACATCAGGAAATCACTTACTGCTAAATTCATTATGAAATAGTTTGCTGGAGTCCTCAGCCTCTTGTTGCTTAATGAGCATTATCATGATGTTTAACATGGAGAAGAGAAAGAAAAATTCTCAGTTAATTTCTCTTTAGTTATAATACAATTCATAAACTGAATTGACTCTTTAAGCTGTAGTTTTAGCGTTTGTCAGAACAAAATGTGTATATAAACCTTTTGAAATGAAAGCTGCAAAAGAGAAAATAATTAAGGGACCAGTTTCTTCTCATTTTACAAGTGGCTCCAAGATGTTTTGGATTAATGAATATCAGTATTTTCTACTAACTTTCAGTTGTGAGATCATTTTTTATTCCTTCCTTTTTGTAAATTAGGCTTGTAAATAGCCAGTCACCTGTAACAAGTATGTATTGTCTGTAGGCAGTCAGGCAGAAAACGTTTACTGAAGTTGTCTTTTCTTTCGGCCACAAATGCATGGACATGCTGGTATAATCATGTATTAAGATTAATAAAGAGGATAAAGTTTACGATCTACTTAAGCCAAGCTTATGTGACTAGTTTCTACAGAAAAACATCACCACAATATAAACCCCACTGAATTTATTTCCCTATATACATCCCACTCCCACTCCTATAAGATGGTCAATAAAACTTACAAGAACAAAATTGAAAATGCAATCTTCCCTGTGTCCAAGTCAATTATCAATGAATTCATATGTATAATGGATGTCCTCCTGTAGAGGCTTGGAATAGACAGTGGGCTCATCTACACCAAGCAGATATTCCACTATGAAAGTGGTATGAAAGCAGTATATAAAATGCAAGATCCACACTTCTGCTTTATAGTGGTATTGAAGTGCACTGACAACTGTTGGGGCCCATTGACATCTACCATATACCGCTTTCATACCACTTTCATAGTGTTATATCCTGCTTGGTGTAGTTGTGTCATGGGCCCCACCAGTTGTCAGTGCACTTCATTACCACTATAAAGCAGTAGTGTAGATCCTGCAGTGCACTTTAATATCACTGTAAAGCAGTAGTGTGGCTCTTGCATTTTCATACCACTTTCATAGTGGAATATCCTGCTTGGTGTAGATGAGCCCTATCTCCATGAAGCAAAACAGCGTAACAGTGATTTTATATAAACTCTATTCCATGCTTCTGCTTTAAATTCAGAGTAGCAATAATTTTATGTTAGTTTCGGCTTATAATTTTATGCTAGTTTCACAGCAAATTCCATTTCCCCCCGTAGCCTGGGTTATGTCTCACCCCATGTATAGATAGGTGCATAAGTGGCATGACCATTTCTAGTAAGAAAGAGAAATAAATAAATAAATAAATAAATAAATAAATAAATAAAATACCATGCATCCCCTGCTTTTCGTGTGATATGTCTATGTCTAAAGTAGAACTGAATGGAAATTTACACCTTTGCATGTGTGCCTGTACGTAACTTTGGGAAAAATAGGGAGAAAACAATAAAACTACCCAGGTATGTTGTAGTCATGTATGAATCTATATTTACATTTTGAAGTATTAGTGTACTATGTAGTTACAGTTGAAATAATAGAACTACCGATGGATTTCACATTAGTATTCCTATGTAGTTCCTCAAGTTCCCATTGATGAAAACTGAAATGGCAAAGGTGATCTCCTCCCAGAAATTTAAAAACCAAATGAAACTAATATTTGTCCAACTGTGACCTTAGCTAGACCTAAGGATTATCCCAGGCAAATGGAGGGGTCATCCCTGCCTGCTCCCAGTATCCCCTGTGTGTCATTTGGATGTATAGGGATGATCCCAGGATGATCCCGGAATATAGGCCTGGTCTAGCCATGGACTGTGACTTTGGGCTCATCTACACCAAGCAGGATTTTCCACTATAAAAGCAGTATATAAAAGGCAGGAGCCACACTACTGCTTTATAGAGGTATTGAAGTGCATTGATAACTGTTGGGGCCCATGACACATGCCATATACCACTTTCATAGTGTTATATCCTGCTTGGTATAGATGTGTCATGGCCCCCAATAGTTTCAGTGCAATTCAGTTCCTCTATAAAGCAGTAGTATAGATCCTGCAGTGCACTTCAATACCACTATAAATCTGTGGTGTGTCTCCTGCCTTTTATATACCGCTTTCACAGTGGAATATCCTGCTTGGTGTAGATGAGCCCCTAGTTTCTTGTGCATTTTTTCCTCGTAGCAAATCTGTGCCAATCACCTTTTTCTGCCAGTACCAGAAAATTGGGTAAGCTCTGAATCACAGCTTTACAGTTACTGGCATGATATGTTAGTCTTTGGAGTTTATAGATCTTGAAGTGTTAGTGGGCAAAGGCAAAATGGATTGACTAAGGAGGTAGGAAAAAGAAATATAAAATCTAATACTGCTTCTTTGGGTCACTAGGTCAAAGCAATCCCTATTTAGCATGACCAAAAGTCATTATTATCTGACTGCTGTTCAGTGATCCATTTGGAATTACTCAGCAATTTCAGTTCACCTAGAACTCAAAAACACTGCTGGCAACATCCATGGAATGTTCATCAGAATATCAGGGCACTGAGTATGAAATCCTTTATGTCCAAAAGACTGGCCATCCATAAACAAACTTAGGGTGCAATCTTATGCACGTTTAGACAGAAAATGTCCTACAACTCTCAGCATTCTGTTGAGTGCAGTGTTATTTTATTTCAAGTCCAATAGTTTTTGTATAGTCAGAACTGTCAATTTTCATTGAATTTATCAAAATCCATGACCCACAATGAAGAGTTAATGGCTATAACTTAAGTGAACTACAAATCTGCTGGTATAGAAAATGAGAATAAAGCTTTAGTTAGCAGCTGGTCAAAAAAGGTTAAAATTGTAATGGCACAATGCCCTTTACCCTACACTGTCTGTACTAATTTATTTCAGTAGGAAGAAGTGAAACGTAAACATTCAGACTGTATTTTTTCTTATGCCTGGTATGAACTAGTATTAAACAGGCATGCAAAGTTCATCAGCAATACGATTTCCCAGTAAAGGGTACTCTGATAATACTGTATACAAGTAACTCTATCTTATGTCAGGTTTCCCAGAAGAAAACATATTAACTCAGAATGACTGCCTCTGCAAACTGCAATGCTCAGGTATATTTCCAAATGCCTGTCTTCTCATGGCTCTTTTAAAATTTAACCTGGAAAATCAGTGTTCTGAATCACATGGAGAGCCTTCATCAGGGGAAGCCGCTGTCTCCAATTTCAGTGAATTTATTCAATCAGAACTAGCCAGAACTCTAGAGGAATTATCTAAGGTGCTGAACCCCCATCCCCAGATGGCTTTTGCACCTTGGAGAGCTCCTTTAGAGTTCTGGCTGGTTCTGAAAGAAACCCAGAATGGATCACAGACCTACTGAAATCAGAGCCACAAGTCTCCACTGGCCTCCCTGGATACAGGAGACTCTTGTTTTTGGAAAGACACCCTCCACAAGGGCAATGGAAGCAATGACATAGAGGCTTCTCCTCCTCATGGGTTTAATCACATGGTTTAGGAATGCCTGAATAGGGCTATCATCTGCTCTGAAAATATGTGCCTTGGAATGCACCAACTGAGTGTTCACTTCCCATACCTTAGAAAAAGAGTAGGCAACCTGGCACCCACCAGAGATTGCAGACACAACAAAAATTGTGGAGTACAACAGCAGGTCTGATGGTCAGAAATTATGGGAGTTGTAGTCAAAATATCTAGAATGTCTGTCGTTACCTTTGATCACAGATAGATAGCAACATTAGGCCTGCAGGTTGTAGAATATATCATCCTGTGAATCCCAGGGAAAGTGTTTTGGATTTTTAATTTCAACAGTTAATTTTATACTATATTACCACATTCCATGTTATAGTCTGAAACATTAAACTAAGGAGGTTTAGATCTGATCAGTGCTTGGATGAGAAAGCATCTGAGTACTTTCTGTACACCACCTTGAGTTCCAGGATGGAAAAATGGTGGCAATATAAATGAACTTAAATAAAATAAAATAACTGACCTTTTTTCCCAGGTACTGAAGTAGGTTTAAGAAATTAGTTACAGATGAGATGTTCTTATTCTCCTCTTCCCCCAACATATCAGTTATTAAAACAAGCAGAACCTAGGTAATGAGATCTCCCACACTAGAGGCACTCAAGATGCAGCTGGACAGCCATCTGTCAGGAATGCTTTAAGGTGGATTCCTGCATTGAGCAGGGGATTGGACTCGATGGCCTTGTATGCCCCTTCCAACTCTACTATTCTATGATTCTAGCATTCAGTCACAAAAGCAAAGCTTTCCATATGTGTCATCACTCATTTTTTGTCATAATTTTAGAAACAAAATAAAATGGATTCAGCACACGTCTAACGCCAGGCTTTCAAGCACATTCAACCACAGAAATGTATGGGCTGTTCCAACTATAACATTCCAAATCTCATCTCTTTGTGAGGTGAGATAAGGGAAACCCCTGCTTTTGAACCAGGAGATTCCAGATTTGAGTATGAGGTGTCCCTGGTCCTGCAGTTGGTCAGTTCTATCTCCCGCCATGTGGAAGGCCGAAAAGGGAAGTATTGACTGAACAGCTCCACAAGCCGTTTATTTCCCCTTCTTCAAAGAAGTATAAAAATGTCCTTCATGCTTATCACCAATCTGTTAAAACTACCTTACCTGAAAAATGCATAGAGAACAAGGAGGTTTCCTGTAATTCCAACAGAGCCAATTACAAGAACACAAGAGCCGACAGTGTAAAGAACATGATCAGGAACATCCACCTTTGTTCGCTGCTGAGTTCCTAGATTCTGTGTCTGGAAGAAAAACAGCAGAGGAAGCAAAATATGGTTTTCTTCAATATGGTTTCATTTAAGACGTTTGTTAAAGCATGCAATACAACATTATTTACTGCAGCTATTGTGGTATTTGAGTAAAAGGTAATAATTACAGCATGTAATATATAGCATCCTTCTTTTTTAACATGAAAAGGAGAATTGATATACTTCTAGAGACTCAAACAATGTTATACTTGCATCAACAGACTTCAAGAATTACTTGGGATCTGGATCTGGAAAAGGCCACAGGGCTGACACGGTTCCTCCTCACCCTTCCTCACTTCCCTTCATTATGCACAGGGTTGCTTGAACTCTGGATCTCCTTATCCAGGATGTAACATAGATGCAAAATGTAAAATATCTCAAGTTCAAATAACTATTGTGTGTGTTGGTTTGGATATTGCTTTCTATGTGGGATGAGAGGAAGGGGGCTGTGTTAGGAAGAATCACGAAACCCAGCTTCCCACACAACAATACAAAGGGAAGAACACCTAATTAATCTGTTCATTGGTGAACAGATCAGGCATTGGCCTCCCTCTCAAATAAAATAAGTAATAATATAAAATGCCATAAATCGATGAAGTGTTTTGATTATGGTGATGCTGCTGATTTAAAACATTTGTATACCAGGCTTAAGTCAATAGATTCTAGGGTGGTAAACAGCAAAATATTTCATAAAACAATAAAATATACAAAACCATAACATTAATGATAAAATGAAGCACTGACTAAAATATACAGTGAGGGAGGAAGCAGCAGCCAGGCACCTCTCCATCGTGCCTGGGTCCAGCTCCAGCTGAGAGCCCCCTCCCTCCTGCTACCGTCACTGCAGAGGCCACCAGTGAGGGAGGAAGCAGCAGCCAGGCACCTCTCCATCGTGCCTGGGTCCAGCTCCAGCTGAGAGCCCCCTCCCTGCTGCTGTCAACTGTCACTGCTGAACTTTGTAACTAAGATTGTAATGCCTGAATTTGCTTTCCTTTTCCCCCTCCTCCTCCCTCCCAATCCCCTTTCCTTTTGTGTCATGTCTTTTAGATTGTAAGCCTGTGGGCAGGGACTGTCAAGAAATACTTTTGTAAGCTGCCGTGAAAGCCTTTTTTGGCTGAATGGTGGCATGAAAATGCTTAAATAAATAAAAATAAAATAAAAAATACAGCAGCCCACAACATTTCTTAAATAAAAATAAAAATGTATTACGTCGGTGTTGAAAATAATATAATGTAGGCATCACACAAATCTCTTTAGGAAGGACATTCCACATCTGGGATGCCACCACTAAAAAAGCCCTTTGCTTCTTAGTGCACTTCCAATAAAGAAGGCACTTGGTGGGAAGCTTCTGCAGAAGGACTCTTCTGATTAATTGGCTTGAGCAAAAAAAATCAATAATACGTATATCATTTATTCCAGTCATCTTAGCAGCAGCCTCAGGTGCAACCTGAAATCATCAGATCACCTGGTGCAGCCTAATTTGAATGTCTGCAGCCTCTTAAGACTCTAGCCCAGCCTTCCTCAACCTGGGGCGCTCCAGATGTGTTGGACTGCATCTCCCAGAATGCTCCAGCCAGCTGGCTGGGGCATTCTGGGAGTTGTAGTCCAACACATCTGGAGCGCCCCAGGTTGAGGAAGGCTGCTCTAGATGATGATGACTTCATGATTTCAACATCAAATCAGCATTTCCCCCCTCCTTCCCCAGCCCCTGACCTGCTTTTTGTAACATCTTGTCTTATGAAAACATCTAGAGATCTCAAAAGCTTGACCTTGAGTTGTCCTCATAAAGATATTACCTTACTATGGATTTTGGCATTTTTCATATGGCTAATGTGGTTCTTTTGCTTTTTGTGTAACTTGGAGTTTTAATAAGACATATTATGTTACATAAAAACAAAGGAAGATTAACCTTTATCACACAAATATCTTTGGAAAGAAGTTTTAGGATCAATAGAAAAACACACACATATAAACTTAATAATATTGAAAAATCTTATATGTAACTACTGCTTTGTATTTTAAAAAAACTCACCAATTTCTTTGCTCCTAAATACGATCTGATCATTTTTTAATATTTGTTATTTATTTAAAATGAACTAA
This sequence comes from Elgaria multicarinata webbii, assembly GCF_023053635.1. Lineage (NCBI taxonomy): Eukaryota > Metazoa > Chordata > Lepidosauria > Squamata > Anguidae > Elgaria > Elgaria multicarinata. The sequence goes on along the minus strand of NC_086180.1, from coordinate 22,671,208 downwards.
AATGATATTTAAAATATGGTATTATGGTATTATATATAGCACAGATAAATTAAGATTATATTATATATACTCATATACACATATGTTCTTTTGAAGAACCTGCCTACAAATGAGATTTTTGAGTTACGGGAAATTGCATATTTTGAAACTAGCTTGTCAAAAATTTATTATGGAAGGCTTTACCAGACAGCATAAAGCCTCATTCAGTATAAGATCAAATTTCAACAGGAACAGCAAGAAAACGGAAACCTTGCAATCCTTTCTTGTCCCTCAACTAGGACAGAACCTACACAAGTGTTTCTGCTGAACCCAAACTGGAAAAGAACAAAAAGTAAACATTTCAGATTATGTGTTCAGAATAAGTGTTGAACTAAAATAAATAAATAAATAAATAAAGTTGTTGTGGTACACTCACAAGCCTCACATAGACTGAATCTGGGACACCCCAAAGCAGTATCCAGATATTATAACATTGTGGTTTATTTTGGCTTCTGTAGTCAGGTCTTTAAAAGTCTGGGAAGCAACAGACAGAAGGCTACTCTGTTTCAGGCTGGAATTCACTTCCTAATGTGAAGATGTACAACTTGTTAGACAAAGGAGATGACAGAAAATCCATTAAGGAGGGAAAGACAGAACAGCTGCACAAAGTCTTTTGATTTGTAGCATTAGGAGTCATGCTTCTAGAGGCAGCACCAGCCTCTGTAACAACTACTGAATTTGTTGATGAAACACTTTCTTTCTATACTTCGTCCTAAACATCAGAACAGATGTACTTGATTAACCAATTGAAATAAATAAATAAATAAATTTATCTCAAGTCAGCTTCATAAATTCAAAATATTTAAATTAAGCCATGTAAGCTAAACTATTCCAGGTGTGCCAAAGTACTTACTAAACCTTAACCAATATCTAACCCCAAACCTAATTTTAAAAGGAAACTCACTTTAAGAGAGTGTTTAGAGCTGAGAAGCAGGGGAAAGAAAGTGGTGTCTAACTCTTTCTCTGCCTGCCATTCCCCTGCTCCGTCATTATTCTCAGTGGTTTAGCAGAGCCAGAGTTCACATGGATACAGTGCCAACACTATTTTATTAACATGGTCACTGATGACATTGGCCACCCCTCCTCGGGATTCCCTGTTCCCTCTGAACTTAGCTACAATTCTCACAGTAACTAGGAGGACATGAACTTTCCCAACAACTTGAACCAGTTAGCATGTAATGTTGGCAAATCATGGTTCAGCAGCCAGTTTGAATATTGAGCCCTATTGTTACATGACATCTGAACTAGGACACTATAGGTTGATCATGGATTAAACAGCCCACAGTTAATCTACAATTAGTAATTAGTTTAACTGTGGGTTGTTTAACCCACAATTAACTTATGGTGTCCCGGTTTGGATGTCACCTAGCAATCCCTGATTACTGGAGAACACAACGCGCATGCACTGCTACAAATTATGGGTTAATTAACCCATGATTTTCTGCAATTATGTATAAACTTCCTCTATATTGTTCTCTGTCGAAATGCAAAATGTTCTGCTGTTCCCTGTTCAAATGCAAATGCAAAATATTTTGCAGTGGCTTGGGCCAGTTCTACACCAAGCAGAATATTGCACTATGAAACTGTATGAAAGCGGTATATAAGAGGTAGGAGCCACACCAAGCAGGATATAGCACTATGAAACCAGTATATGGTATGTGTGATGGGCCCCAACAGTTGTCAGTGCACTTCAATATCATTATAAAGCAGTAGTATGGCTCCTGTCTCTTATATACTGCTTTCATAGTGCTATATCCTGCTTGGTATCGATCTGGCCTTGGTCTTGAATGATTAATAGTAGCTACTGGAACTACTTTGTAGCTTTGGATCTACATAGCTTCATGTATTTTTGGACTCTTCTTGGTGTCATGCCTATGGGGCCTGTTATGATGAGTGTCTGCATTTCAGCATTTAACACTACCCCACTAACTATACCTAAGTAGCTTTATATCACGATTGGATTGCAAACATCAACACCCAGAACGTTCAACCAGGCACTAGAACTCAAAAACAGTCATAGAGTCCACTGACATTGCTGCCTGCTTAGACCCTCATTCCCACCAATTGTCCTGGCTAACAACGACTGGGCCATGTTAGATTTCCTACAATGCTATTAAGTGAGCAGTTTCTCAAACTCTGGTGCTGCTGCCACCAGGTTAGCCCATGGCCAAGGACTAATGGGACCATCCCTTAACAGAGACCCTATCAAACCTGGTGCCAGTCCTGGTTTTCAATGTGTGGCAGCTGAACCTAAATTGGAATCAAATGAAACCAAGTCACAGTTTGACTCCCTAATCTGCAAACTGCAACCCATAACAGAATAGAAAAATATGCTTTATAATACTTATGTTGCCTGATAATATGCAAAAGTGGACTTAACAGTAACATCAGAAAAATGCCTATCTGGCAGTGAAAAACTGAAGGGAAAATAACCCATTATATGATGCAGAGGTTATAAAATTTGTAATCAGTCCCTGAACTGCCACTTTATGTTACAAGATGGCAGCGGCTGCACTGCATTAATGGATATAAACATTTTGTGTCAGTGGACCATTGTGTCACAGAACGTTTTACATGCTCCAGTCTGTCAAAAATTAAGTTTTATTTGTTTTGTTTTTGGAATGCTGTTTTGCTGGCAAAACTTCAGGTTTTGAGACCACAAATGGAAAACTCGTTATAATCCAGTCATATAATAGAAGTGAATCTGATGTCAGAACAACTTGGTTTGTGTTGTTCTGCAATTCCTTTCCTGAGGTGTGGGGCCTATTATCAAGTAAAGAAGTGGAGGGATGGGTGGGGGGTGTTTCAGACTGAGCAGAGGAATGCTGGGATCAGGAAGCATCTGTTTATGCATTTGAAATCACCTTGTCAAGGGGCTGTCTAAACATTGCCTTTGCCCCAGAGTGGATCCGAATCCATGCTGCTTTGGTTATATGATGAAGCCGCCGATTCAGAGCCACCCTGGGGCAAAAAGCTGAAGAAGTGCATTGGAAAAGTCGGTGAGTTACCCTGAATTTTCCTACCCAAATGAGGTCAGCTCTTCTGCTATCTGTCATCCGGTGCAATGCTTCTTCACCAAGGAAAAAGGAAAGGAACCTCTCGTGCAAGCACTGAGTCATTACTGACTCTTGGAGGGATGCCAGCTTTCACTGAAGTTTTCTTGGCAGGCCTTATAGCGGGGTGGTTTGCCGTTGCCTTCCCTGGCCGTTATTACCTTTCCCCCAGCTAACTGGGTACTCATTTTACCGACCTCGGGAGGATGGAAACCTGAGTCGACCTGAGCCAGCTGCCTGAAACCAGCTTCTGCTGGGCTCGAACTCAGGTCATGGGGAGAGTTTCAGCTGCAGAAACTGCTGCTTTACTGTTCTGTGCCACACGAGGCTCTTCTTCACCAAGAGGCAGTGTAATTTGGACAATACTTCAAATCCCAGTGTTCACTGGACTGGTCCTTAGAACTTAGGACACAGCTGTTGTTCTTTATGCTATTTTGTTGGTGGTGGTGGGAGGGTGAGTTGGCTTGTCAGACTTTAATGTTGAACTGCTATGTTTAACATTTCTGTTTTTATGTTGGCCACCTTGAGCTTGGGAAAGGTATAACAAAAAAGAAAAAGAAGCTTCAGTTGTATTTCAGTTATTGTATTTCAGTTCCTGGTCTGTAAAATGAGAATAATCATGATCTTCCACAATAGGTGTAAAATTAGAATCTCTATTTTGAGACTGATAAAGTGAAATAACTTTAACAAACTATCTCATTTAATGCTGCATTACAACTTGGCAGTGCCGAAAGAACAGCTTGATTTATACACCCAGCATTACCTAGCAGTCACCCCAGGATCCCTGGCATATTGATTCTCATGAATCAATGTGAGTTTCTCTCTGAATTCCACTGAATTCAACTCAGGAAAGGGATTCTCTGAAACTGCATTTCTACTGCAGAAAACATACACGTTGGGCCCTGAACAAAACATTGCAGCATATCTGCTTTGAATATATTTTTGCCCCTTACAGAACAGTGGGATAAAAGTCTTAAATAAACCCCCAGCCATGAATAAGAGTGCTCTTTTTAGGGCTCCAAGCCAGCCTGGAACAAAATCTTTGTAGGGTTTTGGAATTTAATGGAGGGGAAAGACTTCAGGGTTAGGGTTAGGGTTAGGGTTCATCCTTTCTCCTTTCCCACTGTCCTGAAACTTTCCACCACTGTGCTATATAGGCCTATGTGGTGCTTTATTGCTATATAGCATGGGAGGGGAAGCAAAGTTAAAAACAAACAAAAAACCCACCAAAAACAAAAAACCCTCCACAGCTCTCCCCTTGAAACCTCCCCATATCATGTGGGGAAGGAAGTTTTTAATCTGATGACATATCCTTTAGTGATTAGAGTCTAATCCCTTCCTCAAGGATACTTATGAAGGCTCAAACAGGACAACTCCCTCTTTCCTTGTCCCAGAGATCCCCCCTTTCCCCCAGTGGACATTTTATATGTCCTGGAAACTGACAGACCGTTTTGTTTTGATGGCCCTGATTCAAAACTGATTGGCATGGGTCTATCCAAGTTTGGTATTAGAGGGAATGATGAAATTATACCTTCTTCCTTATCTGTTATATTGTCTATATAATCTGTGACAAATTTGATTAATTTTATTAACTCATGGATTCATCATGTTTTGCTCATTTTAAACCCTATTATTCTTAAGAAGCCATAAAAGTTGAAGAGCTTCCTCCTCCCATATCATCTTGCCTGCATCCCAAGCTCTGATGAGGAGTCTCTTGTCGTCCCAAGAGTTGCTGATGTAAGACTGTTTGGGTTATATGACAGTCAGTGCCTTCTCTATGGAAGCGCAACTAGTTGAGGAACAACTTTGCATGGTGACGCCCACTTAGCCCCCTTGCTTTTTTTACTCCACCACTGGTTAAGTCAGTACTGTTTAGGTGTGCATTTTACTGTTTTGTTTTGGGTTTTTGTTTTAAACACCCTATGCTGCATTGTTTATTTTGTGATTGGTTGTGACTATATGATTAATTGCTTTAAACACCCTATGCTGCATTGTTTATTTTGTGATTGGTTGAGACTATATGATTAATTGCTTTAAACACTGTGAGCTGCTGTTTCAAGTATTGGTGTTGTGTGTATGTTTTTTCCAGTAAAAGAGTGGGATATAGCTTTTATAAATACATTTTCTGAACAAACACCATCTTGGTTGGGAACCTAAAGGGCCATCTGAGCCACCCTGTCTTCCTTTCCACAGTTGCCTGGGAACCATCAAATGGAGTAAAGCTGTACAGCTTCTTCCCATTTGCCTGGTACAAGATCTGTCCATGCGCAGCAACTGAATTGACAGCACAGGACCAGAGGACTCATCAGAATAGCCCCACTACTGGTGATGCACTACACCTAATCATGTCAAAATGATAGCATAAAATTATTGGCCATCAGAACCCCAACCCCACTTAAAAATGAAAGTGTTTCTAGACTGTATAAGTCCATACATTACTTGCACAATTGTAATAAAATAATGACAAACTATTAAAAATAAAGTAGTAAAAGTTATCCAAATTTATTGTTTTTCCATTCTTATGATTTCAGAGACTTGATTTTGAAATATATGAAATTTAGGGCAATAATTTCAAACTGTGGAATAACTGCAATTCACCTATCAAAATCTGCAAATTACCTGCTCCCTTCCACCTTGTAGCTCATTTCTGAATTAATTCTTGATATTGATCCCACTTTAGGATCCAGGGGGAAAACTCATTGGAAGGCAGTATAAAAATATATAAATAAATGAACTTTGAATGACTGTTTTCCAAAATTACACCAGTGTAAAACAGACACACACCATTAAGGTTTTTTTTTAACTATCTTGGAAGAAAATTAATATTTGCTGGTATACATTAGTGATATTAGTTACTCAAAATCTATTGCAGATGAATGGTACAAACACTTATATGTGTAGTGTGCCTGTATAGGACTATGATCTTAATGGTCTCCCTAGCTGTGAATGTATTATCTAGATCAACAATAAATTCTATTTACACTTCTTTACTACAGGTTGACATTTGGAAAGGTCTGCTGTTTAATCATTTATTTCCCCCCAATTCCTGTCAATCACAACTTCCCAATATGGTCTTCAGCAGAACTTGTGCATTCATGAATTTTTATGAGGGCGAACAGGAAGGATTTTGGATTCAGCAATTAAAAACACATTTTGAAAGTACATTAGAACTAAATTGACAAATTCTCAAACGTGAGCCTTCTTGTTCAGGTTTAGAATATATTGAAATCTACCTTTCTAAAGATGAATGCTAAAAGTAGGCCACTTTTAGAAACTCCATACAGGTATTTTTACAACTCAAGCAAGAACACGAATATTTAGAAGTATGTCCCACAGACCTCAATGGGTTTTGATTTTCTAGCAAGAGTGCTTAGTGTGATATATCTGAAGTTGCAATTCTGATCCTATAGTTTACAGTAAGAGGTAAGTATAACAAAATCAAATGCAACAGTATTTGAATCAGTGCAATATAACAAATGGTGGCATTGCATGAACATAGCAAAACACCTACAGTATTGCACAGATCCAATCATGTTATGTGGCTGCACCATGCATAAACATGTACGAATCAGATGCAGGTCAAGAAGAAGGATCCATCGGGTTATGGGCATTGGAATAGCAATGTGACCTGAATAAGTGCCCTTTCTTGGTTGGTCAATGCTTGAAGACTATAGTAAGGGTAGTCACCATTTCTACAGTGGTCGCCTTTTGGGTTCCTTTTGTTTACAATGCTTGAAGACAGTAAGACGAGCAAACCATTGAATACTGACAGAAGCCAAGCAGAGATGAACAGGAGGTGGCAGACTGTAGCGACCAGAGGTACAGTTAGAGATGGTGATCATTTGCCAGGAAATCCAGCATAAAGAGAGAACAGGTAGCAGTAATCAGCAGGTCTGTGAGAGTACCCAGGCAGTAGCATACAGCTTATTCCAAACATTTCCAGAACAAAATAGAGTCCCATATAGTAATGCAGCCCCTGAATATTGCTTTAAGCCCCTTCCCCCAGTGCTATAAGAAATTGATCTCTTAAAGGGGCACCTCTTGAGCCTGAAGCCTAGCAGTGTTTGGCATTTTGTAGTTTCTTGGTAGTCTCTTGTCATTCCTAGCAAGAAAGGACAGGTGAACATGTGGGTTTAGCCAATAAACGCCTTGAACGGTTCAGGCTGCACACTCAGGCTGTTTAGATTTCTGGATCCTGGGTCTGCATCGGACTGGAAGGGCTCTGCAATACAGGACCCTATCTGCTTATTATTGGACTTGGCTTTCAGGCCCCTGTAAAGACACAAGCCCTCTGTTTCTATGACCTTTGGTTCAGAGTTCTTGAGGACACTATCCAGGTCTGGGGTCATGACAGCAACCCCCTGTGAGTTACTATCTGGGTCCAGGACTTGCTGAAAATTTAAGGGGGACCCTGAGAAGATGTTATCTGGTGGATCTCATCACTAGTTATGTTTCTTCCTGTGACATCAGCAACAGCTTTCTCTCCATTACACAAAGGAGAGGCAGAAGTAGCTGCTATTGCATGTCACTGGTAGGTAGTCAATAATGGCTGGTAGGAGCAGCAGCCACTGGAACTGCAGCTAGAGGAAGGGGGCAGTTTACTCATTTATCCAAGTGGGTGAGTGAATGTGCAAGTGGCAAGGAGCACCATCAGCACTGGTTGCCTGCCAGCTCCCTTCAGGCAGAATATGAGCAGAGTATGAACCTCCAGATTGGACAAGTTCTTATGGATGTTGGACGTTGTAGTCCAACACACCTGGAGGGCATCAAATTGTGGAAGACTGGTCTAAATGAGCAAGATGCTGTCAACTGCCATGCTCCAGTGCAAGTCATAGGAGAGAAAAATCAGTGGAGGCTGGTAGCTCTGATTTCATTGGGGATGTGAAACCAGCCATTGGGGATGTCAGAACCAGCCAGAACTCTAAAGGAGCTATCCAAGGTGCTAAATCACATACCAAGACTAGGTTCAGCACCCTGGGCAGAGGAATAGCAATGTGACCTGAATAAGTGCCCTTTCTTGAGATCTGGCTGGTTCTGACTAAAACCCAGAATGGATTCATAGCCCCACTGAAATTGGAGCCACCAGTCCCCACAGGTAAAAATAGAATCATCGAATTTTAGAGTTAGAAGGGACCCTGGAAGTCACCTAGTCTAATACATTGCAGGATACAAGCACAGCATCCCTGAGGGATGGCTGTCCAGCCTATTTAAATACCTCCAGCAAAAGAGAGCCACCGATTCCAAAAGCAGTACTTTTACCATTAGGAAATGTCTCCTAACATTTAACTGAAATCTGCTTCCTTGAGATTTCTAGTCCTGCCCCCCTTGGTGCAACAGAAAAAAAGTCTGCTCCATCTTCTGCATGGCCAGCTTTGAGATATTTGAAGACAGCTATCATGTCTCCCCTTAATCATCTCTATTGAATACCTTCCTTTCCCCCAGTTGTAGTGCCAGAGTAATTCACTGCTCACATTGCAAGATAACACATTTTCTATATTGCCTATTATGTAAAGAGTGGGCACAACAAGGTGATGATCAAAGCTGTTTGTTCAGCAAAGACCCGCTCATCAGAACTGGGACATGTCACTAGAATGAGGGGTCATCTTCCACAATTATGCTATTTGTAAACAGTAGGCAAAACGTCTGTGAAGCTCCCTTCCCCACAAAAAGCATGGATTTACAAACTACACTGCAAAAAGGGAAATCCACTTCTCAGCCCCCAGCTTTTCCCATAATGCAATTACCACAGCAAGTGAACAAAAATAACTCTGCTTTCTAAACTGGAAATGCTGGGAGGAGGAAAGGGAGGGGTGAGCGAAGACAGAATCTTGCATGGTCATTGCAAAAAAAGTGAAAGGCATCACTTTGAGAGAGATGCTGAGATTAACAGGAGCGCCATGTAGAGACAGTTACATTTTTATAAAGGCTATACATTCATAACCCTAGTTTTGTCTTCTTCTTAATCTGTAAGTGCTTCTCCCATCATGGCCTCTTATTTTCAAGTAATTATACACAGGATCAGGTTGTTGGTCTGTTATGTATTTTTAACAATCATGGTACATAATGAGCAATCCAGTGTTGAAATGCTCAGTTAAGGCTAGTGCATGTTCTGAGCCAGTTACAATTTTGTGTTCTTTCTTCTGCAGTGCTTATACTAATTAAAAGAACCTTATTAGTGCTTCTTTTGCTTTTCTTTACAATGCTTGTGCAGCTCTTGTGAAAGCATATTTTGTAGTCATTTCATCTCGATTCACACCTTCCATTATCGCACTTAGAACCATTATCACTTTTTACATCTCACCTGCAGTACTGCTTCAGTTGAGATAAACTAACAGCACTAAAATGCACTGGAATGGTTCCCATGATCACCAGAGCCTGCTGTGGCTTATTAGCTATGTTGCCAATCCAAGCCCCTGCTGCTGTTTGTTAAATCTGAATCGAGCAATGGTGGGTTGTTGGGGTGGTCACTCAGAACCCATGGGCTCTTTTAGGTTTGTGGGTAGCTTCTCAATCACCCCAAATATACATAATGGTGGGCACCACGGAGTCAAGCCCTGCGGGAAAATTCACCCAGTGGCTTGTTGTGTCTGAACTGGGTGACTGTATTCATTGCATGTTTCTTTAACTATCCACAGGCAGCGCAGTTACTTTACACATGGCTGTATAATAAATGCTCTAGGTAAAAAAAATGGCAAGCCATCCTGGAAAGCCCTGAAGTGGTAGATGAAGTGGTAGATGTTCTCCTTTTCATATGGTCACCCTAATAGTGTGATGCCTTGTCTGCAAGCATTTGACTCACTGTAAGCGGAACATAAGTCTTTCAGCCATGCAAAGTAGCTTGCCAAGTGTCTGAAACCTGTCATGTTTTTGCAATTCCAGTTAGGCAGCAAAGACAGAAGGTTGATCAAGTACCTGATGACCTGCCATAACTGAGTGGTTGCAGTTTGACTACATGGGTCACAAATTATTCTGGCCTATTGGAACATATTCTGTAAAAAATATCCTGTCTCTTCTGTTCCCCAAGGCTGATAACTGTACAGTTATTTATTTTCCAAATACAGATAAATACAGAACAACATCATAACTGGAGGATTCATATCAGAAACTCAGGACTAATGCTTGAATGAAGACCTGATTTCTGCAATATTAAAGAGAGCATCCCCCATGATCATAATTCCATACTGAAAGCACAAGAAATGGATCCACATGGAAATAGCTTGCAATAAAGGAGGGAAAGGTATGATCCCAAGGAAAATGAAAATAATTTAAAATAAACAATGCAATAGAGTATTTTAAGAACTGGGAACACCATGGTATGCACAAGAGTAATGGAGCAAACTAAGATGTTATGCTGGCATTACAAAAATGTTATTCCAGCACTGTAGGCAGCTACTGCTGGTAGACAAATATTTATTACTAGCTGTACCCTGCCACACGTTGCTGTGGCTCAGTCTGGTTAAATTGAAAAGAAAGAAAAGACAAAGCGGATGTTTCTAATATGTTTAATTTCACAATTCTTGTGGATATACAATATTTTTAGTTGTTCCATTGTCTGTGTAGATATAGAGATTGTCTGGTTTGCCGACTCTAGAACACGCAACATATAATTGTCCATGCGAGAAGCAATCTGTGTCTAGATCTAAACCGCACAATTCTAAAGATTGGCCCTGAGCTTTGTTGATGGTGATTGCAAACGCCAATCGAATTGGGAATTGCAATCTCTTAAATTGAAATGGCATATCTGTTGGAGTCATAGGAATGCGAGGAATGAGGACATCTTCACCTTTGAAAGGTCCTGTCAAGATTGATCTCCGACTATAACAATTGCCACTTCGTCTATAGTTGGAGCATTGAATCTTCGCACATGTTCTCCAGCAGGCGTTTTGTCAGCATGAATAACAATCTTGTGTGTATCAGATGGCATCATGTCAATTGCTGTTTTGAACAAATGTACTAAATTGTTTTTTTCGTGAAGTAGCTGTTGCAGTTTTGAAACGATGGACCTTTTTATGCCGGTATAAATTCCGCAGTGTGCATTCAATTCATCATTGCCATCACCAATGAAATACATTTGTAGGAATTTATGTTGACTATCTTGAAACGGAAGGAAGGAGCCAGCTTTATGATAAATTTGTCCTTTGACTTTGAAAGTTGGCATAAATGGAGCTGTGATGATTTCTGCGCCGAACGACGTCATTTGGAAGCATGAGTTGTATTTCCTGATGTTAGATAGGAAATGCTTTGATTCTGCGGTATATCCGGCAAGCAAAGTTTGTAATGGCTCTGGTGGTCCTCCAAGTTGAGGCAGTTTAATTTTTCCAGCAGCGCAACACATTCCTTTTGTTTCTCCATTAAATTTAAGAGTCTTGCAATAAGGACACACTTCAGTCATAGTGCCGATGAGAACATGCCGCCTCAAACTATAATCATCAGCTGGGTTGTACCGGAATGCAAGGCGATTGTAATCGTGTGATTGTTTACCACGGAGTCGTGTTTGACGCTGATGTGCTGTTTCTCGTTGACGTCTTTCAGCCACTCTCAGCCTGTCGCATTCATTCTGTTGAGAACAAAGCAGATCTGAAGCTGTAGAACGCGATTGCCGTGCTCTCAATCGTGCATCCTCAAGTCTGGCTGAACGTTGCTTGGCTGGTTCCTTGGCACGTATTTGAGGCATTCTTTTTCTTTTTTTCTCGTGTGCTGATGCCCGTTCTTCCTCAGTCTGATTTGCAATTTCTCGTCGCAGTGCTTCCGCTCTGCGAGTACGACGACCTAAGTGTGATCTTCTGTGAGGCATTATTTGGATGAAGTAAAGCAGATTGTTTGGTTTTTTAAAAAGGATGTTTTTACGGTGAGAGGGTTAGCAGAAACTCCTGGCAGTTACCTTTCTTCAGAACGTGTAACTGTCACAGGTGTGACATCTATATTCACTCAGCCAATTGTGAGAAAACATGCAAATAGGAGAGGAGGCAGAGGCAGCGGATTGGCCTACTGGTTGGCAATGTCACAATGATCAGCAGGACTGGTTTTGAGGAGGCCTATTTCTTCGATTTTAAGACGAACCTTGACCCCATAGAGAACATAGTTACATAACAACGCTCGCGTATTCGAACGCAACGCTGTGTCAAAATTTCAAAGCAATTGGTGAAGAACTTTCGGAGATATAAAAGCATGTTTTTACGGTGAGAAGGTTACTGGAAACTCCTGGCAGTTACCTTTCTTCTGAACGTGTAACTGTCACAGGTGTGACATCTATATTCACTCAGCCAATCGCGAGAGTACATGCAAATAGGAGAGGAGGCAGAGGCAGCGGATTGGCCTACTGGTTGGTGATGTGACAATGATCAGCAGGACTGGTTTTGAGGCCTATTTCTTCGATTTTAAGACAAACCTTTGACCCCATAGAGAACATAGTTACATAACAACGCTCGCGTATTCGAATGCAATGCTGTGTCAAAATTTCAAAGCAATCGGTGAAGAACTTTCGGAGATATAACGACAGTAACGAACGGTCTTTTTCATTTTTATTTATATAGATAATTGTGATGAGATAACAGAGGAATGTTTGAATACATTAATTAGTACTTACAAACATATGTTACTATTTTGGTCATACTTAGCTTGTCAGCAGTAAATTGCAAGCACAATAGAAATAGGGTGTTTTCTGTTTTTTAAAAAAACGCATTCTATTTCCTAGTTCTGAGAGGCAGGGGAAATGACAGGTAAATTCATCATCAAGTTTTAAAAGCAGTGGTTGGTTATAGGCTTCCAATTAGACCAAGCAGCCATTCTGAATGTTGACTTTTGTTTGTAGCCAGGCAAATTTTCTCAAAACCTGGAGAATCTAAACTTTCTGGCACTGCTTGATCAAGAAGGATGAAATTGCACTCATGCAATTGCACTCATGCAATTATTAGATTGTAAGCCTATGCGGCAGGGTCTTGCTATTTACTGTTTTACTCTGTACAGCACCATGTACATTGATGGTGCTATATAAATAAATAATAATAATAATGGCAGTTTTTTGTACAGCTTTTCTTCACCAGTTGCCATTATATTTAAGAAGGAATATTACCAACATCCATTTGTGTAATCAGACTGCAGTACTGCTGCTAAAAGTAGAATGTTAAGTTTAAAAAAGCAATACCTGTGTTGAAGCTTAGCAATTACTTCTTTTTCTGCAATTTATGTTTCACAGATAAATAAATTTAACAGCAAACTCCATGCCACGTCCATTCTATCACATCCAGCATAATCCCAGCACAAAATATGTTTTGTGAAATGTAAAGACTGGATTTTCCACCAGCTTTGACTAGGGAGTAGAATTAGTGTAACTGTACTAATAAGTATTTTGTTGAAACGAAAAGAAAAGCTTTTTCCAAACTTCTTCTAAGAACATAATTACCTTTACTTAATGGAAACTAACAACAGCAGATTTTAAAATTGTTCAAGTTTATTTCAACAAGTCAATTTATAATCCTGGAATAGAACATTAAGAATAATCTACTGAGCAAACAAGCAACGACCCTGTTCAGACAACACGCTCAGCCATGGTGTTTAAGCATTTTGAGTAAAACATTACGCTTAGTGTGTCATGTGAACCATGACTTAGTGTGTCCTGTGAACCATTCCTAACCATGGTGGCTACATAATCACAAGCCAGTATGGTGTAGTGGCTAAAGTATCAGACTGGGAGTCTGGAGATCCAGGTTCTAGTCCCCACACAGCCATGGAAACCCACTGGGTGACTTAGGGCCAGTCACAGACTCTCAGCCCAGCCTACTTCACAGGGCTGTTGTTGTGAAGATAAAATGGAGAGGAAGAAGATTATGTATGCTGCCTTGGGTTCCTTGGAGGGGAAAAGGTGGGATATAATGTAATAATAAATAAAAATAAAATTTAAACACGCTCACTAACCATTTGCTGCAAAAGCGCTAGCCGTATAACCTTGGCTTAGTGTATTGTCCAAACAGGCCCAATATTTTCAGCTTTGAAAAGAAAGTGGAGAATTTTGAAGTGCTACTGTTTTATGACATGTAATTTAAAATATCCATAGTGTGAGGCAGAGTTTTTTTCATTAATAAATATCAAATAATTTTTATTTCTTTTCCAGGGACATCAAGAGACAACAGCTGCACATGGAATAAAACAAGACTGGAACATTTCCTTGTTCTGGTGCTGGGAATGGCTCCTAAACTGGATCAATGTCAAGCACCAGAGTCTCTATGCCAGTGCTCTGGGGATGCCTTCACGTGGTGCAACTGCACCAAGCAAATTTTTTAGGATGAGGGTGTAGTGAAGGGGATGTGAAGCGATTTGTACCCACTAGCAATGATAGGAAACTCAGTTCTGAGTGCCACTCTTTATGTTGCCAAAACAGCACCACCAACCACAGATAGGTATGAGGAGAACTGTTTTAACTCCAAAGTTTGCAGATATGCACACACAAAAAAGACTTTAAGGGGAAAAACTTAATTAAGAGGAGGGAAGGACACTTCCTAAGGATCCCAATGATATCTAAGCATGTTCAGTGGGCATGAAATGCTGACTGTAGCGGGTGGGGGTGGGGGGAGAAGAAAACCAGGAAGTAGGAATGGAATGGAAAAGGGCACAGCTGGAATCCTGAGCAAAAGCACACTGCAACATTTTGTTGCAGGTCCTACTCGTGTTCCCTAAGGGCCATCAGTGTGGGAATACCTTGCTAGTTCTAGATTAACCTTGTTCTAAGCAGTTTAAAAGAGTGTATAAAACATCCAGAGAGAGATGTTTTATATTTGATTCCTCGCTCTCCTTTATTCCTCATATTGAGGCAGTAGCTAAATCCTGTTGTTTTTTCCTGTATAATATTGCCAGGATTCGATCACTTTTGTCTGTCTCTTCTGCCAAAATGCTTGTTCATGCACTGGTTATTTCTCGGTTGGACTACTGCAACCTTCTTCTCTCTAGCCTTCCTTCTTCTCACATCAGTCCGTTGGTTTCTGTCCACCACTCTGCCGCTAAAATCATCTTCTTGGCTCGCCGCTCTGACCATGTAACTCCACTTCTGAAATCTCTTCATTGGCTTCCAATTCACTTCAGAATCCAATATAAACTTCTCCTGTTGACCTTCAAAGCTTTTCACGGTCTAGCTCCTTCCTATCTCTCCTCTCACACTATTGCCCCGCTCGTGCTCTTCGCTCCTCTGATGCCATGCTTCTCGCCTGCCCAAGGGGCTCTACTTCCCTTGCTCGGCTTCGCCCATTTTCTTCTGCTGCCCCTTACACCTGGAACGCTCTTCCGGAACATCTGAGATCTCTTCCGGAACATCTGAGATCCACTTTAAAAGTTCAATCACAGCTTTTAAAGCTCTGCTAAAAACTTTTCTTTTTCCTAAAGCTTTTACAACTTGATGCTGTTTGGACTTTATACTGTTATACTGTTAGTTTTACCCTACCCTGCGCCTGTTTACCCTACCCAGTGCCTGTTTGCATTCTCTTCCCCTCCTTATCGCTCTACTATGATTTTAATAGAATGTAAGCCTATGCGGCAGGGTCTTGCTATTTACTGTTTTACGCTGTACAGCACCATGTACATAGATGGTGCTATATAAATAAATAATAATAATAATAATAAAGATGGGTACTGGGGGAGGGGGAATTAAAGGATTTTGATGCCAAAGGTAATGAGATGCAAGAGTTATCCATAACATATCTATGCGGAACACAAATGCCACAGGCCTACTGTTAGCTCTTAGGAAAGCTTTTTTTGTTTCTGGTCACAATACATTTGTTAGATGTTGAATGTGCTGCAAAACTGTATTGTTTTTTGCTTCAACAAACTACTATGGCTACCCCTTTGGAATGAATAACTATTTCTTGCCTGTTACTCAAAAAGAATAACAATGTTCTCTCTAAAATGGTGTTAAGACATTTTAAGAGGCAGTTTAGTAACCCCTCAAATTATAGCACATATATTAGTGTCTATTATCACTGTTTGCAAAACCATATAAATATTAAGCATACTGTTATATTATAATCTATACACCCCATGCCTAAATTTAGGGGGGGAAATCCAGTGAAAACACTTATACAGTGCAATCTCATGTCAGTTTACTCATCAGTATGTCTTACAAAGTTCAATGGACTTATTGGCAGCTGCTTTCAGTTGGGGTGTGTGTGTGTGTGTGTGTGTGTGTGTGTACACATGTATGCACGCACGTACATAGGGAGATACATAACACTTTTTGCCACACTGAAAAAAAAATCACTGAAGAGTATGACAACCAATTTAGCATCACCTTTAATTTCACCTTTTAGGCTTGTCTCTAGAAGTGATGGGTGAAGTTCTAGAGCCAATTAACAAATGAATTTTTAAAATGAGCAAGTAACTTATTTAAGAATTTTTAAAGAAACAAGAAATTCTGATCAAAAATAGACTTATTGTTATAATGATCACATTACCAAGGACCGAAGGGTATCCAATTTAAAAGATTATTATTTTTCAAGGATTTAGAGGAATGTTTACAAAATTGCACACATATTGGCCACAGTCTTTCCTAGATAAACTGGTAAAAAGCATTATTAAGCTAGAACGTTAAATAAAGAGTTTTTAAGGCTAGACAACTGAACGTTTTCATTTTGGAGGAAAGAAGCAAGCAGTGGAATCCCCAAAGCATATATATTGGAACCAGAGCAATTGAATGTAGTGTCTACTTGTTGGCAAACCTGGTTTTATTTGATACAATTCTGGGTTTGTATGAACATCTCCTCCAAGTCATTCAAAAAGTAACATCTATCTCTTTCTCTTTTCATGCAAAACTGAGAAGATATATAAAAAATAATTTGGTCCTTGTCACAGGGCTGTGCATAAATCCAAATATTTATTACTATTTAAATGAAACCAGTTATCGAATGTAAATAAAATACTCACACTCATATGTATACATATACACAAAGCACATGCATATATATTTACATCAATTTGTGTCATTTGGCAAAGGTACCCCAGTAACTTTTCCCATTGTTTTGAAAATTCTAAAACACATTAGCAAGTGTATTCACTATAAGCTAAATAATATTTTTCTAGATTGTTTAATTTAACCTCTCCATTGTAATTATTAATGACTGCTCTATAATGGATCAATTAATGCAATTCCCAGCTTACACTTCCATCAACATTAACAACTACAACAAGGTCACAGGAAAGTCTAATGGTTACATATCCTGACAGTAAACTGGTAGAATCATAAAATAGTAGAGTTGGAAGGGGCCTATAAGGTCATTGAGTCCAACCCCCTGCTCAATGCAGTAAGTAAACAGACAGACAGAGGAGTCCCTATGCTGTAAAACATGTCCATGTACCATCCAAGTTTCAATACTGAGAATTCCTCAGTTATAACCATATCATATAATCACAGCTCCTTATAAAAAAGGAGAGCAAAC
Organism: Elgaria multicarinata webbii; assembly: GCF_023053635.1. Classification (NCBI taxonomy): domain Eukaryota; kingdom Metazoa; phylum Chordata; class Lepidosauria; order Squamata; family Anguidae; genus Elgaria; species Elgaria multicarinata. The sequence continues at coordinate 22,653,699 of NC_086180.1, read as the reverse complement.
TGTCCTTTTGAGAAGTTCAAATTAAAAGCCCAGAACTGCAACTGTGTAAACTAATTAAAGCAAAAACTGATCATATACCCTACAAACATTCATCCCTGTCCCATTCTCAACATAGTGCAGTCACTTAAATAGATCTTGCACTTTTGAATAATCTTTGGAATACTTTAAAAAAAAAGCCCACATGAGAGTTCATATAGGAGTGTATCTGCTTTGAATAATTTTCTTGCTCCTTTTTGTCTATCTACTTTTAATTCATGTGGATACCATGGTCAGACAGCTGTCTGGTAGACCAACTCAGTGGCATCAGCAAACATGCAGCATGTCCCTCCAACACCAACCCCAGAAAGTTCTGAATACTCTTTTAAGAAGAAAATAGATCTAAAATTAATTGAGGTTGCAGTCCAAAATCCTCCTATAAAAATAAATGGAAAATGCTGAGCTCTGAAACCAAGCTCCAGGGGACCATTGAGCCCGTTTCTAAAGAAACTCCCGCTCTCAACAATCCAACTTCCCAGCTCAGGTGAGGAGACTTATAAGATCCACACAGGGATGAGAACAGCTGGACTTTTTCGAAACACACATGCACAGTCATTCAGCTCCTTAAAGATTAGGGGTGCTTCCTGACAGAGGGCTCCTAGCGCTACCAAACAGAAGGTATCCTGCAGCTGTTACGGGTTTCTTAACAGATTTTCCAGAGTAAGAAAAAAGATGGAAGAAGAGGTGGGAAAGCACGGCAGCAAAAGAGGGAGAGGACACTGCTGCTTGGACCCCTATAAAATTCTGAGTCGGAAAATTCCGATTCCATAATAAAAGCCTCACCTGAAACCACTCTAACAGATTAATCTGTACTTCTGTACTCATTTACTGAGAGAAATACCTATTGAGCTCAGTTGGGACTTACTTCTGAGTAGATACATGTAGGATTGCACAGTAAACAAGCAAAAGTTTGTACTGTCTAGAGAGTTCTAAACTGGCATTACTGGGATTTTAGTAATTTTACATTGGTCTTATCGCCACTGTGGCATTTTAATGTTTTGTTAGCTGCTTTGAAACTCTGAGTAAGGAGAGGGGCAGCAGCTCCCTGAAATACACAAATAAATAAATAAAACCTTTCTTTCTCTCCCCCCCCCCCCCAAACTTCCTCTTCTCTCTCTGGATACTCTTTATTTTTCTTTCTTTCCCCCCTCCCTTCTTTCTGTCTCTTTGGCTCCCCTTTCTTTTACCTATCCTTCCTCTCTCTCTCTCGTCACAAGACACATAAAGAAGTCAATGGGGCAAAACCGCCTGGATCAGGATAACGCAAAGTGCATGCCTCAAAAGGCATCTTCCTCGCCCTCCCTGCAGGTGCCTCGCGCTGCTTTACCCTGAAGCTGCAGGACGAAGGGCGTCCGCCGCCGCAGGACCTCTTCGCCCTCAACGCCCTTTCCCCCTCCTTTCCCAGGCAACCTGCGTGCGTGCTGCCTCCGTTACCTGCTCGTGCGCCTCTGCCATGCCGCTCGCCGGGTTCCCTCCGACACTGCCGGGCTAAACGCGCGCGCACGCTCACCGGAGACCCTCACGCAGAGGCTGAGGAGGGGGGAAAAACAAAGGAAAGCAGCCAAAAAAAAAAGAGAGACCCTCACGCTGCCCACGACTTCATCCCTCGGCGGGACACCGCGCTTTGATAACCCGGCGGTTTGCCGCTGCCTCCTTGAGTTATTCTACCAGGGGAAAAGTGGCTGAGGGAGGGAGGGAGGCAGGGAGGGGGCGAAGGCAGCGAGCGAGCGAGCGGCTGGGCAAGCTGCGTGCGCCTAGGAGCAGCTGTTCGCTCCCGCCCGGGCAGGGAGGAAGGAGGCGGCTGCCAAGCTGCCAGGCCGAGCCTATTTAACTTCGCCAGCACGCTGGTCATCATAATAAATGAGACCCCAAAGCGCGCGCGACTGCTGGAGCTTTTGCCCCGCCTACAACGCGCCCCCACCTCGAGGGCTCATCAGGCGGGAAAACGAATGAGGGCAGGAGCTCGGCGGGGGCGCATGGAGAGAAAGGAAGGCGGCAGCGGCAGCAGCAGCAGCAGCAGCAGCAGCAGCGGCGAGGCAGAGCACTGGCCATAAGCCATTCATAGTCCAGCATTCTGTTCTCAAGGTGGCTAACGAGTTGCATGTGGGAAGCCCACAAGCTGGAGGTGAGTGCATGACTACATGCTACCTCCTGTACTCAGACGCAGTATGTTGATGTATACCAGTTGCTGGGGAACATGGGCAGGAGGATGCTCTCACACTCCTATCCTGCTTCTGGGTTGCCCAGTGGTTGGCCACTGTGTGAACCGAATGCTGGACTAGATGAACCTTTAGTCTGATCCAACATGGCTTTTCTCATGTTCTTAACAGCACACACACACACACACACACACGTGCTCCAGCAACTGGTGTACATAGGCTTCAACGGGCTGCCAGTCCAGATGCTTTTATGCTACCACCAGAAATCAGAGGCAATATGCCTATTACACCAATTGTGGGGCAACGTGGGCCAGAGGGTGCTGTTTCACTTGTGTCTTGCTTGTGGGTTCCCAGTCAATAGCTTGTGTGTTGGCCATGGTGTGAACAGAATGCTGGACTAGACGGACACTTGGTTTGATCCAGTATGACTCTTGTTAGGTTCTTCTGTGATGTTCACACGTGGCTTAAATGGGTTTTTTTTCTTCCTGTAATGCAAATGGCAAACCTATCTGGCACAAATGCACATTCTATCCTCTATGGAAGAATTGCAGCTCAATGGTAGAGTATATGGTTTGTATGCAAAAGGTTCCCAGTTCAGTCTCTGGAGCAGGCTAGAAAGAAGTCCTGTCTGAAACCCTAGAGAGCTGTTGCTGTCTGTGTAGACTACCCTTCCCCAACCTGATGCATTGCAGATGTTTTACACCACAACGCCAATCAGCCTGGTCGACATTCTGCACACAAGAAGGAAGTATCAGCTGCTTAGGGGAATGCCAAAGTTTGCAGAACAAAAAAAATCTTGAGGGGAAAATACTCTAAAGAGAGGGTGGCAAACTCACTAAAAAGAGCTCAGTATGGACTGAAAATGCTCAATTGACTGAATGTTGGGGCAGGGACGGGGTGGGGTGGGTGAAACCAGAAACCAGGGGAGGAGGCATAGAATGAAGTATACTGACCTGGTTCACATGACACAACAACTCACTGGATTGATTTACCCTCGGAGGCTGTTGCATTGTGCTTGCATCATCTAACCCTCAAACAACCCCTGCTGCCTGGGTTTGCATGATATGATGATAACTAATGGCAAGCTGGGTGCCTGTGGGCGGCATGCAAAATGGGTGCATGGTGTGATGCAACAGCCCTCATGGTTAAATCAAACCATGGTGGGCTGTTGTGGCGTGTGAAGCACTCTATTGTGCAAGAGGGCATGAGTGGCTGGAAACGTGAACATTCCACCCTGAATATATGACTGATATTAATATAGTCCCTGTTCTGCAGCATTCACACAGGCACACAAAGTAGACTTGTACAAAAACAGAATCAATCCACTTCCTCTCATCTTGCTTAAGCCACATCAGTAGGCATTGTGTGGCATAGCTGCCAGAATAGTTTAATATATTTCCACCTGAGAGCAAAGGCTTATAGAACAATGGAGAAAATATACACTTAGACTTTTAAGTGGTAGTTTCCAGTGAATCTGAAGAGTTCAGACGACAAGTTCTCTTTAGAGTTTATGGTAAGAAATCATCAAAATGAACTCAGTCCATACATATGAAAAAGTTAAATAATTTATCCTAACTCCAGCTCAAAGTTAATCATGAAGTTCCACTTGCATGGAAAGCATTACTTCAGCCTTCCCCAACCTGGTGCTTTGGCAATGATGGGAGTTGGACTGCAACTTCCATCATTCCTAACCAGCATAGCACGTTCTACTGATTCCAGAAGAACTTACTTCCAATCAATAACAAGGAAAGGAGGACAGGGATCCTGTATCTAACAGTTGTATAGACAAGGGAATTTCAGCAGATACAAAAGAGGGCAGGGCTCCTGCAGCTTTAACTGTTGTGATGAAAAGGGAATTTCACCAGGTGCTGCATGCATACAAATAGTAGCTCCTGAAATTCCCCTTTCAATACAACTGTTAAAGGTACAGGAGCCCTGTCCTCCTATCCATATGGTTACCCTAAATAAAGTACATACTCTGTATCATACAGGTCCTGTTCTAGCTTTTTCTGGATATATTATATACAAAGCAGAAACATCAGAGTAACTCTGCTCTAGAAATGTGTTTCTATTTCTAAGGCATTTGCTCACCATCTTATATAGAGATCCAAAGATGGGCCTTGATTTATATTTTGTCTTCATTAACATCCCAAAACTATGGAGGAACAAAAAACAACGTAGTCTGTAAAGCAGGGATGCATAACTTGTGGCTTTCCAGAAGTTTTGGCCTTCAGCACTCATCAGCCCCATCCAGCGTAACAAATTATGAGGGATGCTAGGAGTTGTAGGTCAAAACATCTGGAGGACCATAAGTCGCCCACCACTCCACCCCTGCTATAAAGACTGCAATCGTACACATGCCTATTTGGAAGTAAGCCTATTGGGTTCAATTGTATTTGCAGCCAAAACAGGCATGACTTTAATTCTTTAACTAGGAGCCACATTTTTGTTGTTTTAAACTAGAGTAGTACAGGGCTCCAATCTGGATCTTAACACAACCTCCTAGGATTATGCCCCCTTGTGCCTAATCTAGGTAGATTGTACCCCCTTGCACCTACTCTACTGTAAAAGTGTGGAGGCGGGGAGATAAAGTAGCTAGATACAGATTTAAAGTAATGCCTGTTTTGGTCCTTAGCTTTCTCCCAGGAAAGTGTGTATTCCACCTAAGTGTGTCATATTGTCAGTTCCATTGTAATAAGTTGAACAACATGCACATTTCTGCATGATGCAGCATGAAAAAGATCACAGGATGTGATTCTTAGCAATACAGAAAGGAATACAATATAAATTCACAAATACGACACTCATCAGGAGTGAAGGCATGCAGAATTACTTGTCATTATGTTCCTCCACTTTTAATCCTTATTTAAATTATTGACTAAGCAGCTTATGATTTTAAAATAATGTTTGTGGTGGGCCATATCGTTAACTGGCTGCCCGATCTTATTAATCCGCTTTAGCTGTGGCAGAGCGAATTCTGGCTTGTGCCACTATCACTGTATTGGAACTTCCTCTAGACTGTTGTCTAGGTAAATTAAAAAGGGAATCGGAAAATGGCCAGGACACCCCCATTCTTCTGTCTGAGAAAAATGGACATTCATTTCAAATCACTGTAGAATTTAATTAGAGTGAAATGCACACAGGATAGTCCATCCAACAGAATTACACTCAGACATTTTCCAAATAAATAAATGTAGCAGCTGTTAATTCTGAGGAATACCATTTTAATTTCTCCATAGATTTGCTTCTTCGTTTGTGTGTAGTTAATTCTCCAAGTATAATAGTTTCATTCCTTTTTATTTTATATTATTGAACATACAATTAAACATACAATTTCTGATTGCTGAAATACAAAAATATCTAACAGTGTGATCCTATACACACATATATTCAGAAATAAATCCCAATAAGTTGAATGGGACTTGCTCCCAGCTGAGTGGATACGAATAGGACTTGCTTAGTTTCATTCTTATTAACTGCATGAAATACACACACACACAGAGAGAGAGAGAGAGAGAGAGCCATTGCACAGCATAAATGACCAGATGTTAAGCAAATGTTCAGTGAAATGTTCTGTGATTTTCTTGGCAGAACTGGTATTTCAGCCATTATTTTTCTTAAGTGAACTGCACTGCAATGATCTGAATCGGCAGAGAAAGATTGCAGCTGTGAAATTAAAAAGTCATGTATTAATAATACTCAACACCCATCCACTTTCTCATGTAGACACCGATTAAGAAGTTTGCCCTCTTCATAAAGCTATGAATGATAATAAGTAAAATTACAGATCACATAGAATTGAGGGAGAGGCAATCCTCCCCCCTACAGACAGGAATTTTAAGAATAACCAAAATGAAGAAAATATAGGCTTCTTGTTACCTGTCAATCTGCAGTCTCCCTGAGCTGCTCCAACACAGACATATAAACATTGGATTTGCCAGAGTTTTAGCTTCAATTCATTCAAATGAACAGGTGGAAATTTTAATGCCCACCTGATGCAAACCTGGAGAATTCAATGATGAGGGAGAGCCAGAATGCGAATTAGAATTCCAGTGGTTCACTTTTAATCCAGTGAGAGGGAACTGGCTCCCAGCCAGGATGTAACAAAAATTAAAACTTCAGGGTGCTATGAACACCTTTGAATTTACATTTATCCCACTGCACTATTGGTAGCAAAGCATCCTGTAGCATTCCTGTAGAATGATATTATGTTTTTGAGGTATATGTTCAGATCTTTAAAAAGGACAGAGTGGCTACAGTTTGGTAATTCAACCTACTTCCCTTTGGTGACTTGGAAAATCAGACATGTTGAGGAAGCGGGGGGCGGGTGGGGACTTAGTTTCCAGATAAATACACTAGGAATATTTACCATGAGATAGGGGGTGGAAACATGACAAAAAACACACAAGAGTGCCTGTCAACACCACTGCATGAGCAGTTGAGGGCCATCCCCATCTCAAGGTTTGAAAATACAAGTAGGGAGCAACCTAGAAATAGTGAAAGAGGCATGTCTTCGTGCTGAGAGAAAAAAACACAATTCTAAGCCACTCCAGCGATCCTGAAACTTCTCCATAATTTTTCTGGTAGGATTCAACTGTTGAAACTAATAGTGTGCAGGGATGTGCAAGTGTCCAAGTGTGCATAAGCGCTTATGTGGAACAAAATTCTGATAAATCAGATTCCGTCAATGGGCTCCAACACACCAGCAATTTATCACACTCTTATCATGCCTGTTTTGCTGTTTTGCAGCGTGGTACTCACATGATGGCGTGCCTGTCCTGCAGTCATGCTGCCTCTTCCCCTCCATTTTCTGTGTTTAATAAACGTCCCGTTTATTTCCTCCATGCAGGAATAAAGCGTCCTTCCACCCGCTTGTATTGCTGTCCTCGCACTATGTCCTTTGTTGGGGGCGTGTGCTTTGAAGGGAGGTATTGCTGACGAAAGAGGAGGGCAGTGCGATTTTCGTCCTCCAGAACTCCCTGTCGAATGAATGGGTTGTGTTGACTCAGTTGAATGGACTTTTGCTGCTCCAACCCCACTCTCATTGTCTGCAGAAATGGCACCCACCTGATGAAATGTCAAATCATTAAAATGCCAGACAACAAAGCCAGAGTGGGGGGGGGGAAGGCACCCATCCATCACAATGTTCATCAACAACAAGAACCAATGAACTGGACAGGGAAGGAGAAGGAGCAGGGTGAGGCAGGAGAGCAAACAAATGAAAGAAGATTTCACTGGTACAGTGGTGATAGCACAAACACACATGAAAAGGACAATTAGCTTGATGCGCTAATGAAATGGAGGTAGAAATCATGGAGGCAAACCAAGAACAAAAATTAGGTGTGATCGAGCTCTCTGTGGACATGTTACAAAAGTTGTGGTATTGCCAAACTGCCATTTTATGAGAAACTGTTGGGGCTTTTATTACATCGTAAGATACATGAATGAAACAAACATCTGTTGTAGGAATAATGGATATAATTCCAAACTGTCCAATCTGAGTGACTTTATTTAGGGTGTACCGTCTTTCTGATCCCTCCAAAAAGGGGACTGGTAATTACCTCAAAAGGTGCATGGCTATCATTTGATACAGATCCATTTCCCTGTATATCCTAATATCCATTCTGACTGCTTTACATGGGGCCAACCCCAAATCAGACCATTTAATATGATCAGAGTCATAACAATTCCCAGTATACTGAACTCTGTATATTGATTCTTAAATTATGAGCTATTTTACCAATAAAGTCAAAGCAAGGTTTTATTTTTATTTTTTGCTACAAGTATATTGTTGTATATTTATTTCAGTTTTCTGTTATGAAAACATTTGAAACAATTAACATGCAACCCCCAGAAAAGCCTAACGTAAACTTCCTTTTACCCCCTTGGACTCCAGCCCCAAAGCCCCAACAAAGAAAATGTGGGTTGTGCATTCTCATTTCTTTAGAATCTTCATCAGATGTTCTTGCTTTCACTAGGAATAGCACCAGAGCATCTTAAATGTTATCATCCCTTACTACTCCAATGAAATCAGAAGGTCATCTAATGTCTACTAGAGAAATTGCATACTGCTGGTTATAGCAGCTAATGTTGGCTCATCTGTCTCATTCAGGAACTGATGGAGTAACTGTCCTGTCCAGTTTTGATATATGCCAGGCAGATGTGAAATCCACCAAGCATTCGGAGCAACATCTTGTCAAACTTAGGACTTAGGACTGCTTTTACTATAAGTGCACATTGCACAATCGCCAAATCATATGTCAGAACAAAGTATTTTCTATATATCCTTTTGAAAATTCCATTGTGACAGTGGACACAAGGGCGTGTATTGATGGTTTGTTTTGGGGAAATAATGGGAAGCTTTTAGAAAGATTTGTTTTGGGAAATCTTATAAAGGTAAGGGTTGAAGACATATTTTTTTTTGCAGGTAATGGAAACTGTGTAAAGCTGTGGTTATTTCCTCCCAGAATTTATTCTATTTTCAACATCCTATTTCCTGGCAACTAAAGTCAGACCATCAAATCAGAAGTCCTGAGAAAATAAATAGGCCCCAAGCGATTTTGAAGTCCACAAATATTGGCTGGACCTATCAAAAACTTGAGCAGAGTGATTTCAGGAGAGAAGAAATCAATCATTTTGGTGTCAACACCTGACTCACTTTTTGCCCAAATGTCCTCTAAAGTTTGATGTTGTGTTATTTTTGGTTAGATAGTTAATCCTACCCATCGCTGGGGTCTATATTTATTAAAATCACTATACATATACACCAAAGGTGGGCATCCTGTGTCTTTTGTCTTAATTTCAAAAGTCCTCTGTAGGGCAGGCTTCTAATAACTGTAATCTGTTCCTCCCCTGGGAATTTTGGACAGAGAAAGAAAAGGGGGATGGCAGAGAGGAAGAGAGAAAAGTGAGCAACAGCAGGACTGGCGCAAGACGTTTTGCTTCCTGAAGAAAACCACAATATGGCACATCCCTCTTCCACATTCCATGTATAGATACTGGCTGGACTGCAGTTAAATCTTATTTCAAAAGTGGTGATGATACAGTGTCATCTAGCAGGCAGCCAGCTATAGGTGGAGGCAGGGGCAGGACAGGTTGTGGGGAGCAGCTAGGGAGCTCAGAAGGAACAGATGGAATTCTGTCACTGCTCCCCCAACATCTGCCACCTGAGGTGATTGCCTCTCTCTACCTAATGATAGGGATGGCCCTAGGCAGCAGAAAGAGAGAGAGAGAGAGAGAGAGAAGTGGTGGTCCTGTCCACATTTGGCTTTGGCTCTGCCCACCATTGGCTATGAACCCTACACTGCCAACATGCAACCCTTGACAGATTGTCCCAAGGAAATGCGGTCCCTGACAGAACCAGTGTTTCCCACACCTGATATAGAGTAATGGCATGACAGTGACATGTATCTTGGAGTATAGTTATAGTCTTAGGAGTTGGTCTGAATGACCTTTCTTTCAGGGGTTCCTTAAAGCACAGTGACTCTGATTGCAAAGAGAGTCAAGATTTGAAGGGGATCCTCTCCCCACTTTCCACTAAGGAATGTAATTTGGCCAGGTCTTGCAGACATGTCCTGTGAGTCACTCTTGTTATTTAACCCATGACAAGTCACGGCTTCCATGGGCTTGTGTTGCAGGAACCTGGCGAGCATGGGTTATGCGAGGGTTAAACAACAAACCATGGGTTATGCAAAGGTTGTTTAAGCCTTGCATAACCTATGCTCACCAAGTTCACTCGACACAACAAATCCCAAGAGAGAATTGCATATTCAAAATGGTGACTGTACATGCCCTGCATGCATCACAGTGTCACCATGGATTAAATAACCCATAGTGGACTGTTGTATTGTGAAAACAGCTCCAATTTGGTGTAGTGATTAGAGTGCAGGACTGAGGAGAGCCAGGTTCAAATGCCCACTCAAACATTATGCTCACTGGATTATCTTTCAGCAAACTGATCTCACAGAGTTGTTGTGGGGATAAAATCCTGGTGGGCAAACATACATGTTGCCCTGAGCTCTTTGAAGAACAGTGGGATAAATATGTAATAAATAAATTTAAAAAATATTATAGGTTTCATTATTTGGGTTGTTCTAAGGTTATCTGAAGGTTGTTTAGATCTCAAATAACCCACAATGTCAAAGTTCACATGACACAACAAGCTGTGGCATGCCACTGCTGTGGCTTACATATTCAAAATGGCAGCCAGTGCACATCTTGAAGCTCCACAGATGAATTAACCCATGGTGGCTTATTGTGACATGTGAACCAGCCCATTCTTTTTTCATTAATATGTAATTACATAAGTAATTTTGACATTAACAACACACTCCTATATGTTTACACAGAAGTAAACCCCACTGAGGTCAACATGGCTTCCTCCCTATGAAGGACAATTGATTCATGGGAAAAGTCAATTGGGGGCTGCAACCCATGGTGGATGAAGTCAGAACCAATACTGAGTGTTTAGGATTAGATAGCCTTTTACTTTTCTGTGCCACTCCATTCGTTTTCTACCTGTCTTATGGTAAGAGGGTCCCAACAGCACCCTGAGATATGGTTGATCCTGAGGGCTGCATCAAACTAGGGCTAGGAGCACTCCGTGTTCCTTACCCTCTGTGGTATAGGATTCTAGCCCAAAACTCTCCTGAAAGTGAGCTCCAATAAATTCAGTAAGCTTCACTCCAAACCCTTTTTCTATTCCACCCAATAGATGAAGCACCCTGAGATGTATAAGATTGTACTGTAGGAGACAATGAAATATATTTTCACTGTTTATCTAGTTTGTCACATTCGTGAGCTATTGAACTCTATTTCCAGTCATTTGTTTGTCATGACAGTTTCTTCTTTCTAGTTTTCAGCTTACTCTACAAAATGAGGTCTGATTATTAGTCTGCCCACTCCCTTGCTGCCAACTCTGCCATGGCACCTCTCTCAACCTTCAGGCATCACTTCACTCCGAGCTCCATCACACTAGTGTTATAGCCTATTCTCACCATGCATTGTTTCGTGAGGGCTCATATGATGTCATCCATGTCCTGCCCTGATCTCGCCTCTCTTCCCTCTTAGTGCTGTTTTTTGGCGTGGGGAAAGTCCGGTTCTTCCGGTAAATCAAAAGGATAACGCACTACCCTCAACGTGTATTTTTAGCCATCATATTCAATATGATGTTTTGTGGGCATGTGCTTAAGGGGCAATATTGCTGACAAAACTGTGTTGAAGGGGTGGTATTGCTGACGAAAGAGAGGGATGTGCCTTTTCTCCAGCGGGTCTTTTTTAATTCCATTTGAAAGCACTTCCTGGCTTTCCTGCCACCCCAACTAAACATTTTGCGCTTTGCGCTCTTAAGCACTGGTTGAAACTTCTGCCAACAGCCCAATCCTATGCATGTTTACTAGGAAGTAGCACCAGCGGAATTTATTGTGGACTACTCCTAGGTAGCTCTGCCTAAGAGAAGAGCCTCAAAATTAGGGATGTGCTCCGCTTCTCCTCGAACCGGAGAAGCAGGAGCGGAGCGAGGGGCTTCGCCTACCCTTAAGGTGGAGGCGAAGAGGATTGGGGGGCCCGGCGGATCGAGGTGAAGAGGATCGCCTCAATCTGGAGCTTCGCCTGAAGGTAAGTGGGGGGGAGGGGGACTAATCTGGTGCTGCCGGCACCGCCATCCATGCAGCGGCAGCGGCGGCGGCACCAGGTAAGGGAGCAGGGAGGAGGGACGCTTACCTTCCTCCATCGCCGGCTTCAATTGAGGTCCCGGTTGAAGCTAGAAGTGAAGGCCGAGGCCTCTTCCGGCTTCAACCGGGGCCTCAATTGAATCCCGCGATGGAGGAAGGTAAGGGGGCGGGGTGGGTGGGTGGTTTCTCTGGCGCCGCCACCGCAGCTGGTGTCGATATAGTGACAGTGGCAAAGCCGGATCTCGCTCCGTGGAGCGGAGCGGGAGACAGGCGGAGCAGCACGAAGAGGATCGGGCCCGATCTGGATTTTCCGGATCGGGCCACGAAGCGGATTGGGGGGTCCGTGCACACCCCTACTCAAAATATCCCCCTTTGCCTGGAATTGTGGCGGGGGGAGTGGAAAAAGGTTGCAGAAGGGAACTCAAACCACGGAGGGGGGTAGGAGAGGACAATGAGGGACATATGGCAGAACGCAACACAAATAGGGAAGGGTGGGGCAGGAGAGGAAAAGTGGAGAAAGGTTGATAATCATGCACTGCAATCCTATACATGTCTATTTGGAAGGAAACACATTGAGTTCAATGGGTCTTACTCATAGGAAAGTGTGTATAGGACCTTTGAAAATCAAAATAAATGAATTAAAGAAGAAAAAGAGTGGGATAATCTGCAGAGAGAGAAAGAGAGCCATAACCATACACATGCAGTCTATGGAAGTCCCCCTCATGGTCAATGGACGGGGAGTTCTCCTAGTTCCAACAACCAATAAACTGAAGGGGGAGGTACAAAGGAGATCAACGGGCCGATGCAATGGGGAAAGCGAAAAGGTGAGAGTGCACCTCAACCAGATAACAGCGGCAAGGTAGAGCACAGAAGAGGAGAGGTGTAAAGACGATTGAAATGTCAAAGCACGCAGGTGTAAGTCCTCAGGCTTTAACAGGCTATGGAAATGACAGAGGGATAATACAAGGGTAAACAAGGGCAAAGATGTGGGTGTGATGGAGCTCTATATCTGTCTCCTTGATCCTCATGATCCATATCGTTGCTTTTCAGAGATATTCATAATTCTTTTTCATTATTTGTTTCCTCAGAGCTCCTGCCTGTTGGAAAAAATGCATGCTTTGAGTTCCATCAGATGAGCATTTTATTGCACGCTCTTTTTAAACATTCTTCTACCTTACTGTTTGGAGTCTGGGGTCTGCTGTTTAGATAGGGTGACCATGTGGAAAGGAGCACAGGGCTCCTGTTTTTCTAACAGTTGCATAGAAAAGGGAATTTCAGCAGGTGTCATTTGTATGTATGCAGCACCTGATGAAATTCCCTCTTCATCACAACAGTTAAAGCTGCTGAAGCTATACTGGTCTAGGGAAATTAAGTTTATGTACTCTACTGAAGAAAACTGGTCTAGGGAATTAGGCTTATGTACTCTGGGTGGCCATATGCTGGCACAAACCACGGGATTTCAGTGGAAAACATTTACCAGAGACAAATTTGTTATGGGGTTGGGGGGGGGAGCCCTACTAGTTCTTAGTAATAGCAATGTTTACTTAAAATTTACCTTGACAGTTTATGATAATTTTCTAATATTTTGAGCTTAAAACATGGTTCTTCTGACACCACAGAGACACAGTTGTTCTTAGGACATTTTACTGCTCCAAGATACATTGGAAAATGCCTTACAGTAGTAAAATGCCCCACAAACACATTTCTGTACATCCCCCCTCCCCAGGTTCTGCCTAAAGGTTAAATAAAAGACTAATAACAAAATTTGTTTCTATAATTTGTAGAATTAACCAAAATGGGAAACATTTATGCATAATGTATATTTTTATGGCAACTCATGACACTTTTGCGTGTACACACAATGAGATCGCTAGAATAGTATATTTGCTTTGAGTACGAATATGAAACTCAGAACATGAAAGCTCAGTGAATTAGGAAGAATTCTCCATTTCTATAGCACCTTTCACCCTAAAGACATCCAAAGTGCTTAGCAAGTTTAGCAAGTTAACACAGAAATATCATTCTATCAGCAACTGAAAGCTATCCTCACTGGGATACAATTTGGCAGCTGGGAAATTACTCAATCCAATGGCAACAAAGGAGGAACTCTCTGTAGGTTTAATAAAGTTACCAGCAGTGGCATTTTATTAGAACTTTGGGTTGTCACTTGTCTTCCTGCAAAAAGCATTGCAGGATTTCTAAATAACCAGCTGTGTGTGGTCCTTGCAGCTAAATCTCCTTGCATAGCTCCTGTCTCTATAATATTGTTTGGTATTACTTCTTTTCATTTTATGCATTGGATAGAGATGGGTGCAAACCAGGTGTCTGCAGTTCAGGCATTGTATTCAATATCTGTGATGATGATAATAATACTTACTTGCATATGAGTAGACATGCATAGGATTGTACAGTAAATCCGTTGCCATCCTGCTTCTTTGAAAATGGTACATCTACAGAAAACCTACATGTTTTGGCACCATATTTGTGCACTGGTGAGTCAAAAGAAAATTGACCCCTCCCACAAATAAAAGATAATTATGAAATGGCAGCTGGTGCTGTTTTGAAGATGGTTATAGAACACACCCCAGCGGTAGTATTATTAAAAGCAATTATGCAGATACAGCTGACGATGCTTACTTAGTGGTACTGAATGCAAGATTGTATCCTGTAGAAAAATCCTGCTGAGAATGATGAAATTCAAAGGGGTTTTAGGGGAGCAAGAGGAAGGCTTCAACCTATGATGGCCAAGCTATGATGCTGAGGTTTCTTACGTTCACTGATGCAACCCAGAAGGATACAAAATGCTAGCAAAGGCAGCCTGTTTATGAACAAATAGAAACAATAGGTTGATATATTTAATTTAATGTATTCATTATATTTTAATAACCTAAAACAAGACGCTGATTTCTTAGTATTCCAGCAATCCTTGGTTTTGTTTGATAAGAAAATTATGCCCTCAGTGTTTATTACAGATGTTTGTTTGCCAAGATGCTTTCATATTTAACAGCATATGCTGAGTTTTTAACTGACCCAAGAATAGTTGTTTTAAATGGAAATTGGTTTTTTTTATATACTTTTGGTGGTTTAAAATTTTGTTTTTAATGTTCACTGTTTTTAACTTTTGTAAACCGCCCCAGAGAGCTTCAGCTATGGGGCAGTATATAAATGTAATAAAATACATAAATATTGTGCAGTGAGGCATTAGTGCAAGCGTTAAGGGACTATTTCAGGCCTCAATTCATGGTGGTGGTGGGGCGCAGATATCCCCCCAGCCATGTTAATGGCATGGCCAATCTGAACACTTTCCCGCACCTTTTCTGGATATATATATATATATATATATATATATATATATATATATATATAATCCTTCCCAGACCACCACCCCCTAAGGGCATGAAAACCTGGACATATCCAGGCAAAACTGGAGAGTTGATCGTCCTAGCATTACCTATTGCTATTTTTCAAGTGGTGAGTCAATTTCTTGTTTCAGCCTGTGTCCTGCATAGATGTTACATGATGTGCTCTTGTTAGATTCATGTAAAAACCTGCATACATTCTCATGAGACCTACACACCCCACTTATAAGGAATCTTTAGATATTGGCAATAGAGCATCTGTAGCTTAGCAAGGTGCTTCCTACCCAAAGAAATCAACACTATTAAAGAGAATAATGCCACAATGGCACATTTATTGAGGTTTAAGCAGATTCAAATGCATTAGTTTGGGGGGAATCAGCTGAGCAAATGACAACTAAGGCTGTAGCTAGACCTAAGGTTTATCCCAGGATTGTCCTGGGGTCAAACCTGTTCATCTAAGTGCCACACAGGGCATCCAGCGCTCAGGCAGAGACGAACTCGGGATGATCCTGGGATAAACCTTAGGTCTAGCTACGGCCTAAGAAGTAGTTTCAAGACTGTGAGGAGTCTTCTTGAGACTTGTTAGAAAGGCTATATGAATAAATTTTATTGTAATTGTTATTATTACACACACAAACAGAGAGAGAGCAGGGGAAAGAGAGGAGAGAATCTCTAAAAGCAATATAGCTTTCCCTGGGCTGAAGCCCTTTCCTGTGCGTTCCAGCTCCTGGTCTCAGTGAAGAGGAAGGGAGGAGGAGGAGAGACCCAGGAATTTCAGCAGCAGTGTGACACTTTACCCCTAGGGGTGGGGTAGGGTGGGCGTGTAAGGTACCTAGTGATTTCAGCAGCATGCTTCTGTGAAGAGGGGGACCCTGACTCTCAAAACCTGAGGGTTTGCATACAATTTAGAGAAAAGCAGTAACATCACTCCTCATAAGCACTGGAAGTGATGGTACTTACCATGAGAGAAAGACTGAGCTAGCTTTTCATCCCATATAACAAAAGAGGGTGCTTGGGGATGGTGGCTGTACTTGCCAGAAACAAAACTCTTACTATTTCTATTATTTTAACAAAAGGTGACCATAGATACCAACGACTGTCTTAAAGACAGGTGTCCAGGTGGAAGTTCAACAATAGGCAGGGCCGGTGCTACCATAGAGGCCACTTCAGACTTTCGCCTGGAAGCCGCCCTCCCAGAGCAGCGCTTCGGCGGGTGCGGGGCGCCATCTTGCCTTTCGAAGTGAAGCCAGGGACGCTGGGGTGGGTGTGGGTGGCTCCACGTTTGGACTTTCGGAACGTGAATGGGGTGCATAGGGTCTTTGAGTGAATGCATGTGTTCATGCGTGTGTTTGTTTGGAGTGAGTGATGCTGAGTGTGTGCGCGCGTGTGTGTGTGAGTTGGGGGGATGATTTGGAGGTGATATTCCTATTAAATAATGCATTTTAGACCCATAGACGTTCCTTTCCAATTTGTTTGCTATAATTGGCAGGACATATTTCTTGCACTTTAAAATAAATTTAGCAGTTTCAAGTTTTGTGCTTCTTATTTTTTCCCAGGAAACATATGTTCTTAAAAATCAAAGTTGGCATTTTTGGGGGTGGGTGGGGGTGAAAGTAGCTCAGCTTGCCTAGGGCACAAAATAGTCTGGCACCGGCCCTGACAATAGGAACACATTGTACGTGCTTGACCAGGTACATTACCTGATATCAGTCTTACCATCCAGTGTTCATATTCTGCTCAACATTACTCCCACATTTGCCTCTGGGGAATGCATTTTAGGAGATTGATTAGAAACTGAATTGCTTGATCTAGCCTTTCGTGATTGCTCTTAGCCCCATTCCTGTGCTTTTGTCCCATCTTTGCTGAAGGTGGGGCTGAAGATGCCTGGGCTTTTTGGCTGCCTCAAAATGGAGTCAATACTCACAAGAGAGCTACTTTGTAACATGGGGCAATGGACACATGTTTTCCAGGTTGATGCCAAGGCCTACTGATGTCATTGCAGGATACAAGTAGGAAGGAAGTGGAATCAATTAGGGATGTGCACGGACCCCCCGCTCTGCCCTGCGGGCCGATCCAAAAATTTCGGATCGGCCCGCTCCGCGCCGCTCCGCCCATACTCTGCTCCTCTTCGCCGCGGAGCTCCGGCTCCGAATCGGAGCTCCGTAGTGGAGGGGAGTGGCGCCAGGTAAGGCCGGGAGAGGAGGGCGTGAGGTTTACCGGGCCCTGCCGCCATCGCCGCCCGTGCGGCGAGGGTGGCAGAGCCCGGTAAGGGACAAAGGGGGAGGGGGGCCCAGACTTCCTGGTTGAACCGCGGGCTCAATTGAAGATGCCGACGGACCGTGGACGGACGCAGGTAAGGGAGAGGAGGGCGGGGGGGGGGTTACTGGGCCCTGCCGCTGTCGCTGCATGGGTGACAGCGACAGCGGCAGGGCCCGGTAAACCCCACTTACCTTTCCGGCGGAGCTCTGGATTGAGGCGAAGGATCTGCCTTCACCTCGATCCTCTTCGCCACGCTCCGCCGGCCCCCCAATCCTCTTCGCCTCCGCCTTAAGGGCAGGCGAAGCCCCCCACTCCGCTTCTAATTCGCCGGTCCGATTAGAAGCGGAACACATCCCTAGAATCAATCAACTACTTGATTGGGAATATTAAGAGCACACAGCTGAGTGGGCCTAGCTATGCAGATCTGTGACATCACCACCTCTGATTTCTATGCAGATGTATGGCTTTCTGTCATCTGCAAATAACAGAGGACCAAGTTTTAGCGGGTTAATTTTTTAAAGCAACACTTACTTTGTGCTGCAGACTTTGCTGATCAATTCTTTGTCGAGGTGATTAAAATGTCTTACTGGTGATGCAGATCTGATTGAAATGATGCTGAAAAATTATCTCTTTATCAAAAACCCATCAGCCAAAAAGACACGCATCAACTTGTTTTAGCCCTAAAGGCTAATCAGATGAATGTTAATCACATAATTCAATTCCGTTGAGCTCCCAGCTGTGCTCTAGATATCTGACATATTTAAGTCTGGACTTTAAAAAAAAATGCAGTCAGGTAAAAACAACATATTAAACTTTGCACATAGCAAATGAATAATGTAGCATAGATACAGACAAGAACTTGATGAACAGTTTCTAATGCTTGCACCGAGTGTATGGTAGGTTTTTAGCCCATCCTTCTGTAAAATAATATTTAAAAACAAACTTCCAAGGGAAACTTACAACCAAATAATAAAATTAGAACAGCAAAGCAACAATTACAAAACGAAAGGGGCAGAAAATTAATAAAACAGCATTAAAAACAAAAATAGTCAAATAATATATTTTTAAAGGCGAGGCTGCAGCTCCGATCTTAGCCTGATGTTTAAATGAATATACTGAAGATGCCGGGCAAATTTCCCTGGGAAGGGCATTCCATAGACGTATAGCCACTACAGAGCAGGCTGCCCACCCATCATACCATTGTGGGCAGTGGAACCCAGAGAAAAGCCTCCAAAGCCAGGTAGGAACATCTGGAAGGAGGCGCTCCTTTAAATAAACTCTCCCTAAGCTGGTATCTTAGTTGAAGATGATAAAAGGCACTTCATGCCACTTAGGCTTCAAACGACAGAGTTGGTTTTACTACAAGTACTACCAGACGATGAACTCCTTCAGACGTGGTGGTGGTATCGCGTTCCCTTAACTTTGGCTCTGAAGCTGCATCTCTTTCACTTCTGTAACGAGCTGCAATTACACAGAGGAAGAAAGCAAGAAGAGATGTGAGCACGTGGCCCATTCAGTTTAGTGGGACAGCGCCATCTAGTGTGTGTTTTATAGCAAAACCTCTCCTGCACATAGCAGGAAATCACACTATAGCCAGAAGAGTCGCATTTAATGATGACTATTTTATGACGAAAAATGGCAGAAGGCGCAGGAGACGTGTGGGAGGAACACGGCATAATTAAAAATGACCCGCAAAGATCCATGAGTGGCCAGTCACCAGCATGCTTTAAAATGCTCATCTGAAGAAGCTCTATGAATCTGTTCCTTCTGGGGAAGTGCAACCCCGTTTAGACAGGTTGAATGCTAGAGAAATCATGCTATGAGGGACAGAGTGAGGTGACTACTTCAGGTGGCTGATACTGGGGGACAGCAGACCACCTGGCTCTTCCTCGTCAGCTTCCTGAACATTCTCCTCTGCTGAAGGGTAGAGCCTCTTCTGCCTGCCCCCACTAAACTAGACTACTGCCTTAGATATTGGGGGTGGGGGGAAGAATACTAGTGCTGAAGTAAGATGCAGGATAGTTCTGACTGTCTGCCATCATAAAACAGCATGTTTCCATACTGAGTCTTCATGAGCTCACTTGCATGGGCAAATTATTGTTCCCTGTCTTCTGTCTAGCTCTTTCCAAAAGACATAGAGGGAAGTAGCTGGCTGTAAGAAAATGAATATTGAAACTGAGCCTATATAATACCCTTTGCAGACAGGAAGTCTTTCCAACCTCAGGCATGACTGCAAATCCTAATAGATATACAGTTATTCCTAGCTGCAACATGTTATCTCATCTCTTTTAAATATTTTCAGTGCAGAAATTATCCACTCTTGCAGTGACTGAGTTTCATGGGCATGAATGACTTGCTAACTATTCCATAGTACCAGTCCAGGTTGATGTTGTTTTTTGTATCTGGTCACACTAGGCAGAGCTCCTGCAGCTTTAACTGTTGTGATGAAGAGGGAATTTCACCAGATGCTGCATGCATACAAATAACACCTGCTGAAATTCCCTTTTCTGTACAACTGTTAAAGATACAGGAACCCTGTCCTCCTTTACATGTGGTCACTCTAATTAACTGAGTTCTACACAGCTCACTTGAAGGGCTCTTAACCCAGGCCTGCAGCAGGGTTTCTCCTCAGTCAATCTTGACCAACCTAGTGCCCTCCGGATGTGTTGGACTGCAACTCCCATCATTCCCAGCCCTCATGGCCAGTCCAGTATATCTGGAGGGCACCAGCTTGGACATGTCTATCCTAGGATGCGGGAAGAGATAGAGGGAGACATCTTTAGTTTGGGTTGCACTTAAAGGGGTCATGCACAGTTAATTCCCTGAGGCTAAATACAAAACACTGCAGTTCCCTCAAAAATCAATCATAATAAAATGTTTAAATGGGCACTTATTACAGGGAAACTTGCATGTCATTAATTTTCTCTGGGCTTTACCCAGCATGTTAAGAAATGAATAGCCAGTTAAAGCAAGCAGCAGACTAATAGAAACTGTCATTTTGAAAATTATATTTTCTTGCTGGAGTACAAGGATCAATCCAAGATGTGATCTGCATGGCCAGGTTGCATTGTGAATACCAACTACTTGCCAGGCACAGCTCTGGGACAGTTTAACAAACGCTGCTATTATTATGTAATAAGTCAATGGAGCAAAAAATAAGCTAATGAATTCATCTCTAGTGAGAAAATTTCATCAGAAAAGAGGCATTGCCAGGCTTTTTCCAAGAGGAAAAACAAGTTCCTTTTATATCAGGGGAAAGCAATATGCAGAGGATAATTTACAATGTACACTGTGTAGCTGCTGCTGCTGCTTCTACTTCTTCTTCTTCTTATTTATTTATTTATTTATTTATTTATTTATTTATTTATAGCACCAACAACATTTCTTCTGACCTCATCCAAAATTCTCCTTCAATTTGCTGGCTTCCTTTATGCCAAAGTAGTCACTACATGCAGCTGTGTGCAATGTTGCCTCAACTTTGAAAAAACCAGCGAACCCCAAAGCAGTGTTAAGAAACCATGAGCGATGGGTGTTGGTGTTGGTGCTTAACCAAGTCTTCTTCTGCTCTTTCCCCACTCCCAATCACACTCCCAAACTTCTTCTTCATCCCCAGAAGAAAAGCTACTGTTACATATGTCACTGGAGGTTGGTGGCTCTGAAGTAAGTGGGGTGGTGAATCTACTCCGGGTTTCAATAGAACACCTTGGATAGATCGTTTAGACTTCTGACTGGTACTGACCGAAACCCAGAGCAGGTTTACTGCCCCACTGACTTCGACGCCATCAGCCTCTGCTGATATCTGTGCATTTCTTTTCACCCCTACTAAGGTTGCAATCCTAAGGTCCCTGAGCTTGCACACCAGGGGGCATAAGAGAGATCAGATGCCCCCCTCCAAGGTGGAGAAAGAAGTCTGCAGTTGGTGAGAGAAATCTGATCTCGGATAACCTCTCCTAGCCCTTGCAGAAACCTCTGAGGTCTTTACCTCTGCAGTATTGGAGCTCTGGGTCAGTAGGAGCAAAAAAAGGGAAGGTATCAATGGCTACTAGCCCTGAAGGCTATATGCTATTGCCAGTATCATAGAGACCATATGCCTATATACACCAGTTGCTGGGGAAAATGACTGTCTGCAGTCCAACACATTTGGAGGGTATCACGTTGGGAAAGGCTGACCTAATAGGATATAGTTCAATCCTCTTCTGAATGTATGAATTCTTGAAGCATAAACACAATATTTCTATTGGTAGCAAAAGGGCATATTAAGGTCAAATCACATACCCCATAGGGTGTCCCTGGGAGAGATGATGAATCAGCAGCAAGAAAAGGAGAAGAAGACAAATATAGATGTCTCGGCAGACATTAAGAAGCAGACTCTTTTTTTTAAGGCTTACCTGAGAAAGGAACTACTCCTGGGAACAGGGTTCTCTGAAGATCAGAGATCTCTCCAGAAATTTGGGGGAGGAGCTTCTCTTAATCCAAGGCAAAAAAAGAACAAAAGACATAGCTGCTAGGTATTCTTTAATCTAATTTCTGCTTTGGCCCGTATATTCTCCTCCTCCTCCTCCTCCTCCTCCTCCTCCTCCTCCTCCTCCTCCTCCTCCTCCTTCCCCCTCCTCCTCCTTCCCCCCCCTCTGTTTTTTTCTCTTCACTGGCAACCTTTAGATCCTTGGTACAGAGTCTTCTCTTTCTTCAATAATTAAAGAGGGTGAAGAATGGTATGTCAGTTCACTAGTGGAGGAATTCTTACATTCAATGAAGGTTTGTGGCTCCGATTTCGGTGGGTAGTGACTCCATTCTGCGTTTTAGAGCTCCATCACACTGGGGGCTGGGGGGGGGAAACGGGACACACTCCCTACTGTCGCTTTTCCACCAGTGTTTTCGTTCCTCAGTTACTTCCTCTTTCAAAAGTTTTTTTTTGTCACGAAAGGAAGGACAGAAGGGGCGGAAGGCACATGGCAGGCAGACAACATCATGTGAGGGACCTGAGCAAACGAGCATGCAATAAAATGCTTGTTGGATGGAGCTTCTCGTCAGAACCATCCAGAAGTCTAAAGGAGATGTCCAAGGTGCTGAACCCATTGGGGTGTGTGTGTGTGTGTGTGTTAGGGTTCAGTCCCTTGGGCAGCCCCTTTAGACTTCTGGCTGGTTCTGACTAAAACCCAGAATGGAATCACAGCCCCACCAAAATCAAGCCACCAGCCTCCACTGCTTACATTCCCATATCTGTTTTGGAACACCTGGCCCTAGCTCCACAGATATAATCCAGTAATGATTTATTCAGATGTGATTTGCACAGATACCTTTGTTCTTTCTTATGCATAGGGAATATATGCTACGTATGGGGGCATAATGCCTCCAATATCTATAATTTCACTGTTTCTTGTACACCTTTGCTCTGGTATCCAGAACCAGCTGTAGTCAGACACAGGTTAAAATGTTAGATGAATCATAGGTTTGATATATAATGTAACAGTTATTCTGACCCTTTCCAGCTAATCATAGAATCATAGAATAGCAGAGTTGGAAGGGGCCTACAAGGCCATCGAGTCCAACCCCCTGCTCAATGCAGGAATCCACCCTAAAGCATCCCCGACAGATGGTTGTCCAGCTGCCTCTTGAAGGCCTCTAGTGTGGGAGAGCCCACAACCTCCACAGGTAACTGATTCCATTGTCGTACTGCTCTAACAGTCAGGATGTTTTTCCTGATGTCCAGCCGGAATCTGGCTTCCTTTAACTTGAGCCCGTTATTCCGTGTCCTGCACTCTGGGATGATCGAAAAGAGATCCTGGCTCTCCTCTGTGTGACAACCTTTTAAGTATTTGAAGAGTGCTATCATGTCTCCCCTCAATCTTCTCTTCTCCAGGCTAAACATGCCCAGTTCTTTCAGTCTCTCTTCATAGGGCTTTGTTTCCAGAGCCCTGATCATCCTGGTTGCCCTCCTCTGAACACGCTCCAGCTTGTCTGCATCCTTCTTGAATTGTGGAGCCCAGAACTGGATGCAATACTTTAGATGAGGCCTAACCAGGGCCGAATAGAGAGGAACCAGTACCTCACGTGATTTGGAAGCTATTAATGCAGCCCAAAATAGCATTTGCCTTTCTTGCAGCCATATTGCACTGTTGGCTCATATTCAGCTTGCGATCTACAACAATTCCAAGATCCTTCTCGTTTGTAGTATTGCTGAGCCAAGTAACCCCCATCTTGTAACTGTGCATTTGGTTTCTATTTCCTAAATGTAGAACTTGGCATTTATCCCTATTAAATTTCATTCTGTTGTTTTCAGCCCAGCACTCCAGCCTATCAAGATGCTTCACAATTGCTCAATTATTGAAGAAGGAGTAGAGAACAATGATTTTGCTCTCCAGCATTAGGTTGCCATTAGGCACTTTAGTTTATATCTGCTTTCATTCATTGGAAGATATTACTGATCACGCACCCACACCTATCCTTTCAGGGTACTTTGAGGGTGGAAAATACTTCTGTGTTAATATTCTGGCAACAGCATTCTTATTTATAACAGTACACAGAAGAAAGTTGGGGGGAGATTTGAGGAAGGGGAAAAGAAGAGAGCACCCGTTTTTGGCTTATGCTGCCATATTTGTTTTTTGGACAATTACATTTGTGAATCAAAAAAGGGAACCTGCAAGGAATTGTGGGGGGGAATATTTTTATTTCTCTCCCCCGCCCCCACCTGACTTTGCCACACAGAAAATCAGTTATTGAAGAGGGATTGGGCTAGAAAACTATGTCTCCATCCCAGATGAATCACTTGGAGGGAATGTTCCTCAGGTAGCACAGGAAGAGTCAGTGCTGTTGTGGCTCCAACACAACAAATTAAATGTGAAAAGGAGATCTTAGAATTCCTCCTCCTCTCTGGATATGTCGCTAGTGACCACAGCAGCAGCAATGGAAGCCCGAGCAGTGTATAAGCAGAGGTGGGCAACCCCTTTTCTGCCAAGGGCCATACTCATTCAAGGGCCATCTGTCAGGGCCCCAGATGTTGGAAGTGGGCGGGACCTAACGTCCCATCTATGAATTGCCCCAAAAGAGGAAATTCATCATCTAAGAAGAGGACAAGTGTTTCCATAAAATTTGCAATTCCTGATTTATATGTACAGATGGAAATTTAGAAAGAACTATGGTAATTTAAATAAATATACAGCACATTTCATCATAAGGCAGAAGTTTGCTATACCTGTGTGCTGGCCTGTACAGGCAGGTGTCCAGGTGCTAACCGGCGACAGGAAGCTGTTCTCTTATGGCACTTTATCTTTAAACTGCAATTCGACAGGGGTGCTCTTGAAATACTGGATAGTCCTCTGGCAGCCCTTCAAATTGACGACTGTCCTTTGTAAAAGAGGACACATGGCTACTCTACAGGCAGAGCCTACCTGTACTCTGCACTCAGCATCTCAGGCCCCCCTCTGGGTGCCTCCTCCAAGAGAGGCTCAGAAGACTGCAACAAGGGAGAAGGGTTTCTCAGTGGAATGATCTCCCCGATGAGGCCCATCTGGTGCCAACGTTGTTATCTTTTCAGCACCAGGTTAAGACCCGTATCTTTTCTCAAGCATTTGGCAGCACAAGATGAGTTTTTAATTGGTCCTGGATTTCTCTTATGTTTATGAAGGATAGCTCAAAGTTGGTTTTTAGCTAAAAGTTTTCTCCATGTATAATGTATGTTTGTGCGTTTCATGAAAATGTTTTTTGTAATGTTTTATACTGTATTTTAATATTTTTAATCTTTGTAAACTGCCAGAGTCAGTTTACAACTGGGCCAGTCCCCCCTCCACCTCTCTCACACACAGAGTAACTCTCTTTCTGACACCTCTTCTCTCCTCTTTTATTTTGGAGTGGAACTAATTATTCTGGCCAGAGGTCTGAACTAATCACTTTCAGAGGACGTAAGCAAACACAATGTTCCTCTGTGTGATGACGCTCCTCAACTTTCGGCATTCAACTTAAACAAAAGGAATGCTATCTTGAGGTGAAGGCAACTTTTTCTTAACAATATGTTTCCAGTTTGTAGTGCTAGGTAAAAGCAACCATAGAAATGCTTTCAACTGTTTTGTTGTACAGGGCCAGCATAACCATTGAGGCAATTTGCATAGGATGCAAATCTTTCAAGGCTACCTTCTCAGCTGTATTCTCAAGAGGGAACAGAGAAAACTGCTGTTTGGAGAATGAACCTAGAGGCAAATTTACACCTCATTGGCTGGATATTATTTCATGCAACGCAAGGGACATGAGCCCTACTCATGTGGTCCTCCATATGTAGGGCTAATGTGTGGAGAAGGACTAACCTCAGCTCACATGAAATTAGACTAAGAGCTCCCCGTCCCATTTGCCCATTCCTGGTATAGGCAAACATGGCCACTGAAGGAAGAGAAGGTAGTCCCCTGTTTCCCAAACTTCTTTCCCATGGCATAGTGTGTGGAGAACAGGTTGGATGTGCTGATGTTGGAGAAGATGCTCAGGCCTTCCAGCAGCTCACTGAAGCCATATGCCAGAACTCACAAATACTTTGTCCCAGGCAACCAAGGAATGACCTCACAATCAAAGCTGGCACCATCTGTAGATAAATGGTAGCAAATGCACCACTGAGTACTTTAAGAATTAGGCATCTGGAATTTACTCTTCCTTTCTTCCTCCTCCCTCTCTTTTTTCTCTGTTTTTAATTCATTGAGATTTTTTGTTACATTACATAACAATGAATAATAATAGAAAATAATATTGTTTCAGTTAATAAAGGATACAGTAGTAAGACAAGGACAGTATTTTCAAACAAAACTGAACTACCATCGTTGAAGGGCAGCTCTGTGTTAAAAGACACCCTCACACAAAGCTGTATCAGAATGCCGTCAAATTAAAGCTAACAAGTTATTTGCAAACAGCTACTAGGCTGCAAGCAGCCAATGGCATTGATTTTAATTAGATCAGACACAGTTTCTCTCAAAACTATTGGATTTGTCTGTTTCCATGCTTTGTTATGATGATGATGAATAAAGTATTTAAATTTTATTGAGTTTGGTAAGTTAAAAAACAACACCAAGGCCTTTGCTGCTGTTTATTAACTTTGGATTTTTTTCTCCTTCAGTGAGGTGATTGGCAGAATGATTCTTTCTCCTTTATCTTTCTGCATATGAGGAGTTCCCCTTCTGCCCTATTCAGTCATTCAAAAATAACATTCAGTTTTTTTAAAAAAGAAAAATGTGCATGTTCATCGCAAGTGCACACATTTTATTTAATAAACTCTATCATTATGTGTACATGTAAAACACACATATATGTACATGTATACCCATTTTAAATTATATGTTTCATATATGAAAAAAAGAAACAAAATTGCAGATATAAACAATTTGTCTCTTTCTTCTATATCATTTCAGAACAAAACAAAGAAAAAACATAATGATATGGTCAATGAAATCAATTTGTTTTGTTCCTACCTTTCTAAAGCCCATACATTTTATAACTAGATCAGATTATTCATAAACAATATTGAATCATTGGATGTATTGCGTTTTTTTTAAAAAAAAAATATCAGTAAAGCATGACCAGTGTTCCATGGGAAAAGAAAAAGGACCCAATGAATCCATGTTGTGGGAGGCGAGCAACATTGTGATAGGAAGCTCAGCCCCTGACCTATGTGTGTTGATTAAACACCTCAAGAGAGCCCCCCACAAATATAGATGTATGTTTAAGAGCCCCGTGTAGGCATTCAGCGATCATATATAGGTTGGGGGTGGTGCCTAAACCCTTCTTGAGTGTTCATTGGATTTGGTTTTTGAATGACTGGATAGGACATCTATGCCTGGCAAAGATCTCCTAGACAGACAATTTTTCAGAACAGACATCATCAGAGCAGTGCTGAGATCCAAGCCACAAAAGGAAACCACTTCCCTAATTGGCAAAGATGTTCACCACTGATAATGAATCCTAAATATTTATGGAGCAGCTTGTATTTCCCTTTAATGGATGAAACAATACATTACTGCAGTGGGCTTGGAGCCCATATCTTGGAGTTCTCAGTTTTTTATAGTACCATGAACAGATCTAGTATGTTCTCAACTACTCCTGTTCAGCTGCTTTCACATAGGTTTGTATTGATTTGCACACAGTGTAGGGAGTGTAGCTTTCAAAGGCCCATGAGCAACCAAAATTAGTTTTCATTGATTAATGCTGGCTTGATGGGCAGTAGTAGGAAGCTAGGTCAAAGTTAAGTTCCAGCAGTGGAATGTATTGTCAGCTGAACTGATGCTTTAAATAGGGCAAATTTAGGATCATCGCTTTTCTAGCCATTTTTTTCATTGTGCGTTAAATTTTTAATGCTTTGGGGGCTCTTGATCAGAATCCACTATGGCAAAATTCTCTGATGCCTCCTTTAACATTAGGTTGGCACTGTGGTATCCACTGCAATGGAACTCCTTTTTGTATCATGATGGTAATGTCATAAGCCCTGGGTCACATTAGAGGAGTCCATGACGTGACTTCTTTCCATGCCATCATTGAACCACTCTCATGTGACCTGGAGCTCTGACACTATCTTCCCAGCATAAAATCCCTGCCACTCAACCTCAATTAATGGATCAGGGAGATGGTTTGGTTTCTATGTCCTTAGTTCTGTATGCATCCCGGGTCTCCAGGAAGGCCACAGGGACCAGCTCCCCTGTGACCAGAGGAGGTAGCATTGACATCCTTAGATTCTGAGGACTTTAGCCATGAAGATGCCACCATCCTGCAGCCATTTTCATGTTAGACCACAATGCTTCAGCAAATAGAAAGGTGGGGCTAACCATCCTAAAGGAAGCCAAAAATCATACTTACGGCTCAGTCACAATCTGCTGCTCAGGCAAGTTTCTTTGGCTTCCAGTCAATTGTTGCTTAGAGCTCCGTGGTGCTACTCTATTCTTGTTCCAGTCTCTCAGAGAAACTTGACTCCTGCTTAGTTGGAATCCAACTTGAACCTGAGTTGCACAAGACCTTGGTGTGAACTGGACCACATAGTGCCCAATAAAGTTAGGCACCCATTGCAACAGGGGTTGCTGGCTGTAACAGAACAACAGGAAGGGGTTGTGCACTTGCAGTGCAACCGCTCCAGCGCAAAGAAGGTAATAAAGTCAGAAGGGACTGTTGGTTTTCTAAAGGATACTAAAGCTCAAGAGCCTCTGATGCTTTCTTCCTTGCAAGATATCATAGTGCTATTAAAATTATAAGTAGGTCAGCAATGCAGTCAATGGCTTGCACCTTTATTATATTAATGGCTCGCTTGCTGCTTCTAAAGAAGGATGAGCTTTAAGTCATTATCCGATGGCTTCCCCCTGCCCTGCTCCAAACCCCTAAAGCGTTTACCTTAAGGTGACCTGCAAATCATAATTTTTTTAAAAAATTTTTTTTTACAATTGACCAAAAAAGTCTGCTGAATCCCACCCTTACTAATCAGGATTAGGATGTACATTCAGCACATTAGCAAAAACCAATATATTGTTCTGCTGGGCAGGCACGATGCAGCAGGAGGGAGGGGTAGTTCCTGGGAGCTAGCTTTTGTTTACCACCCCCTTCCAAAGACTGCTCCAGTGTTATGTCCCATTTGTTCGATGGGTGGTTATCCACAGCAAGATGGCAGGAGGCAGCTCTCTCTCTCTCTGAAAAGAAGCGGGATACAATGGGAAATGACTGAGTTAGGAACTAGATTTTAGTATGATACATTCATAAACCATATAAACTGCATTTAAGACACAATCCTATGTATGTTTAGACGGGGAAAGTCCTACAGCTTCCAGGATAATGGCTGGGGAACCCTGGGAATTGTAGGACTTTTCCCCATCTAAATATACATTGGATCACAATTTTATACTACTGAGATAAACAGCTAGGTAGCAAAAATCAAGTAGTTCATACTTGCAAGATACCATTCGGTCAAATGGAGCACTAAAAGGTTGGTCTGAAGTATTTCTCTCTTAAACAGAAAGAGATCCACAGGAACCTTGCTTACATACATATTAAGGTAAATTTAATTGACTATTTTAAGTATTTTTGTAAATGATTTTTAAAATGATGTGAGGTGGTCTCTAAGGGTAGAACCCTCTGAAGCTGACATACAAGATAAAAATATTTAAATATTCCACCAAAAACCCAAATAGAAAAGTAATAAATAAATATTCAATAAAATACTATCAAAATAAATAATACCAATAAAACAGAACATAATTTAAAATGTTGAAAAACTATTATTATTATTATTATTTATTTATTTATATAGCACCATCAATGTACATGGTGCTGTACAGAGTAAAACAGTAAATAGCAAGACTCTGCCGCATAGGCTTACAATCTAATAAAATCATAGTAAAACAATAAAGAGGGGAAGAGAAGGTAAGCAGGCACAGGGTAGGGTAAAACTAACAGTATAAAGTCTGCACAACATCAAGTTTTAAAAGCTTTAGGAAAAAGAAAAGTTTTTAGTTGAGCTTTAAAAGCTGCGATTGAACTTGTAGTTCTCAAATGTTCTGGAAGAGCGTTCCAGGCGTAAGGGGCAGCAGAAGAAAATGGACGGAGCCGAGCAAGGGAAGTAGAGGCCCTTGGGCAGGCGAGAAACATGGCATCAGAGGAGCGAAGAGCACGAGCGGGACAATAGTGTGAGATGAGAGAGGAGAGATAGGAAGGAGCTAGACCGTGAAAAGCTTTGAAGGTTAACAGGAGAAGTTTATATTGGATTCTGAAGTGAATTGGAAGCCAATGAAGAGATTTCAGAAGCGGAGTAACATGGTCAGAGCGGCGAGCCAAGAAGATGATCTTTGCGGCGGAGTGGTGAACAGAAACCAACGGACTGATGTGAGAAGAAGGAAGGCCAGAGAGAAGAAGGTTGCAGTAGTCCAACTGTGAAATAACCAGTGCATGAACAAGCGTCTTGGCGGAAGAGACAGACAAAAATGATCGAATCCTGGCAATATTATACAGGAAAAATCGACAAGATTTAGCTACTGCCTCAATATGAGGAATAAAGGAGAGCGAGGAGTCAAATATAAAGCCAAGGCTACGAGCTTCCTTGACAGGAGTAAGCGTAACATCATTGACAGTAAGAGAGAATGAGAGATGAGGAGAAGGTTTAGGAGGAAAAACGAGCAATTCAGTCTTTGCCATATTGAGTTTCAAACGACGATGAAGCAGCCAAGCTGAGATATCTGAAAGACATGCCGAGATACGATCGTGAACATCAGGAGAAAGTTCCAGAGATGACAGATATAGTTGTGTATCATCGGCGTACAGATGATATTGGAGGCCATGAGATTGAATAAGCTTGCCCAAGGGCAACATGTATAAGGAAAACAACAACGGGCCAAGCACCAAGCCTTGCGCAACCCCTACTGAAAGGGGAAAGGAGGAAGACGAGCTGCCATTAGCCAACATGCTGAAAGAGCGACCCGCTAGATAGGAGGCAAACCAGTTATAGACAGAGCCACAAAATCCAAGGTCATGAAGGGAATCTAAGAGAAGATCATGATCAACCGTGTCAAAGGCTGCAGTTAGATCAAGGAGGATAAGAACGGAATAATGGCCTTTAGACTTGGCAGTAAGGAGATCATTGGTGATCTTAGTAAGGGCTGTTTCGGTGGAATGCAGAGGACGGAATCCAGATTGAAGTGGATCCAACGCAGAGTTACTAGAAAGAAAGTCAAGACAGCGAGAGTAGACCGCCCGCTCCAGGATCTTTGAAACAAAGGGCAACAAAGAGACAGGTCGGTAGTTAGACAGAGATAGCCTATCAAGAGTAGGTTTCTTGAGAATGGGAGAGACTGTAGCATGTTTAAAAGCAGAAGGAAATGAACCAGAGGACAGAGAAAGATTAATAATATGAAGCAAGGAAGGGAGGACACCATGGCAGGTAAACTCCAACATGAATACCCTTCCCAGCCGCAAAAGCTGTTGCTTGGATCTGGTCCTATACACTATAAGCACCATCAGATGAGTGTTTTATTTCATGCTCATTACTGGGCACTCACAGTTTTTCACGGGTCCCTCTCATGACATCATCTGGCTCTTGTGTGCCTCGTGCCCCTTCTAGTCTTCTTTGTGCAATACCACCCCCCCCCCAGTAAGTCTGACTTCTTTTTAAAGACAGAAGTTGCCACTATCTCCTGCTTTGTGCAGGAGAAGCAGCAGGATCGAAATGGCCCACTGAATGGGCCATGTGCAAGTTGTTTACTTCCTCTTCCAAAAGAGGAAGTAATGAGGGACAAATGCGTGGGCAGAGAAGCGACAGTAAGCAAACACAATTTTCCTCTGTGTGATGACGCTCCTCAACTTTCAGCATTCAACTTAAACAAGAGGAATGCTACCTTGAGGTGAAGGCATTTTTTTCTTAACAATATGTTTCCAGTTTGTAGTGCTAGGTAAAAGCAACCATAGAAATGCTTTTAACGGTTTTGTTCTACAGGGCCAGCATAACCATTGAGGCAAAGTAAACAACTGCATAGGATGCAAATCTTTCAAGGCTACCTTCTCAGGTGTATTCTCAAGAGGGAACAGAGAAAACTGCTGTTTGGAGAATGAACCTAGAGGCAAATTTACACCTCATTGGCTGGATATTATTTCATGCAACGCAAGAGACATGAGCCCTACTCATGTGGTCCTCCATATGTAGGGCTAATGTGTGGAGAAGGGAGTGGAGATGTCCTGGTTCCATCTCCTGATATGTTCAGATGCACACCTATGTATATTTATATGGACACATATACACATTCCATAGCATCACTGTCAATTACGTATGGGTCCTAATTGCGTAGAGCACCTACACCCTTTTGCAGATCTCTGTACACAGAGTGGGAAAACTCCATCCTCTCCACATGGAAGAAGGACGTTTTGATCTCCACCAGCCATCTGGGAAATAACACAGTTGTAAAAAAAAGGAAGGAAAAAAAACTTTAAATTGAAGATATGGTAAGATGGGAGGGGGAAAGGATGGATTTAATTGACCAAAGGCAGCAAAAAAACAACAACACCTTTGTCCCTTGTGATATATTGCCAGGAAAAGATGTGATACACTACTTCACACATTTGCCTCTCTGTGTTGCAAGAGCACTAGACAGAGACAAAATAAGACCTGAAAGTCAATAAAGAAACCCATGGCTAGTGAACAATAAATTTCTTGACAAACCTGACTTTAAATTCCTCTTCAGATAACAGTTTTTCTTTTTTTCTACTTCTTTGTTCCTTCTACACCTTTGTTTCAGTGTTCTCCATTTCAAATTCTATTTTTGAACTGTATTCATTAATGTGCAGCACTCTAGATCCCTAATAATGGCTTACTCAGCCTTCAGTCTCTCCATCATTGCCTTTGTCCAGCATCAATGATATTTCAGCCTTTGAGAGGATGGTGGCCCATTGTGGTCCTCAGTCCCATCCAGACTAAGGCCAAAGGCCAGGTCCAAAGGCTGATCAACAACAGGGCAGCCTGTAGGCACAGTGAGTTTCCAAGTAATCTCACCTTGCCTACAGACTACCTGGAAGCAAAGTCCTTTGGGCCCCTTTTTCTGAAATCTGGATTAGATCTACACTACTGCTTCATTGGGGTATTGAAGTGCACTCATAACTGTTGGGGCACGATCCACATACCACTTTCATAGTGTTATTTCCTGCTTTTAATTCCACATTCGTAATGATTTGACACAAGGTGTAGATCTGGTCAAGATAAATATACTTGATCTGGTTTGATTTCTCTCTGTTTCTCCTGATATTGCTCTAAATCTATCCAGTCTACCCCTCATAGTATTGCCCACCTTGTGCCATTGAAGCTGGAATTATTCTTGTTTTTAGTCCTTCAAAGACTGCATTGCCATTCCCATAGTGCCTTGCAATTTCCATTCCTGATTTGGTGAACTATAAATCTCCATCTCCATTTCTTCTTACTCAAGCACTGTGTAAAGAAACAGAACGGTCTTCTGTTTTTGTGTGTAGTTTAGTTTGGATGTTATAGGGCTAATGTTTTCCTCTGTATTTGCTGAAACCAAAAGGTCAAAAAGTTGAGGCACTTGCTCCTAAGACTATAGATCTATGGACGGGACAGGTTGCTCAGCTACAGGTCAGGAGCCTCGCTCAGCTCTTGGGTTCGGAAGCATACACTCAGAGAGAAAGACAGGTTTCAGTTTGCAAAGTGCAAAGGCTTTGCAAAAAAGTATGAAGATCTCAGCAGAAGGAATTTAGGGCAAAAGTGCAACTGATTAGCCAAAGTTAAAGAGTTAAGCTAGTTTAGAGTGACCATATGACTGGATGGCAAATCCGGGAGGGGAGGGGAAATCCGGATTTTTTTCCAAAGAGCAGCTCTAATGGGAATTAACAAAAATGCTTATAACTCTGTCATTTTTTAAGATACAGACATGAAACTTGGCACAATGGTAGCTCTTAGGAAGGGCTTTAGTCATACCAAATTTGAAACAGATCTGTTCATCCATTGATTTTTAGGGATTTTTTAAAAATTGAGGTTTTAAAATTATTATTTTTAAAATCGTCATTTTTAAAGTTAAAGAGATAAAACTTTGTACCATGATAGGATTTAGGTAGAGCTTTAGCCACACCAAATTTGAAACAGATCTGTTCATCCATTGATTTTTTAGGAATTTTTTTAAAAATGAGGTTTTAAATTTATTATTTTTAAAATCATCATTTTTAAATATAAAGAGCTGAAAGTTGGCACCATGATAGCTTTTAGGTAGAGCTTTAGCCATACCAAATTTGAAACAGATCTGGGGCCAGTAGCAAACCCTGTTAACAACAACAGCAGCTTGCAATGAGTGAAGATACAGTCAGAAAATATATTTGAGGGAAGGGGCGAAACCTACAAAAGTAGGAGTGAGTGAAGTTAATTTCAGATACATTGAATCTCTCACTTGTACTTTATTTCAGTGATTTTAACATTAAGATGTTATGTAGAACAGATTTGTCTTAAATGTGTGCTGTAAAATCAGATATCTGACCAAGGCTAAGTTCGGGTGGGCACGCCCCCTTGGTGCTAGACACGCCCCCTTGGGAGCGACCATGTTGTCCTCCTTTTTGGTTTCCAAAATATGGTCACCCTAGTTTTGACATATAAAAAGTGGAAGCTAAAAAAGACAGTTAGATAGGGTGGACAGGGCTCCTATATCTTTAACAGTTGCATAGAAAAGGGAATTTCAGCAGGTGTCATTTGTATATATGGAGAACCTGGTGAAATTCCCTCTTCATCACAACAGTTAAAGCTGCAGGAGCTATACTAGAGTGACCAGATACTAAAGAGGGCAGGGCACCTGCAGCTTTAGCTGTTGTGATGAAGAGGAAATTTCACCAGGTTCTGCATATATACAAATGACACCTGCTGAAATTCCCTTTTCTATGCAACTGTTAAAGATACAGGTGCCCTGTCCACCCTATCTAACTGTCTTTTTTAGCTTCCACTTTCATATGGTCACCCTAAGTTAGAGAGCTATTCCATGGTCCCTGGAGAGTGCCCCAGGGACTATAGGATTCTTTGGAGTCCTTCTCTGAGGCCGTAGATACTACCCTGACCTCGGAAGGGGGATTCCAGAATCTGATCACTCCCCCATCCCCTTTCAGCCACTACTAAAAGAATTGTGGCACCTGCATAATAGTGGCCTCAGAGGATCTTGGAGAGGTCTGAAAGGGGGCATTGCGGTAGGTGGGAAGGGGAGGATGAGAGGCCAGGATATGAGAAATCCTATGGCCTCTCCAGCCTCAGCCCTATCAGCATGCCTCTACTAGATGGGCTCAGAGCCCTGTCTAAAAGTAAGTGCGTGGGCAGAAACAAAGGTGGATGGAGAAGTGAACATCACTTGTGGGAAATTAAAATGGCTACTTTTGACTGTTGCCACCACCACCAGGTAATACCTAATGGAAACTCAAGGGAGCTGGGTTCTTATATTGAAAATAGTCAAGCTGTCCCCCCTCCCACACCATCATGAGATGAGTGCCAGATTGAAAAATGCAGGTTGCTTACCTGTAACTGTAGTTCTTCGAGTGGTCATCTATGCATTCACACATATGGGCTTTGCGCCTGCGCAGAGACCAGACCGGAACCTTCTCTAGCTGAGTGGAACGTTTTTGGCGGGAACCCCTCCCCCACGCTACCGCGCATGTCCATGGGGTTCCCGCCCTTACCTCAGTTTACAGGAGTCCGACGTTGTGCCCCCATAAACATGAGAGTAAAGAAAATAAAGTACATCCCACAATAAAAACAGTGTCATTTATAAGTCTCACACCACCAAGTGGGGATGGTGGGTGGGTTGTGTGAATGCATAGATGACCACTCGAAGAACTACAGTTACAGGTAAGCAACCTGCATTTCTTCATCGTGGTCTCTATGCATCACACATATGGGCGAGTAGCAAGCTGACATACCTTTGGAGGTGGGTTGGTGCATCATCCGAAGATCTCTGAAAGCACTGTCCTCCCAAATGAGCAGTCCTGCCTCGCACGGGTGTCCAAACTGTAGTGCTTGACAAACGTGGATGGAGTAGACCACGTTGCGGCTCTACAGACTTCAGTCAGTGGAACACCTCTGGTGAAGGCCACCGACGTTGAAACAGCTCTGGTGGAATGAGCTGTCACAGGTTTCACTAACTCTAATTTAGCAATAGAGTAGGCCAATTCTATTGTCTCCACTATCCAACGTGACAGTCGTTGGCAGGAGACAGGGAGTCCCTTAGAAGGCTCACCATAACAAATAAACAGTTGCTTTGTCTTTCTAAATGTCTCTGTCCTGTCTTTGTAAAAAGCAAGAGCCCTTCTTACATCCAGAGTATGCAAAGAAGACTCAAGAGGTGAAGTTGGATTAGGAAAGAAAGCAGGTAAAGTAATATGCTGGGACAGATGAAAAGTTGACACTACCTTAGGTAGGAAGGCTGGGTCTGTGCGTAGCACAACCTTGTCCTTATGAAAGATAGTGTATGGAACATCTATCCTAAGAGCTTTAAGCTCACTTGCACGTCTTGCCGATGTGATGGCTACTAAAAAGATTGTCTTTAAAGTTAGAAGCCTAAGGTCTGTCGAAGCCATGGGCTCGAAGGGTTTGCGTGTCAGAGCTTGCAGCACAACTGACAGGCTCCATGGCGGCACGATACTCTTCACAGTCGGTATCGTGTTCTTCAGACCTTTCAAAAATTTCTTGGTTGTTGGATGGGTAAAAGGTGTAAAACCATCTATACCCCGGTGAAAAGATGTAATCGCAGCTAGGTGTACTCTGATGGATGTGAGTTTGAGCCCCTGCTGGAAGAGAGTCAATAAATAATTGAGGATCAAGGATAAGTGGCAAGACTCTGGTGTATGGTTCTTTTCTGATGCAAAGTTCTGAAATCTTTGCCACTTTGCTGCATAAGCTTTCCTCGTGGAAGGCTTTAGTGCTGCCAATATAATGTGGTCCACAGTCAAAGCTCTGGTTCCAGAGGAGGAGTGGTTGCTATCCTCCATGCAGTCATCTTGAGGGTCGACAGATCTGCGTGTCGAACCCTGCCCTTGTGTCGAGACAGTAGCTTCGGTATCGACGGGAGCCTGATGTAATCCCCTCTCGATAACCGAAGGGCGTGAGAGAACCACGTCTGTCGAGGCCACCACGGTGTGATCAGGATGCAATTGGAGTTGTCCATCTGGATCTTGGCTAACACCCTTGTCAATAGTGGGAAGGGTGGAAATATGTACAGGAGATTTCCTCTCCAAGTCCTGGTGAAGGCGTCTCCTAGAGAGCACTTTCCTCTTCCTGCTCTGCTGCAGTACTTGGCACAAATTGCGTTGTCTTCGGTAGCGAAGACATCGACAACAGGACGGCCCCAGTACCGAAAAAGGCTTTCCCGCACTTCGACATCGAGTTCCCACTCGTGGTCGACATGGAAGGACCTGCTGAGAGAGTCCGCAACGATGTTCTCCTTGCCGGCTACATGGATCGCAGTCAGGTAAGTCCTTCTCTTTATGCACCAGTTCCATATTCTGAGTGCAGAACGGTTCAGGGGGTGTGATCTTGTTCCACCCTGTCTGTTGATGTATGCCACCACGGTAGTATTGTCCGTTGTGATCAAGACATTTCGGCCCTCGATCATCTGTGCAAATGCTTTTACTGCATTTTCTACTGCCAGGAGTTCGAGATGATTGATGTGATGTTCTCTCTGGGATCGAGGCCAACGACCTTGAGAGGTAAGGGAGTTGCAATGGGCTCCCCATCCTTCTAACGATGCATCCGTTGTGATCGTTACCGTAGGCGCCTGTTGTTGGAACGGAACGCCTTCGAGAAGAGTCGACATCGAGAACCACCATTTCAGAGATGACCTCACTTGCTTCGGTATCGAAAGGTAAGTTCGCCGAGCATTGCGCCTGAGATCGAAAGTTCTCAAAAACCAGGCCTGCAATACCCTCATTCTGAGTCTTGCAAACCTGATGACTGCCGTAGTGGCTGCCATCAGGCCTAATAGTCTCTGAACTGTCCAAGCCGAAACTTTCCGGCGGCTCTCGGTATCGATGGCTAACTGCTGTAAAGTGTTCGCCCTGGTTGAAGGTAAGTATGCTCTCCCGTCTCGAGAGGATAGGGTTACCCCTATGAAGTCCAATCTCTGCTGTGGAGTCAAAATGGACTTTTCGTGGTTGACCCACAGTCCCAACGAATCCAACAGGTTGAGGGTGGTTAGTATATCCGACTGGAGCGCCTCGCTGTTGTTCGCTACGAGGAGCCAATCGTCCAGGTAGGGATAAACGTAAATGCCTCTCTGCCTTAGGTGGGCGCATACCACCGCCATGACCTTGGTGAAGACCCTCGGCGCCGTGGCCAACCCGAACGGAAGAACGGTGAACTGGTACTGGGATGCACCGATCGAAAACCGAAGGTAAGCTTGATGCAACTTCCTGATGGAGATGTGGAAGTACGCATCCTTCAGATCCACCACTGCGAACCAAACTCCTTTTTGTAGAAGCTGTAAAATAGAAGTAACCGTTGTCATACGGAACTTCCTCGGGGTGATGAACTTGTTCAGTTGTCTTAAGTCCATGATCGGTCGAAGACCTCCATCCTTCTTCGGGACCGTGAAGTATCGGGAGAAAAATCCCTGATTGAGTTCCTCTGCAGGTACGGGAGAGATGGCTCCCTTCGATAGTAAGGTCTGTACCTCGAGCAGCAGAGGAGGGGATGGAGTCGTTACTTTCACGCCGGAAAAAGGAGGAAGGGCATCGAGCTCGATGGCATAGCCCGAGTTGATGATAGTGAGCACCCAGGAGTCCGATGTTATTGACTCCCATTGATGGTAATGGGGTGCTAGGCGGTTCGCAAAAGGGAGTGGATCTGGGGCCGAAGAGTCAAACCCGCTGCTTCTTAGAGAAGTCAGGTTGCCTCTTGTCCAGCTGGAATCGGCTTTGGTAAGGTCTCTTCCTCTGCAACTGTTGTTGCTGCTGCCGAGGTTGAGGCTGGTATTGGGGTCGATGCTGTTGTTGCATCGGAGGTCTTGTCCATCTTCTCGGTCGGTACTGAGTCTGAGGAGGAGGAGCAGTAAACCCCATCTTCTTGGCTGTTGTTCTCGCCTTGTAGATAGAGTCCAGTGTCTCATCAGTCTTTGTATTAAATAGACCTTCGCCATCGAATGGCATGCTCTCTATCCTCCACTTTGTTTCCTGAGTAAGATTGGCTGATCTGAGCCAAGCGTGCCTCCTCAAAGAAATGGCCCCCATCATTGATTTTGAGTGGCAATCCACCTGGTGTCGAGCGGTAGACAATTGCTGCCTTGCTATGGCTGTGGCTTCGTTCTGAAAGACTCTTGCGAGCTCCTTTTTATCCTCAGGAAGATGCTCGCATAGGGAACCTATCTTTTCCCAAAGGAAAATCTGGTATCTCGCCATAGTTGCTTCGTACGCAGACGCTCTGATGCCCAAGGATGAAGACGAATAAACTCTTCTAGCAGTTTGGTCCAATTTTCTACCCTCTCTGTCGACAGGTGCAGAATGAGTCTTTTGTGACTGTCCTTGTGCCGATTCCACTACAATGGAATTCGGCTTAGGATGCTGAAGCAAAAACTGTGCATCCTCTTCCTTAACTCTATAGAGAGTTTCCAACCTCTTCGATGTTGCCTGTGTAACTGCAGGGGTTTTCCACGACAGTTGAGCCGTTTGTTTCAAAGCTTGAGGAATAGGAATGGCCAAACGTTGGTTCGTTGTCGATTGAAACACATCATAGATTGGGTCTGTTGGGTTATTGTGCCAGAACTTTTCTCCTTCTGGAACTCTGTTTGTGCTCAGAAACAAACACACATCACGCAGGTCTTACACAGCAGAGCTGGTTTATTTCCTTCAGGCTTCTGTGCAGTCCAAATCAGATCAGTTCAGATCAGCACACTGAGGCATGCACAGAGAGCAGTGATCAGAGAGCAGTGATCAGTAAGCAGTGATCAGTTCCATTTTACACAAGTGAGAAACTATATACACATCTTACACAATTCTTATCTACATTACATACAGCTGTGATGAGGCTAACTTAGAATCTTGGCAAGGTTCCCAGAACAGCCTCTATCTCAAGGTAATTGCCCACAGATAGTCTTTCTCTGTTTAACCCTGAGATAGCCATACACACACAATTTTAATGACTAAGCAAGTATTTCTTTTCATATACTTAACAGTCCTCCTCTTGCGCATGTTGTTTAAATTGTGTTACAATCTGAGACCCAGCTTTAAAAGCATCTCTTTGTGTTTTACCATTGAACGTTCCACCTGTCCTTCCTCATTTTGTTTTACTTTGAATACCCATTTTCTGTTAATGGCTTTACGACCTTCAGGTAAAGGTACTAGCTCCCACGTTTCATTTTTTTCATTGCTCTGATTTCCTCTGACATTGCTTCATGCCAGCCCTGAGCTTCTGTAGGTTCCATCTCCTGAATTTCCTCAAATGAAGTAGGTTCATAGGCTTTTAGTAAAGCTCTATGAGAAACCTGTTTGCTTTGGTATTCATCTGAATAACGAATTGGAGCTTTGCGTTCCCTTTCTGGTCGCTTTGGCATAGTTACAGGCATAGTTTCCTCCTTTACAGTTTCTTCCCCCTCCCTCTCTTGCTGAGATTGTTCAGGAATTTCTTCTGTTTCTACAGCTTTCTGTTCTACAGGCAAACTTACATACTGTTTTGTTTCCTGCATTTGTTCATGAAAAACTACATCTCTGCTCACAATTACACTTTTGTGATATGGAGACCACAAACGATAGCCTTTTGTTTGTGTATCATATCCCAACAGTTTACATTCCAAACCTCTTTGAGCTAGTTTTCCTGGTCTGTTTTCTTTCTGAACATGAGCAAAACATTTACTTCCAAAAACCCTTATATGTGACACTCTAGGTTTTCTTTTGTAAAACATTTCATATGGGGTTTTTTCATGTACAGAGTGGTAAAGCCTGTTTAACAAATAATTTGAGGTGGACAAAGCTTCTGCCCAGAACAGATTAGACAATCCTGACTCTTTCAATAGAGCTCTTAACATGTTCTGCAAGGTTCTGTTTTTCCTTTCTGCAACTCCATTTTGAAATGGTGAATATGGAGCAGTAAGGTCATGTTGTATACCCTCATCACTGAGGAATTTTTTAAATTGGTTGCTGAGAAATTCACCTCCCCGGTCCGTTCTTAGATTAGCTATAGGTTCTTTAAATCTATTTTTACTCCACTTAACAAACACTTTGAACTTTCCAAAAGTTTCACTCTTCTGTTTTAACACATACACAAATCCAAATCTACTGTAATCATCAACAATAGACAAGAAAAATCTGTTTCCTCCTTGACTTGTCTCAAAAGGACCTGCAAGATCTGCATGAATTAATTCAAAAATTCTTTTTGTTGTTCTCTCACTATGTTTTGGAATGTTTGACTTATGACACTTGGTTTCACTGCATACATTACATTCTACATAGTTAGAACATGGTTTGATTTTCACCCCTTCACACAATTCTGGAATCTTAGAAATTGTTTTATAGTTAGCATGACCAAACCTTTTATGAGTTAAATGGATACACTCTTGGTGTGGTTTGCAATTGGCTATTGTTTTTGTTGTGACTTTGCTGGCTACAACTTCATTTTCTGTACAAGTATTAATCACATACAAAGAATCTTTCATTATTCCCTGCACACACACCTTGTTTCCCTGTTTTATAGTACAATTTTCTTCAGTAAAACAAACCTCATACCCCATTTCTGTTAACTGAAACACACTTAGAAGGTTTGTTTCTAATTCTGGTACATATAAAACACTTTGTAGTTCAACTCCCAGACAATCAAAATATACATTACCCACACCACAAATCTGGATTTTTGTTCCATTTGCAAGGGTAACACATTTTTGCTCTGAAGTAGAAGTTTCCAAGGTTACAAATGAAAGTTTGTCTTTTGCCATACTTATTGAAGCCCCAGAGTCCAAAAACCAAGGATTCATTGTCTCTTTGACTCTTGCTAGAAGACACTTCTTTTTTGATTCAGCTTCATTCATGTTGTTTTCTTCTCTCCACTTTGCTGTTGACTGCTTTTTCTTCTTGTTGTTGCAATCCCGCCGTAAATGTTCCGTGGAACCACAATTAAAGCATTTCCTTGCCTTTAATGCAGCCACCACGTCAGAAGATTTATG
Source organism: Elgaria multicarinata webbii (assembly GCF_023053635.1). Lineage (NCBI taxonomy): Eukaryota > Metazoa > Chordata > Lepidosauria > Squamata > Anguidae > Elgaria > Elgaria multicarinata. The sequence goes on along the minus strand of NC_086180.1, from coordinate 22,611,607 downwards.
GCTTTGTTGAAATTCAGCCACAGGATGTTTAAAACTCTGTTGTTTTGAAGCTTGTCTTCTTTCATAGGTTTCCAGTAGTTTTCCAGCTACATACTCGAGGGTTAAATTTTTCTCCTCTTGACTTTCCATCATGGTGACAACCGCGTCATACGATGAATCAAGACTTGACAAAATCACATAGACTTGGTGTATAGTTGTAAACTCCATCCCTCGTGCCCTGAGTTGATTGAAGATTTCTCTCATGCTTTTCAAATGGTTTGACATAGACTCCCCTGGTTTCAGCTTCATTCCATACAGTTTCCGGGTTAGAATTACTTTACTGCCCGCTGTTTCTCTTTGATATACAGCTTGTAGCGCATTCCAGCACTCTTTTGATGTATTCAAAAACTGAATGAAGGAAATTTGAGAGTCTTCCACAGCTAATGCAATAACTGCCATTGCTTTTGCATCGTCCTTAAACCATTTAGCATTCTGTGGATCTGCTCTATCTGGTGGATCCTCTGTGACTACATACCACAGTTCAGCCTGAATCAGATACATTTGCATTTTGTAAGACCATAATGCATAGTTAGAGTCATTCAGCTTTTCTAACAATTGATGCAAACCAGACATATTAGCTCCTGCCATTCCCTCTGCTTTAGGAATTGGTATCTCACCGTCCTCCTGCTCAGAGTCCTCCTCAGAGTCAGCCGACTGAGATTTTTCCTCACTTTGCAGCACTGGCTTTAGCTTGATGTCTTCCTTCATCAACAGTTTTCTGTTTTAGCAGACTCCTGGTTCTGATACTGCACCGTTCCCATCAAGTTCTGGTTCTTCTGCCTGGATTAGGCTGGCGTAGGCTGGTCTAGGTTAGACTGGGCCCATAACCTCTGTTGGGTTATTGTGCCAGAACTTTTCTCCTTCTGGAACTCTGTTTGTGCTCAGAAACAAACACACATCACGCAGGTCTTACACAGCAGAGCTGGTTTATTTCCTTCAGGCTTCTGTGCAGTCCAAATCAGATCAGTTCAGATCAGCACACTGAGGCATGCACAGAGAGCAGTGATCAGAGAGCAGTGATCAGTAAGCAGTGATCAGTTCCATTTTACACAAGTGAGAAACTATATACACATCTTACACAATTCTTATCTACATTACATACAGCTGTGATGAGGCTAACTTAGAATCTTGGCAAGGTTCCCAGAACAGCCTCTATCTCAAGGTAATTGCCCACAGATAGTCTTTCTCTGTTTAACCCTGAGATAGCCATACACACACAATTTTAATGACTAAGCAAGTATTTCTTTTCATATACTTAACAGGGTCGACTACCGATTCATCTGTTTCCTGTATGTCGAGTCCCAATGCTCTGGACATCCTAAGCATATGGTCCGAAAAACGCACCATATCGTCCGAAGGCGAGGAAGGATCGACATCTTCGATTACATCGTCCGGTGACGGAGCAGCTGGGACAACTGAATGTTCAGATTCAGAGTCAGAAGGATAGTTATCCTCTGGTGATGATAACGTCACCACTTGCAGGTCGTGTTGTTCCTCTTGCGGCAGCACAGTAGCAGATGCAACACGGTGTCGAGGCGTCGATACCGTCGACCTTAACTGAGCAGGAGGAGATGGCAAAGGTAACTGGCAGACTCTTGTTGTTGGAGGAGGTTGAACATAATATCCTTCCTGCGGGTAGTATCCTTGATCCCCTTGAAAAAATTGCTGAGGACGGTACCTTTCCCAATCATAAGTGCTGTATCTAGGCTGGGAATCAGAGTACTGTGATGCTCTGTCCCAATCGTTTCTTGAGGCCCGTCTTGGAGAAAGCTGTACAAGTTCTTGCGGCCTCATAGGTTGCCGCGCGGAGGCTACCGACACGGAATCTCGAATTTCACCCTCTGATAAACTTGGAGGGCATGTCGGTACCGTGGCCATCGGTACCGACATCGATCTCGATACCGAAGGTGACCTCGGTATCGACGTGGTCGGCGCGGCAGGAGGTGTGGAATGGCTCCTGGCCGATTCCCGCGGTCGAGGTGACGGTACGGAGGATTTCTCCGCGTCCCTCTTTTTCTTCTTCTTCTTTTTCTTCTCCGGCTCAGAAGAAGATATCAGAGTTCCGGCTTTCTTAGAGATTTTTTTAGCCATCGAACTCGATAAAGACCGACCAGGCGTGAGGGGTATCTCAGCCCTATTTGCTCTGGTCTGCACTTCAGTGCTATGGTCTGACGGTTTTTCCGTAACAGTCTTTGTAACTGCCGTTTTACGGGCAACAGACTTATGAACCGCCGTTCTTTCCATCGAAGGGGCCTCTGTGGCCTTGAGAGCCTTCTCCCAAAGTATGGAGCGGAGTCGGTCTGCTCGGTGTTTTCTGGTCTGTTTGGTAAAAGACATACAATGGTGGCAGGTCTCTACCACATGTCCCTCTCCCAAACAGACAATGCACAAAGAATGGCCGTCAGACGGAGGGAGCTTAGCTCCACACTTGACGCACTTTCTAAATGGTGCTTTGATTGCCATAAAAGCCTCACACGACCGAAGTCGCTGAGGAGAAATCTAACTACAAAAAACTTTTTTTTTTTTTATAGATAAAGAGAGAAAAAGGACGAAAAAGAAGAAAGCTGAAGAAAAGGTAAGTTAGAAAATATTTTAAACAGATTTAACAGAGAAAACGCTAGAGGTAAAGTTATTCGGTCTAGGCACAACGGCGGACGACGAAGAACTGAGGTAAGGGCGGGAACCCCATGGACATGCGCGGTAGCGTGGGGGAGGGGTTCCCGCCAAAAACGTTCCACTCAGCTAGAGAAGGTTCCGGTCTGGTCTCTGCGCAGGCGCAAAGCCCATATGTGTGGATGCATAGAGACCACGATGAAGAACTATCCTTCTGACTCTGAATCTGAACATTCAGTTGTCCCAGCTGCTCCGTCACCGGACGATGTAATCGAAGATGTCGATCCTTCCTCGCCTTCGGACGATATGGTGCGTTTTTCGGACCATATGCTTAGGATGTCCAGAGCATTGAGACTCGACATACAGGAAACAGATGAATCGGTAGTCGACCCAATCTATGATGTGTTTCAATCGACAACGAACCAACGTTTGGCCATTCCTATTCCTCAAGCTTTGAAAAAAACGGCTCAACTGTCATGGAAAACCCCTGCAGTTACACAGGCAACATCGAAGAGGTTGGAAACTCTCTATAGAGTTAAGGAAGAGGATGCACAGTTTTTGCTTCAGCATCCTAAGCCGAATTCCATTGTAGTGGAATCGGCACAAGGACAGTCACAAAAGACTCATTCTGCACCTGTCGACAGAGAGGGTAGAAAATTGGACCAAGCTGCTAGAAGAGTTTATTCGTCTTCATCCTTGGGCATCAGAGCGTCTGCGTACGAAGCAACTATGGCGAGATACCAGATTTTCCTTTGGGAAAAGATAGGTTCCCTATGCGAGCATCTTCCTGAGGATAAAAAGGAGCTCGCAAGAGTCTTTCAGAACGAAGCCACAGCCATAGCAAGGCAGCAATTGTCTACCGCTCGACACCAGGTGGATTGCCACTCAAAATCAATGATGGGGGCCATTTCTTTGAGGAGGCACGCTTGGCTCAGATCAGCCAATCTTACTCAGGAAACAAAGTGGAGGATAGAGAGCATGCCATTCGATGGCGAAGGTCTATTTAATACAAAGACTGATGAGACACTGGACTCTATCTACAAGGCGAGAACAACAGCCAAGAAGATGGGGTTTACTGCTCCTCCTCCTCAGACTCAGTACCGACCGAGAAGATGGACAAGACCTCCGATGCAACAACAGCATCGACCCCAATACCAGCCTCAACCTCGGCAGCAGCAACAACAGTTGCAGAGGAAGAGACCTTACCAAAGCCGATTCCAGCTGGACAAGAGGCAACCTGACTTCTCTAAGAAGCAGCGGGTTTGACTCTTCGGCCCCAGATCCACTCCCTTTTGCGAACCGCCTAGCACCCCATTACCATCAATGGGAGTCAATAACATCGGACTCCTGGGTGCTCACTATCATCAACTCGGGCTATGCCATCGAGCTCGATGCCCTTCCTCCTTTTTCCGGCGTGAAAGTAACGACTCCATCCCCTCCTCTGCTGCTCGAGGTACAGACCTTACTATCGAAGGGAGCCATCTCTCCCGTACCTGCAGAGGAACTCAATCAGGGATTTTTCTCCCGGTACTTCACGGTCCCGAAGAAGGATGGAGGTCTTCGACCGATCATGGACTTAAGACAACTGAACAAGTTCATCACCCCGAGGAAGTTCCGTATGACAACGGTTACTTCTATTTTACAGCTTCTACAAAAAGGAGTTTGGTTCGCAGTGGTGGATCTGAAGGATGCGTACTTCCACATCTCCATCAGGAAGTTGCATCAAGCTTACCTTCGGTTTTCGATCGGTGCATCCCAGTACCAGTTCACCGTTCTTCCGTTCGGGTTGGCCACGGCGCCGAGGGTCTTCACCAAGGTCATGGCGGTGGTATGCGCCCACCTAAGGCAGAGAGGCATTTACGTTTATCCCTACCTGGACGATTGGCTCCTCGTAGCGAACAACAGCGAGGCGCTCCAGTCGGATATACTAACCACCCTCAACCTGTTGGATTCGTTGGGACTGTGGGTCAACCACGAAAAGTCCATTTTGACTCCACAGCAGAGATTGGACTTCATAGGGGTAACCCTATCCTCTCGAGACGGGAGAGCATACTTACCTTCAACCAGGGCGAACACTTTACAGCAGTTAGCCATCGATACCGAGAGCCGCCGGAAAGTTTCGGCTTGGACAGTTCAGAGACTATTAGGCCTGATGGCAGCCACTACGGCAGTCATCAGGTTTGCAAGACTCAGAATGAGGGTATTGCAGGCCTGGTTTTTGAGAACTTTCGATCTCAGGCGCAATGCTCGGCGAACTTACCTTTCGATACCGAAGCAAGTGAGGTCATCTCTGAAATGGTGGTTCTCGATGTCGACTCTTCTCGAAGGCGTTCCGTTCCAACAACAGGCGCCTACGGTAACGATCACAACGGATGCATCGTTAGAAGGATGGGGAGCCCATTGCAACTCCCTTACCTCTCAAGGTCGTTGGCCTCGATCCCAGAGAGAACATCACATCAATCATCTCGAACTCCTGGCAGTAGAAAATGCAGTAAAAGCATTTGCACAGATGATCGAGGGCCGAAATGTCTTGATCACAACGGACAATACTACCGTGGTGGCATACATCAACAGACAGGGTGGAACAAGATCACACCCCCTGAACCGTTCTGCACTCAGAATATGGAACTGGTGCATAAAGAGAAGGACTTACCTGACTGCGATCCATGTAGCCGGCAAGGAGAACATCGTTGCGGACTCTCTCAGCAGGTCCTTCCATGTCGACCACGAGTGGGAACTCGATGTCGAAGTGCGGGAAAGCCTTTTTCGGTACTGGGGCCGTCCTGTTGTCGATGTCTTCGCTACCGAAGACAACGCAATTTGTGCCAAGTACTGCAGCAGAGCAGGAAGAGGAAAGTGCTCTCTAGGAGACGCCTTCACCAGGACTTGGAGAGGAAATCTCCTGTACATATTTCCACCCTTCCCACTATTGACAAGGGTGTTAGCCAAGATCCAGATGGACAACTCCAATTGCATCCTGATCACACCGTGGTGGCCTCGACAGACGTGGTTCTCTCACGCCCTTCGGTTATCGAGAGGGGATTACATCAGGCTCCCGTCGATACCGAAGCTACTGTCTCGACACAAGGGCAGGGTTCGACACGCAGATCTGTCGACCCTCAAGATGACTGCATGGAGGATAGCAACCACTCCTCCTCTGGAACCAGAGCTTTGACTGTGGACCACATTATATTGGCAGCACTAAAGCCTTCCACGAGGAAAGCTTATGCAGCAAAGTGGCAAAGATTTCAGAACTTTGCATCAGAAAAGAACCATACACCAGAGTCTTGCCACTTATCCTTGATCCTCAATTATTTATTGACTCTCTTCCAGCAGGGGCTCAAACTCACATCCATCAGAGTACACCTAGCTGCGATTACATCTTTTCACCGGGGTATAGATGGTTTTACACCTTTTACCCATCCAACAACCAAGAAATTTTTGAAAGGTCTGAAGAACACGATACCGACTGTGAAGAGTATCGTGCCGCCATGGAGCCTGTCAGTTGTGCTGCAAGCTCTGACACGCAAACCCTTCGAGCCCATGGCTTCGACAGACCTTAGGCTTCTAACTTTAAAGACAATCTTTTTAGTAGCCATCACATCGGCAAGACGTGCAAGTGAGCTTAAAGCTCTTAGGATAGATGTTCTATACACTATCTTTCATAAGGACAAGGTTGTGCTACGCACAGACCCAGCCTTCCTACCTAAGGTAGTGTCAACTTTTCATCTGTCCCAGCATATTACTTTACCTGCTTTCTTTCCTAATCCAACTTCACCTCTTGAGTCTTCTTTGCATACTCTGGATGTAAGAAGGGCTCTTGCTTTTTACAAAGACAGGACAGAGACATTTAGAAAGACAAAGCAACTGTTTATTTGTTATGGTGAGCCTTCTAAGGGACTCCCTGTCTCCTGCCAACGACTGTCACGTTGGATAGTGGAGACAATAGAATTGGCCTACTCTATTGCTAAATTAGAGTTAGTGAAACCTGTGACAGCTCATTCCACCAGAGCTGTTTCAACGTCGGTGGCCTTCACCAGAGGTGTTCCACTGACTGAAGTCTGTAGAGCCGCAACGTGGTCTACTCCATCCACGTTTGTCAAGCACTACAGTTTGGACACCCGTGCGAGGCAGGACTGCTCATTTGGGAGGACAGTGCTTTCAGAGATCTTCGGATGATGCACCAACCCACCTCCAAAGGTATGTCAGCTTGCTACTCGCCCATATGTGTGATGCATAGAGACCACGATGAAGAAATGCAGGTTGCTTACCTGTAACTGTAGTTCTTCGAGTGGTCATCTATGCATTCACACAACCCACCCACCATCCCCACTTGGTGGTGTGAGACTTATAAATGACACTGTTTTTATTGTGGAATGTACTTTATTTTCTTTACTCTCATGTTTATGGGGGCACAACGTCGGACTCCTGTAAACTGAGGTAAGGGCGGGAACCCCATGGACATGCGCGGTAGCGTGGGGGAGGGGTTCCCGCCAAAAACGTTCCACTCAGCTAGAGAAGGTTCCGGTCTGGTCTCTGCGCAGGCGCAAAGCCCATATGTGTGAATGCATAGATGACCACTCGAAGAACTACAGTTACAGGTAAGCAACCTGCATTTATCCTCTGGTGATGATAACGTCACCACTTGCAGGTCGTGTTGTTCCTCTTGCGGCAGCACAGTAGCAGATGCAACACGGTGTCGAGGCGTCGATACCGTCGACCTTAACTGAGCAGGAGGAGATGGCAAAGGTAACTGGCAGACTCTTGTTGTTGGAGGAGGTTGAACATAATATCCTTCCTGCGGGTAGTATCCTTGATCCCCTTGAAAAAATTGCTGAGGACGGTACCTTTCCCAATCATAAGTGCTGTATCTAGGCTGGGAATCAGAGTACTGTGATGCTCTGTCCCAATCGTTTCTTGAGGCCCGTCTTGGAGAAAGCTGTACAAGTTCTTGCGGCCTCATAGGTTGCCGCGCGGAGGCTACCGACACGGAATCTCGAATTTCACCCTCTGATAAACTTGGAGGGCATGTCGGTACCGTGGCCATCGGTACCGACATCGATCTCGATACCGAAGGTGACCTCGGTATCGACGTGGTCGGCGCGGCAGGAGGTGTGGAATGGCTCCTGGCCGATTCCCGCGGTCGAGGTGACGGTACGGAGGATTTCTCCGCGTCCCTCTTTTTCTTCTTCTTCTTTTTCTTCTCCGGCTCAGAAGAAGATATCAGAGTTCCGGCTTTCTTAGAGATTTTTTTAGCCATCGAACTCGATAAAGACCGACCAGGCGTGAGGGGTATCTCAGCCCTATTTGCTCTGGTCTGCACTTCAGTGCTATGGTCTGACGGTTTTTCCGTAACAGTCTTTGTAACTGCCGTTTTACGGGCAACAGACTTATGAACCGCCGTTCTTTCCATCGAAGGGGCCTCTGTGGCCTTGAGAGCCTTCTCCCAAAGTATGGAGCGGAGTCGGTCTGCTCGGTGTTTTCTGGTCTGTTTGGTAAAAGACATACAATGGTGGCAGGTCTCTACCACATGTCCCTCTCCCAAACAGACAATGCACAAAGAATGGCCGTCAGACGGAGGGAGCTTAGCTCCACACTTGACGCACTTTCTAAATGGTGCTTTGATTGCCATAAAAGCCTCACACGACCGAAGTCGCTGAGGAGAAATCTAACTACAAAAAACTTTTTTTTTTTTTATAGATAAAGAGAGAAAAAGGACGAAAAAGAAGAAAGCTGAAGAAAAGGTAAGTTAGAAAATATTTTAAACAGATTTAACAGAGAAAACGCTAGAGGTAAAGTTATTCGGTCTAGGCACAACGGCGGACGACGAAGAACTGAGGTAAGGGCGGGAACCCCATGGACATGCGCGGTAGCGTGGGGGAGGGGTTCCCGCCAAAAACGTTCCACTCAGCTAGAGAAGGTTCCGGTCTGGTCTCTGCGCAGGCGCAAAGCCCATATGTGTGATGCATAGAGACCACGATGAAGAACTGAGGTAAGGGCGGGAACCCCATGGACATGCGCGGTAGCGTGGGGGAGGGGTTCCCGCCAAAAACGTTCCACTCAGCTAGAGAAGGTTCCGGTCTGGTCTCTGCGCAGGCGCAAAGCCCATATGTGTGATGCATAGGGACCACGATGAAGAACCTTGTGAAAGAAAGCAAAATCTAACACAGTTATTACTTGTCATTGTTGGCTTACTTCCATATATTATTCCCATTTATATTTTTCCTTTCCTCAAAGGAATTAGAGTGGTGTACAAGGGGTTATCTCACTTAATTCTCACAACAGCTTTGTGAGGTAGACTAGTAAGTGCCCCCATGAATTCTGTGGGTGAGTGGGAATTTGGTCCAAAGCTCAACACTTTACCAACTACATCACATGGGCTCTCCTGTCTACATCAAAGCTGACCGGCATGTCGTTTTAAAAATAGCCAATACTCCATTTGCTTTTACATGGCTGGAAAAAAAAATAAGAACACTATGACTAAAAAGAGAATGTATGAAATCGCCAAAGTTTGCAGAAGTGCAAAGGGGAATTGGATTCTTAAAATTGGGAGTGTCCATGGTTTAAAAACATATATGGCCATTGCTTTTATATGGCTCACTGACTGAAGAAATTAAATCCAAGTGTGTTGGTTTTTATGAATTGCAGAGATTATTGTATGGCGTTTTCCCGTAAAATTCTATCATCTATCTATTTATCTATGTATGAAATTTCCAGAGGTCAAATGGCTGAGCCATTAATTTTAAAAGTGAGAAACCACATCAAGACAATGTGTTCTTAAGGTTCTTGCGCCAGGGGGACACTCTTAGCAGCAATTCATAACAGAAAAGCATCCATTAGAGAGCAACGAGGGAATTTACAGCTTGTTAAGAGAATTAAAGAACAGACCTGTAGACAAGCGGCAACTGGGGACCCTTTTGACCTTACATCCTTTCCAGAATTCCCTGCTCTGGTCTTCTTTTGGATACCTCCCCCCACCCCCACGCCCATTACTCTACTGCCACTGTGCGTAGTCCAGCACCTGCCCCTTTTCTCTCCTCTGCTCAGGTCTGCTTCACACATTAAAAGGAAAACAACCAGTGGGAGACAGGATAGAGGTTTATAAAATGATGCATGGCATGGATAAAGAGGATAAACATATGTTTCTCTCTCTCTTTTGCATAGGACCATAGAATTTCCAGTGAAACTCATTGGCAGGAGATTCTGGATGAAGAGAATTTAGTGCTGTACTTCTTCCCCTGTATTTTACACATATACTCTTCACACTACATCCATGAAATTCATGGCCACGAGATACACCTGATAGCCACTGGCTTGGAAGGGAAAGGAACCTCTCGTGCAAGCACTGAGTCATTGCTGACTCTTGGAGGGACGCCAGCTTTCGCTGACGTTTTCTTGGCAGGCCTTACAGTGGGGTGGTTTGCCGTTGCCTTTCCTGGCTATTATTACCTTTCCCCCAGCTAGCTAGGTACTCATTTTACCGACCTCGGGAGGATGGAAGGCTGAGTCGACCCGAGCCGGCTGCCTGAAACCAGCTTCCACTGGGATCGAACTCAGGCCGTGGGGAGAGTTTCGGCTGCAGAAACTGCTGCTTTACCACTCTGCGCCACACGAGGCTCTTAGCCACTGGCTTAGATGGTTCTAAAAGGGGATTAGACAAATTAATGGCAGATGGGTATTTCCAGAGGAGGCTTTTATTGTGCAGTCACATGCACCCCTCATTCATAGAAAATTTTCAGGGGTTCTGGATGATGCTGTCTTCTATTGGGGACCCTTTTGTGTTTTTCTACTGCTGCTTCTGCCTTTTTCCTTATCACAAGAATACAAAAAAAAAAAAAAAAAAATGAAGGAGGAAAAGATGCACTATGGCTTTTGATTGGTAGCAATAGGAGCCCTCTGTCTGGAAGCACCAAATAAGTCCATTTATGGTTCCTTTGTGCTCATGATGGCCAAATGGAACCTCCAGATTTAGAGGCAGTATGCTGAGGAGCAAGAAAGGGAGAGGGCTATCCTCATGGAGAATACCAGAAATGATGGCTGGTATAGAGTCCACAACTCAATGGCCTAATCCAGCCTACTGGGTGCCCTAGTCAGGCCCATAGAACCATGGTGTTGTGTTTAGTTTAGTTATCTTGTCCTTCCTGGGAAACCAGCCAGCTTATCAGCCTGTTCCGGGAATGCAGCCAACTGTGATGCTCCTGGTTGCTAAGCAGTGAAAAGTTAACTTACAGATGTCTGAGAGGTCAAGTTGTCACAGTCCAGGTAGCAGAGAGGTATAGAGGAGGCAGAGAGGTCTAAAGTCCAGTCCGGGGTTGAAGTCACAATGATTCCAAGGTCAAGAGACACCAAGAAAGCAGCAGAACTAGCAATTTCATGTAGATTGTTGCCAGCATCCCATTGTTTCCCGATGCTTCCTTTTATGCCAGGCCTCAACCTGGACCCACCCATCCCCAGCTATGGCTCATTACTGAGCCTTTCGGCTCAGCCAGCTATTTAAAGTCAGTGTTCACAGAGGTGCGTTTCTGCAGCCACAGACTTCTTCTCACCAGCTGGACTTGCTCTGCATGCCTCACTCTCCTTCTTTCCTGGGGGCTGGGTGGAGGACTTACTTCTTACTCGGGGCCTTGCTAGACCTACCTGTTAATCGGGTCGGGAGTAGGGGCGAGCCCGCGCTGCAGCTAGCGCGGTCCGTCACCCCAGTCTACATGTGATACACAACGGGGTAAAGGAAAGCCCCATCACGTCGGCCATTTTGTTTTGAGGTTAAAGGGACCATGTGCACAGGAGCGCACCAACAACAAAGACAGGGTGTTTTTTTGTTTATTTTTTAAAAAAGGGTTCCCCGCTCCCCCCGCAATGTTCGATGCCCGCTCAGCCCCCCCTGGTCGCGATCTCTGATCCCCCTGGCCGCGATCTCCCCACCCTGGCTCTGCTCTTCCCCCCCATCTCTCCCACCGGGTCTGCTCTTCCCCCCTGGCCCCCTTCTCTCCCCCACGTGATTTCCCTCCCGCTCAATGGGCACAGCGCGGCTTCTCCCAGCTACTTGTAAGTAAGCCACGTAGCTGGGAAAAGCCGTGGAACGGGCTAGACCTTCCATAGCCCCAGGCTCAGCCCAGGGCTACAGAAATACCGGGCCACAACCGGTGCCAGTTATCCCAGGCCAAGGGAGGGTTTAGCCCGGGCTGACCCTGGGATCCCCTGTGCGTCATCTGGACACACAGGGGTGAGCCTGGGTATCAGCCCGGGCTAAACCTTCGTCTAGCAATGGCCTCAGAGTCTGTTTTGTTGGAGACAGGAGGTAGAGGAGGATGGCCTTCATGAATCGCGGGGCTCTTCCAAGGGGCCTACATCCTCCTCAGCTGCATGGCCTCTCTCTCCCTTCAATGCTGCCTCTGGCATATCCTCCTCCTCCTCCTCCTCCTCCTCCTCCTTCTTCTTCTTCTTCTTCTTATTTATTTATATAGCACCATCAATGTACATGGTGCTGTACAGAGTAAAACAATAAATAACAAGACCCTGCCGCATAGGCTTACATTCTAATAAAATAATAATAAAACAATAAGGAGGGGAAGAGAATGCACCAAACAGGCAGTATAAAAGTCAGAACAAAATCAAGTTTTAAAAGCTTTAGGAAAAAGAAAAGTTTTTAGCTGAGCTTTAAAAGCTGCTGGAGGAAGGAGAGTCTACAACCTCTGGTAAGTCAGTTTCCTCTTCTGATGATGATTCCTCAGGAGGGGCCATGACACATGTGTTCCTCCAAGCCCCATCCCCTGGAGGAATCTACTGCTGTTATCTGAGATTGGAGATAAGTGGGGATTCACCTTCATGCCAGTCCCTCTCCCCACTGTGGTAGGGGAATAGCGCACAGGGGAAGCCCTACTGATCCCCAATCTCAGTTTGGAGCTAACTGCAGGGATGTGGGCAGCAAGGGGCAAGGCCTCTCTCTTGGCCCTGGCTGAGTCACTTTGCATGGTGACCCCACAAGGAGGCCAGGTACCACAGAGAGCCAGAGACTCAGATAGCACTGGCAGGGGGAAGAGCTCCACCTCCCAGCACCGCCACATCCCTTTCTCCATGCTCTGAGAGGCATGCGATTCTTGATGTAGATGTCACATAGAAATAGAGCTGGGTGTCATTAGCATACTGGTGATACCTTGCCTCAAATCTCCTAATTTTATTTATTTATTTTTATTTTATTACATTTATATACCGCCCCACAGCCGAAGCTCTCTGGGCGGTTTACAACAATTAAAAATGGTAAACATTAAAAGTATACAAAATTTAAAAACCATCAAAAACATACAAAACAGTATAAAAACAACAGTATCCAATTAAAAACAACAATTCTGGGGTCCATTAAAAACAAACTTACGTTGTTAAATGCTGTTAAAATGCCTGGGAGAAGAGAAAAGTCTTGACCTGGTGCCGAAAAGATAACAATGTTGGCGCCAGGTGAGCCTCATTGGGGAGATCATTCCACAGTTGGGGGGCAACCACTGAAAAGACCCTCTCCCTTATTGCCATCCTCCAAGCTTCCCTTGGAGTAGGCACTCAGAGGAGGACCTTAGATGTTGAGCGCAGTGTACGGGTAGGTTCATGTCGGGAGAGGGGTTCCATCAGGTATTGCGGTCCCAAGCCATGTAGGGCTTTATAGGTTAAAACCAATACCTTGAATTGGGCTCAGAAACATATAGGCAGCCAATGCAAGCAGGCCAGAATCGGTGTTATATGCTCAAACCTCCCTATTCCAGCTATCAATCTGGCCACCACATTTTGCACAAGTTGCAGCTTCTGGACCGTCTTCAAAGGCTGCCCCATGTAGAGGGCATTGCAATAATCTAATTTGGAAGTTACCAAAGTATGGACAACTGAAGCTAGGTTATCCCTGTCCAGATAGGGGCATAGCTGGGCCACCAACCGGAGTTGGTAGAAAGCACTCCGTGCCACCGAGGCCACCTGAGTCTCAAGTGACAAAGATGGTTCTAGGAGAACCCCCAAGCTACGAACCTGCTCCTTCACAGGGGTGCAACCCCATCCATAACCGGTTGGACGCCCCCCATCCGATCAGAGGAACCACCCACCAGCAGCATCTCAGTCTTGTCTGGATTGAGTTTCAGTTTATTAGCCTTCATCCAGTCTATTGTCGCAGCCAAGCACCGGTTCAGCACATCCACAGCCACACCTGATGAGGATGAAAAGGAGCAGTAGAGCTGCGTGTCATCAGCGTACTGATGACAGCGCACTCCAAAACTCCGGATGACCGCATGGGGGACAAGACCGACCCCTGCGGAACCCCATACTGGAGAGTCCACAGGGCCGAGCAATGTCCCCCAAGCACCACCTTCTGGAGCCGACCTGCCAAGTAGGAGCGGAACCACTGCAATGCAGTGCCTCCCACTCCCAACTCAGCCAGACATTCCCGAAGGATACCATGGTCGATGACCATTCCCAGTGGCTTCGTATAGATGGTAAGCAACATAGATGCAAGCATCTTGTCCACATCCTCAGGCATCAAAAACGCATTCACAGCACCAGGTTATTATTTATTTATTTATTTATTTATTTATTTATTTATTTATATAGCACCATCAATGTACATGGTGCTGTACAGATTACACAGTAAATAGCAAGACCCTGCCGCATAGGCTTACAATCTAATAAAGTTGTAGTAAACAATAAGGAGGGAAAGAGAATGCAAACAGGCACAGGGAAGTGTAAACACGCACTGGGTAGGGTGAAGCTAAACAGTATAGAGTCAGAACAAACTCAATATTTAAAAGCTATAGGGAACAGAAAAGTTTTTAGCTGAGTTTTAAAAGCTGTGATTGAGTTTGTAGTTCTCAAGTGTTCTGGAAGAGCGTTCCAGGCGTAAGGGGCAGCAGAAGAAAAAGGACGAAGCCGAGTAAGGGAAGTAGAGGTCCTTGGGCAGGCGAGAAGCATGGCATCAGAGGAGCGGAGAGCACGAGCGGGGCAATAGTGTGAGATGAGAGAGGAGAGATAGGCAGGAGCTAGACCGTGAAAAGCTTTGAAGGTCAACAGGAGAAGTTTATATTGGATTCTGGAGTGAATTGGAAGCCAATGAAGAGATTTCAGAAGTGGAGTGACATGGTCAGAGCGGCGGGCCAAGAAGATGATCTTAGCGGCAGAGTGGTGGACAGAGACCAGCGGACTGATGTGAGATGAAGGAAGGCCAGAGAGAAGAAGGTTGCAGTAGTCCAACCGAGAGATAACCAGTGCATGAACGAGAGTCTTGGCAGAAGAGACAGACAAAAATGGTCGAATCCTGGCAATATTATACAGGAAGAAACGACAGGATTTAGCTACTGCCTCGATATGAGGAATAAAGGAGAGCGAGGAATCAAATATAAAGCCAAGACTACGAGCTTCCTTGACCGGAGTAAGCGTGACATCGTTGACAGTAAGAGAGAATGAGAGGTGAGGAGAAGGTTTAGGAGGAAAAACAAGCAGTTCAGTTTTTGCCATGTTAAGTTTCAAACGACGATGAAGCAGCCAGGCTGAGATATCTGAAAGTTAACTTCCTGACAGTTAGAGCAGTACAATGGAACTAATGGCCTAGGGAGGTGGTGGGCTCTCCCACACTAGAGGCCTTCAAGAGGCAGCTGGACAGCCATCTGTCAGGGATGCTTTAGGGTGGATTCCTGCATTGAGCAGGGGGTTGGACTCGATGGCCTTATAGGCCCCTTCCAACTCTACTATTTTATGATTCTATGACAGGGAAGCTTAAAGTCATTCTACAACTGCTCTGAGGTTATATGCAGTAACTCCACATAATCTTTCAACCACGATTCAATGGTATAGTTTTGTTCAGCACTGACACACCTGTGGTGACTTTTCAGCCCTTACATCCTGCTTTGGTCTCCAAGATCAAGTGAGTGCACTCTTTGCACGTACAGTTCAAAGTGCCAGACTGCATCAACGGACAGCTGTTGTGGCTCTTCCTAGCTCTGGAATTCTCCTCCTGAGATTCAAAGTGCGAACGTCTTAGACTGGCTCCATATAGATCTCAAATGGCAAATGATGGCTGGAATTCAGATCTCAGTGAAGATGGTGGTTGCTTCACTCTGTAGTTACACAAAAGCAGGAGCACTCTCTTAGTCTATTTCCTCTCCTGCAAATGTTGTGATTTAATGCTGGCTTTACATTAAGCCTCTTTTGCTGCTGAATGAACTGCTGTTTGGCTTGTTGCTTCAAAAACATGGTGCTGGAATGATCATCAAGTATAATAGGGTTTGCCCCTAGTAGATAGCTGTGGGAGGGGGCTAGAGGAAGGTGAGGTGGGGTCAGGATAGTGATTCAACAATATTTACAGGGCTATTGAGAAAGAGGGCTGTACAAAACTGTACCATGATTTACTGATCCAATAATAGCCCATGAACCTTCCAAAACAGACATCTGCCAAACTAAATCTTGGATTTAATTTTAATCCATCTGACTTCCTCTGGATTTAGTTGGTGCTTTCAAATAAAGAGCAGAGCCTCAGAATTCATCAAGAAAGTATGTCATTTAATTAATGTTCTCATCTCCTTTAATGTATCCCCTCTTGTGCCTTCTCCAAAAAAAAGTGGAAATAGCAGAGATGGTGGGAAATCATCCAAGTAATTTACTAATCCTAAAATTTAGCCATACACCTATGGTAGTGCAACTGTGATTTATTATGCTGCCTCAGCAAAAAGAACACACGCACACACATACATACACACACACACACACACCTATAATGCTGTGTTTTAATAGAATCTGAATATGTAATATGAAAAGGAGGGAAGGGGGAACTGATGGATACCCACATAACTTACAAAACCAGAATGGGAGAAACTGTTCTTTCCCAAAAGGGCTGTCACCAATCCGTTTACCTGTTTTTTAAACAGGATCTTGAGATGAACCATCCTGGTGCAGTGAAAGGATGAAGGACCACTATCAAAGGGGTGATATTCCTGCTGGTGAGAATATAGGCACTGGAGTGCTAAAACTCTTTGTCCAGACCCAGTAGTATTTCAGGACATGCTGACTTGGTTCACATGATTGCATGGGAGCGAGCATGCTTACTGGTTCATGCCTGCTTGCGTATTTCTCATTTCCTAAACAACCCAGGAACACCCTACTCCTGGGTTGTTACTGTTATGTCAAAATCTGAAACTCTGGGTTGTTTAGGCATTAATTTGTTTAGGGTGCAAATTTAATGTTATTTTTTCCACCTTTGGGGAGATCTGCGCATATTTAAAGTTTTTCCACCTTTAGCATGATTTGCAAAAATTTACCACCACCTCTGCTCTCTCCCTCTATGTCTAAAACTTTCTGCGAGATTTGCGCGAATTCGTTAAAACACAGTCATTACTGTGCTTCAGCGAATTTATGGAGTTCTCCCTGAAATGAAAAATAATAATAATGTTTAATATGTGCAAATCTCTCTGAAGATGAAAAAAGAGAGTTAAATGTGTGCAAATCTCCCTAAAGGTGAAAAAAGAATATGCTTATTAGTGGAGTAGATTGCTGAGATTTTGCTGCAAAGGCTTATGGGATACATGCCAGGAACAGGAGACTAAATGGGAAATGAACTATGACAAATGAGCTTCTTTTGTTTAGAACTATTGCATTTTCTTTTTATGGAAATCTATGCAGATTAAGTCAATTAATTGATAAAAATGTATAATTAATTGACTAAGATTTTATTCATCGAGTGACAGACCTAATAATAAATGGAAAGCCAGATAGCAGGTCACTCACAGACTTAACTTCGGGAGCAGTAGGCCAGGCTGTATGGTGCAGCTGCAGCTTCTAATTGGCCCTTTGACTGCAGCCTAACACAGCAGAGTACATTCAGCCTTTGAATAGTTGTGGTGAGGGAGGAGAAAATTGGAGACATGTGATACTGGGCAGCCAGCAAGTTGTTTGTACAGAAGTTTCTATGTAGGAGTAATTTACCTGTGTACATAGAATTTTGAATTTCGATATCAGTTCCCTTAAAGGTCCGCAACTATTCTTTACTTTCCCAGCAGTAGCTTCTGGGGGAAGGCATAGAATTGGGAGCCCGCTGTGGGCAGGGAAAGGCCTAGTTACAGCACTACTAAAGTGTGATTTGTCCCATAGCTATGGACAAATAACTTAGGGCAAATTGCTGTCTCCCAGCTTGTACTCCTGGTGGGCTAAAACACAACGCTGAGGGCAGCATAGAAATGTTAGAAATTGCTTTAAGGATTTCAGAGGCAAATGAAAAAGGAACACAGCCTGCTTTGCCATATAGAATGAGACAGCATGGTATTCTTCTTTTCATTCTGTATAACCATCTGCTGCAGGCTGAAATGAGAGCGGGGGCAAGGGCGGGGGCGGGAGGGGGGAACCCACGTTAAAGTGCTTAAACTGTAAGAAATTGTTATCAAAGGAAGCCTAAGCTGAAATCAGTTCATTTCATTTCTAAGTGCATTGGTTCCAAACACAGCAATATAAATCATGTCACTTTTAGAAACTGAGTATATTTACTTTATTGTCTTTCAGAGAAATTAGGCAGATACTCACTGGGCCTGCAGGAGGAGGATAAGAGCATGAGGATTAGTTAGCTTCCTAGGATGAGGGGATGGCCTCATCCTTTCCTGGGGTGCTTCCAGTTGAGGCTTTTATTAGGCCACCTCCCTTCCTCATTCGCAGAATTTTACGGGGGTCTAGAGGTTGTTGCCTTCCACTCGTAACCCTCCCATGTTTTCCCAGCGCTTCTTCCATCTTTTTTTCTTGCAGCAGAAAGTCCCTTAAGGAAGAAAAGACAGCATTTATGCCCAATGGCTTCTGATTGGTAGCATTAGGAGGCTCCTATCTAGGTTGTGAGGGGAAGCCTGCTTGAAAACAGGTGAAATGATAAACCTGAGGGAAGTCGAGATATGAAGGCAGTTCTGTGTAACAGCAGCAGAGTTAGGCCCAGTTTATACACTAAATAGAATTAAGTTGGGGTGGTTGTGTGCCCTATTTTACAGACGACATTCCTCTCTTTGAAGGGCTCTCCAGTCCATGTCCAATCTAAAGATAAAGAGCCACAAAAGGAAGAGCAGCGGGGGCCTTGAAGATCCCTATATCTAGCACCTGGACAGCAGTCCTACCAGGCACACTGCTGGTCGCAGCCTTCCCTACTATGGTGAGATGTATTACATTGGATTACTATTTAAATTATAGCATTTTTTCTAAATGTGCATCTCTATAAATTAGCAAATGCAAGTTTTAATGCAAATCTGTATCCTCTTTTATCTTCTTTCTTGGTGTTGGACATCCTAATTAAGTGACATTTGCTGATGGCCACCATTGCTGATGCTGTTCCCCCCCACACACTTTATAGCCTGATTCTCTGAAAAGAAGTCAGCTGCAACCACTGCCATCTGAATTTCCCCAGAATGCTTCTAGGACCTGACATAGAGCCCAAAGCATTCTAGAAATAATCAAGATGATGATGGCTGCTTCTTTTTTCAGCACTGGTCTGCCCATCCCCATTGCCTGCCATCCCTGCACAGTCACTCTGCCGCCTCTGGTAAGCTTGTAGGGGACACCAGGATGGCTTGCAGGGGTCCTGGATGGCAACTTGCCCAGGACCCTCTCTAACCTGGCACTGGTTCTGTAAAGCAGCAGTAAGGTTTTTCCTATACTATACTTGGGTATGGATGAATCTATGAATTTGGGTTTCCCTCAGTTGTTCATTTCTCCAATCTTATGTTCATTTCATTTCAAACTTTGAGAATTTCTTTTTAAATTCACATGAAAATTCATCAGCATTTTGGGTACAGTTCTCCTAATACATGCATTTTTGTATGGAAGTTTGCCTAATGAAAGCATTTCTGCAAGCCATTTCCCCACTATAATGCATTTTTGAACATTATCTTCTCTAAAATACACAACACTGTACTTAAAAAAAAAAAAGAAATTGCAACTTCTTTGCAAAATTCAGAGAGGTGTGGATTTCAAAGGATAATTAAGTTTCGGTTGACATAGTGGTTCGAAAGTGCAAAATCAGGTAAGTCTGCTTTAAAATGCAAACAAAATGCATTTCTTACACATTCCTAACTGTACTACAGATGTCTTCCTTGAGAAAAAGAAGCCTCTCTGAGTGTAGAAAACATACACAGTACATTAAGGAGAACGATTCAGCTTAGCTTTCTCTCTACCTGAGTCGGCTCCAGATTTTTCAGGACCCTTTGGCATGAGACACTCAATGGGGCCCATCCCTCAGTGAGTTGACCTTCTCATGACCATTGTCACTAGCTGCTCTTATTCCTCATCCTCGTTCTCATCATTGATGATAGCACTTGCCTGAGAGCTAGAGAGCCAGTGAGGACATAGCCAGTGGCACCTACTGCTTCTACTTCTCACCACTGTCATTGTCTGGGCCAGACCAAGAGGCAGCTGAGCAAACTGGTTGCAATGAGAAGGTTAAGAGGAGTAGCAATTCCTTGAGGCTCTTGACAGTGGGCCCAGGGCCGGTGCCAGACTATTTTGCACCCTAGGCAAGGCGAGCTACTTGCACCCCCCATTATTATTATTTTGCCAACTTCGATTTTTAAGAACAGATGTTTTGTAGAAAAAATAAAAAGTACAAAACTTAAAACTGCTAAATTTATTTTAAATTGCTCGGTCCTTCTTTGCATCCACTCATCTTCAACTGATGGATCAGGGCCCACACAACTGGTTAATTATTTAGGGGATGTTAAGTGAAAGATGATGATGAAGTAAGAGAAAGAGTTTGAAAAAGGCAAAAATAGATATTGGGAGTGAGAGTGAGAAGTAGCTTAGATGGCTTTAAAAAGGGGTTACATATATTTATGGAAGAGAAGACATCTGTGAACAGCTACTAGTCATGATGGCAACATGGAACACCCTATGCACATTTACCTGGGATTAAGTTTCATTGAAATAATTGGAGATTACTAGACAACTCCAGGATTTCACTGCAAAGATTTATAGAGTGATCCGACACCTGCTTCCTCAGAAGAAAGCCCAACCAAGTACAATGAGACTTTATCCCCTCTCTGGATTCTGTATTTTGGTGTTTTTTGTTGTTGTAAATTTGGTGCCAATTACCCTTTGATATTCTATGTTTCATTTTTGTGCAGATGTAAGACACATTGAGACCAAACTATATAGGCCATATAAATATATAAATTAAGTAATAGTAAAGTATGACTAGGGTTGCAATCTTCATGCCACTCTTCCCTTTTTTAATACATCCTCTTTTATTCAATCCTATGCCTGTTTAGACAGAAAAAAGTCCTAATACTTCCAGCATGCCCCAGGAATCTATGCTGGCTGGGACATGCTGGGAGCTGTAGGACTTTTTTCTGTCTATAGGATTGCACCCTAACTCAAGCTGATTTCACAAAAGCACAAGCTCTTGGGCCTAGTTCTAACCTTAACCCTAAGAAGAGCCCTGCTGTGTGAGACCAAAGGGCCACCTCCAGTGCAGCCCTATGCATGTCTACTTGGAAGTAAACATGCTGGCTGGGGCATGCTGGGAGCTGTAGTAGGGCTTTCTTTCCTGTCTAAACCGACATAGGATCGCGCCCTAAATGAATGAAAGGAAGAGAATCATAACATTAATCATTAAAAGGCAAGGAAAGTGGTTCCCAAGCCTGGTAGGGTGGTGGATCGGCGCACGGGTCAGCCTGTGCCTTAGCTCTCCCTTCCCTCCCTCCTTCCCTCGTCCCCTCATGACCATACTGTCTATGGCCAGGAAGGGCAGCGGCTGCACCCTGAGCTGTTGCTTCACCAGCCTGCAGGTCGAACTTGACGCTGGTGATGAGCTCCTGCACAAGGGCAGTGGCAGCAGCGCCCACTTGGCACCCTGTTTCCCCCACACAGACCACCGGGTCAAGAAGCCTAGCCTCTCCGGGCAGGGGCGGGGACAGTCACTCACTCCACGCCATGGCTGCTCGGCGGCGCTGCCGTCACCCTCAGCAATTGGCTCCCACCCGCTATTAACCTACACCGCGTGGCTTCGCCACGGCAACTGCCTCAATCAGAAAGGGGGCCAAAGAGGTAAAAAGTGAAGAGAGGAGAGCCAGCTCTGGCACTAAACTGAAAGCCAACGATTTTCAGAGTGGCGTCGCTTGGAAGTTTGCCTCCTCAGGCCCGGGCGCTGCAGTGCGCACCGCTCCCATCCCATATATGGTATAAAACTGTGACCCTTAAAGGGCAGTACTGCGCCCCTCTGAAGTCTCCGCTCCAGGCGGCTGCCTGACCTGCCTAAATGGTAGCGCCGGCCCTGAGTGGGCCCCTGCAGTGGTGAGGTCCCTCGGCAAATGCCTGACCATGCCTACCTTTGACTTCAGCTCTGCTCTCTAGCAGGTTATTTTTTTACATCCAGAGAGGTCCTCCCTTTCCCAATAGGAATGCATTCATAGCGGCTTTTTCCAAGTCATGCAGATTCCGGGGATTGCGGAGCAGTTTTCCACTTTTAGGGGTGGATTTGCACTAATTCACATTAGCACTAATTCCATTAAGCACACTAAGCACAAGTAGAATGAAATTCTGCATTTAAAAAAACAGTCCAGTTCCATCAATGAGAGGATGATGGAACTAAAGACGTCTGACAATCTGTGAAACACAGAAGGAACGGAATCAACAAAATCCATGCATCCCTATCTCTTACCGAGTACTGGAGAACGATTCGTGATTGCACATCTTTCTCTCTGTGTGTATGTGTGGGAAGCGGACAATTGGTAATCTAGCAATTGTTGCTCTGCCTAGGTGATGCAGATGCAGCATTCAACCGAGAGATTTTCTGGCAAACATACAGTGGGAGGAGCTATAGGAATGCACCAACCATCTCATGTTTATCACCCTGAACATCCCACCATTAGAAGTTGAATGGAGCACAACTGTGATAAACATACAAAAAGGTAAAAATAGCCTCTCTCTTGGTAATTACCTTAAGTATCACATCAAAGTAATTTGAATGGTGGTCAGTATCATGCAAAGCCTTTAAAAGCACATATTGCTGCAGACAGAATAAACACAACAGGAAATATTCAGAATGGATGAGAGGTACATTTTGAAAACAGAATGATGAACAGGGTCTTTGCATGTTCCCTATTGGTAGCTACCAAATAATAAAAACAAATCCCTAAAAGAAGGTAAACAAGTATTTAGGATATACTTGGCCAAGCAACTGCTTTGACACCTACATTCAGGAAAGATTTCTCATGCTTTGCACTTCATGTTGGCTGGGGGCTAAACAACATGCTATGGTGGCGTGCAGTTGACCTTTACTTTTTTTTTTTAACATACTTTGAAGTAAGCATCAGTGCCATGGACCAACTATCATGGCTGTGTTGGGGTGGTTTAAGCCTTTCCACCCGGCCATTCCTCTCCTAAATTGCTCTCCCCCAGGGCTAAAAGAGAGAGAGAGAGAGAGAGAGAGAGAGAGAGAGAGAGAGAGAGAGAGAGAGAGAGAGAGAAAATTCCATTGGTGCCAATTGAGTTTTGCTTTTGCTTTTAAAGCCTGTGTGTTTGTGTAAGCGTGGTTGTGGGGGGATTTAGGGGGAAATGTCCCTGTTCAGCTTGGAACCCTATACACTTTCTTCCAGGTAAAAGAAGAAGACGTGAGGTTGAGTTGCATGCTATGTATTTAATATTTAGGCTTGAGAAATTCTTTATCTCTCTTTGCCCAGTTTTGATATGGTACAATCCTATATTGGAGTTTTGTAAGGTGAGGGGCTTTAGGATTTAGCAGTATCTCCCCTATACCAGCACAATACCAGATACGCTGCTGCCATGACAGATATGCTGTCATATTGCTACTACCGTATTTCTTCGATTGTAAGACACCATCGATCGTAAGATGCACACTAATTTCAGTACCACCAACAGAAAAGAAAACCCTAAGACACACCCGCGATTCTAAGACGCACCCCATTTTTAGAGATGTTTATATGGGGGAAAAAGTGCGTCTTAGAATCAAAGAAATAGGGTAACTGCAGGAATTTCAGGAACTGCTCACCACTGCCCCATGTAGTGAACTGCATCCTTACATCTTTTCAGTAAAGAACCTTCTGGACTGAATCCACCCAGACCGGCTCTTGGCTCTTCAAAGTTTTCTTTTGGTCCGAGCTTGTCCTAAATTCTGGTTTGCCCTCTGAACTTGATTGTTGTTTGGTGCAGTCTTCTGGTTCCCAGCTGCTGACTCATTCCAGATTTCTGGACCACAGTTAATAAGTGAGGGATGGTGAAAGTAGCAGTATTAGTGGGAGATCAAACCAGTCCATACTCCAGGAAATAAAGCCAGACTGCTCACTTGAGGGAATGGTATTAAAGGCAAAACTGAAGTACTTTGGCCACATAATGAGAAGACAGGATACTCTGGAGAAGAGGCTGATGCTAGGGAAAGTGGAAGGCAAAAGGAAGAGGGGCCGACCAAGGGCAAGATGGATGGATGATATTCTGGAGGTGACAGACTTGACCTTGGGGGAGCTGGGGGTGGCGACAGCCGACAGAAAGCTCTGGCGTGGGCTGGTCCATGAAGTCACGAAGAGTCAGAAACGACTGAACGAATAAACAACAAGTATTAGGAAATAGTCATGGAACTGCAGCTATGAGGGCTAAATCTTAAGGAGATTTGCCTTTGCAGTTAGGAACATAGGAAGCTGCTTTATACTTGGCCCATCTAGCCCAGTATCATCGACACGGACTGGTAGCAGCTCTCCAGGCTTTTGAGAAGCATTTTTTTCCTGGAGATGCCAGAGTGATACCTTGAGATGCTGAGAAACGAACCTGGGACGTTCTGCATGCAAAGCATGTACTCTAACCACTGAGCCACAGCCCCTCCCCTTTAGCTAGAAAGCTGCAAATGAATATTTTGGTCCTGAGAAGGCTTAAAACTAGAGGTTACTTCTGCATGTAAGAATAAATGACCATAAACATAACACCCCAAAGGACTCTACTGAGAAACCAGGGGGATAACATTTGAACCTCTGTTATTGACCTCACAGTGGACAGTCTTGAACAAAGTAACTTCAAACAGACACTCTAGTGCAATGGCAGGGATACTTTTTTGGCCCACATGGTGGCCATGTGCCCTCTTTTACAGAGCACTGTCCTCTATTTGAAGTCATCCTTATTTGAAGGGCTGTTCAGTCCAATTCTATTTTAAAGATAAAGAACCATATTGACTATTGCTCATTGAAAGCTCATGGTCAGCACGCTTGAACAGGTGGGCACAGAAGTCACCTGGGCACAGTCTTCCACATGATGGTGAGATTAACTGTATTTCTTTTTAAATTATAGTGATTTTTCTAATTTTTTATCTATACATATAAATCAGCACAGGTAAATTTTATGCAAAATCACAGTTCCTCTTTTCCCTCTTCTTTGGAGATTCATAAGTGGACACCCTACCCCAGGGCTGTATTCCATCTTTACTTCCTTAATGGATTTTTCTTGTAAGAAAAAAGATGAAAGAAGTGATCGGAAAACAGCAGGGTTACAAATGGTGGATATGTCACCTAGAACACCCGCCCCCTCAATACAATTCTATGCTTGAGGTGAGTGACTGCAGGATACAAACTTCATCTGGCAGAGACCTCTAAGTGTTTATTTTAATGCTGTATTTACAGTGTTATTGTTGATTTTTAAATAGTTTTCTTTCTTGTTGTGAGTGAACCTGAGAACTTGTTATGGGGTGGCCTATAAATATTGTTAAGTAACTAACTAACTAACAAGTGGAATTTTTAATCTAAAAACTGTTTTTATCTGTGGTTGTTTAAACTATCCTGTTATACACACTCAAACAAATGTTTAAGTTCACCAAGAATGTTCCAGTAATGTAGGGTACCATATTTGGGAAACCAAAAAAGAGGACACCTAGTGTGTGTGTGGGGAAGCAGCTTTCTGAGTCCTGCAGAAAGTACGTTATTCCCCCGCCACCTTAAAGAACCCGATTGGAGTGGAGGAGGGGAAAGGATTTCATTCTGCACCACCACCATCCACTCCAATTGGGACCTTTTCTATAATGTCCACAAATGACCCACTTTCCCCTTTAAGACCTCAATTGGAGCTCAGAGTGGGGGAATGACGTGCCTCAAGAAAGCATGTCATTCCCTCCTGCCATGTTAATGGCAGCCTTAAAGGGGAAGGTGTGTCATTCCAGGACATTATTGAAAATTATAGAAAATCCCCCCTGACACCATGGAAAGAACAAAAACCAGGACAAATCCGGGGAAATCCTGACAGTTGGTCACCCTAAGTAATGGTTTTGACATTCTTTCTCGATCCTCCCAGAGTGCAGGACACGGAATAACGGGCTCAAGTTAAAGGAAACCAGATTCCAGCTGGACATCAGGAAAAACTTCCTGACTGTTAGAGCAGTACAACAATGGAATCAGTTACCTAGGGAGGTTGTGGCCTCTCCCACAATAGAGGCATTCAAGAGGCAGCTGGACAGGCATCTGTCAGGGATGCTTTAGGGTGGATTCCTGCATTGAGCAGGGGGTTGGACTCAATGGCCTTGTAGGCCCCTTCCAACTCTGCTATTCTATGATTCTCATTCTGAACAGAAATGCCAAGAAACACAACAATACACAATGGCAAAAATTAGCTTTGCAGATTTCTGTAGCTTTCAAATAGCAAAAGAAATCTTGCCCATCCCATTTGTTTTGTTTGTGCGCACGTAAGAGTGGCTCCTAAGAGTGCCATATTTGTGGCTCCTAAGAGTGCCATATTTTAGATACCTGGAGAGCTTTATAAGAAAACAACAACAACACAAAGCTGTGAAACTGAAATCACCCATCAAAACAGAAAGCCATTGTCTGGAGGAAGCCCAATAAATGTGTCTGGAAAAAGCAGGAATTTAAGGAAATTAAACAAAGCTGTTATTAGAGTAAATAAAATGGTCAGGAATTTTATAAGTGGTTCATTTTTTTATTTTCTCCCAGTCTTGACATTGTTATATTGAAAAATTTAATTCGCCCTGCCTGCCTCTCTCCCTCCGTCACCCCCCCTCTCTCTCACACACACAAATTCTGTTACTAGCTGGAAGTCAGATCTCAATAAAATTGGTAACACAACTTGGATGGAGATTCAGACAGACTACAGTCCTAAGAACTGTTGGGCTGCAACATTGAGTTCACTGGGACTTACTTTTGAGTAGACAAGTGTAGGATTGTGGGAAACTACTGAACTATTGGTCTTTGGGAAAAATGGGGATGGGGCTAGGGGAAAAGTGCATGGTTCTCTGGGGAACCAGTTCCAGACCTCAGGAAGGCCAAATTTGGGCCTCAGAGCCTGACATTCTCCACCTTTGGTTTATGACACACTGGGAGAATGCAATTTGGTGAGACAACCAGCTGGCCTAAATCTGCATCATGCAAGAATCACCACCACATGGGTGACCAGTTCAGGGGGATGGGAATAGCTCAGGAGAAATGGCTAGTGGGACTCACACTAAAGCCCTGATAAATCCCACTAAGGTTCAGCAACCAGGAGGCAAACATGGATCACACATTAAAACAAAATTATGCTGACAATAATGAAGTACTAACCTCTAAATGGAGTTGTGGAGGGAAGCCTAACTTCTCTCTCTCTCTCTCTCTCTCTCTCTCTTTTAAAAAAAATCAAATCAATATGCTATATAAAGATAATAAACTCCTCCTTCTCTCCCACACCCCAAAAGTCCGGAAGCCCTTTGAAATGTCACAAAAGTCTGGGAAAAAGCAGCCCTTTGGTTCCTTTGACAATTAGGGACAATTTGTTCCCAATGGTGTCTGCAGCATAAATAAACATGGCTTGTAGAAACTAATTTGCAAGACCAGAAAATGCAATTAAATGTGACATTTTCACCAAAAGGGCTACCCTTGGCTGTGGAGAAACAAACAGAAACAGCTGAATCAGCCATATCCACCTTTTCTCCACAGCCTAAGGAGGAAGCTAGCTGTCATCTTAGATCTTATTTTCCGTTGTTAATAAGAATTTCATTAATGTGGTGTTATTGGTCTGGTTCTCTTTGTCATTGTTCTTTAAAAATGCAGCTACTATACATCCTTTCCTTTTGGTATTTAGGTTAATGCCCTGAACTGAAGAATCTTTTCTGGTGTTCCTTGAAGGTTGTCTGATTAGATTTAGAAGGCTTCAGACACAAAGCCAATGGTGACAAAGGGAGGGCTTTTAGTGGATGGAGAATTATCCTCTGACGTTTCACTTTTCCAGCTTGCAAGTTCTAATCAGGACTGGCCAGTAGCACCAGTGAAGAAATATGAAACTGGACATGTACGTCTTGTAATGGTTACACACGGAAGATGGTGCAGAGCATCTCTGGGATTGTGAAACACCTGGGGTCATTCCATTAAGCTGATCGGTGGGAAATCCAGAACAGATAAAAGGAAGTACATCTTCATACAGTGCTTAAATAAACTATAGAGTTTACTACCATAAGATGTAGTGATGGGCACCAATTTGGGTGGCTTTAAAAGAATATTAGACAAATTCAGTTTGTCAACCCGTTTACAATAGCTGACAATTTTTTCCATTTTTCCAACTGGAATCTGCCTTTGCAATAATCCAAAAGTGCCTTTAGCAGTTTTAATGTTTAGTATGCTCATAGTGTGGCTCTTAAAATTCTACTATCCCAAAGGCCCACTCTGTACTGGAGAACAAACTGAAAATCAAAGAAAGAAAATATGGGCAATGTCCTTCTGAAGCCCAGTAGAACTAATGAGAGAGAGTTAGACACAGAATAATATAAAGGAGGATGTGCAGTAGGAAAGTGTATAAAAATAAAATTAAAAATGGATAGAACACTTTTCTTGGTGAAAGCAATATGGGCCTGTATTGAGGAACTGGGTTAGACCTGGGTTATCTTAACTGCTTTCTACTCATAGCAATAAGGATGTATATACTTAATAAAGTAATGGTTATAACATCTGGGACTATTTAGCTTAGAGAAAAGGTGAGTGAGGGGAGACATAATAAAAGTATATGGTGTGGAAAGGCAGATTTTTTTTCTTCCTCTCCTAGGGTGACCATATTTGGGAAACCAAAAAAGAGGACATCTAGTGTGTGTGTGGGGAAGCAGCTTTCTGAGTCTTGCAAAAAGTACGTTATTCCCCCGCCACCTTAAAGAACCCGATTGGAGTGGAGGAGGGGAAAGGATTTTATTCTGCACCACCACCATCCACTCCAATTGGGGCCTTTTCTATAATGTCCACGAATGACCCACTTTCCCCTTTAAGACC
Source organism: Elgaria multicarinata webbii (assembly GCF_023053635.1). Lineage (NCBI taxonomy): Eukaryota > Metazoa > Chordata > Lepidosauria > Squamata > Anguidae > Elgaria > Elgaria multicarinata. The sequence goes on along the minus strand of NC_086180.1, from coordinate 22,582,742 downwards.
TCAATTGGAGCTCGGGGTGGGGGAATGATGTGCCTCAAGAAAGCATGTCATTCCCTCCTGCCATGCTAATGGCAGCCTTAAAGGGGAAGGTGTGTCATTCCAGGACATTATTGAAAATTATAGAAAATCCCCCCTGACACCATGGAAAGAACAAAAACCAGGACAAATCCGGGGAAATCCTGACAGTTGGTCACCCTATCCTCTCCCATACTACTAGAACCCAGGGTCATCCATGAAGCTGACTGATCGGAGATTCTGGACAGATAAAAGGAAATACTTCTTCACATACAGCACATAGTAAAGGGATAGAATTTGCTACCACAAAATGTAGTGATGGCCACCAGTTTGGATGGTGTTAAATGGCATTGACTGAAGAAATTCATGGAGGAGAAGGCTATCTGTGGCTACTAGTCCTGATGGTTATATGCTACCTCTAATCTCAGAGGCAGTGTGCTTATGTACACCAGTCCATAATGCAACCAGGAGGATGATATTGCACTCACATCCTACTTGTGGATTTCCCATAGGAAGCTGGTTGGCCACTGTGTGAACAGAATGCTGGACTAGATAGACCTTGGTCTGATCCAGCATGGCTCTTCTTCTGTTATTGTTATATTATTAAACATAGAAGAGAACAGAAAAGGCTTTCCTAATAGACTGTATCCCCAATGATTCCTACTTTAGGAATGGAGTCTCTACGGCCTATTGTGCTCCCCTCTTCTGTTTGGATCCTTCAGTTTGAAGTACTTACCAGTCACTTTCAGGAAATACAGGAGGGCTGCCAAGTGTGTGATATGCCCAGAGGCAAGTTGAGGAGAGCGGCAATTACTGTGACGATAATTCATTCTGCTGTAATGAAAAACAGGCAAATCTGGAGAGACTTTGCCAAATAAATAAATAATTGGTCTCCTCAGGCAACTCTCTTTGTTCTTTCCCCACAGTGAATGGCCTTCCCTGCAGGGCTTTTGCTTCCAATGGTCTAAGCATGCTCCATCTTACAGGTCTGCATGAATGAGAAACGCTTAGCAGAACTGAAATTCCATGGCTGGGTCCAGATCAAGATGCATTGGAAGTACCTTATTTTTATTTATTTATTTCATTTTTATACCGCCCAATAGCCGAAGCTCTCTGGGCGGTTCACAAACATTAAGAACATAATAAAACATCCAACAATCTAAAAACCCAAATACAAAATACAATATAGAAAGCACAACCAGGATAAAACCACAGAGCAGAAATTGATACAGGATTAAAATACAGAATTAAAACTGCAAAGTTTAAATTTAGGTGTTAAAATACTGAGAAAATAAAAAGGTCTGCAGCTGGCGACGAAAAGAATACAGTGTAGGCGCCAGGCGGACCTCTCTGCGGAGCTCATTCCACAGCTGGGGTGCCACAGCGGCGAAAGCCCTCCTCCTAGTAGCCACCTTATGGATAGAATCATAAGGCAACTTAAACATTACATTTTGTGGGTGGGGATACAGCAACAAATGTAAAGTCTTGGCCCTGTGGGGAAGAAGGACCGAGGGGACAGGAGCAGGCAGAAGTAACATCGGGGCCTGCTCCTGCTGGACTCTTCCCCCCCCCACAGGGCAAACTGCCATCTTGGCCCTGTGGGGAAGAAGAAGGACCGAGGGGACAGGAGCAGGCAGAAGTAACATCGAACATCAGGGCCTGCTCCTGCTGGACTCTTCCCCTCCCCCCCACAGGGCAAACTGCCATCTTGGCCCTGTGGGGAAGAAGAAGGACCAAGGGGACAGGAGCAGGCAGAAGTAACATCGGGGCCTGCTCCTGCTGGACTCTCTCTCTCTCTTTCTTTCTCTCTCCTCCCTCCCTCCCTCCTGAACTCCTTTTCCTTGTGTGTCATGTCTTTATTAGATTGTAAGCCTGAGAGCAGGGACTGTCTTTTTTCCTAAGTGTAAGCCGCTCTGAGAGCCTTTTTTGGCTGAGGAGCGGGGTATAAGTATGATAAATAAATAAATAAATAAATAAATAAAGTGCAAATGCGACCTATAGGTATGCAACAGGGTATAATTCAGGAAATTGGCTTACCTGCCTCCCTCTTGATCGTAAGCTCAATGTAACTCTTTGTAATGAATGAACACATTGTGAAACATTGATCTGATTAATGTCCCACTCTTTCTCCAAAGATCTGAAGGTAGCATGCATGGGGAATTGAGCCCAGGACTCCCAGGTCTATAACCAGCACTTCGACTACAATGCCATGCTGGCAGTGATGGAAGCTGCTGCAAAGTCCCACGGGCGCTTGCTAGTTGTGGGATTTGTCTCAATGTCCACAGAGACCAGCCTATTTTGTGCAACTTATTTTTTTCAACTGGATCAGTCAGTAATTCTGACTCAACCCTGTGATTCTATGGTTGGATCTAGATGTACCCCTTTGCGAACGTAAGGTCTCCTTCCATTTTCAGGGGGAAACAGGATCCAGCAGAGATTTCCCAGTGGAGGAGGGGAATGGGGCAGTGATTTTCTCTGATTCCTCCTACCCCCTACACAGAGTTGCCTTGCATGCTGTTCCAGAGGGTCATAGAATATAAAAAGAGCCAATACTGGATCAGACCAAGGGTCCATCTAGTCCAGCTTTCTGTTCACACAGTGGCCAATCAGCTTCCTGTGGGAAACGACAATCAGGACATGGTTTTAATTGTTGTGAACCACCCAGAGTGCTTTGGCTATTGAGCAGTATAAAAATGTAGTAAATAAGTAAATAAGTAAAAATAAGGCAATTGCCTATGAAGTCATATGATGAGGGGGAGGCAACCTGGTACCCACCAGATGTTGTAGTATTCTGACTCCTGTCAGCCCGGAGCAGCATGGCCAATTGTCAGGGATCACGGGAGTTGTACTCCAACATCTGGATAACATAAGTTACCTACCCCTGCTCTAGTTCCTGACCCTACCCAGGAGAAAAGGTGGCCATAGAGGAAAGATTAGCCAGTCCAAGTCTGGCTTAAAGATAAAGAACCCTAGGAAAGGAGAGTGGCAGGGGCCTTGAAGTTGCCCATCAACAGCTAGCACCTGGATAGCAGACGGATCATGACTATACTGCCTCCCTATTTAAATTATAGTAATTATTAGCATATGCAAATCTGTGTCCTCCCTTGTCCTCTCTTTGGGTTGCACATTTCCTCTGCAATGGGCATGTGGTCACCCAACGGAAGGACCATCGTGCAGCAGTAGAGTAGAGGCCTTCCATGCAGAAAGCCACAGATTCACCCCCTGGCATTCCTTGCTAAAAGGTTCAGGTGATGGAAAAGAGATCTCTGACCTGGTTGACATGATCATCACAGCTCGCAGTTGGTTGAAGTGTCTGTGGATGCCAGGTTGCTAGACTAAGTCCCCGCCGTGGCCTCTTGCTTTGTCCGAAGCTGGTGAGAGTGGCTTGTTGGAATGGTTAATGAACCACCACACAACCCTATAACGGCCCATGGGTACTGGATGTTTGCTGGGTTTGGATGACATGAAAAGCTTTGCCTGGTGAGGGCAATTATGCAAAAACAGCCAGCATGTAACCAGCATGTGTGGGGTTAGTTAACAACAAGCCACAGTGACTTAACTATTCTGTGATCATGCGAATCAGGTCTGAGGCTGCCAATCAGAAGAAGGCAATCCCAGGTTGGATGGCAAACAAAGTAGCTTACTATGATTGTAAACTCTCAAAGGGAGCATTTATGTCCTTGAACAGTTCTGCTTGTGTGGAATGGGCCTTAAACTCATTTAAGAGCTGCTCCACACATTACAAAATTCTTACACAGCACTTCTGAGTATCAGTATTTATTTATTACATTTTTATACCTCTCAATAGCCGAAGCTCTCTGGGTGGTTCACAAAAATTAAAACTATGAGGAACATGATAAAACAACCAATGATCTAAAAACCCAAATACAAAATACAATATAAAAAGCACAACCAGGATAAAACCACACAGCAGAAATTGATATAGGATTAAAATACAGAATTAAAAGAGCAAATTTTAAATTTAAGTTAAATTAGCTATTAAAATACTGAGAAAATAAAAAGGTCTTTAGCTAGCGATGAAAAGAATACAGTGTAGGTGCCAGGCGGACCTCTGTCCAACATATAGGTTGTTTTTTTACCGGTCATATGTATACCCCACCCCACCCCACCCCGATGTCAGTAGTCAGTTGCAGCTTCAAAGTACATGTATGCAGAGGGGTGGGGGAACAGCACTATTCCAACACACTTAGCCTAAGAGTTTCTTTCCCAGTTTCTAGTCTGCTGGGAACGTACCATTAGTGAATGAGGCTTTGGGCCCCACGTGAGTGCTTTATCACTGACGTGACTTCTGCAGGCTTAACCTCTGCCCACACTATTAAACGGCTTTAATGTAGACAAAAGGGGAGTGGGGGGACACAGCAACTCACATCAGGAGGGAGGATCAAAATTATGAGGAGATTGAAAGGGAGGAAAAAGCCGGTAAATTGGAACAGCGAAGAGGAAAGTAACAGCACTAGCTAAGGGAATGTGAAATACAGGGAGAAGGAAGAAACGAATTGTGAAGTGCAATTTAATCAGGCAATATAATTTTTAATTTTTATAACCCCTTCCTGTTCCAAGAACTCATGTACATCAGGCAGAAACAGTGAAAGTGCATTTGGGCAGAAAAAGATGAATGGGATACATAGCTACTGGAGTGCTGTCCACTAGATGGAGGCCTCCGACCTTGTAGGCTTCCAAGAATCCTATGCCTTGTCTGGTTGCTCCCAGCAGAAGTGCTGGAGTTAATTCCTGTCCTCTACAGTTTTCCACTAGACAGGGTTTTGAACCTGTCTGAGGGAGTTGTGCTGGGGGCAGGCCTTGGGCTTGGGCTCCCTTCCACACACCCTTTCTCCTCTCCCTATCCCCTCCTGAGGTTGTGACACCAACCTCGAAAGAGGAGCCACCATGGCACTTTCCATAGTGGCTGGGTGGGGGGAATTTGGGTGGGGGGAATGAGTGGGAATTTTCACCTCTGCCTACAGTCTGAGGTGAAAATCTCCAGTATCCTATGGCTCCTTAGACAAAGTCTAGGGACTATAGGATTGCTCTGACCATGTTGTATGTGGAATTTGAGGAGCTCTAAACAGAGCAGAGGGTGACTCCTATTATATACATGCACACACACACACTTCCACAGGGTAGTTTGGTTGGGCTGTTGCAGCAAAAGCAACAAAGGCCTTGTGTCAAATCATTATGAATGTGGAATAAAAAGCAGGAAATAGCACTATGAAAGCGGAAAACATCTTTTAAATGTCTCCTGGAAAAATACCTTTTCACACAGGCTTTCCCTGGATTTTAACTTCGCTGGTTTTTATATTGCCTTTTTCACTTTTAATGTTTAAATGTATCTATACTTGTTATATTTAAACTTGTGCACTGCTCTAAGAGCTTTGCTGATGGGAAGTATAAAAATGTAATAAATAAATAAATTTTTATGCCCTGCCTTCCTTGGAGGAAATGCAAGTTAAAGATGTAATAATATAATAATATGGAAAGACAGTAGATATATATATTGCTGAGCCAACCTTCCTCAATCCAGCTGTGTTAAACTATGGGAGCTGTAGTCCAACACATCTGGATTGTAGCAGATTGTGGTAAGATGTGCTAAGCTCTCATGAGGAAATGGTCACAGACAACAGAGCATTTCAGTGATATTAAATTTCAGAATTCTCTCCCCTTTTATCCTCACAACAAGCCTGGGAGGTGGGCTGAGGGAAAGACAGCAACTGTTGAAAATCATACAGTGAACACCATCTATCCTGCCTTTTTGAAGTAAATGCACTCAAAGAAGCTAACAACAACAACAGAATATAAGCCATGACAGAATAAAAATAATAAATGGCAACAGTTAAAATAGGCCTTTACAGAGGCAAAAAGTAGTTAAAGGCATGCTGGAATTAAACCATTGTTCGTTACCCTGTGCAAAGCAGGCAGCAGAGGGACCGTTTTTGGCAAGTATTTGGGAATGGAAATGGCACAACTTGAGAAGCCCCTCCCCTCTCGTGTACCATTTGTGAAGGAAGGGAAGAGTGAAGGAGACAGGAGCGGGGCATGAAAACATCAAGGCCTGTTGCAGTGGGATAGCTTCCTCCCACAATAGGGCCAACTGATATCAACTGTCTTGTGAGAAGGAACATCAGGTGCTGCTTGTTGCTCAAGTAGTGCTGGGTTGTTCAGCTTGGGCTTTGGGGGCAAGTGGTTCTTGCTGTATCCCTTGTATCTTCTAAATATTGTAAGCCACTTGGAAAACCCTTGTCCATACACAATGTAATAAATAAATGCCCAGCTGCCCTACTTGCCAGCAAGGAATCAGAGGACGACTTTTGTAGTGGAATGGAGCTCATGGGCAGCTTCACTACATTGGCCCTCATGGATTCCATCAATTTATTTATTTAGAATATTTATATACCGCTCCCCATTGAAAATTTTTGGAGCGGTGTACAAGGTAAAATGAAAATAAAAACAGAATAAAACAGTTAAAACAAAATTTAAAAGAAGCAATTGGCTTAAGCTGCATTAAATTAAATGGTGGCTGGCTCTTCTTTTTCTTTTTTAAGTCACTTCTCACATTTTTAAATAACCATCATTTTATTAGGCCATCCTTCCCTTTTGCACATTAATTGCACCTTCTCTCATTGACCTCCCATACTTTTCTTTCAGTTCTAATGCTGCCACCTTCTGGGGGAAATGAAGATGACCATATCCTGCAGCATTCCTTGCAGAGTATTTCTCAAATCTTTTAAAGTCAACAATCTCAAACTTATTTTTCCATCTCTTTGGCAGGTGAGTACGTGGAGACCTTCCTGGACAGCTGGATGCATTCCAGTGGATTGAGGCAAAGAGATATTAAAGAATTTGAGCAGGATTGCTTGTTTAGCCACGGTCTAGAAAGGGAAGTTCAGAAAATATAGATCGATCTCGGAGCCCAACTTCTTAACCTAAGGCAAGAAGTGAGCAACTCCATCTAATTATTACTTTGGGACATAGCAAACCGACACCTAGACAAGTGTTGCTTACTTTGACTGGCAGTCAGTAGTATGGTGGTCAATTTTGGAGTGGAGGCGGTCATCCCAACAGTACCCATAGCCACGCCCTCAAGGAGAGCCCAAAAATACTGGCAGCTGTGTCTAGTTATAGCAGTTTTCATCTTCACCACAAAATAATTTGCATTACAAACTCATGACAACATACTATCACTGGAAAAAATCCATCCCTACTCCCCAGCTACTGTGAAGACCAGGGGGATCCTGAGAGGGGCAGCAGATGATGCCATCTTCCCAGCTAGTAAAATAATCTGGGTACTTCAACCCTGTGAGTCCTGCCTCTACTACACCATACTGGAAGCAGGTCCCCAGGATCTCAGAAGGCTCCTCCTTGAAAAACGTGAGAATTATGATCACAGCATATACAAGTATGATAGATCTGGTGTGTTTTATCTCTTTGTCTTCAGGGAGCTCTCTCCCACCCCAAACTCAGCTTGGCTTCCTATTAATTTCTAAAACATTGCTCCCGGATGGTGGTCAGGAGTCCTTTTTATCAATTAATGTTGGAATATTATTATTATTTATTTATTTATATAGCACCATCGATGTACATGGTGCTGTACAGATAACACAGTAAATAGCAAGACCCTGCCGCATAGGCTTACAATCTAATAAAGTTGTAGTAAACAATAAGAAGGGAAGGAGAATGCAAACAGGCACAGGGAAGTGTAAACAGGCACCGGGAAGGGTGAAGCTAACAGTATAGAGTCAGAACAAACTCAAAGTTTAAAAGCTATAGGGAAAAGAAAAGTTTTTAGCTGTGTTTTAAAAGCTGTGATTGAGTTGGTAGTTCTCAGGTGTTCTGGAAGAGCATTCCAGGCATGAGGGGCAGCAGAGGAAAATGGACGAAGCCGAGCAAGGGAAGTAGAGACCCTTGGGCAGGCAAGAAGCATGGCATCAGAGGAGCGAAGAGCACGAGCGGGGCAATAGTGTGAGATGAGAGAGGAGAGATAGGCAGGAGCTAGACCGTGAAAAGCTTTGAAGGTCAACAGGAGAAGTTTATATTGGATTCTGGAATGAATTGGGAGCCAATGAAGAGATTTCAGAAGCGGAGTATCCTTGCCAGGACAGACAGGATCTGGCCATGGCAATTCATGGTTTTGTGACATTCAGAGAGTAATCAGCTATCTGTAGTCTGCCTTTAAATAATAGCCCAGAACTACAAGTGGCCCAGAATGTGGCTTCCCAATTGTTAACAGATGTAAACTGCTAGAAGCATATAACTTACTGATTTTGAAACAACTCCACTGGCATCCAGTATGTTCCAAACCAAATTTAGTGCTAGCTTTGACACTGAAATTCCTAAAAAGTCTGCGAGCAGCGTTCTTTAAAACAACCACCATCTCCCCAGCCTATCTACACACTTGATTTATTTACTATTTCTGTATCATTGCCAAGAAGCCATTGCACCAGAAATCTAAAACCAAAAAATATTTAAAAAAAAAAACCAAAAGGGCAAAAAGAAGCAAACAAATTCAAATCGTAAAACAGGAACACACTGAAAATAAACGGGCATCTACATCTGTTAGGGGTGTACGTGCGTGCAGAAAATAGAGTGGGTTGTACTGCTAGATTTTATAGTGATTTGTAGTAGATTGGCAAGTTTGACTTCCGATGGTTTGACAAGAGCAACCAAAACAGCTCCCTCACCCCAATTTGGCTGACAAAACAAAGGAAGTTTGTGGCAAGGAACAGCAGTAGTTTTGTGCGTAGAAGAACTGAGATCTGTTCTGGTCCTGAAAACAAATTCTTGGGTTGATATATGGCATGAGTCCCCAACCTGGTCTCCAGCAAAGGAGATCGTTACCTTGTCGTGGTGCTGGAGCTTGAGCACCTCAAGGATGCCATGAGCTAAACCGTGAAGGGACACCCAAGACGGGAAGGTCATGGTAGAGAGGTCAGACTAAATCAGGGCCTCCAATAGTGCCCACAAAGCTTTTCTCTCCCTGTCCCCTTCCAAAAAATGAGAAAAAGTCTTAAGACAAACCTTGGAAAATGTTAGGGCAATCTTCTTTCTCTTCTTTTCTAGCCTTGCACTTTCCCTGCCCTCCTGGCCTTTAGCTTCACTATTTCTCTCCCCATTTTCTCTTTAGCTGAGCTATTTTGCCCCCTCCTAGTCTCTAGCCTATTTCTCTCCCTTGCCTCTATTTGGCTTACTTTTAACGATCCAGGCAGTCACAACAGGCATTATGTGACTAGCCATATCCTCCAAGGGAGCTACTTCATTGGGGTGTCCACAGACATTTCTCAAATTCCCAAATGTGTTCACAGGTCCAAAAAGGTTGGGGGTACCTGATTTACAGTATAAAGATAAGTTCTCTCAGCTTATTATTTGACTTAAGTTACCTCAATTGATTTGGGTTGTTGTTGTTTTGTTGTTGTGTTTTTTAGTTGAGGCTGCCTTATCTTCATGGCTGTTTCTATAATGTTGTATAAAGCACCCTGTGGACCCAGTATAGGTTTCTTATGGGTCTAAAGGTGGGACATATGTTATTATTTATTTTAAAGAATAATTTATATGCCACCATTCAGGATACAAATCCTACCAAGGCATCTTACAAGTAACATAAAACTAGTAAAATCACATGAACAATAGTAACAAGTTAAATAAATAAATAAATAAACCTTTGGGCTTCTTTCCACAGGGCAATTAGTGGAAGATGGCCTTGGGGGCAGGGAAAATCCAGCTGGAACAGGAGTAGGTGTTTGGCATTAACCTCATCTACTTCCTTTCTCTCTCCTGGATTTCTTCCCACAGGACACTGGATGGTAGATATGGGATGGGGAAGGGTAGGTGACTCCAGCTGGTGCAGACCCTGAGATCTTCTTGGCCTGCTTCTCCCCTCCCCAAATAAATAAAATAAACAAGGATCTGAGAAACAGCCACTGAAAGAAACTGGGGCACATGGAGGGAGAAAGAGACAAGGAAAAAAGATCCGTCACTCCAGGACAGTGAAAAGACAGGAGGCAGGTAACACTTTATTACATTTGTATTAGATTGCAAACCCTTGGGTATGCTCTGCCCTTTTTTATACATTTTGTACAGCACCTACTATTTTAAGCGCTTCAGTTATCATCTTCATCTTGACTTTTCTCATAAGATTCAAGAGAGTATCCATAAAATCCATACAATTATGCCTTTACGAGAAAATCCATAAAGAAGTCAATAAATGTAATACATAATCCATACACTCAAACTAATTTGACAACTAAAAAGGGATTACAAATGCACAAGTGCTTAAAACATTAAACCAAAATACTTTTAAGTCATGGTTCCCAGAGCTTTCCGAAGAAAAAAGACTTGCTGTCTAGACACTATCGAAGCGTAGACTTAGGCAAATAACCAGGACCACTATTTGAGGCAAAGAACCAAGGCCTCAAAACGCAATGCTACCATATGTAACACAAATTAAATCTGAACAGCTTAAAACTTTAGCATCCCCTCTGCATTTCAAATAACCATTTAGCAAAACACAATCTGTTAAGGGCCAACTTTTATTATGTGAACAGTTTGATACAAAACATTACAGTACTCCAAATAAAAACAAGCAGAGAGACAACAATTATGGGCATTTCAAATAAGGCACATGTAAAAAAAAAACATCCAGTGAAATAGACAGGTTCTATATATATATTTGGAGGTAGAAATAATTACAAAAATATGGAACAATTTTAAGCATTAGCAGTTCTGTTAAAACTAGGGTTAAAACTAGGGTCCCCATTTAAAAACTACCTTGGTAAGATAGCTTATGTGGCATTTTTGTGGCAACTCTACATTTTACTTCTGGGGGTGGGATGGGGTGGGGAAGAACTATGCCATGAGCAATACAACAAGGAAGTTACAAAAAGTTATAAATGTCCATACAAATGTATTTAATAACAAAAAGTTCTTGAAGCACCACATTTTATTTTTCCTCAAATAAAAAAGATATCTACAACATTTTTCTTTATATTATTAGAGACCTAATGATGTTTTTAATAGTGTTGCTATATCTGCTGGAATGGCTCCTTCTTCTCCTGCAGAATAAAAGGAATGTATCAGAGCTGCACATGTAAGAATCATTTCATGCAACCTAATATTTATAATCTAGGCACCTAAAATAAAGGAACATCATTTTCTGCAACCTTGCTAACTCTCTAACAGGGGAAACTCTGTTATTTTGGGTCAGTTTTGATGTTATATTAATGTAAAATGGAATCAGGGATGAAAGGGTTGCTTGGGCCTGTACTTGTAAGCCACTGACTCAAATCCAGTCTATGTGCTCCAAGTGAGTCTCCAGGTTTTGCACAACAGTTGCTGTTCTGCCTGCCAGTATGTTCAGATTGTGATCCAGTAAGGGAACTAGCACAGTCAACATCTGGAATTTTTAATGCCATGTCACAAGCTGCTTTTGAAAGTTTGCTTTTGAAAATACTTCTTCACACAGCTCATAGCTGAACCATGGAATTCACTACCATAACATGTAGTGACGGCCACTACATTTGTTGGCTTTAAAAGGGGGCTGGATAAATTCCTGGAGGAGAAGGCTCTCAATGGCTACTAGTGCTGATGGCTATGTGCTACCTCCAGTATCTGAGGCAGTAAGCCTATATGCACAGTTGCTGGGGAACATGGGTGGGAGGGTGCTGTTGCACCATGTCCTGCTTTGTTGGTCCCTGGCCATCAGCTGGTTGGCCGCTGTGTGAACAGAGTGCTGGACTAGATGGACCCTTGGCCTGATTCAGCAGGACACTTCTTATGTTCTTATGCTGAGTTTTTGAAGTGATTCACTATGCAGCATGTTAAGGGGCTACTTGAGAAACACCATCTCAAAACGCACTTGGGAGTACAGAACTATAGCTGCATGGTTCTTTGGATTTTGACCATGGAGATAGGCTAGGAAAGTAATATTCGATTCTGCATATTGCCAAGGAATCATAAAATAAATACAACAAACGTAACATATTAGCTTTTCAGCAAATGTTACCACCCAGTTTCTGCCTTTGGAATAGTGTGGCAAAAACAAACTGAAGCAATATGGGACATTCTACTCTGGGAATATCAAGCAATGAACTGTAAGTTGAGCTGGGACTGAATTTATTGCATGAACATTCATTCCAAATAGCAACATGTTTCTTTGTTCCACGGTGTCTATTTTCTTTCCCTTAAATACTTATCTGTTTCAGAAGCCAAACTGGGAAGGAGAAATACACAAGGTCTTTCTCCAGCATACATTAAACTTACAGTTAATAGTACCAAAATTTATCTGCCATTACATCAGCTGTTTGTGCTGCAAATAAGCTAAACTACATTTTGCTTAAACTGAGGATTCTGCTGCATTTAACACCTCTATAAAAGTAACACTAGCTACACCTGACTGCTAACTCTTTATTTTCCTCTGCCATTAATCTTTGGCACAATGATCTTAACACATTTATTCACACAAATGCTAACCCACACTCAGTGGTTGAGTGTGGGCTGTTTTGAACTGTGGGTTGTTTGTTGAACCATGAGTTAGTCTGCTGTCTGAACACAGCATGTTTTCTGCAGGGTGGCTTGTTAACCATGCAGTGTGGCTTATTTGTTTTGAACAAGCCATCTTGAGAACCCATGGTTTGTTGTTGGGTTGTTCAGGGTGATTAACAAGTCACACTGCATGGTTAACAAGCCATCTGGTGGAAAATGTTCTGGGTTCAGACAACACACTAACTCATGGTTCAACAAACAACCACGGTTCAACCACTGAATGTGGGTTGTGTGAACAGCCCCAGTGTGGGTTAGTGTGTTGTGTGAATACTCCTAACACTTTTCTATCTCACATAGTTTTGAACCAAGAGCAGCTTCTTACAACTTAACATATTCAAAACTGGCCTGCAAGAACTTACCTGCATCTGCTGCAGTCATGTCTTGTTCTAGTTTTAACTTTTGCTGACTGATTCTGAGCATGGATTCTTCTATAGTTCCTTTGCTTATGAGCCTTATAACTTTCACTTCTCTAAAACACACAAAAGAGCTAGTTTATTCATATAATTCTGTAAATCAATATTTTTCAATGGAGATAATTCATACATTCAGGAAACAGTGTCAAGACTTTCTGGTACTATGATGAACTTTTTAAAAAAGGGGGAGGGGGCTTGCAAGCAAAATGTGAACTGCAAAGATTACTGAAGTTTGTCACCATAAGTTAAACAACCCCCTCCGCCCCAGCTTACCTAGTTTGTCCTACTCTATGGCATCGGTCTTCAGCCTGCTTATCATTATAAGGGTTACAGTCAATGTCATGAAGGATAACCACATTGGCTGAGGTCAGATTAATCCCAAGACCCCCAGCTTTAGTTGAAAGTAAAAAGATAAAGATGCCCATATCGGAATTGAACTCGTCTATCAGATGTATCCTACAGAGAGAGAGAGAGAGAGAGAGAAAGAGAAAGCAAAGCATTTATCAGCATGCAACTCTCCAAAATTTGGTCATACTGTAGCATGCATGCATGCATGTTCATTTACTGACTGCAGTATCAAGCATAAGTGCAAATGAACCATTATAGATTTCGTCCCATAGGCATATCCTTATTACCTGTAATACAATGCATTTCAGTGGAGTCAACTCACATATTCATCAGCCAGTCATTGAATGCAAATACATTACACACCCACACCTTGAACCCTGCGTGTGAGAATCAACTGTAAGCTTCTTTGTCATCTTGACTATTAGTCATTTATATTCTTATTTCCACTGATTCTATCTAGAATTATATATAGATCACCTATGCACTGTGCAATTTATTACCTTTGTTTTAAGACTTAGTTCCCTTTGTTTTACAAATCACATAAGGAAAGAAATTGCAGTGTGAAATTATATAGTAAACTTATTTAACTTCAGAACCATTTTCAAAACAAATGGAGATGGATACTGTGAAGACTGACGAAGATGGCTGTGGTCTTGCTACTGCCTTCTGGCAGAGAGAGTTAACAAGAAGAGCTCTCAAGGACCTTTTCTGAAAAAAACAGCTTGTTAGGCACTTTCCCAGAAAACAGCACCTGGGTAGTTATCAATGTGACTCAAGGCTGGGAGTAATTGGTGAGGGGTGCGTGACTGATTTCAGGGGTGGGAAAAGTGGCCTGGTGGGAAGGGCTCCCTTCCAGAAAGGAGGGAGGCCGGAGTCTTGAGAGGGGCTTGGGATTGGCCGAAGCGGGTCATGGTACCGGCTGGCCCAAAAGGGATAAATGAGTTAGCAACTGGGGGCTGGCCATCTTCCCTGGAACTGAATGCAAGTGAGCATGGAAGATCCCCTGGCAAGTAGGGTTACAACTTTGGGTTTAGTGAGGTTTCTTGTGTATCTAAGACTGAGGCCTTCCATGTTTAGATTTCGAGGTTTAAATAAACTGCTTCAGTGCTTAGTCTGTTGTGTAGTTATTCACCGAGAGGCTGGCTGTTGCCGTCTTTGCACGGGGCTAGGGATGTGGGAGCCTGCGTAACTGGATGGTTGGTCCAGGGCCTACCTTGCAGGGAAGGCAGGTGGACCCTGACTTTCCTTCAAAGATAATTTTATTTTAAATTCTTCCTCAATTACATTAATATCAAGGGTATGAAATTTAAGCCAATTTGTTTTAAGCAGCTTTTTTATTATTAGTAATTCAAGGTATTCTATACTTTCTCCCTTATTATTAGTACATAATCAGAGTCAAATTCAAATAGAGGCAAAACTGAACATTAGTTGGGCCTAAAATTGATGCTCTTGTATTATTATGGAAGTTTTACTCACCTGTCAGCAATCTGCGTCTTTCCATCCAGCCTAAGGTATCGATGTTCTTGATGTTTCAGGAGAAGCTCTAGGATGTCCAGCATCATAGTAAATTGGCTGAACAGGACAACTCTATCACCCTAATGGGAGAAAGAGCAAACTCTGTTTAAGAAAAATTGCATGCATGCTTCAGAAACTAGCGCACACAAAAATGAGATGTTTGGCTTATATCTGTATGCCAATTTGATGCAACGCTTAGGCGCTTACACAAGAGCCCCCTGAAAGCCAGGATTCACATTTCAGAGGGGATCCAACATGCATATTAAGCAGAGGGTTCAGCAGGACTACTTTATTCTCTTCCATGCCAGGGAACAGTCCATGTGTACAGCTTCACTGGACCAAGAGATAAACAGTGTTCTTGCCTGTGTTATTTGCAAGCATGTATCTGAGCAATGACTAGTAGAAATTTGTAAGATGTAACCAAAACCCTACTGGAGACAACCACAATATATTGCTGATAAAATACAGGAATAGGCTGAAAGTGCACCAGGATTATACTAATTTATCCTAGCTAAAACAGTACAAAAATGCTATGTGAACACACATACCAAATTTCATCAGATTTTCCTCCCAAGGGCGGAAATCTTGATTTCAGAAATTTTCCAAACAAGCCTGGAGAGTACTCAAGAGCAAACTAATGCAAATGTTTACTTGAACAATGTAAGCTTTGTTTTTGTTACATTTTGTTCTCCCTTTTCTCCAAGAAAATTGGAACACCTGTTTAGCATAACAAACCTCTGAGGTGAAAAGTCCTGATGCAGATGTTACATTATCCTTGGGTAAATTGGGAACTGGCAGGAATTCTAGCAAGGGTTAATGACAAACCTAGATAGAGGCGGGTGAAGAAGGGAGTTTAAAAACCTACAAATAACTGCTGACCCGTTAACCCGGGTTAGCAATATGTCTACTGCATTTTCCAATGACCTTCACAGCCAGAGATTTGAAGCAGGGCTTCCCAAATTCAAGCACAACACTCTAATGGTTTTCTACATGCTTTTATGACGTCAGAACAATTACAATGAATATCAGCTCATTTATATATAAGATGCGCATATTGTAGGTTTCCCAAAATATAACCTTTTCTTTGAAGTCTGACAAAATGTTTGTCAGTGCTCTAAATTTTCCAGAATCCAAAATCAGGTCCATCTCAAGCTTGAATTCATTAATATTTGCATACTGTTTACAAAGCAAATGCAATTCGTAATCTGTCATCACAGACATGTCTTCAAATATAAGGTCAGGGTTTGCTTCACAGTGTGTAGGCTCCTAAGACAAAAAGGTAGCAAACGAAGCAAGTTATTTAGGACATAAAAATGCAATTTCATCTGGCATTTGTGCACATATTGTTATAAAGCCACCTTGTCAAATCTGAAATGTAGTTCATATTAGCACAGTTCATTCTTCAGACTCTTAAACCTCTTTTCCCTGAACACAGCAGTCCCGATGCCCAAGTTAAACATTTTTAAAATCCTGATGTGGGTGCAAGTCACGCAATTAACACAGTATGTAGCTAGGCCTTAAAAGCGGGAGATTCCAAACTCCTCTTCTTGGCCAGGTAGCAAGAGGAGACAGCGGGGGGAGCGGGGGCAAGCCCAAGCCTTGATGCAGCTCCCATACGTTGAGCTAAGCCAGATTTATCACAGCCTTCTACAACCCAGTGCCTTTCAGATGTTTTGGATGTCATCTCCTATCAGACCCAGCCAGCATGACTAATGGCTAGGAATGCTGGTAGTCCAAAATACAGAGGGCACCAGGTTGGGGAAGACTGCTTTACCATAATGTGTGTACAGGGCCATTGTGTCTTGTGCTATCACACTCTCCATTCATGGTAGTTAATTCCAACTGTGGGCAGTTAAGAGAAACTCAGACTCTTAACTTTTTATCCCACAATGTGACCCATTTACAATTCTAGCCATTTTTTTCATAAGGAAGCCTGTTCTATTTAGCTAATTTGATGCTTTAATCTTAATAATTCAAAAAATGTTAGACACACAGCTAAACAGCTCCTATTTTGTGAAAATACAGGTACGACTGCAACCAAATTAAAACGAACCATGAGCTTGTTGCATTATTTAAATCCAGCATCTTACCTTGAGCATGAGTTTTGACATCACCTTAAGTTTTTCAGAGGTATAATACTGGCGATGTAACAGAGGATGATTGGCCATTTTTCTTAGCTGCATCATGACATTGCCCATTTCTGAATTCTTTTCTGTGGAAAGAAACAAATGATACAGCATGAAAATATCTACTGAATCAGATTGCCACCTATAAATGTGTTAGTAAAACATGTTATTTTAAGTGATATACACACAAATCCAAAAAAGCTCAGCATTTCTGCCTCATACTACAAGGAGAGATGCATTGAAAGAAAATTTAAACGCCTGCATACCTTGACTGTCAATAGATTTTTTTAAGCAGCTGAAGAGATCCTGGTATAGTTGTTCTTGTTTTTCAGACATTTCACACCGCTCAACAATATCTTTTTTGGGAGGTAGTTGTTTGAGGACCTGGTGGGAAAAAACCATTTTTTTTTAATTATTTGGAGAATATACTTGGATCCTAACACGTTTGCTTGGGAGCTAGTCATAGAATCATAGAATAGCAGAGTTGGAAGGGGCCTACAAGGCCATCGAGTCCAACCCCCTGCTCAATGCAGGAATCCACCCTAAAGCATCCCTGACAGATGGTTGTCCAGCTGCCTCCTGAATGCCTCTAGTGTGGGAGAGGCTATAACCTCCCTAGGTAACTGATTCCATTGTCGCACTGCTCTAACAGTCAGGAAGTTTTTCCTGATGTCCAGCTGGAATCTGGCTTCCTTTAACTTGAGCCCGTTATTCCGTGTCCTGCACTCTGGGAGGATCGAGAAGAGATCCTGGCCCTCCTCTGTGTGACAACCTTTTAAGTATTTGAAGAGTGCTATCAGGTCTCCCCTCAATCTTCTCTTCTGCAGGCTAAACATGCCCAGTTCTTTCAGTCTCTCTTCATAGGGCTTTGTTTCCAGACCCCTGATCATCCTGGTTGCCCTCCTCTGAACACGTTCCAGCTTGTCTGCGTCCTTCTTGAATCTTGGAGCCCAGAACTGGACGCAATACTCTAGATGAGGCCTAACCAGGGCCGAATAGAGAGGAACCAGTACCTCACGTGATTTGGAAGGTATACTTCTATTAATGCAGCCCAAAATAGCATTGGCCTTTCTTGCAGCCATATCGCACTGTTGGCTCATATTCAGCTTGCAGTCTACAACAATTCCAAGATCCTTCTCGTTTGTAGTATTGCTGAGCCAAGTATCCTCCATCTTGTAACTGTGCATGATGGGGGATACTTGGCTCAGCAATACTACAAATGAGAAGGATCTTGGAATTGTTACACTTGTCCTATTCAAGGACTTGACACCTATGGATTAGTTGACACTGCAACCTAATGCAACTAGCATAGATTAAAAATGAAGACATACCTCTTCTTTTACTCTTCTCAGGATGAATGGTTTTATTATCTGCTTGGCATGTACAATTCTCTCTTTTTCATATATACTATGCTCCTCTGATGCTTTCTAGGGAGGAAAATTTAAAAGTATAAAGTGTATTTCATTCAGTGAATGTTAACATGAGAAAGAATGTTACCATTTACTCCAATGGAATGTGATAGTTCTGTGAATGTTTCGGTCCCAAATACACTGTGGTGAATGGTTAAGATTTCTAGAACATTTTATTATGGTATAACCCTACTTGACAAAAATGGGAACTATTCTCGAGTTTTATGACTGCATGATAACTTTCCAGAAATATGTGTTAAGATTTCTGTTAGGGTAAGATGTAAAACAGTTTCTACTATGAAAAAATCACATGAACCTAATCTTTTCTGAGCTGTAAAAATACATTTGAGGTATACTTACTGCTTTAGAAGAGAATATTCTCCGAATTTCACTGGTACTACTACTGAACATGTGTGGCATCACAAAATTCAGGAGGGACATAAGTTCTAGAAGATTGTTTTGAACTGGAGTTCCTGTTAGCAGCAAACGGTTTTTTGCCTATTTCCATAATAAAATAATAATAACAGAAAATAGTTAGCGGTTTCAAAATGAGATTACCAGTCTCTTTAGAGAAATATCACAACAAATCTCACTGTTGAGGAACTTAATACTCTCAGCTAGTTACATCTTAAAAAAAGAATTACTCAGTTTCTTGGTGACATCCTGTCTAGTCTTATTTGAATGAAGCAGCAGCTGCAGACAGGAAGATAATGGTTTCATTTGGCTCTAACAAATGAATGATTTCACATTACATAGAGCCTCGACCTCATCTGCTGTCTCTCTCCTCTCCTTCTTTTTAATTAACTACAGTTTATTGTTATGACCAAACACAGACAAACTGTCTTTAATCTTAATGATGGTTTTGGGAAACGAGCAACTTCAAACTGTGACTTAGGAAGGTGGCTTGTTTCCTTAAACCAAGTGTAGTCTGAGGAATCTACTTTGTTTTTGTTTTCTTTACCAGAATCACGAGGTCCACCAAAACGGTGGTTCAAGCAAGAGGCAAAACCAGTTACCTGCTATACCCTGTAAGCTAAAGATGGGGAACCTCTGGCCTGCAGGCCTGACAAGGCCTATGGGGATTCCTCACTGGCCTGGCAGCTTCCTCCACTGACTCCATCCTCTCTGTCCTATAGAGAAAGTTCTTTTAACTCCAATCAACAGCTGCTTGGAGATAAGTACTTTCCCATGAGTAGCACTGAAAAAGTCTCTTTCAGTGCTTAGATGCACATGCTTGTATTTAAGTGCTTCCACACTTTCCCATGTTTTATGTGATATAATTTTTGCATATCTCCTGCCGGGGGTGATGTGAAATTCTAGCTGTTAAAAATTCTGACCAATTACAGTTAACAGCCAACAAATGATTTAGAGCATGAGTGGGCAGCTTCTGGGCCTCCAGATGTTTTGGCCAACAATGAGAGATCATGGAAGTTTTAGGCCAAAACATCTGGCAGACAACAAGCTGCAAATCCCTGATTTGGAGTATAGACTTATGTACTATCGAAACACTGATTAACCTTTTTCTCAGTTGTGCAATGAATGCATACAATGATAGTTAAGTTTCTTAAATAACACATTTCAACTACAATCCAAGAACAATCCAACTTCAATTCCCAGTTGTTTTTAGAATTTGAGAGATTTGTTTCCTAGCACACCTGATTTACTCGATTTCCACAACTGTCCTATGCATGTCTACTCAGAAGTAAGCTCTACCATACACTAATAGAATTTAACCAGGCAAAGGTACATAGGATTGCAGCTTAACTAAGTAAAACTGGAATCTGAGGACAACCTATGCACCTCTTAAAACAATTTCATTTTGACATAGCTTAAAAATGTAACAAAACTTGAAAATGTAAGGTAATATTTGAGATAAAGTGCCAAGAGGAAGGAGACAAAGTCTTACGTTAATAGTCATTAGGTGCTGATAGCGAACAGAGCCCATGTTTTTTAACATATGACCTTCATCAAAGATTGCATAATTAAGATTCATCCGGCGAAACAAACTACGGTCTTCGGGACTGCTAATTGCACAATTATACCTATCGAAAGAGCAAACACCACTTTATATACAAATACAGAGAGGCAGCTGCGATAGCACGATAATGCACTTTTCACCTTGGCGCCCTTCATGGAACAGGCATCTCGTGGTAATAGCTACTCAACCCTGGGTTGGATCCAAAGAACTGTGGGCAGAAGGAATATGATGCTGGTATTGTTCAGCAAAGATTCAAGTGAGCACAACAGTTAAGTTCTATTGCAGTTTTCATGCTTTCAAGAACATTTTTGGTTTCAATTTCACTTTTTATGCAACACTATAGCACATAACATCAAACAACTTTTCCATGTGTAGAAAACACCTTGTACACATGGAAAGAAACCCCTGGAGTCAACACTCTAGTAGAAAACTGTATTCCTGTATGATGAATGTTAGGAGCTAGGTTTACTTTGCAGCTTTATAGCACACTCAATGTTTTTTTTAGCAAATGCTATTAAAACCAGGATCAGATGAGAGTTTTAAAACCCTACCCCTACTATGGATTTTTTTAAATGGCTGTAATAAAAGCCCAAATAATAAAATCCTTTAGATAACATATGAAAATGTAGCTATTAATGTATAGGTGCAAATGGGTACGTTTAATTACAAGTGTGGTTTTTGCATGCACATATTACATTCAATGTAGTTTAAAAGATTGGTGTCACCATGAGAACTCCCTATTTCTCCTCTCTAGCAATGGTCTTCCCTCCTTCCCTAATACCTAACCCTGTACTGATCATTATTCAAGACTAGAAAACAGCCAGTTTTTTATTTACTCACAAAATTTATAAACCACTCTAATTCTAAAAATAAAAATAAATTAAAGATTCCCTAAAAGACAGAAGGGGAAAAAATCAAACTACAAAAGAATAAAAATATATAAAATAAAATAATACCAATCAAACCATGGCTGGGCATGCAGGAAAAGGTTCTCTAAATACACATTTCTTTAATTGATGCTCCAAACAAAGCAACACTGGTGCATGTCTGACTTCAACGAGCAGAGAATTCCACAGAGAGGAAACTAAAATAATAAAAGCTCTACTCTGAGTAGATGCTAAATGAATCTCAGCCCCATGTGGAACCACCAGGAGCACCTCTTCTGACGACCTTACTGTCTGGGCACGCTGATAAGTGAGAAGATGCCTTCTCAAATATCCTGGTCCCAAGTTGATTAGGGCTTTATACATCAATAGCAAAACTTTAAACCTGGCCCTGTAGCAAATAGGCAGCCAGTGCAGTTCCCTCAGCAAAAGTGTTACATGATGAAAGGGGGTGGCCCCTGACAACAGCTGAGCTACTGCATTTTGCCCTCTAGCTACAGCTTCTGGACCAACTTAAGGGCAGCCCCACATGGTGTGCATTGCAGTAACCCAGTCTTGAGGGTTCTAGTGCCTATACCACAGTGACTACACAATCCTTGTCCAGGACAGGCTGTGGCTGGCATACCAGGTGAAACTGATAGAAGCTATTCCGAGCCCACCTGGGCCTCCAGTGACAGATGAATCCAGGAGTATCCCCAGATGTTATAAAAATGACAGCAGAATGGATATGAACAGAGAGATCTTGTATATTGTACAAACCCTTTGGAGTGCACTGTACATCGCTCTGTACAAATGGAACATTGCAAGCCCCCCCCCCCCCCCCGCCATGGGATTGTGAGAGTGAGGAGGGTTTGGGCCAAAGAGTGTCATGAGAACATGCTTTGCATACGCTGTAACCATTTCTCCCAATGCAACTTTTCTCTTCTACATAGCAGTGAATGCTAACTATGCCCTTATACAGGAGAAAGGGAAGAGATGCAAATGCAGATACCATGGGAATAAAAGGCTGTTTCTTGTGATCCCAGCCATTACTCCAATCATGGAGTAAGCTTCGCCATGGATTCTACAATGGAATGTTTGAAACTGATTCAATAGACAAAGTTTCAATGGAAGAGCTGGAATGAAGAACCATGTTAGGGATGAGCAAGTGGCTAAGTAACTCACAGTAATTATACTTACGTTGTCACAATCACATTGAAATCCACAACTTTATTATGGATATCCATTCTGAGATGCCTCCTGTCTTCTTGAGATCCTAAGCAGAAATAAGAGCTCAGCAAATATTTTTATTTGCAGTTCTAGAGAATGCTTCAACAACTTCTTATGTACATTACTGCAGATCATAACTCTGGTTTGTTATGTTACACCCGGACCACCCTGCACACAAATATATTGGCTATATTTTAGCTCCCAATGTTTCATTCTGAAACATAAATTCTTACCATAATAAAATAAGACTTGGAGTTCAGGACACCACAGATTAACTTCTCTTATCCAGTTATCTATTTAAAAAAACGGATTAGAAATCAGTACAAAAGAGGGAGTTTAGAAATGTATACAGATCAATATCAGTTCCAACTTTATTTTCACTAAACTACAAATCTAGAATACTGTTTTAATTTGATTCACTGTTGTGTAGTGGACAGAGTGCATATGAGCAAAGAAGAACCATGTTCAAAATCCCACGTAGCCATAAAGTTCATTGGGTGCCCTAGGGTCAGTCAGTGACTGGGTTCAGACGACACGATAATCAATTCTGGGTTAAATAACCAACGGTGGGTTAAATAGTCAATGGTTGGTTATTGTGTAATTTTGGGACTTCTTCACACCACGGTTGGTTATTTGGCCAAAATAACCAATGCAAATAACTAACGCTGTACAGGGTTGATCATTTGAATAACCATTGGTTATTGTCTCACGTGTTGGGAACCGTTGACTATTTCTTTGCACACAGTTGGTTATTTTTGGTGACTACAGAGTCTCCTGGCAAGAGTGACACAAGCGGTGGCTGTCACTCTAGTCTAGCCAGCAGAACTCACAATGGCTGATGGGACACCAGTGGGAGGACTGAGGGGAGAAGAGTTGACTATTAACCCCAACCCTTAATCGTCACTATGGTTGATTATTGTGTGACTATTGTGCTGTCTGAATTCTATACACATTTACCTGGGAGTAAGTGTAATTGAACTCAAGTATACTTCTGAACACACATGCATGTTGGATTGCACTGTTATTGTGGAAATTCCATGTATGCTGCCCATAAGCTCCATGGAGAGAGGGTGGGATATACATACAATAAAATTGTGAAATATTTCTTTTAAAGTGTAACATGCAGTTTTTGTATGTTTATTTGGAAGTAAGTGCCACTGAGTTCAATGGAGCTCGCTCCTATGTAAGCTTGTTTAAAATTGCAACCTATATAGAAACAGTTTATGAAATTCCATACTTACCTATTGTTGATGCTGGCACTACAATCAAATGTGGACCTATATCACCCACTTGGTAAAGATATGCCAGAAATGCAATCGCTTGAATGGTTTTTCCTAAACCCTAAGCGAAAATTGGAGTAAGAGAATACAATATGGTTACTTTTATGGTTTGGTACTGTGGATTAATATTTGGCTCTTTAATTGCACTTTTCAAACTATTTCTTGTTCTAAGATTAAACACTTTAATCATGTTGTTAAATTCTACTCTTTAACCACACAAGATAACTATATTAAAATCGCTTACTTACTTCTTGTTACCAGCAGAGAATGCATCGCATGGTATTACAACCCTAAACACTGAAGTACTGAAATGCATTGCTTTTTCTGCAGGCATAAGAATGCTTTCTGAACTACAGAGTTCCACCAACCAACTGGGTCGGTTGTCCCATCTATCCTCGCTCTCTGGGTCAGTTTGCACGATCAAACAGGTGGATGGAGGTTATTTTGAATATTCAAACTGCGGCTTGTTTTGTTGTACACAACTGGGGATCATGGGTTATGCAAGAGTTAAACAACCTCTTCATAACCTAACAACACACCATGGGTTATGCAGAGGTTGTTTAATCCTTGCATAACCCATGGTTCCTGGTTTCAGATGACACAACAAGCTGTAGCCTGAATATTCAAAAACTGCATGGCATGCGCCATGGTTCATCATGGCATAAACAAACAGTAGGCAGCGGTGATCTTGCGAACTAGGTCTGAGTATGCCTTGATCCTCAAGTCCTTAAAGGCAACTGCTATTCATCCATCCATGAGTGCCTGCCTGCCTCACTGTCAGTATAGGCTGCTGATATTTTGGAATCCTGGCTAAAGCAGTAGCCTACAAATGGAAGCTTGACATTTTAGTCCCTCTTTCCTATAGTTATAAGATCACTATTTCACTCCTCTTACTCGCCAAATTCTATTCGCGATCTGGGTTAATTCTTTCAGTACGACTCAGCCCCCAGGTCCTTACAGATGGCAGCAGCTAAACCTATTCAGACATGCCTCCCTCTCTCACTCATACAGTGGAAACTTGAAATTCATTGCTGGGGTATCTGCAATTTTCCCCACTTTCCTTCAAGAGGAGCAGATGCCTCTTCCACAAGTGTCCAACCTAGCTTAATATGCATATGCTAATTACTTCCATCACCTTCCTCATTCATTTTTATGGTCCAGCTTCTAAAACTATTGAATAGCTGGTCATCAGTCCTTTGGTTAGTTTAAACCACCCCTCCTGCTGTTACTAATTAGCAAAAGAACTTGCAGGAAGGCCTAGTTGAAGGAAACTTCCTTTCTATCTCCTATTCCACTGTCATTCTACATAGGTAAGGCCAGCCCTAGAAAATTTATTCAGTGCTGGCAATTATGAATTATCATAATATTTTCAACTTACCATTTCATCAGCTAAAATACCATTCAGTGAATGTTTATGCAAAAGTGCTAGCCAATTTAAACCAATCTTCTGATATGGCTTAAGCTCCATGCTGACAACAGAAAAGAAAGTACAACATTATTTCTTATAAAAACTCAAAACTAGTGACCTGCACTTCACATGAGATGTAGAGTATTGGCTAAGAGAAGGAGCTACAATCAGGAAGTTCCCAGTTTGAATCTTGCCACTGCTACGAATTCGCTAGGTAGCCTTAGGCAAACCACTCACACTCAGCCTCAGCCACCCCCACCCCCACAAACAAACTACAATATTTAAAAATATTGACTTAGTGTACATAGTTGTTGTAAGGATTATGACTAGATAATGCATATATAACACTTTGGACACTAATACTAGATCCAATACAGACAACTAGTGCTAAAAGACAGAGATGGGGAGTTCTAAGCAACTCCTCAGGATTTGTTGAACATGAATTTCAAGAAAGGCACATGGATGCTGCTGAAGAGTTGGTCACTTCTCAAAAGCCAATTTCCTTACTTAGACTTTGAGGATTTGGAAGCCTGGCTTCTAGAAATGTATATCACCTCATCTTTTCTGTACTTCTAGAATTTAGAAAAGAGTAATCCTGCCAACCTTGGATTCAGAATGGAAGGCTGCTCAATATTCCAGCCACCTTCTCCATCTCTGGTGATCCTTGTCACTTGCTTGTTCAGTTTATTTGAGATCTCTTCACATTTGTTCATAAGTTTTAACACAACATCCCTCTCTCTTAGTAACGTTTTGCAGTTCCATATAATATCTTCCGACAAGCCATTGGTTCGGCACATTTTTGTAAACTGAGGGAGGACAGAAAGAAAGAAAAAGCCACTAGGCCTAAATACAACAGACAAAATTGAACTGAGCCTGAAGAAATTCCTATGTCGCTTAGTGCCCCAGACTACTCAGATATTCTGGGTTGGGTCCAGAGTTGACCTTCTGTGAACAGCTCCTTCTGTTGGCAGAGGGGCCCAGGTAAGACTTCCCACTGGAGGAAGGGGAAGCACTTTTCTCTAATTCCTCCTTCCCTGTGTGACCCCTTGCACCACCTCACACATTGTTCTGTAGGATCCCCCAACCCTGCAGAGCAGTTTTTTTGGGGCAAAGGGGAAGGAGTATCAATAAAAGATGTCTCTCCCCTTCCACCTGCTGGATCATCCAGTGTGCACAGTTTCACTCTACCCAACTCTGGATTCAGCCTATTGTGTTAGAGATCAGCAAAAGAATAAGCAAATAAAAGTCCATTAAAATGTTTTGTCCTAATAAAATACCCAGACCACATGTATACTGAAGGGTCCCCAATGGCTGAGGCTGGCCAACACAAGGTAAGAGGAAAGTTTTGTCTCCGAGTACAGATCCTTTCTTTTTCTGCAAAGGAAACCCACTTACTGGAGGAAACAAAGGGATGTATTTGCCACTTGCACATCCAGAAATCTTGACAATTACCCATAATTAGTAGTTATACAACAATTATTGTGTGAAATTCCCTGTTACAAAATGTCATTATGGCTACCAGTTTAGAAGATTTTAATTATACCTGGAGAGCAGGCCTAGCAATGGTTGCTAGTCATGACAACTAAATGAAACCTCCATGATTAGAGGCAGTATACCACCAAGTACCAGGTGTGGGGAAGGTGTTGTCTTCATGCTTTGCCTGCAGGCTTTCTGAAGGCATCTGGTTGGCCACTGTGAGAAACACCATGTTTCGCCAACCGAGCTCTGGTCTGATCCAGCAGGACTTCTCTTAGATTTATATAAGCCTATTTATCATGCCCGAATCAACAGAGGGCAATACTGATGTACGTGGAAGAAAGTGCAACTTATATTTGAGAACACATATTTGTGATTATTATTTTCAGGACATGAGTAAAAAGCAGTCCTTTGGATGGGCAATTGTAAATCTATTTGTGGCAATGAAGGCTTTTAAAAATGTGTTTATTGGTAACAGACATTGCTTTTGGATTTCCTTCCCTAGCACTTTGATTACACAAGTTTTGTGCTTTCTCTGAAGTACCAGGAGTTCCTTCTGAGTTAGCAAAAGCAAAATGAAGATGGGAAGCTTGCTTGAAAATCCATGCGTGTGACATAGAGAAGACAGAAACCTCTAAAAGTTAGAAAAGAAACAGCCACTGGCTTGGAAGGCTTCAATTATACATGGCAAATAAGTCTATCAGTGGCTAATAGCCATCCTGGCTAAACGAAATGGAGCAGTTCCTTCTCTAAATTTCCCCAGGGTTAAAAGACCTGTGTGCCCTAAAGGAATGCAGAAGATAAGCAATCTCTTCTGCAATCAGCTCCTGAAGGGATCATCCACAACCAAAACAACTAACTCACTCTCTCTTTTTAGTCGTTTGCAGCATTAGTTTTGTTTTAGAATTTTAAACTGTAAATAGCGTTGGCAGAGAGGAGCTATATAAGCGCAGGCAGGCTTTTGACATCTAAGCAGATGTGCTGCTAAACTGAGTTTTAAATCTGGTGGATACTATTAATTTTCTTATTGATGTGCTTTTGTTGGTCTTTTTATTTGAACTAAAAATATCAACATTTCCAAAATCAGTAGAGTTTCTAACTATCATATCTAGACCACTTAATGAGAACTGAACATTCATGTTTCAACAACAGAGGGCACTGTCAATACAGAGTTAAATGTAAGTGGCTTTGATGCATGCTTCTATTTGTTTTGCATGTTTCAACTGCAGATAAGATAACAAAGTAAGGATCATACACAGTCAAAATAAAGAACTACAGAGCATTTGTGGAGATTACTTGTGACCTCCTGGGGACTAGGTTTCCAGCTTGCAGGTTGTCATGCACCAGACTGCCATTTCGAAAAAGAGGCACGAGCAGCTAAGGTTTTGATGGCCTTGCACCTCCCACATGGACAGGGGGGAAATGGCCTTTCAAAGCCAAGATAATGAACATAGACAATACTTGTCAAGGTATCTGGCTGGTGTTCTAAGATTGCCTCCAGCACCAGAGCCACCCTCTACACTTGTCTAAACAAGGATGTGATTCAAGGATACGAAAACCAGAATATGAAATAAGACAGTATTTTTCTAATCCTAAAATTCTTTTGTTGCGCCTACTATTGCATATCAGTAAGAGACAGCATCTATTTCTATAGAAGTTAATCTCACACATAATGTGTAAGATGAAGCCTCTTTTATTTTATTTTGCTTTGCCATGATGCAGCTTCACAAGTTGGGCTCCATTAAAATGGATCTTGAAAAATCATGAGTTAAAAAAGGTTATATAAAATTTCCTTTGAACCAAGAGTATGGCACAGTCTATACTTGCAGCAGAATGAGACGGTAGAATGGTTTGAGCCATTTCACACTGCAGAATGGGGGGCATTAAAAATCTGATACATGTCCAAAAACTCCCTGCAAATAGAAAGCCAGCACATCGGGCAAAGGGCTGAGAGAGAACACCTCCCCCATGGGCTTGTTTTCTATTTTCCAAGGAGGTTGTTATTCATGAGGAACAAAAAAAAAGAGAGAGATTCTACCAATAGTCTTTAGGCACACAGTCTACTTTACCACTCATTCTCACATTCTGCATGAGTACTCCCTACCTAATGGCATGGCAGTCACTTGGTAGAGTAGTGGGATGGGAGTCAGAAGGCTTCACAAGCAACAGGAAGTATATGAAAGTATTGGTCTAAGAAGAGGTTTGCCGAACAAATGAGCACTGAAGATGAATTTGAAGCAAAGAAAGATAGCTTAATGGATATAGAGGAGACACCATCACGAGTGATAACTTGGCAAACCACAAGATGCCAGAGAAGAGAGCAAAGGGAGCATTCAATGCCTGTTTGCATGTAGCTGTGGCATTTGGTGGCAAATTATGAGTTAATTACGTCTGGGTTCAGGCATCATGTTAACTGCATTCAAATGAGTTGATTGTAGGTTGTTCTTTGGAAGTGGAAATGGCATGTGGGCGAGAGGCAATACGCCCACTCTCTCCCACTTGCATGACAACCCATGGGTCATTTAAACTATGGGCTGTTATGTATGAACCAGGTCAATAGTAATATTTAGGCTGTGTTGACACATTCTAACGCTTTTGAGGTCTCTTCAAACATTACAGTTCTTAGAGCGAGGGAATGTCTTTAATTTCTAAGCTATGTACAGAAAAGGGAATAAACTGCTTAGCAAATCCATCTCTACTCTTAATGACAGACAAACATAATGCTACTGATCTCTTAACCTTAGCTAAGGGCTTAGAATAGATCATGAGTCTGCACAGTTCTCCCTCTCTCATAAGACAATTCATACAACTTCAACGATTAAGATTATCATCAGCACCAACATTAATCTTGATTTATATGAACCCAGGACTAGCTCTTCACCAGGGTCTGAAGCGGGTTTAAAAAATGAAGGTTGATTAGCATTAACCAGTTGGTGTTAATATATACTCATGATTAACGCTGTAACTTCCACATGAAAGGAGAGGAAGCATGGCCTGTGTGTGCCCACTTATTTAAGCATGGTTTATGTGAGCAGGAATGCTCAGGAGCATATATCCACACCAGCCTTTGCCAAGCTGGCACCCTCCAGATGTTTTGAAATACAAAACCCAGAATTCCTGACCACTGGCCATACTAGCTGGGGACATTAGTCCTTAAAAGAAAAGAGGGAGTTCTGTAGCAGCTCAATTACTTTTTTGTATATAGTTTACTATTCAGGACATTTCCCTATTGTAAGAGTTTTAATTCAGCTGTAACTGTTATTTTTTGGGCTTTTTTTTTTTAAAGTGGCATACCAATGGATTTAGCCCATTTAATCCTTTCAAATGGTAACTAATTACTTTATAATGGTAAAATCCAAGATTAAGTAGCACTCCATTTGAAAACAAGGGTATTTCAGCACTTTCAAGAACTTGGTATAGTTCTGATTTGGCAGTTTGGTGGAACCTTTTAAACATTTATAAATTATTTTTGAATTTAAGCAACTCTGAACCACCAAGAGTAGAAGAAGTGGGTTTCTTTTAAACCACAAAAATATTTTTAATAAGAGACTGAACATTTTAATAATTATTCTAAATGCCTAAAGCTCATGTTGGCATGAAGATAAGACTTGTAATCTTTAAATAATGCATCTGAAGTGAAACCATCTGTTATAAAGAAGAGCACCACCCATTTTGTTTCATGTCAGATTGTTAACATCTGTTTCCAAGTCACAACAAGAAGTACCTTCAGCTGTTTTATAATATGAGCCACATGAATAATAGGCGAAACCCACTTTGTACACAGAAGTTCAGGTTTAGACATTGTTCCATTTCGTAAGTATGGCCACAATCCAGCCAAAGTTAAGCATTTTAAAGTCCAATCGACTTAAATGGAAGAGTTTCAGTCAATAAATCTGTTAAGTGCTTATCTAAGAAGATATGATTCTGCCTTAAACCAAGTCAGACCATTGGTCCATCTTGTACATCAAGTCTAGACTACTGTAATGCACTCTACATGGAGATGCGTTTGAAGATGGTTCTGAATTGTCAACTGGTGCAAAATGTGACCACCCAGAAGTTGATGGGGCCCAGGCAGTCACAGCATGCGGCACCAATACTGCACCACATGCACTGGCTGCCAGTGCATTCCTAAGCCCAATTCAAAATGTTGGTGTTGACCTTTGATCCTGAAACAATTTGGGGACAGGTTACCTGAAGGACCACCTCTACTGATATGAACCTTCCCATGTTTTAATATCAGTCTGCTCATAAGTACTCCAAGGGATTTCTCAGGATGGCGGGCACAAGGGCTGGGCCTTTATGATGATGACCCTTGGTTGTACAAAACCTTCCAACAGACTTTCCTATTGTCTGCTTTTTCTTAATTGTGAATTCT
Source organism: Elgaria multicarinata webbii (assembly GCF_023053635.1). Taxonomy (NCBI): domain Eukaryota; kingdom Metazoa; phylum Chordata; class Lepidosauria; order Squamata; family Anguidae; genus Elgaria; species Elgaria multicarinata. The sequence continues at coordinate 22,551,754 of NC_086180.1, read as the reverse complement.
GAAAAATCTTAAGCCGACTTTTATGGAAGTATAGCATAAGGAGTTAAGCTGCTGTTTATATAACCGTTGATACTGAGCAGCATGAAACCGTGTCATTCCATTAACGGAAAGGACACTGCGCTAGCAGAAACGAGTTCCCAAACTATGCGCAAAAGGAGAATTCAGCTGAAGTTATGTTTGTGCAAGCACAGGTGCACAAGTGATTGTACTTTATTCTTGCACAAGCGGTTGCATATAACGTGTCTGCAACGCGTTGTGCAATCAGTTGCAGAAGCATAATTCGCAACTGCTTGAACAATGGAAAGATTTGACAGTGTTTCACTAGTGGTTTTGTGTTTGCTGAATGACACCATTGGATACTGCCCCCTTTTTAATTTCTTTAAATTGTTTTTTTTAAAATATATATTTTATATGTTATGATTACCTGTAAGCCACTTTTATGAGGGCTATACAGTCTAAAAATAGTAAAACAAATAAAATATATGAAGTCCATACTGGCTACCAATGATTGTTTCTCAGCCCTACTCTCCAAGGTCTGTCTTCTTTTATAATAGTAATAATAATAATAATAATAATAACAACAACAACAACAACAACAACGGAAATGTTGGGAATTGAGCCTGGGAACTTCTGCATGCCAGGCTTCCAAGCTATACCCCTTGTCTAACATGAAAGTATCACATATTTCACCAGGTATCTGTCAAAAAACCACCCTACCACACACACATACACACACAAATATCACACGGCAAAATGCAGCATTTCATATTTAAAACAACTGACATGCTTTGGTTTAAGCATGTGGTTTCTGTTTTAAAAAAAGACTGTGCTTTTGTTTAAGTGTAGAAAAAACTAGATATAAAGATGAGGTCCCACTAAGTACCAATGTCGCTTGAGAAGCTTTAGGCACATGCTTCCTTTCCACAAAAGTGTAACTGGCCAGAATGAACATAATGGGTTGCATCCAAAATATGCCCTTGCTTCGGAGGAAGCTCCTACTGCTGGAGGAAGGGAACGTTTGGATGTACTTAACAGTTAACAACTTCTCTATTCATTAAAGAAGCACATTTCCAACTAACTATTTAAATTTATGCTCTTTTACATAGAATTAAATACACAGACTCCTAATCTATATGAATAGTTTCCGCAAATATTTGAAGTGCAAACCTGTATCGATAAAATCAATTAATTTTCATTCTGCTTTGTCATATTTATGTACTTATTAGCATTAAGAACTATTATTCCTTGAATACTGTATTTTGATGATTATGGAACTCACTGCCTAGGGACGTCAGACTAACTCCCTCTTTATTATACTTTAGGTGGGCAGTGAATACTATATTGTTCTGTCAAGCTTTTAATAGTTTTTAATGTTGTTTTCTGATTTTATTGTGATGAATTGTCTGGCTGCATTCTGATTTATTCTAAATCGTGCATATCTCCACAAATGACTGGTGACCGGAGGGACCCTTTATAAATATGTTAAATAAGAAAATAATTTTTAACTTGTGACTAAACAGGATAAAGAGACCATAAAATAAAATTCAAGATTTGTAACATGGTGTTGTTGAAAACAGACTAGAACTCTTCTTCTTTATTTTACAGCTTTCACCAAAATAATAGATTTAAACAAAATAGATTTAAACAAGTTACAAAACACCCTCTTAGGCCTTAGTAGCAAAAATGCTCGACTGCTATACAGTTTGTCTCAAGTACATTTCAAGCTATTCCTTTTTTAAACCTCCAAGAACTCTAATTTGCTGCATTTTGTTAATCTTTGGGCATGTAGCTACAGCAACTATGAAGATTTCCCTGTGCTGACAAATGCACTTTTTATGAAAGGGATTTTGAATCCAAACAGGCCCGCACAACTTAATTCTATGGGGCTATTTCAAAGAATGGAAGCCCTTTAGCAATTACTTTTGGAAAGAATCCGTTTAGGCAAAGCTCAACATGTTTCAAAAGGGACAGATGTTCTGTTCAAAGTTAAAAGGCCTCAGGCGAAACAGTCTCTGTAGCAGTGTCTCTGTAAAGCTCTACTTTTGCATCTTTTACGTATGCTCTTTAAAATATACATGAATTATTTTTTCATTCCAAAAGCTGACCAAGTTATCTTAGGGTCTACTACGATGAAATTCCCAGTACACAGTAGCACAGCAGACATAAAAACACTTTCAAACACACACACAAGAACAACCACACAATTTTTTAAAAAATGTAATACATCTCCCCAAAACTCTACTTTTTGGGAATCTCCTCTCCCACAAGAAATGCTGTTTTAAAGAACAAACTCTTAGCACAATAGCTCACTGGATAAAAGGGCCCATGTTCTAATATTTCTCTAAAACTACTTCAAACAGAAGTAACGGAGTACGAAATAATGGAATTCCACAACTTTCCCTTTGAACAATTAGCATTTCTAATCACAGAATTCACACTGCTCAGTCTGGAGGTTGTTCACGTTGCTGGAACACACATAGTTTGAAGCACACCATTATGGAAAACATTTAAAAACCAGCACTGTACTTTTGAGAAGTGAATCAAGTACTCACCAGTAGATATGCTTTCTTCTTTTTATCCCCATGTTAAGACTTTCTGACTTTGCTTTTGAAAATAAAAACTTACAGCACTCCATAAAATGGCCACGCTGCTTAGTTAGCAAAACCAGGGTTAAAGAGACAGCGCATAATAATGATTTAAAGGAGAAACAACAACGAAATACTAATACTAATCATCAAAAGAACTGTTTGAAGAAATAGAGCAGCTTAAAATATCCATCCTGGCATCTTCAATCATGGAGCAACCCTGGAAGTTGGCTGCTGATTCTCTGAAGTTGTTGCAGTAAAAATGCTGCCACATTCTTGCTTTCTGCATGGTTTTTCAGCTACAGCCGATCAGAACAAGCTAGCAAACAACAGCTTCCCAAATGAAAGCTCGAAGTTCTTCTTCTGCAGTGAAATGAACCAAGTTTCGGTGCTAAAGAGTGAGTGACAGTATTGCCAGCCAATCAGGTTGTGTTTTTCAGGAAAAGCACCCCTTAATTCATTCAAAATTAGGTCATATGACACTATTTGAAATGCTATTGGCTTAGAATGAGCATAGTGTTTTAGCCTAATCAGGAAAAGGCCACCCATCTATGTCTTCATGGATTTAAGACATCCTTGATTATATTATATTCTGTGGATATTAAAAAAAATTAATGCAGACTTACCAGAGTTTCCCAACTATTAAAGGGACGGAGCTCTATTATTCTCTGAGCCTTTTTCTGAGAACACTGTGGAATCAAAGTGAGTTCACCAAGTGAGGCATCTTGTAGAAAGCTAAGTATTTTAGCTTTGTAACCATCCTCCATCACTTCATCACCACTGCTGTAGTCCCCATCAAGGGAGCTACCAGCCTCTGAAGCAGACTCGTATTCCAAATCTTGCGAGTCCTTTTTAGTACTCCAAATTTTTTTCTTTTTATCTTTTTTCCTGAAGCCATTCTGAGATTTTGTGGGTTTCTCTTTGAGCATCACATTAGTGTCATTTTGGGGATAATGGGTATTATTATTGGAGACTCCCTTTCCATTTGAAACTTCACTTTTGGAAGGATATTGTGTATCTGTACATACAACATAAAAAGAGATACAAAGAACTTAAGAGCTGGACAGTAAAAATTGTGGTGGTGGGAGTTGGACTGGAATGTATTAATACATATCTTTTCTTCACTCTGAAACGTTTTATCCTATATTTGGCAGTCTTTCCATGATCACACCATAGACACAGTTGCAACAGAACATTTTACAATTGCATCTAAAAGCTTAAATATCATTGTCAGTATCATACATAGTGGACATAAGTTCTAAAACCAGGAATAAATATTTGCTCCCCAAGCTCTGTATAAATCACACCTTGTTAAATCAGAGCAATAAGTACCCACTGTCTTCAAAATTAAGTTTATTAAAGTTAATGTCTTGTTCCCAAGGGAATTTGTTGACAGTTTAAAACACAACACATTATTTTGCACTTCTGTTTTAATAAAGTGATCACACAGCACTATTCAATAACAGCAAAACATGTTCCTGTATTAGTAATTAGTAATCCAAGCACCACCTACAGTTTTAAGTATTCCTACATTTTAAAGACATGTTACCTGTTGAGAAATATTTTCAGAAAGTAACACATATCTTTTTAATGCGTGTACTCTTTTCAGTTCTCCTTCTAGCATTATTTATTTAACTGTTTCTTGCTATTTTGTAATATTTCTCAGTAGTAATAAGTATTGTTTATAGACCACAGTTACAGAATTCAACTTTAGAGCAAGAATTTGCTGTCATAGTAAGTGGCCTTTGTATTTCAGCCTTGTTAAGGGAAGTCTAAGAATTTCACCATACAGTATGAATACATATTACAGACTTTTATAGAGGCAAATGGAATGCATTTAGCAGAATTTTAGCAGCACATTATTTAAATCAAGGAGTTGCAGCAATTAAATTAATCCACACAATACTTAAAACTGAAGTTAAAGGTGCAATCCTATGCATGTTTAGGCAGGAAATAGTCCTACAACTCCCAGAACTCCCCACCCAGTATGACTGCTTGGGAATGATGCAAGTTTAGGATTTTTTTTCTGTCTATGCATACATAAGATTGTTCCCTAAAGTAGTCTGCATGTTTGCAAATGAAATAACTAATGCAGTTCACTTGAGCATATCCAAGCCACATAAAGAACAGTGAAGGCAAGAATGCTTTTAAATGTGTATTTTTCAGATGCTTCTATACACAAATACATACTGCTTTTAAAACTGACGAGGCTTTGTAACATCATGACGTGTATGTGTGTATGTGTGTGTGTGTGTGTACATGAATGTGTGCGTGCGTGCGTAGTGGATGTTTCATATTATGCATCTCAGAGTCTTCAACAGTAACCATTGCTGCTGGGTAGAGCTAGGAGCTGCAGACTGTCCGACCACCCACGTAATAAGCTTCACTCATTTTGTATAAAAACATCTGGTGCTGTCTGGTTCTGGACATTAAATAGCACATTTCCAAGGTGAGGTTATTTCCCCTATAGCTACTGCAGAACTAAAATGCAGTAGCTGGAGCAGTTACAGCAGCTGCAGCAAAGTCTAAGGACTAGGAGTGGGTATTTTATCATTCCAATCAGTGCCTTCAATCAGTCACAACTGCCTAAAAATTAATAATCTATTTATCATAAGTTAAGTTTTCTGATGGTCAGTTGCCTCAGAGGCCAGTTGTTAGTCAGAAATACAAGATATACATACTTAAAATCAATAAATGTGCTCCAAAGTTTATATGTTTAATCTATGATTAATTTCTAGCTTCTCACATTCAAGATACACAAACCTATTCTCTTTCCCCAACACTTCTCAGTAAGCTATGTGCTTACTTTTTCAAGCTCTTGCCTATAAAGTAAAACATCTTAGTATAATGTAAGGTAGCAGAAGCTTATTCTGTTTTTCTAACAGGTGTACGTGTACGTATGGATTATGATAGCCAGTTCTGAGTGGCACCTTAGAAATTTTATGTTGTCAACATGCAGCCAGTCTTCTGTTGCCTCTAACATTGTACTTCCCATCCAAATGGCATGACATTTGCAGGCATTCTACCACCTACCCCTCTGAGGATATCAGACAGATTGGACAATGCTCCTCATTTCAGAGGCAATTAAAGCAGGCATGCATCCTATAAGCTTCCCAATGCGTTCAATCGGAGGCCCAGCTAAGACTATAACGACTACCCTGATGGATCAGATCAAAGGCTTATCTAGTGCAGCATGCTGATTCCTACAATAGCCTGTCAGATGCCTTGGGAAGCTCACAAGCAGGACATGAAGGAAACCAGTCCTCTCCCACTGTACTTCCCAAGCAACTGGTGTAGAGGCACACTGCCTCTGAACCTGGAAGGAAGCATACAGCCATCATGAATAGTAGCCACCGACAGCCTTAAGGTCCATGAGGCCATACGTCCGCTTGTAACTTACATGTGTTAAATCACATGTAACATTTTCATTCTACTACCCCTCAAGAATATCTGACCTGCCACATTTTAGACTGGAAAAACTCCCCACCATCACACACGAAAAAGACGGAGTAGATGTCATTTCTTTCGTTGACCTGAATTCAATACACTATAACCAAGCAGAGCTACCTTTTCACTGGTGTTGCAGCCTTTCTCATCTTCCAAAATGGCCAAGGTATTCTCATCGCTCATGAATTTGAAGCAGCAGCATAGCAGCATTTCTAGAAGTGAAGCCCTGGGCTGGACACAATGCCATGGTATTTTGTACTGGCAATTTCCCTTGCAGTATCGGTGTAGGATTTGGAGTGCCCTAAAGATTATTTGGGGCTATATATCCCATTCTGTATTTATATGCACATTGCCAAAAATGGCAATGGAGCACCATGCTTGCCAGTTTCTTATTCTACAACATGACACTAGGCCTTCTCATAAGGGACAGTCTCTCAGTTGTCTCAGTGTATCATTTGGGTGTGTTCCAAAGATGTTTGGTGCACACACCCAGTTCCTTATGCATTCGTATGCTATGTTGGCAATTAATGCCATGCGCTCAGCATGCAATGAAAAACTTACAGGATGCCAACCTTCTTTAATTGTCTCTTTTACAGGACCCTTTTCCTCATTTGATGCCCCAGGGTGGTGGTGGTGGTGGGGTTGTAGAATGCCTGGAAATGTCATGCTTTCTGTATAGAAAGTATCAGTGTAACAGGTAGAAGACCGGTTGTTTAAGTTAGAAAAGGTTGCTTCGCCTATCCAGATATCATAAAACTTCTGAGCTGCCACGGAGAACTGGCTGTTGTATGAAAACATAATCCATACATACACCTTAAAAAAAAGCACAGAGTGAGACTGCCATTTTACTTTATACTGACTTCAGGCCTGGTGCCCTTGGGTATCAGCCCAGGACTGGAATTAGAAATACATTTATTTGGAAACACCACAAATGACAATGGTGGTAGTAGTAGCAGTAAGTATGTGGAAGCTCTCTGGCAGAAAACGTAAGTGAAAACCTACTTAAATGGCAGCAGAAAGCGCCATCAAGATTGAATTGAAAATTAAGAAAGCAGTGCGTTTGAATGTCAAAAGAATGCCAAAATTTAGTAATGATCAAGGAACAGAGGATATGGTAGCACTGTGTATTAAGCACTTCAATCTAAATGGAGAATAAAGCAGACAAGGTCTGTGCCTGTACAGCGTCCAATCTAAATTACTTTAATAGTAATAATAGCAATAAATGGACATTAACAGAAAAGGTGGCTGGTTGAAATAACCAGAACACCTACACTGTTATATCAATCTTATAAATATCTGTGTGGGGAGGAGGAAACGCAGAAAACAACACAGGATGAGAGAAATCCATAGAAGCACTTTAAGAGTAGGTTCACATGATTGCAAGGGTAAAAGAAGCCTCTGCTGCGCCGGTTGTTCACATAATTATCTGCACTGCAGCATGCCTTGGTATGTCATCCAAAGCCAGTGAGCGCCACAGCGGGGGTGGCTTCATACCCACCCCATGACCCCAAATGCACGTTGTGTGTGTGTGTGTGGGGGGGGTATGACGCCACCATCGCTGCACCACATTCAGATGAGATGCTGAATTATGTAACAACCAGAACACGTGGGTTCTTTTACCCCCGTAATCATGTGAACTCAGCAAATAAGTTGCTTCTGCTCAAGAACTGGGACTTTTGAAGCTCTCCCTCCACACAGCAGCCTCACCCTTATCTCACCCCACTGCCCAAAAGTCATGTGTGAAGGTCAGGGAACATTTCGGAGAGGTATTTGACATAATGGCCCTGATCACAATTAATGAAAAAAAACCACATGGATGAACTGCTGGGTTCTTTAGCCTCTAAACAAAAGCCCAGGTTTGGATGTCACACTCTACAACTTACAAAACAGCTGATTATGGGTTGTGAAGTAACAGCAGAAGAGGTGGATGCCCTGCTGAATACCCCATCAGTTTTTAAACCAATGGGTTGTCATTACATGTGAACTAGGTTATGTGAGGGACTTCAAGCAAAAGCAGCAATTGGTGAATTCTCCTTACATGGAAGGGGCTTAGGTACACATATATGAGGCTCTTACCAAAGGTAAGAGATTGCATTATTAAAAAATAAATTACAGTATCTTTGCCCACATTAGCCAACAGTTCTCACTCAAGCCTTAGATGACTAATGGATACTCAGCTATAACTCCTCCACAAAATTATTGATGGTTAATGGTAATTTCCACATTAACATCAAATATAGACATTTTTCCCTATTTAAAATTATTCCCAAACAATACTTACAACAAGAAATGCAACACATTGGGACAAATAAAGCAAATTAGGACAGAAAAAAAGACTTATGCTTCTTAGGTGAATGATACATATTAACGAAAATGAAGTAATAGTTACCATCTTGATCTTCCATAAATACTTTTAAAGACTCCAGAGCTTCCTGATATATCCAGTTGTGTTCCCGAAGCACATCTCTCAGTTCCTAGTTAAGGAAAATATCACAAGAAATCCTGTATAGTCACAGAATTAATTACTTACAAATAGCAAAGTATTATCACATCTACACGAACGTACGTCTATGCACATTAAAACCAGGAAGAGAAACTTTAGGGATCTTTGCATTTACAGACACAATCTTTCAACTTGACAATAACTTTCCATTTTACTTCATAATGCAGAATGCTCACTGAATCTCGTACTGGGTTGCTCAAATATATACTAAAAGCAAACTCATCTCCAACTGCCAATTCTTACGTAGTCAAAAAGGTACCATCCAGACACAAAACAGCACCATGCATGCAGGTGCTGGTGGAATTATCAGCAGGCTTGTGGGAACCACAAGGTTTGCAGTCTTTAGAAAAAAAGCCCTAACTGGGTCGTAGTAACAAAGACAGACCAATGAGGACTGAGCATGCTCCATGGACACAGAATTCCATGTGGGGAGAATGGGGAATGAATTGTCGTGAAGCACCCTGCAAAAGGGCATGGCTGGCATGTACCTGGAATCGGAACGTTCCAGACTTTAACTTTCCATTGCATGTCCCATTTGCTTAAACTACTTGGATTTCAACCATTATGCCTTCTAACAATTCTTCCACCAAAAAAATAGCCAGGTAACAAATTATGCAAGACTACTTTCATAATGTAGCAAGAGCCTAAGGCAGAAAGAAGTCTATACCCTGCGACAGACCTTACACAACAGTTCTATGTATGCTTACTTGGGGAAAAGCCCCACTGAGTTTAACAAGGCTTGCTCCTAAGTAAGTGTGCATAAGATTGCAACCTTACTTAAGCAAAATGGGCAAGCCAAAAGCCACATGCTGGTTATGTTCTAATGTACTTCCAAGGGCCCAGAGCAACAGCAGCCAGACAGGAAGGGAATATACGCTTCACACTTCTTCATGGAAATACTTTCAAGCACTAGGGAGCCAAAGTCATAGAACTGACTGACTTTGTGCAAGTCCAAATGTATTCAAAAGGAGAAGCAGCTAATAACAGTAGCTAGAATATAGATCTATTTATCGTTTCTGAATAACGGTTAAATAAAACATACCTTTAATGTCAAACACAACATACCTCTTTATCCAAGCTGGGAAATTCTTTATGCAGTTTGCTTACCAAATTCTCACGCTTTTCCCACTGGTTTTCAGGACTTTGCAACTATGGTTCAAAAAGGTTCTATTTATTTAACTGCGATTTTACTATACTAATTAAAATACTACTAAGTAGAAAAACATAGTCCTACAAATCTGACATATACTTTCCCCTTGAACAAAATAATAATAATAATAATGATGATGATAATAATATACAATTGTGTCGCCAGATATAACTGACCTTTTATGTTCAGCAGCTGCAACTGTGTAGCCAGATATGGCTTAAGTTCTATGGACTGTATCCAAGTATTCCCTTCCTCCAACCAGAAGTAGTAAGTATTGCAAATATTAATGCCATTAATATTTTCTCAGCACATCTCAGGTTTGATTACGCTGTCTTTGTACTCAGAATTAGTTCACAAAGTGAAAACAGATGGAAAATCTTAACAAATTATTCAATGAAATCTATTGAATATATTTCTGAATCTCAATGGGGCGCTGATTCTAGTTCCTCAAGCAAGACCTACCACTTGCTTGAGGAACAGATTGGCCCCACTGAATGCTGCCCCTTATACTAAAACAATTGAATCTCCCAACACCAAAAAACAGCCTTAGTTAATAAGAGCTTAGCCTTCCCCCTGGGTGCCCACCAACCTCACTTGTACAGGAGGTGGGACAAATAACAGTGCATCAGATGAAAAATGTAGGCTGCAGCAGGTTCATATGGGCAGAGGTGATATCTCAGATATCTGGGCCCCAAGCAAAATTCTACTCTTAGTTTCAAGTATGTAAAGAAGGCATGACCATCTACTTACAGGATCAAGCCTTTTCTTTTTTGTACTTTGGTCATCATTATCTTCAGGACCATCTGTATCGCTTTCCTCAAGCCTCCTCTTTCGAGATCCACCTTTTAAAATAAAAAGGATATATAAAAAATACAATTGGAAACTATTTTTAGTCTACTATTAAAGTACTTTACGGTATTTAAGTTATTTCTGGTAATTAATCAAAATAGTTATTCGTCATGTTTATTATACAAGCAGATAACGCAGAACAGAATCCCATTAACAAACAAGTCTCGTGATCTTCCCCATCAAAATGAAAGACCTAAAAATGCTGACCGGTCTTATCCCCACACATTTTAGAAATCCAACACTTATTTTCTATACATGTGCCGGTTATAGAGATATAAATTTATCTTTGTCCTAATGTAGCATATTAACACTTCAAGTCCATTTCATGCTCTCCCATTACATAAGTTAGTGCTTACAAGGATATGAAGAGACATATCTACATACGGCCCCATCTTACATCTGCTGCACCAGCAAGCAAGCAGTTAACAATTTCTGAATCAGCCCATCATAAATATGATGTTGCATCGGATTTCAGCAAGGCTATGCTGCAGTCTTAATATCTGAAAATAGGGCCATTCCGCACACTGTTGGCTGAATATCCAACACCTTTGCACATTTTTAGAGGCTGAGTAAAGACATTAACCACAATCCAGAATACTGCATGATTTCATTATGTTGTGTATTTTAGATTATTTGACATCCACTATATTAGGGTTTTTTGTTATGGCACAGCAACCCTCCAACTTGTCAGCATTAAATTATAAGTCACTTCTGAAATCCAAGGGACTCATGGTACTACAATGTTATAACGTATAAGTCAAACTGTGTGCATGCAACCTCTTGATATGTGTAAATGGCTTAGCTGGATCTCAGCAATAGCTGGATTCTCAAGTGAGAGCTATACTTTATAATTCACTTAGGTTTCAATCTTACGTACAATCCTATGTACATTTACCTGGGAGTAAGCCCCACTGAACACACTGGGGCTAATTTTTTGAGTAAACATACCTAGGATTGCTCTGTTAGTGGTGTTAATCAGTAACACTTTTTATGCATACCAACTATATACTAAATGGTATATTACTATATATTAATAACTATCAAGGAAATGACAACATAATTCAAGCAATAAACATAATATAAAAATATTTCATAGAAGAAATTTGATGCAACTAAAAACTGTTTAAATCAGTGGTTCCCAAAGTGGGCGGTACTGCCCCCTTGGGGGCGGTGGGATTGCATAGGGGGGCGTTAAGAGGGAAAGGGGCGGCAGGGGGGCGCTTGAGGTGGACTCTCCAGAAGGTCCTAAAACCCAGGAAACGAGCAGGAAAGAGCGGCAAATTCAGCTGCTCTCCCCACACTGCCCCTGCTCAGGAAGGACTTTCTCACTCATGCAGCTGCTCTCTCCTCCTATCTCAAGCCCACAGGAGGCAGCAGAGCAGGAAACAGCAGCGAATTCAGCTGCTCTGCCCACTCTTCTCCTGCCTAGGAGGGTCCAGGGCTTCTTTCCTGCTGGAGCCACCGCAGCCCGCTCGCTTGCTCCCTCCCACTTGGCCAGAGCTGCTCCCTACTACAAGCTGCCCCAGCAGACCTCTCGTGATAGTTGCTGCACAAGGCAGGAGCAGCAGCCCTGCAGCAGAGAGGAAGGAGCACGTGGAGGTTGGTGGGCGGCAGAGCAGCTGCCAAGAACAGCGGCCAGCCAGCTGGGTGGGTGGGGAGCAGGACTGCTTGTGCTGCTGCAAGGTATCACCAGGCTCCCTTCCCCCATCAGGAGTTCCAGATTGGGGCCACCTCCCCTCTGAGCTGCTGCCCTCCTGTCCTAATCAGCCTGGCAGCTATTGTGAGGCTTGGGGGGAGGGGGGGTTGGAGAGAGAGAGAGATGCTGTGTGGCTGTTCCCACCCCACAAAAAATCTGGACTACAACAGGATTGGAAGAGAGAGAAAAAGGGGGAGGGAGAGAGAATTGCAATTCCCCAGGTCCTTCCTGGCTAAAGAAGATTCAGCAGCACCTTTTTCCAGGATGCTTGCGGAAACAATTCCTATCTGCCCTTGCTTATTTCAGGGTGTCCAACCCCCTTTTTTCAAGCGTTCTTTTGGTAAACATAGTATCTGTGTATCTTCTGGCACCATAAAAACAGAGCTGCAGCACAATCCTAAGTATGTCTACTCAGAAGTAAGCCCCACTGAGATCAACAGAACTTACTCTGAGGTAAATGTGCATAGGATTCAGCCTGAAAACAAACAGAGGTTGAAGAAAAGACAGGAGAAAATGAATTGTAGAAATGGAATAGCAAGGTAACTGTGGGATATTTAACCATATTTAAAGACAATAAGTACAGTAAAATTAGTGCCCCTCTACTTCAGTCCCAGCCAGGTTTTCCATAGGAAAACTCTGTACCACGTGGCAGATAATTATTTTTAAATTTTAATTAAAATACATTATATTTTCCTATAACAAAATGGTGCTTACTCTTAAGTAAGTGTGTTCCACTGAAGAAGGAAATCCTATTTGAGTCCTGTATTCATGCTAGTGTGACATGATAAGTTAAAGGCACAATTTTATGCATGTTTAGACAGAAAAAAGTCCTTCAAGCTCCTAGAATCCCTTCTAAATGGGAAGCACCTGCCCCAGGCTTGCCGAGGGAAGGAGGGGGAAAAAAGAGCGAACGCCTCTGTTTGCAGCCAGTATGCGGGGCACACCAATTGGATTTTTTTATTATTTATTTATTTATTTAGAATATTTATATACAGCTCCTCATTGAAAAAATTTCAGAGCGGTGTACAAGGTAAAATGAAAATAAAAACAGAAAAAAAAACAGGAAAAAAAATTTGAATAAAGTATTCAATTAATTGTTACTGTCTTCCTTAGCGGATCGTTGAAAACCGCTATTCTGAATAATGATTTTTATAGTGTAGGGTAGGGGGCGCTGGACATGAGTTTGTGGAACCAAGGGGGCGGTTACCTGAAAAAGTTTGGGAACCACTGGTTTAAATTAACACTTCAGATTACTCAAGCAGTCAAAAATAGATAAATTTACCTTTTAAAACTGTCCAATAAACTATAGCCTTAAAAACAAAATAACGCACTGACTGAAAAACAGGTGTTCAGCAATTCTTCTGCCTTTTAAAATGTGCCCAGAGTCAGAGGCATCATTACATTATGTTCAGGCATGTTTATTCTTGTCCAACATTTTATACATAGGAACACCCACTGTAATATTTGCCACAAATCTTTGCTGTCGCAGAGATGATACTCATGTGACAGACTATAAGCAAGATCTGAAATTTTAGTTGTAGAAAAACAAGAACTTGTCTGAAGAAGAAAAAGTCAAGTGTTGAAACTAAAAAATACAACACATTCTGGAACATTTACAAGATGTATCGTTGAAATGACTCATACCCAAAACTTCAGTAGTTTACTAGGGTTGCAATACTATGTACACTTTCCCAGGAGTAAGCCCCATTTAACACAGTGAAACTTACTTCTGAGTTAATATGCATAGGATTGTGTTGTGGTTCCCTTTAATTTCAGAAGAAATTACTTCCACATAGAGGATCACTACATATTTGTATCTGCTCAGCTGTGGGATCCCTGGGTCCTGTTGCCATACGTAGCATTCAAAATAAGCTTTATAATTCAGAGCAAATGAAGTAAAAAAAGAAAAGGAAAAACAAACAAACACACAACCAATATTCATATAAACACATGAAAAACCACGCAAAGGAATAAACTGGAGGCAGAATCACCACGGCTGAACATATCTGAATTTAGGATGATAAGGCGAAAGAGAATCTGCAATGTGACATTTGCAAAATTGGATTAAATGCTTTAAAAGATATAGGGAAGCACTGCATCAAACACATGGATACAATATCACATTGGATAATAGAACTGCTGCAGTTCTAAGCCAATGAATTTTTATTTTATTTGAGATGAAGTGCTCAGCTCGCTCCGTAATCCAGCCTTTTATGTTAAAAAGGACACTGGAAAAATAGCCCATAATTTGTGTTAATATTTCATTGATTAAAATTATAATCGAAATGCACAGAGGGCACAGAAGCAAGCGCTCTGGTCTGCTTTTTATTCCTCTGACCAAAAGCGTTACTAGTAGCACGCTTTCACAGGCTCCAGTGCCAAGGTCTCATACCTCGCAGGGGGAACTCTTATTAGAAAAGGATGATAAGGGGAAAGGTATTTAAGAGTGCCCTGCCCCAATTGGGGCTTGTGTTACATCATATTGCCTCCTCTAAACCTTTGCATTTAAAAGTGCTTTGATTTGTTTCTTTATAGATTTGTACAGACAGAAATGAGGGGTGTGGTGGGGTGGGGACGACAAAACCGCGACGCCAGGCCACGCATTCTGCGGTCTCAGGATCATCCCAAGACAATGGAAAAATCGGAATAAAACTGTAGAGCGATATCCTGGGGCAAGGGAGGGATCATCCCTCCCTGCTCCCGGACGCAGGGGCTGTCCAAGAGACCTGCTGAAGACTGTCCCTATAGAGGCTTTTCCTCCCTCCAGTGCCACCCTCACCAGCCACTCCAGCAGGCTGTACTGAGATAGATGCAGGGAAAGCAGGGCCATTCCCACCCCTCTTCATTCCTTTTTCCTTGTGTATTGTGTCATTTTAGATTGTAAGCCTGCAGACAGGGACCATCTTGTTTTACTGATTACATATAAGCTGCCCCTGGGAGCCTTTCTGGCAGAAGAATGGGATAAATAAATACTCTAAATAAATAAAATCTATCACCCAACTGTGGGCATGGCATCCTGGGGTGATATTCTGGGGATCGCCCCAGAATCATCCCTGTGCGTCCACATGACGCACAAGGGATCCCGGGAGCAGGGAGGGATGATCCCTCCCTTGCCCCAGGATATCGCTCTACAGTTTTATTCCGATTTTTCCATTGTCTTGGGATGATCCTGAGACCGCAGAATGCGTGGCCTGGCGTCGCAGTTTTGTCCCGGCTCCTCGCGAGTAACCATGAGGACCCGGAGCTCCTCAGGAGCTCTGTGCCCATCAGGGGTGGGGTGGGGGGAGTGGGAGGGTTTTTTTTTTAAAAAAAAAACTTACCTTTTTTGTAGGAGTGCTCCTGCGCTCTTTTCAAATTGAAAAACAAAATGGCGGCCATGACGTCCTCTTCCTCCTGGGACGTCACAGGCTACATGTAGATGAGGGTGACGATCTTGCGATCATAAAATCGCGAGATTGTTGCCCTCCACCCCCCTTGTCTAGACATGCCCTGTTATCATACAGTGACAGGTTGTTCCTAGAAATAACTTCTAATCCTGTTTGTAGTTCTTGGCAAAATATCCCTCCAGCTTGGTTCTCTGCTGCTATCCTGAGCTGCATATCATTCATACCATTTCTTGTGTTTCAACTGCTTCAACTTCCATTCATCTTCCTTCTACTGTTGAGTATTTGATACTCTATATTTATTAGTTGCTTGCTGTTCAACTTTTGTTTTCAATAAAGTTAAAGTTTGATTTACATGAAAATGTGGATTGGATATAAATTTACATAGCTGCCTGGATAGATGCACATTCCAACCTGTGTGGAAGCGAGAACACAGAGATATTCCTAAATGTCTTGACTCCATTCCCAACTATTTCTCTGTCATCTCTGTTGTGTCTATTTTTAAGAATGTAAGTCTCCTGGAATAGGGAACTGTCCTTTCATTCTTTGTAAAGAAAGGCATAGCAACAAAGGCCTTGTAATTCCTAATACTTCAATGTACTCTTGTTTAGCTAAGGACTTCTTTGGAAGCGAAGTTACATCGAACACCCTGGTTGAAAAAGAAATCATTAACAGAAAAAGACTGTATACCTTCTTCAACCAACTTCAGGCCAGCAGCTATAGCTTCATCCATTGTATCAGTAGATTCTATCAGCTAGAGAGAGAAAACAAAATAAGCCAAATATTTTCTGTGTCACTTTATATTCTTGCATGGACAATGGCAGTAACAATACTTAACATTTATATGCTGCTTTGAATGTTTTCCATTTAAGTTGATGTTTATTTAAACCGTTATTTTATTATGTTTTTAAATCATTTTTGTGAGGCACCTGGGGCGGGGGAATTTGTGGGACAGAAAGACAAGGTATAAATATTTTAACCAACAAATACATAAACCATGAAAGGTAGATAGCACAGGAGTCTCACTTGCTAACCTATTATATGGATATAGGAGTTGGCTGATGCATTCAGGTAGATGCAGGATTTGTAACAGGGATTTCCTAGAGCATGGGTCGGTATTAATCACTGCGCTACAGTAATGATGTAGTGTATGTGTATAAGGAGCTTTCTTCAAATTGTATACTAACACTGCTCAAGAAGACTAAACAAACCAATCTGCATACTATTACTAGATTTTTGTGAGTGAGATTTACCTTCCAAATGTACAAGAGGCCTATATATAGATGCTCACTTAAAACTGTTAATAATTCAAAATTATATTACTGTACTTTTAATAATTCCTGGTCACTTTTTTGTGGAAAGAGTTCCTTTAGTGTTTGGAGTTTGCAATAGTTCAGATCCTCCTCCTCCTCCTCCTCTTCCTCTTCCTTTGTAGGGTTTGAAGGTTGTGCCGGTCCATTTCTATGTAGAGACTGTGATGGTTTATCTTCAACCTCTTCACTATCAGAAGGTTCAGAGCTGTCATGTGTGAACATAAAAATATGAAGGCCATTTTAGTTTAGAGTTGTAAAATAGAATTTTCAAAAACTGGAGTAACACCTGTAGGAATATAACTTTTAGAAACCAATTGTCCTGTCAACAGTCAAATTTTCAGGAGAGCAAGTACTCAACTCTGGCCATTTCATAAGCTCTTATCACACAGAAAAGTTGTTTATATGGTATGTTTTTCCCCCTACCCACCCTGAAAGGGAACTGTAAAAACAAACAAGGAAACACAATGTATCACTAAAATTGGAACACACACACACACACACACACACACGAAGTGACACAGGAGCAAAAAACAAAAGCAAAAACCATGAATTGATGTTAACAAGCCCAGAATTACGTTTAAAACATCCTCAAAATCATGTCAGAATATGGAGCTGTATTGTACAGTGTACTGGACCATTGTTTTAAATTTTGTGTATCCCAGCCATTCTGGCTTTTAATATTGCATCTATATTCATGATGCTTCTTGCCTTATATATATGGCTGGCTCATTCTGTTGCTGTTTTAATTATGGTTTGGAACACTGATTTGTTTTCTTTGGCTTTTAGCTGAAATATTTTATTGTATGTGCTGTTTTGTTTTACATTTTAGATTGTTTTTTTAATTAGCTCACTCTTAAACTTGTTTTAAACCACATTATGATTTTGTGAATTTGTTATGGTGATACTGAATTGTATGTTTCCCATTGTAACCTGCCTTGAAAGGTGGCTAAGAAATCATAAAATAAAATAAAAACCTTATAGAGGAACAGCCAAGGCCATCTGAATTGCGTTAGTTGTATAGCATTAACAACAATGATTCCTAGGTAACACATGCCTCATGCATAAATTGGTCATGTCTTCCATTGTAGACTGAGAACACTCTGCAGATCAATGAAGCGGCTGGTTCTGTGGGCTGACAATTTCCCCATCAGCTATCCTGAATCCATCTTCAACCTCTTCTGACCCTCTCCTGGGCTATGTCACCAACAGCCATTCATCTCTTGCCCTCATATCTCTACTACATAGTTGTACCTTTGTCTGCATTTTTTAAAAAAATTTAAGAGCCTTTGGGAGCCAATCCTGACTGGAAAATGTGGGAGGGGAGTATGGCACTAAATGCCCTTGAGTCATATGACAACACTGGTCATACATAAAGGTTTTAGGCAATCCAGGGTCATTCTCTGAGCCACGAAAATGGAATGGGGCTATATTTGCAAATGATATCCACAAATGCTGCTAGCTGTCAATGAAATGGGGGTGAAAGTACCCATTTTTTTATTTACAAAAATCTGTCCTCCTGCACACCTGGAAGTTACTGTCTACTTATAAAGCCTGCTAAATAGGAAAAAGGCAGTGAACACACCATGATGGAATAGGGACAGACTGAGAAATATTCTCTCTCTCTCTCTCTGTTACTGGGTTCAGAAAACACAACAACCAATGGTGTTCAAATAGTCGATGGTTGGTTATTTAACCCACAGAGGGTTATCATGTTGTGAGGCAGGAGTTTTTTTTTAACCAACAGTAGGTTATTTGACTGAAATAACACATGCAAATAATCAATGCTGTGCAGAGTTGGCTATTTGAACCACCATTGGTTATTGTGTTCTGTGGAGGGCACCTTTGGTTATTTCCATGGCCACCTTTGGTTATTTCATCAGCCACACAGTCGCAAGGCAAGAGCGGTCAAAATGGTGACTGCAGCTCTAGTCTAGCTGGCAGGATAGATTTTTGGCAGCAATGACTGATGGGATACTAGTGGGAGGACTGAGGTGGGGAGAGAGGGTGGGGGATGAGTGAGTCAACTCAACGTGGATTAATAATCAACTCCTTGCTGATCCTAATCCACCCCATGGTTGATTACTACCATGTTGTGTGGGGAGTACCCCATAGATAAACAACTATTGTGTTGTCTGAACACAGCCTGTATCTCATGACCACAGTAAATATTTAAGAGCAGAAGACACTGAAACACAGCTAGAAACAAACAGGAATAAGAAGCTTCTTGCCAACATTAACTAGTTTACATGCTTAAGCAAGAGGGGTTTTGTTGAGGTTTTGTTTTGCAACATCTGAAGACAGTGAAATGCAGGAGAACTTTTTAACAGAAGGTGTTAAATCCATGTCAATTTGCCTTAAATTTGCCTTGGGAAAAAGGATTAAATATTTGCGTTAATTGCATAGGCAAGTAGAAGTTCCAAAACCCTATTCATTTCTCTGAAAAGTTAATTTTCAAGACATTATCTCCTAAATCTTTTATAAAATGGAATACTTGAGGGCATGTTAAAGTGCATATCTAATTACCAAGTTGTCATTTATATTTTTTTCTTGAAGATGTTATGTAACTAATGAGCATAAAGTATTAGCACATTCAAAATAAAGCAAAGACGTTTAATTTATCATATAAACAAGTATTCTTTTGAGAATTTATTTTATGATTTTGGAAAATAATTTTATAACAAAAGACAGATTTAAAATTCAGAATGTTGAAGATATACATCTATAATTTGGAGATATTTTAAAATGGATGATTATTTCAATCTCAAATTTTCCACTTTACTTTCAACAGTATGGGGTGTATAAAGGATGAGTGGCACAGAGCAATGCTGCTATGACTAAGAACATTACATTACGATACCATAAAACATTCTTGCATTCTTGTCAATATTTGTATTTATTTATTTATTACATTTCAATGCTGCCCAATAGTTGGAATATATGCTATTTGGCCTAAATCTTGGGCTAGGAAAATGAGAAGTATAATGAAAATGAAGGGCTGCATTTATTTATATCCTGCCTTTTCATATAATGTTCATGACTTAGGAGTCAGATTCGTCCCTTCTGTTCAAGCATAAATGCAAAGAATGGGCCCTAGAAACTTTCATTCTCACTTTTCCCTTGCCACTTTGCACAGTTGTAAAGGCAGAATTGAGAGTGTTACAGGAACCCCATCTTCTTTCGAAGCCAGAGAACACTGTGCCCCCTTCCCTCACCTGCTTCTGATCTGAGCTATTCAGATCGGAAGCAGATGTCAGTGGAGATTACTCATTGCACTTGCCTATCTCTGCAAGGAGTGCATCCCTTCTAAAGGTAATCTCTGCTTCTGATGCAGAAGTTCCTGAATTTCAAGTGGTTGGCAGTATGGTTTATTCTCTATTTTTTTCTTTTCTAGGGATAAGTGTGTATGTGAAGAGATGAACACATAGAACAAGCTTTCTAACCACCTTCAACTTCTGATCCAGGGACTGCTGCATCAAAGGCATGCAGCAGTAACCACAAGAAAGTTCAAACAGAAGGGTCTATAACACATATTTTGTATGCATCAAGGTCAAATATTCAAGTTCTACCACCTCCAGTTAAAAGGTTCTCAGGTAGCAGAACTGGGAAAGACCTATGCCTGAAGCTCTGGTGAGCCCTCCTGATTATGACAGGCAATGGTGAGCATAAGTAAGAAAAAAGAAGACAATTTCTTACATAAGAAAGAAAAAGAGGGCAATTTAAATAAAGTTTCCTATTGAGACTTCATATATTTCCTAAACAATGGTGCAAATCTGACCATGTAGATTTACAACTACAGTATTATCTACACTGTTTCATTCTTTCAACCACGATTTTCATATATTTGTTGCACTGCACATGGTTCTTGCTTTTTAACCTATAGATGGAATGTCTTGAAAGTATTCCCAAATAGGGTCTTTCTTACAACCTGTAGACACTATATATATATATATATATATATATATATATATATATGAATGAGAATATAGGAAGAGGAGCTCTAGATTAAGTTGTCTTCTATTTTTCGGTATTTCTTTTTTCTGCTTCACTCTGCCTTGCCTCATCCCCGCAAAACTAAGCTAGAAAGTAGTACTATGAGGTAGAATAATTCATTATATGGCGATATCCCCCACAGAGTTATTTTACACACAAGAAATGGTTCCTGATGTTGTTGACATCCTGAGAGGTACAATGACCAAACAGCAATAAAGTTAAGGCTGCATCTTACAGTTGATTTCAATGGATATTCCCTCCGTCTTGGCATGCATGTATATGTGAGATACAGACATATAAAAAATACACACACACACAGGTTGAACATTCTCAGAGATGCGCTTCTCCATAAACACTTAGTGCCTCTACAGCTGAACAGGAATTTGACCAAGACCCACACTCCATCCGGTGGCTCTCACAAACTTACCGATTAAAAGGCTTTAGTTTACTTAGAAGTCTCATGGTGTTCTATGAGGCTTACCTCCAGGTAAGGGGGTATATGATTGCGATCTTATTGTTTTATGCTATAAATTCAGTACTGGGAAGGAAACATTCAGAAACATGAACTTAATGGCTCAATTCAGACAACTGTTGCTTAAATAGTCCCCCATTGACTAATGTGTCATCTTTCGGGGGGGAAAGCACACACTAGTTATTTTCCAGAAATAACCAACGGTTTGCAGAGTTGACTATCTGCACAACTGTTGACTATCGTGTTGTATGGATTATTTCCCGTGCTTACAGAGTCACGAGGCAAGAGTGGCAGAAACCGCTGCCGCTCCTGCCTAGCGCATGTGGCATGGAAAATAAACCCGTTGTGGAAAGCACTTGGGGAGCTGCCAATCGTGCCATCCCTTGGTGGGGTGGAGTGATTGGGGGCTCCCCACGTGCTTCCTGGGATGAGGACATGCCATCCCTGCATGGGGTGCCACTGATCGCAGGGCCCCACATGTTCCCAGGGATGTGCATGTCTCTTGCCCCCACCCCACTGTGGGGTGGGGGCAAGGAGCTCCTGTGGGGTGGGGGCAAGGAGCTCCTTCTATCCCCTCGAGCCAGTCCCCAAATGGATCGCAGGGCGGGGTGGGGGGAGGGGAAAGGATGTCTCTTGCGGCTGAACATGTAATGTCAATGGGAGAAATCCATCCGATGACGTTGCTATAGCTGCCCACTTCCCTGTTATGGCCCCGACAGAGAAGGATGTGTCGCCACCGAGCCATAAGATCCCAACAGGAATGATGTCGCTTGGCGCTGACGCATCCTTTGCAGGTGGATGGATCCCATGCCCTGACACATGAGGAGACCATTCTGCAGCCTCTTGCTTCTGCGGCGAGGGTGGTGCATGTTCCTCCATGCATGTGTGCCACAGAAGCAAGAAGCTACAGAATGGTCTCCTTGTGTGTCAGGGCACGGGCTCCATCCACCAGTGAAGGACGTGTCAGCACTGAGCTGCATCCCCATTGCCTCTCCCTCCGTGGATACCACAGAGAGAACTGGCAGGCGCATTGCTTCCAATGACAGGGGAGGCGATGTGCCTGCTGGAGCAACGACACATTGATTCCACCTCCTGTCAGGAGGTGCGATGCCTCCGCCACCGCTTCTTTCTCCAGCAATGGCCATGTTGCATGGCCATCACTGGAGAAAGAAGCGGCAGTGGAGCCATCGCTCCTCCTGACAGGAGGTGGATAAATGTGCTGGCTCTGCCGTTGCTCCGGCTACAGCCGCAGCATGCCTTCATCTCTCCTCCCCACTCTGCCCCTCCCCACGGAATGGTGGTGCCCTGATAAGGTAAGCAGGAACCAGCGGAGTGTGAATATTCTTCTGCACAGAGCACTACTTCCGTGTCGTCGAAGCGCGGCACGCAAATAGTCATCCGTGGAATGGACTATTCACACTCCATGGATTAAAGTGTCATCCAAATGCACCCAGTATCACCTCACAAATACAATTTGGGAATCCAGTTTGATTGCCAAATTCAAAATGAGCAGGCATTACAAAAGGAGTAATAAACACTTACATTATAATCACATCCTTCCTGGGAGCAGTGAGTTGCTTTGCAGGGGAGTGTTTTGGTGGCTCTTCCTCTTCTTCACTTTCTGATGATAATTCAATAACATCTTTCCGAAACTTAAAGTAAGACAATTGCGTCGTCCTCTTTGCTTCAGGGGTTTCTGGAACACTGGAGTCATCTTTGAAAGCATTTTAAAGGAGAAGAAATACATCACACATAAACATAAATGTCTTACTCTAACTGATGTTTCACCAGACAAAACCATGCTAAATTAACATGAAGTGTGTTTTTATTGTTTCTTTTGCGTTTGAATTGTTTAATTAAACATTCTGCAATTTCAGGTATTTGTTATATACATATACACTGTTTGAGAACACGTGTGTTATAAAGTGGCATGAAAATGTGGTGAATTACTAAAAATCTGGTCCTAATTGTGGCATTTTGAAAGCTTCAGTTTACATTTTTTTTTAAAGTCACCGAACCCAAAGGCAAAAAAAATATTGAACACAGATATTGAGCCATGTGTAAGTTCAGAAACTAGTGTGTGCCTGTAAAGCTCTTCTGGCATCAGAGGGCAGAGCCTCAGTGTCCTTCCTCACTCCTACTTTAAATGTCTGGCAGCAGGAAAGGGGACAGGGAAAGAAGTGAAAAGATAATGGTTTCCCCACTGTGTAGAACCTAAACAAAAACAAATAGCAATCTATAGCTCCTTTCAGGACTAGAAATATTCTGACCCTGGAGGCATGCAAGGCTAAAAAGAAAAGACAGCAGCACACAGGAGAACAGCAGCTGCAGAATGGGACTGCTGCCTGACAAAAGTTTACTGGAAATAAATTTAAAATCTGAAAGTGCTCAAGAGATGCTTAATGGAAACCTCAATAAATCTTGAGCATTTATAACCTCAAGCAACCTACTGACACTGAAAACTACTACACAGCGTGAACTTCGAAGCTGGGAGATGTGACATGCCCCCTGAGTTTTAGACAAAGTTTATTGCCAAGTGGTAGCAAGGGCATACAATTGAAGAGATTACTGAAGAGGGAGGGGGGATATAAATCAAGAAAGAACTTGCAACTTGGGAGTGCAGGAGATTTTGAAATTTAAATTATGAGCT
This sequence comes from Elgaria multicarinata webbii, assembly GCF_023053635.1. Classification (NCBI taxonomy): domain Eukaryota; kingdom Metazoa; phylum Chordata; class Lepidosauria; order Squamata; family Anguidae; genus Elgaria; species Elgaria multicarinata. The sequence continues at coordinate 22,527,716 of NC_086180.1, read as the reverse complement.
CAGAAACAGCTGTATTTAGTTGTAAAACGAGGTTATCATGATTTAATAATCAGGCCATGGGACCACATGTTCCTTCCACTCTCACTATTCAATGGCTCACTTGACCATAGAATCATAGAACAGCAGAGTTAGAAGGTGCCTACAAGGCCATCTAATCCAACCCCCTGCTCAATGCAGGAATCCACCCTAAAGCATCCCTGACAGATGGTTGTCCAGCTGCCTCTTGAATGCCTCTAGTGTGGGAGGGCCCACAACCTCCCTAGGTAACTGATTCCACCGTCGCACTGCTCTAACAGTCAGGAAGTTTTTCCTGATGTCCAGCTGGAATCTGGCTTCCTTTAACTTGAGCCCGTTATCATCAAGCTTGATTAAAGCTATGCTAAATGCAGCTTAGGAGCACCTGCATTGGAGTACCCAATAAACCAGGGTTAAGCAACAGCCAGCCATCAAGCTGTTTCACTAGTTTGTTTAAAATTCAATAAGACATCATGCTTCATATAATAGATTAAAACAATTATTCCAAGCAAATCCCCCAAATATATATGTTTGGAATTAAGGCTACTTTGGTTATTCAGAGGAAATAGACAGGAAGCAGAAAATAGGGATTTGAATCAGCTGCGGAGCATAGCTGCTGTGTTATGTATGGGTAGGGGAAGTCTGAAAAGCCTTCTATAGGCTTTTGGACTGTGGCTGGTTAAAAAAAAAGACTGAAAGAACCACCAGAAGGCAGATGGGAAGATAAAATACCAGTTGTTTTGTCACATTAACAGAAAGTAGTACAGCAAATAAGAACTGCTACGCCATGTACGGTGACGTACTATAAATTACAGAACAAATCACACCACTTAAACTATAAATCAACAAGAATAATATCTGGGGAAGTTTGCATGTAGAAAGGTCTTGCCTGATCCAGTTGTGCTGATCACTCAAAAAAAAAAAAAAGTGTCAGACTGGGAGTTGGGAGATCCAGGTTCTAGTCCCCACTTGGTCATGGAAACCTACTGGGTGACTTTGGGCCTGTCACAGACTCTCAGCTAATTGGACTTTGCATTCATCTAGAAAGCTGAAGCATAAATGGCTTGTTTGGATTTATAATGGGTTGCTTGTTTATTTATTACAGTGTTTACTGATTATATATTTAGTAATAAATAAACAAGCAACCCATTATAAATTCAATGCTTCAGCTTTCTAGATGAATGCAAATTTGACAGACCATTGGTCCAATTAGCTGAGTATTTTATACTTTAGTACAATACTTTCCAAGGATTAATACAGAAGTCTTTCCTGCCCCACTGCCTTTTAGGTAGAGATCCTTTTAAGTGGAGATGCGTGAATGGATCCCATGATCTTCTATGTGTAAAGAGTATGCTTTACCACCACTCCCTTTCAAAACAGAGTCAGCATACTAAGTTTTATCTGAAAACATAAAATTAAACAGTTCTGTTAGATGTTGTCCCAAAAAATGGTGGTGTGTGTTTCACGGGATACTACAGCATCAGTGTTTGTTAACCACCTGGTGGGGAAACAAAATTTTAAAAGGTAGGGTAAAAAACTGCGTAAATAAACAAAAATGTTTATATCTATTAAAGATTCTTATTCGTTCCAAAGATGGTATTTATTTTATTTATTTATTGCATTTAAATCCCACCTTTTTTCCTCCAAGGAACTCAAGGCAGCATACAAAATCCTCCTCCTCTCCATTTTATCCTCACAAGAACAACTCTGTGAGGTAGGTTGGGCTGAGAGTCTGTGACTGGCCCAAAGTCACCCAGTGAGTTTCCATGGGTGAGTGGGGACTAGAACCTGGATCTCCCAACTCCCAGTCTGACACTTTAGCCACTACACCACACTGGCCCATAGTTCCCTGGTTTGGACAAAGGAGGAAACTATGGTAAATTGGAAACATCTGAATTTCATTCAGACATATGAAAATATGATTGTCCAAATGCAGACAATGGAGAACCCTTGTTGGTATAGTTTGAAATGAAGCTGAAACTTTTTTATGACATTGGCTGAATCAAGGATTAAACTAGATAAGGTCTCACTTGGAAGTGAGGAGCAGACAAGCTTTATTTTCTTTATTAAATTGATATCTCGACTTTCCACTATAATAGCTCTCAAGGCAGCTAGCAATAACATACAAAAAAAACACACACAAAACCCTGAATGACATTCAAACTCATCAATTAAATACACATTCAATAAAACAGAAATAAAAAGACAAGTAAAAGAACATCAAAAAGGAAGAAATAGCAGCACCCACCAGCTTAAAAACCCACAGGCAGCAAGTTCATTAAGGGAACTTTTAACCCTAGCAATAGTGCTTTATGGCATCAGGGGATCCAATGATTCGCACCCAAAACACGTTATGTACTTGAGCTGCAGAGATTTTAGGCAAGCCTGTTTTGTCTTAAATTATCTCCTAATCCTGGTTTGCCAACTAATACAGGAGCCTACAATACCTGCCCTACTGCCAAGCAGTCTGCTAGCAGTTCCAAAGCCTGAGAACAGCCACTGAGAAGGCCCTCTCCCATGCCCCCATCAAGTGTGCCACTGAAAGTGGTAGGACTGAGAGGGGACTTGGAAAAACTATTTCATGTTTTCCGCCAATGTTGCTACAGTTGTCATCCCACTTGCTTCATCACCCCCAACTTCCTTGAAAAAAGGGAGTTCATTTGGTTCTACTCAGTGGGAGGGTGCTCAGGGGTGATTGTGTCATTTGCCAGGCAATTTCCCTATTCTAGAGGTCAACCAGAGCTTCCACAGAATCACATGTGAAGATGATGGAAAAATCCTCCAATAGCCATCAGGAAGCCATTTGAATCCATCAGTCGTCTGGGGCAGACCATCTTAATTAGTCCCCCAGTGCTGCTGCAGCAGTTCCAACTCCCAGTAAGTGTAAACCCTGCCAGGTAGTGATATGTCCATGACAGCTAAAGGAAGTCCCTCCACACCCATAACACCATCATTCCATCCAATGCTCACACATAAAATCTGTGAACAAGTGAGCAAGTACAGCTGGGAAGGATTCCTCAATGCACCCCCATCTAGCCAAGACTCCATGATACAAGCCAGGACAACTTGCTCATCCAAGATCAAGTCCTGGATGGTTGTTTTCCCATTCTCCAATCTGGCATTCAACAGCAGTACCTTCAACCTAGGGGGACTGTATCCAGGACCACCCAGGCTTTCGGAATTAGAATGAAGTTTGGGAACAACTAATACCCTTCCCTTGTAATGATCCAACTCCCTGATCTGACAAGCACTGGGATAATTCTCATAAGGGAGGTTCTATCTCCAGATTCACTGTATATATTTTGCATGATTTTCATTTTTAAAAAAAGTATAGAAGAAATGTCTTTAAAATATCTCCACATAGGGTCTTTCTTATGACCAGCACACAAACCTATTCATTTCTATTCATAAATATGTTCCATTGCTTATTCCCAAGTACATAAGTATAGTATTAGAACCTTTATATGGAAATACAGGAAAACACATTGGACAATTTTGTCTTCTCTTTTCCTTTCCAGTGTTGCTCTTTCCTGCTTCACACTTTCTTAGCCCAGCCTTGACCTCAAAAGAAACCAGAGTAGCAAACAAAACCGACATGTCCATGACTGATATTTCAAAGTAAGGTTTAATCATTACTGGGCAGGGAAAAAAATCCAATTTGAATGTTTAAAAATCCATAATTTTTATTTTATTTTTTAAACATCCAGTATGCTATCTAGCCTGTGTTTTTCCACATGAGACTTTGATAAGAGAAACTGAAAGCCTAGAATATTCAAGAAGCAAGAACTAGTAGTTAGGTTGGACAAAGTCATTTTCATGAGATGTAAAACTGAAATGAATGCTCACGTTGGATTAGTAGGTAACTTCATTTTTATGAGATTGTGGGCCAGTTCACACAGCACAACAACCCACTTTGGCCAATTTACCTGCAAAGAGCTCTGGTGTGAACTGGCCGCCATTATCAATATGCAAGCCCCAGACCCAGGTTGTCATGCCTTGTGGTGTGTGAACCTGGCCGGTGGAGATTATTTGAAGTTAAAACTACCCACAGACTGTTCTGCAGTTATGTGAGGGTTGTTTAAGCTTACACAACCCCTGCTGCCCAGGTTCGGACAACAGCTTGAATATTCAAAAAACACTTGGAACATGCTGCGGCTCACTGTGGATTAAACAACCCATGGTGGGCTGCCGTGAACATGCAAATTAGATCTTGGTGCTACTTCCAAAATAGGACTCTTAGCTTGTCATTCCCAAACAAACTACGAATCATTAACCAAGAACAAAACCTGCTTTTCAATTCAGGTTTGTTGGGGGAGTGACAAAACCGGAGTTCTGGTTCCTATGTAACACTAAGCTTCTGTTGGTGAGTTCCTGATCCTGTTTATGCAGGGATAGGTAACTTGTGGCCTTCCAAATGTTTTGGCCTTGAACTACTATCAGCACATTCAGCATATCCAACGGTGAGGAATGATGGGAGACATGAGCCAAAACATCTTGAAGACCATGAGTTGCTCACCCGAGATATTGAGAGGAGTCAAGTAGGAACAACTAGACTGCATGCATTAGCACACTGCTTGCATACAATATTCTCAACCGGTGATTCTGTTTTCTTCGATCCATAAAGATGCAGCAATCTCAAACAACAAATCTAAGCTTGAGATTATTATAATACAATCAAATGCGGTGTAGATAGTATCCATGTATACTTCCAAATGCATGACTAATGATAGTCCAACACCAAAATGTAAGCCATATGGCAGGGTGTTTTGTATTCTGTTTTATTTTGTTCTGTACAGCACCATGAACGTTGATGGAGCTATATAAATAAATATTAATATTATTATTAATAATAATTTAAACATTGCCTCTTTAAATGCAAACAAATGTATTGACTGGCAGTTGAACAACCCATGATGAACCTCCCAGAAGTCATCTCTTCCCAGTAGACCTGGGTCTTGAGTTGATCAAAGCCTGGGCTAAATCTAGAAACATAACCAGCTGGCTTGGGATGTTCAGACTGGTAGCCTCAGAACTGATAAGGCCTGCCTCTGTTGATATCAAAGCAATGGTCAAAGTAATGACAGAATATTATAACAATGATATGCTCCAATTCATGCAGCTGTGAAACGTGATAATTGTGTGCAAATTTGGTAAGTGCTGGTTCTTACTAGGTACCTGAACAAATAATGCTCCTATATCAACCTCCCTGTCCACAAAATAATCTTTGGAGGCTCTCCTCCAGGCCCTCTTAGTTTCCCCAACAACTGCGGTAAGGAGGGTGGTGACCAGAAGGAGACCATTTTCAGTGGAGACATACTATTTGAGGAATTCCCTCCCCAGAGAAATATGTTAGACACCAACATTGCTATTTTTTCAGCACAATGCAAAGTCATTTTTATTTTCCTAGGCGTTTAAATGTACTTTAAAGTATTACTGATTTTTAAAAATACATTGTATGCTTTACTTGTATTTTAGCTTGTTTTTGTAAACTATCCTGGAAGCTCTGCTGAAGGTGGTATGGAAGTCTTTTGAATAAGAACAAAGCTTAAAAACAAACAGCATCTTGTCATGGGTTAACAAGGTCACTGTTTCACTCTTATAAGCAGACTTTGCATCTCTTTGTCTCACTGTATATATTTACCTATGGAGGGATATGCCTTCAAAATATTTCCATATAGGGTCTCTCTTATGACCGGCACCCATGGCAGTTATTTCTACTCAGAAATAAGTTCCACACAATTCAATGGGGATTACTTCCAAGCAAGTGGTTATAGGTTTGCAACATAAGTATGGAAATACAGGAAGGTTCACACTTTTTAAATGAAGTAAAGGTTAGCACTTTATTCATGCTTTTTTTTTTAAAAAAAAAATTAAATTTAAAATTAAAAAAAACAGCATTGATTTCCACCCATACTGATTCCAGCCTAAATAATGCTATCAACTGAGTTTATAGCATCACCTATGGTTCAAGTTTTCCCCACATTTTGAGGAGAGGAAAAAATGTTGTTTTAGAAAAAAATATTGTTGTTTAGTCCTCCTTAGAGCAGGACTAAACAGAACCTATACAAGAGCAAGACTAAACAAGAATCTACGCAACAATATTGTCTACACTGTTTCACTCTACAAGGTGGGTGAGGGAGGAAGAGAGAGATCACATTATCACTGAACAATACAGTGGCTCTCAAAGCTAGATACATATGTCAAATAAAACATGGAATAGTAATGACAATAGTAGATACCTCTACTCACACCTAGAACATATCAAGAGGTCGTCTGGCTTGTTCCTCTGCAGCATCATGTTTTGTCATAGGTAAGCTCTGTCATGAATTTTTAATATACCGTATTTCTTTGATTGTAAGACACCATCGATTGTAAGATGCACACTAATTTCAGTACCACCAACAGAACTCCCCCTCCCCCCAAGATACACTCGCGATTCTAAGACATACCCCATTTTTTGAGATGGGGAAAATGTGCGTCTTAGAATCGAAGAAATAGGGTAAATGAAGTTTGCATATAAAGTTACTAGGGCCGATGTATTGGTATTTACCTGCATGTTCTTAATCAGCCCAGACTTCCTCAACATCTTTGGCTACACAAGCATTGAGATCAGGGTATGTGAATGGTTAGTCTACCCATTCACACTCAAGAGAGAAATTAAAACTATTCTTTTGAAAAAACAATGAGAATTCAGTCTGGGTCACACAGAGCCAAGGAAGATATTGCAATGCAGAGCCACCATTGCTATTGATACTGCATTGTCATTTAAGCTGGGGCCAAACACCAAGTTATCACCATGAATACTGAATGCAACATTTTTTTTTCTATATAACAGCTATGCTTATCTTCCAGACAAGAACATGTTAATAAGGAATTCTGACCTCTCGAAGGTTAGCAAAGTATAATTTTTTATAGGCTATAAATTTTCAGGTTTGTGGCAAGAATGGTTACTCAAATGAACAGAACAATGAACAAGAAGTGTGCATGCATGTACACGTACACACACACACACACACACACACAGAGCTATACACAAATCCAGGAAAGAAAATGACAGATCAGCGGTCTTCAACTGGCCCAAACCTGAGATCCACCTTGGACTCCCAATCTACAACATGGAATCCACTTTCACAATTGCCCAACAAGACGGCAACAGCTTTGCTGTGACCACTACACACTTTTGGGTCTCAACCCACTGGTTGAAGACCACTGTTCTAAATAATAGTCATATTAAGCTAGATTGCAAATCCCTGCAATCACAAAAGCAATAAACCACCAAAAAGGCAGGTTATGGAAAACTGCATGAATGGTAATCACATAAGCTAAGTAGGTTCCCCACTGAAGAGAATAAAATCTCAGATACCTGAATTGCTTTCTCATAGGTCAGCTTCAAATTCACCCTTCCTAAGCCAACGTATAGCACACCTCTCTTTCTCTCTCCACTTTCTAGACCAGCATTTCCCAACCTGGTGCCCTCAACATGTATGCAGAATGCAACTCCCATCATTTCCAGCCAGCACACCAGATTTGGGAAGGCATTTCTAGACCTTTTAAACTAGTCAAATAGCCCAATGGAAAATACCTGGTTTGTATTTAAGAACTGGCTACAGCAATTCACTCTAGGAACCTTAAAACTGGATTACTGTAATGTGTTATATGTTGGGCTTCCATTATAGATCACCCAGAAACTTTACTTAGTGTAGAACTCTGCTCCCAGAATCCTGACTAGTTTATCCAGAATTGCTCATATTACACCAACTCTGAAAGAATTTCATTGACTCCCTGGTTGCTTCCAAGCCCAGTTTAATGCGTTTACCTTCAAAGCCCTAAATGGCTTGGGACCTAAATAAATGAAGGAGTGTCTCTTCCTATACCGGCCTGCCCATGCCTTAAGAACTTCTGCAGAGAACCTTAGCCAACTACTCTCTGTAGCAGAGGTGTATTATGCATTTACAAAGGAGAGGACCTTTTTTGTGGTGGCAATCTAACTCTGGAATACATTCCCCAAAAAGGTTGGACCAGTGCTGACACTAAAAACTTATTGGCAACAGTACGGCCTTCTACCCTTCTTAATAGACCTGGCATTTTAGATGAAAATCTATTCAGTTTTTATGCTTTTATTCTGTTTAAATTTTGTTTTTGCTTAATTCCTATGTTCTAGTCTACTGCGATTATTTGCTGGTCTTTATTGTAATGTATTTTTATTTTTGCATAAGTAGCTTTATTCACACTATTGTACACCATCCTGGGATCCTCTGAATGAAGGGCATGGCTGGCTGGGGAATGCTGGGAGTTGTAGGACTTTTTCTGTCTAAACGTGAATAGTATTGTGCCTTTAGAAATATTTTAAACAAATCAACAGGGACCCTCTCCGGGCAAGGATTTTGGAAAACACCTCCAATCGAGACTGAATAATGAAACATAATGGACATACCATTAAAAAGCCCTACTGGATCAGACTGAAGATTTATCTAGTCTAAAATCCCATTTTCCACAATGGCCTGAAAGCCGCTGATTACCAGCACTCACTACTGTATAGATTTCTTCCATGTTATTGTACTTATGTTTATAGATTAACAAGAAGCAGTTAACTCAACAAAAAAAGAAAAAAAATTGCACAATTCAAAACATACTTCAGACCTTGGATGAGCTTAAACTTCTCTATAACGTTGAGAGATTTAAACTGTGTACAATGAATAAAATACTTCAATGAAAGATATTTTTTTTAGAAAATCCAAAACTGAAAACTATGAAAACTATTGTGCATTACAAGACAAACTAAATTAAAGCATAGACTTTCTAATAATTTATGAATTAGACAAAACAGAACTCACCCGTTTTTTCTGACACATCAGATACTGGAGTAGCTGGCCTGCTACTATGATCAGTAGCACTGCCATCTTTCCCGCCAACAGGAGCAAGATTTTCTGAAGCCGAAGGAAGTGCAGTATCTGTATCTACAGCATCCAAAGCAGCGGAAGTAGCAGCTTCCTCCTGATCTGCAGGAGAGCCAGGGGATGAAGCATTCTCTTCCTCAATGTTTTTCTTCTTTTCAAAGCGAAAGCGGTCCAAATTAAACAGACTCATTGTTTTAGCCTTTCACTTCTACTACAGTTTATGGTGTGCAACTCTGCAGTCCAAAGGAATGACAATGGCACCATATAAGTGTATCTGGAAAGCAAGAAGCAGGGTGTGGGTGGAAGAGACATGACAAAGCCATAGAATATGATGGAAGTCCCTTATCTCTATACGACTTGATCCTATTATTGCTTTATCTAGTGTTTGATACTGCTGACCAAAAGAAAGTGATGCACTGTGACAACATTCAATACAGTGGTGATGACTACATATCGTATTCTTGCATCCCTCCATATGAAGTTTCACAAGGTTTCATCTTGTCCTACTCCTGTTTGAAATGCGTATGAATCACTTTGCAAGACTATGCAGGGGTTTGGAGTCATCCATAAATATGCTGATCATGTACAAATCTACATCCTTCAGCAGCTGAACTTCTGCAGTCTCAGTGCTAGCTCAGTATCTAGCACTAATACTGGGAAAAATAAAAGTAAACCAATTGAAGCTGCATTCAGACACAACTAAAGGAACTATGCCGACTCAAGGAGAGGGACACCCATTATACATTCTGGGGGTGAGTGGGCTGACACATTAGTCTGTAGTTTCTGTTGCAGAGTCCTGTGACATCTTAAAGGCCAACACATTTATTATGACATGCTAAACTGATCTCACGCATTTAGCATTAATCTTGGTTGTCAGATATTATATGTGCAATATATACATCCCTTTTTCTCTCTGGTACTATGTACTGCTGCAAATTATCTACAGAAGGCATCTGGAGGCTTCAACTGGTGCAAAATGCTGTGTAATGTGGAGTTGGGTCACAGTGCAATCCTATACATACCTACTCGGACGTAAGCCCCATTGAGTTCAATAGAATGTACTCCCAGGGAAGTGTGTATTGAATTGCAGTCTAAGAGTGCATTTCACCAATACTATAGCATCAACACTATTAATTTGTGCATTTGAAGTCACTACTTCTGAATTATTTATTTTTAAACATCTTGGACCCCACGCATCTCAGCAACCATCTTCACCATGTTGTTACACCAAAATATTTAAGACCATCGTCTTCTTGACTTAACCAAGTTTATGCATGCCCATGCAGCTCAGAATTAGCATAAAGTAATTCTTTTGTGACAGCCCACAGCTATGGGGCTTCATTTGCCTATACACTCAGCAAATTAAATTGCGTGCCTTTTAAATGTGGCACTTCAAGCAGTGATGGAATAGTTTTAATAGTAGTTCCAGAAATCCTTAATCTGAAAAAAAACAAAACCCTATTTCCTCATATGAGAATGGACTGAACTAGCAACTTGGCATGAAGTAAAACTACAGAAGTATATCTGGTCAGATCCCTTCACGTCCTGTCCCTCCCTCCCTCCCTCCCTCCACATTCTTGACGTTATTTTAACAACCGGCTCACCATTTGCTTGCAACCAGACTCCTGGGACAAGAACATGGGACACCACAGGGGAAAACAAAACAGAGAGGGAAAGAGAAAACAGATTTTACACCCCCCTCCTACTAAACGCACTGCCCCCCCCCGCCCCGTCCCCTGCATGGCTACATAATAATAATAATCATCCAGCCGGTTTTAATCCCCACATTGCCTTGAGAGCATTACTCTGAGATATCCCTTTGCACTAACCCCCCACCCACTCCTTCCTCGCCCCTCCTTTTTAATAATCACCACACAATAGCTGTGGCCTTTTCCTTCCACCATCTTCTCTCACTGCTTTGAGCGTACATCATGCCCCCCTTCCCCCCCCCCCCACTACGCCTCCCTTTATTGGAAGAACCCAGGTTTCCTGCCTGCCTTTTCCTGCTGAGGAAAGGCCCCCCTTCCTCTCTCCCCCATCCCCCGCTTTAAACCTCCCACAGGCAGAGACCACCTCACAACTTCTTCCACAGGGACGCCCACCCTGCCCCGTGGCTGAAGCAAATGGTGTGAAAGAGACCTGGGGTGGGGGTGGGGTGGAGAGGGAGGGGGGAGGGGGGAGGCGAGAAGTGGAGATGCAGACAAAGAGGAGGGGAGGGAACCGGCGCAGCCAGGAGCCTCCCCCTCCCTTGTTCTTTCCTTACCCCGCCCCCACTCCGACGAGGCGCGAGCCTTCAGAGCGCCGACACCGGCCAGCGGGGGCGGCGGCGCGAGGTGGATGCCGAGATGAGGAGACGCGGGGGAGGGGGACGATGACGGCGGCGGCGGCGATTATGATGACGAAGACGAAAAGCACCTCAAAGCATCAAAGAAAGAAAGCACCGCTGGAGGGTTGTGGAAAGAAAAGAAGAAGAAAAAAGAGAGAGAGAGAGAGAGAGAGAGAGAATGGGCGCTTAGTGATGACCTCATTGAGTTTGGCTTTTTCCCAGCATCCTTTTCTTCTTTCTCCTCCTCTATGCCGAGGGACAACGTTGCTTCGGTCCGCGCACAAGGGACAGGACAGGGAGGCGCGCGAGCACGCACGCAAGCAGGAACGTAGGAGCGTGCGCGCCCTCGTGCGCCTGCCTTCTTTGGTTAGCGAATTCTGTCCACTCGTTCACGGGCTGAGTTCGAACGACCCGCTAATCAACTGCGGGGTGGTAATAGAAGCAGAATGGGAAACAGCCGTTGATTAGTGTGTCGTCCGAACTCAGCCACGGCCTTTGGAGCTGGACGGGTGTAGGCAGTGGAGGCTGGTGGCTCTCGTGTCCATGGGGCTTGTGAATGTCAACAAACAAAACACAAAATAAATCGTGAAAAAACGTGAAGAAAACCCCACCCGTACATTGTGTATATTGAATTATCATTTCCAGCATATGAACCGGGGGTGGGGGGTGGGGGAGGGAAAGAATTATATAAAGGTTTCAAGAAAAGCTGACCAAATATCTGTATATTTATCCACTTGCAAGTTGCGCCTATATAACACTCGTTCAAAAGTTGATAATGTTATTAGGGCCTCGATCCATTGCATTATGGGAGCTGTGAATTTGTCCTTCCAATGTGATAATAGAAGTCTATAGGGTTCAGCACCTTGGATAGCTCCTTTAGAGTTCTAGCTGGTTTTGACTGAAACTGAGAACTGATATAATGCCCCATGACATTGGAGCCACCACCCTTCATTGGTTTGAGGGCTGCAGTCTTAGGCAGGGTTGAAAGATGTGCTGGAATCATGCAGAAGCCTTTGAAGATGAATGCTATGGATATTTGGGGGGGGGGAGTCCTACAACTCCCAGCATTCCCTAGCCAGCCATATTGGTTGTGGCATGGTGGGAGTTGTAAGACTCCACCCCACCCCGTCTAAACAAGCATAGGACTGCATCCTGACAAACCTAAAATTATATCAGAAGTGGATGTACAGAGAATCAAGGACAAACGAACTGCAAATGTCAGGTGGGTGTGGGGAGGGAAGAGAATAACTGGTCTAATGCTAAGCAGTTCTGTGGACTTCACGTGCATCAGAAGAAAGGAGAGGACACTGGGGCGCATGACTTCTGTTTCCTGAACTGGAACAAGATAACTATTTTAATGTGCTCCTTATGTAAAAGTTAGCATAATTTAAAGACAACAACCACAAGGGAGGAGATGAGAAAGTTCAATTTCAGACATTGCAGGAAAGCAGGGAAATAGCCCGACCCTAGGACAAGCGTTCTTGGATAGGATGAGAAGATCCTGCAGTTTCAGCAATCATAGTAATGAAAGGATGAACAAATCTGTGCATGTGGAAATTCACTGTTGTATTCCACTCTTAAAGATATAGAATCCCATCTGGAAAACCTACAAGTTTCATAAAGTGACTTGAAAACAAATGATAACATACTGTAACATGTCATCACATTAGAGGTGGGTCTATTTTTGTCTTTAGAGTGATGGATCAGCTTGGTTTACACTCATGACAAATGTTACCTGTAGTCCAGGCTGAAATAAGCATTGTCCAGGCCAGGGGTGCAAAAAGTGCCAGCTACCATGCCCTTTCTGGCAGTCCACCAGACCGCCCCCCACTCCACCCAGCATCTGCTGCTGCTGAAAGAATTGTGGTGGCATTGCCTGGGGTTTCCTGTGCTAGCAGTAGCAAGAGAATCCATTTCTTATTTCCAATCTCTGCTTAGAGATCAAAGATAAGGAAGGGAGTTCCTTGCTAGCGCTAGCTATGAAAAGCCTGGGTTCCTTGCCAGCACTAGCAAGAGAAACTCCAACCTTTTCCTTCCTACCAAGGGAATCCCTTCCCTTATCTCTGATGAGAGATAAGAAAGGGATTCCTTTGCACAGGAAACCCCAGGTGTGCATGTGTGTACGTGTGTGTGCATGCATGCATGCACATTTTTGTGTGTGTGCATGTTTGTGTGCATATGCTCATGTTTCTGCAAACGTGCATGCGTGTATATATGGATGGCACTGCCCACTGTGGCCCTAAGGGCCAAAAAGTTTGCACACCTGATCCAGACCCCTGCAGAATGGATGTGTACATTGATCCATGCTGGAGAGCAGCTTTCCCCAATGTGGTACCCTCCAGATGTTTTAGATTACAACTTCCAGGAAGACTGACCATTGGCCATGCTGTCTGGGACTTTAAATCCAAATCAGGTTGGGGAAGACTGATCCAGAGTAAAGCAGAGTCAGAGATGCTAGTAAGGTTGCCCACTTTGGATTTCCAACATGTTGGTACCTGCGTAGATCTAGGAACAGGCCAGGGGGTGGAGCTTAGCAGTCTCCTGCAGAAGCAGAACTAATATATATATATATATATGCTCCTGGAAATCAGTGGGCTGAGCTCTGCTTGTGTTTTACTGTGGATGAACAAGCTGAATAGGAAAGTGCTTATTAGAGAAATATCTATAGCTGCCAAGGACAAATTTCCACATTGTTCTGCCACTAGATTAAAAAAATAAAAAAGCAGACAGGCAACAGAATTCCATAATGGTTGAGCATTCTATACATTCTGCAGCAAGTGATTCAGAAGAAAGATAGCAGGATACTGGAAGGAACACACTGATGAGGTGCAGGGTGAAGAAAACCAGGAAGAGAGAATTAATGTAAAGATTAAATATTAAGAAAACACAGCTACAGAATACAAACAAGGCAAAGCATGTCAGATATTAAAACAACATTTAGTGGAAGTTTAGATAATACTGCAATAGATGGATTATTATTTTTTACACTGTTTTGAATTTGTAAAGACTCTCTAATTGCTCAGTGTTGTTATGATTACAAATATTACAATCTGGGATGACTTCCTGGCAAAGGAAGTGGGCTAAAAAAACCCATTGAGGGATCAGGTGCACCAGCTTGCTTTGTGGGAAAGCAGAAGTCAGAGTTTTTGTTGGTGCTTGTGCTTGTGTAGGATTGAAAATCCAACCGCCAAGAATAGAAGGGGTGTTTTAGGACAATGTCCTAAAAAAGTAAGGAAGAAAAAACAACAACTTTGCACATCAAAAGAGCTGTAATTTTAGGAACAAAAGCATAGATATCAGCAGAAATGTTTGACATATTATCATGGAAGATCTGCAGTTTAGCACTTTTTTTTCCAGTTCAGTCTATAAATCACTAAAGCCAGTGCACTTACTACTTTTGATTCAGGGACAGTTCCTAAAATGAGTGCTCTTGAAGGGTGAAATCCAACCTAAGCCCTACTTACAGTAGAACCATTGAAATTAACAGGACTCGTTAGCCATGACTAACTTAAATTCTATTTATTTCAATGGGTGTACTCTATGTATGATTTTACCCAAAGCAAACGAGTTATGCAGCTGAACTGTGCCCAATGCAGTAGTGAATTAGCTACAGTTCCATTGCTTTGAATGAGTCTTTTCTAAATATGACTACACTTGGATCCAACCCTTTGTGGTTTTAATTTGGGGTTTTAGTTTTAATTTCTAAGCTTTATGATGTTCCCTTTAATTACAGCTCTGTAGGGTGGATCACTATTATTCCTATTTTTCAGATGATGTTCTTTGCAGTTTGTCTAAACCCATGCAATAAGTCTGTGGCAGAGGCAGGATCTGAACTCAGCTGTTCCAGATCTGAGTGTAGTTCTCAAGCCTTTGGCCTACAGTAAATGGTCACAATAGAATATGTGAATTTTTAAAATTAAATATTGCCCCATCTTTCTACTGAAAAAGCTCTCAAGTTGGCTTTCAAACTCATAAAAGCATCACAAATCATCAAGAATGTCACAAAGCTTTGAAAGGCTGTAAAGGTATTAGTTACAGCAGGGATCTTAAATACTATGGGCTGGACCTGACCGGGGCCTTGTCTACACTAGCCATTTATTCCAAATAATATCGAAGTCATCCCTACTGGGCCACATGACGCACAGTTCCTCCTGTGGTGATCTTGGGTCCACCCCTCAGTTTTCCTGGAATATTGCTGACTGCTTTTATCACGTTTTTTCCAGCTGTCTCGCTACATATCTGAAATCTGTGGGTGGTGTCCCCCCCTTTCACAAAGCTATTGCTGTTCAGTGCAAGTTCCTGACTCAGCGAACAGCCAACCTGCTGGCAAGGGCGTGTGCCGCCATTTTCGCCACATGCTTTGGATATGTATTGGCGTGTTGTGGCACCAAGAGTATGTATTTCATTAACACAAACATATCTCTGTACAGCATCACACATTTGATGGACTCCCTATTCACCCCATTTGTAGCTGTGCATTTGCGTTCGTACGCATCTCTGATGAGTGATAAAAAAAACCCATCCCTGTAGCTGCGTAATCTGCCTATCCCTGCCCAATTCTCCCAATCCACATGTGGAAGTGCCATCACGGGGCACATGTGCTCCCGCAACGGCTGTCCTTTAACTGTGGGAAACATCAGTGGCATGCGCCCCGTGGAAGCTGGGAACCATCGCAATTATCCCTCCTCCATTCCAAAAGAGCTGTAGGTATAGATTAGCCCCTAGTCATACTTAGAGTTAAATCAATGGGTATTTTAAGTTGCATGTTTATACAGAAAAAAGTCCTACAAGTTCCATGCTGGGAATTGTAAGACTTTTTTTTTTGCCTAAACATGCATAGGATTGTACACTTAATAAGACTGACTTTGCTCCTAGACTTAGTCCCTTTGATTTCATTGGGTCTACCCCAAATATGACCAAGTTTGGATCCAATCCTATTAAAAGTCTGAGCAAATGGGATAGTGTTTGCTGGTGCTTATAAGGTCATAATTATGGAGTCAACTAGGGTGACCATATGAAAAGGAAGGCAGGGATCCGATATCTTTAACAGTTGTATCGAAAAGAGAATTTCAGAAGGTGTCTTGTATGCATGCAGCACCTGGTGAAATTCCCTCTTCATTTAAAACTGCAGAAGCCCTGCCCTCTTTTGTAACTGGTCACTCTAGTATAGCTTCTGCAGCTTTAACTGTTGTGATTAAGAGAGAATTTCACCCCACAAGAAAAAGTCTCTCTCTCTCTCTCTCTCTCTCTCTCTCTCTCTCTCTCTCTCTCTCTCTCTCTCTCATCATCATCATTCTTATAACCTCTGAAAAGGAGAACACAGGGAAAGGCCTCAGACTTTTGTAGGGGAGAAGATCTTATAGATAGCACACCTATACTTTTACAAGTTGTGTAGAAGATGGACTTTCAGTAGATGTGAATGTTCTCATCTGTACTACACATTGGTGTGACAAGCTGCTTCTGCAAAAATGCCCTCTTCTGCAAACTACTACAGATACCAAATCCCTGCCCTTTGGTCACCCTACCTGGATAACACTTTACTTGAGCCATGCTAAATCATAGCCAAGGTCCACCTGGGCCAGCATTCCATTCATACAATGGCCCACCAGTTGCCATTGTAGCCCACAGGCAGGTCATGAGCCAATAGCTCATGTTCCCAAACAACAGGTATACATAGGCATACTGCCTTTAATGCTGGAGGTAGTATATAGGTATCATTGACTAGTATCCAGCAATAGCCCTATCCTCCAAGGATTTGTGCAATCCCTTTTTAAAGCCAGCCAAATTGGTGGTCATTACGACATCTTGTGGTAGCAAACTCTATAGTTTAACTATGCATTGTGTGAAGAAGTACTTCCTTTTGTCTGTCCTGAATCTCCTACCATTCAGCTTTATGGGATGAACCTGGGTTCTAGTATTATGAGAGAGGGGAAAAATGTTTCCCTAACCACTTTCTCCATACCATGCATAATTTTGTACACCTCTTTTGTTTGACATATGTTGACATCTACAAACCACTGAAATGTAATTGCAGATAGCAGCAGGCTATTTGGGGGCACTTTTCTATAAAATGCTAGTAAAAGTGCCTTGAGGATACATTGGCCACACTTGTCAATGAGCTATACTCAGCAGTGTTTTGCCAGCAGCCCAAAACGGAGATACGAGGTGCTTTGAGGAGACCAGCCAGAGATCTTAACTGAGCTCCACAAAACCTTCGATCCCTGACTTATCTCTACAAAGCACTTTGTATCACTATGTTCTCTTTTGGGGTGCTGGGAAAATGCTGTTGAATATAGTGTAAGGTCAAGTGTAGATTCTCAT
Source organism: Elgaria multicarinata webbii (assembly GCF_023053635.1). Lineage (NCBI taxonomy): Eukaryota > Metazoa > Chordata > Lepidosauria > Squamata > Anguidae > Elgaria > Elgaria multicarinata. The sequence goes on along the minus strand of NC_086180.1, from coordinate 22,510,157 downwards.
GAAAAACTAGACAGCAAATCCAGTAAGTTTTAAAATTTGTCTGAAACCAGTTAGTATGGGAACGTAAACTGCAGCACAGGGTCTTCTATGGAATCTCAAAGCACACGTCGAGGCCTGCTTCTAACTCTTGTATAAAATTGGTGGGAGGTATTTCTAGTATTATAAATTGTGAGCAACAAGACAAGCTGTCAACGGCAGATGGGATTGTACTTGATTGCCAATTAAAAAAAAATACAAAGATGTTTAAACTAACTCACACATCTGTAGTTAGCGAACTGGTGAGCAATGCTGTATGGAGTACATGAGGTTGCTATAGCAATGGCACCATACCTTAAGCACAGACTCTCATACTTTTTTGAAGTGAACACTTGGTGAGTACAGAGTAAAGCCTCAGGTCAAAATTGCGCCAGTGCTATCTCTTTTGTTTCAAGATCTCTTTTTTAAAACTTTAAAAATGTATACGGTAATAACTATCTGACAAATCTTCACACTTCTGGGATCGCAATCTGCAAAAAGTCCATAGAAGTAATTGGGGCTCACATCCCTATTATTTGCTCTAAAGAGACAGGGATTGGGGACCATTTAATTTAGGGGTGTGCACGGACCCCCCGCTCCACCCCGTGGGCCGATCCGAAAATTTCGGCCCGCTCCGCGCCGCTCCACCCATACTCCGCTCCTGTTCGCCGCGGAGCTCCGGCTCCGAATCGGAGCTCTGCAGTGGAGGGGAGTGGTGCCAGGTAAGGCCAGGAGAGGAGGGCGGGGGTGTGTGTTACCGGGCCCTGCCGCCGTCGCCGCACGGGTGGCAACGGCAGCAGAGCCCAGTAAGGGACCAAGGGGGAGGGGGGCCTTACCTGCCTCCGTCCGCGGTCCCTCGGCTTCTTCAGTTGAGCCCGCGGTTCAACCAGGAAGTCTAGGCCGTGCGGCCTAGACTTCCTGGTTGAACCGCGGGCTCAATTGAAGAAGCCGAGGGACCGTGGATGGAGGCAGGGAAGGGAGAGGATGGGGGGGGGGTTTACCGGGCATGTACAATGACCTTAGGGTCATTGGCAGTGTCAAGGGTAGGCATAGTTGGGCATCTGCTGAAGGTCCACAGCCCAGATTTAATTTAGGGATCTTGGACAGATTTGATTTAGGGATCAGGTAGATTGTTTCAGCAAATCTGATTCCCTGCAGAATGATCTGGGGCAAATCTACACAGAGTCTCGGGGCGCCTGGAGTGCGCCTGCAGTGCACCCCGAAATCGATGATGTAGACAGTACCTTAAGCGTTCCAAGAAGAGGAGGAGGAGGAGGAGGAGGCCCCGCATCGCCCCTCCCGGGGATGAGGTGAAGAGTTGCCGGGCCCGGCGGCTTTGCCGGGGAATCGGCTGCATCCTTGGCACCGCCCACCTGCCCGCCGGCCTCCTGTTGCCGGCGAAAGAGCCACCCGGGTCATAGAGCTCGGCAGAAGAAGCTGGCGGCGGCTTCTTCTGCTGAGCTCTCCGACCCGGGTGGGCCCGGGTGGCTCTTTCGCCGGCAACAGGAGGCCGGCGGGCAGGTGGGCAGCGCCAAGGACGCAGCCGATTCCCTGGCGAAGCCGCCGGGCCAGGCAACTCTTCACCCCATCCCTGCGAGGGGCGATGCGGGGCCTCCTCCTCTTCCTCCTCCTCCTCCGCCTCTTCTTGGAACACTTGAGGTACTGTCTACATCATCGATTTCAGGGCGCACTGCAGGCACACTCCAGGCGCCCCGAAGACTCTGTGTAGATTTGCCCCTGATGATCTCTTAAGGGCCACGCTAAGACCAAAGCAGGAGACTTATGGTCTCCTATGAGATGGTGAAGGACTACAAGGTACTGCTCTTTCCAGGGTGAATTCTCTGGTTCCTATTTGAATGTTTTAGTTCCTGATCCTTGGAGTACAGGAACCTGCTATGGGGACATGCCCCAGGATATTGCCTAATACCTGCCTTAAACTGATTTTGCAATTTGTAGCAAGCATAATAAAGACTTAAATAGTGGAATCAGTCCAGTAAAAATAATGAGTTTGCTTCTTCCAATAAAGTTAGAACAGTTGCTTGTGTGGTTTGAAGTACCAACAAAGATCAATGCCACTTTCTTTTCATCCACCCAGGCAACCACACCTAGCGATAATAACATCCCTTTTATTTTCTTAATGTTCTATAAAATGAATGTTTACTAGCCCGAACTAGCCCAAAATGATTGATGATATGCTTATCTTCTTATAATGCACCTTTAGCCAGAGGTATGTGCCAGAGGACTTATAATAATACCTGTAATAATAATAATATCTCCAGGTCTGTTCTTCTGCGGTACATTTTAACATGCAAAACATCTGCTGGAGTTTTTAACTATTATCCTAATTACACCAAGGAAGCACAGTGCACAATTCAACGAGACCTTTTCCTGTTCAAGATCCCCCAAAGGATCTGCAGCTATGAAAGAACAGCCAGCATGGCTAATGGTCATGAATGCTGGGTGTTGCCATCCGAAACATCTGGAGGAGACCAGGTTGGGGAAGGCTGGGCTGAAGCACATCAAAAGCTGCTTTTTACTGAGTCAGACCATTGGTCCATCTAGCCCAATATTGTCAACACAGACTGGCAGCAGCTCTCCAGGATTTTAAGCAGGATTTTTTTCCTGCTGGGGACTAAAGCAGGTTCTTTACCACTGAGCTACCATGCCGCCCCTTTATCACTTGAACTGTGACTTGTCTCTAAATTTGGGATAAAAGTTATTTCTGGGGCAAGTAATGAACCTAATAATCTTGCTGAGTGTCAAAGCGAGCTTTGCCCAAGCCACAAAGGGAAGATGTAGGTTTTGTTTTTATTTTAATCCTCTTTCATGTCCACTAGGGGGAGGAAAGTCTGTGATTCATGTTCATATCCTAGAATCATAGGCGGTAACCCTCATTTAACAATGTCTCTTTTAGACTACAGTTCTATACCCACTTACCTGGGCATAAGCCCCATTGAGCTCAATGGGACTTACTTCTGAGTAGACATCTATAGGATTACACTGTTCATTTACAAAATCCAGACCAATTTTAACAGTCACTGTTTGATATGTAGTTTCAAAAAACTGAAGTTATCCTAAATCCATGTTTTGTTACCTTATTTTTCTCCCTAACATTATAGTTTTACATAGAAACATAAAAAAGCTACCTTACACTGAGTCAGATCATTGAGCCACCTAGCCTAATATTTTCGACACTGACTGGAACTAGCTCTTATGGGTTTTGGACAGGATTTTTTCCAGCCCTGCCTGGAGATGTCAGGGACTGAAGCTTTTACCACTGAGCCACAGTCCCTGCACAGGTTTGAATGTGCATGAAAGTAGAGCATTACACACATCTCACCCCATGTGGATGAGCATTCAGTGCCAGTTTGGTGTAGTGGTGAGAGTGTTGGACTGGGAATCAGGAGATCCAAGTTCTAGTTCCCACTCAGCCATAGAAGATCACTGGGTGACTTTGGGCCAGTCACAGACTCTCAGCCCAACCTACCTCACAGGGTTGTTGTTGCTGTCAGGATAAAATGGAGAGGATTATGTACGCTGCCTTGGGTTCCTTGGAGGAAAAAAAAAAGGGCGGGATATAAATGCAATAAATAAATCTGATTTCCACTTCTGCCCTTTGAAGTCATACAATTTTGGTGAGGGTACATCATGTGAGTGACGGGTTGTGCATCTAAGGGCCTTGCTAGACCTGCCGGCTTACGCCGGCAGGGAGGCGGGGCCGAGGCGCGCTAACATTAGCCGCCTCCCCCAGGCTACCACACGGCGGACGCGTAGGGACGTCGCGTCCCTGCGGCGTCCGCCATTTTTTTATTATTTTAAAGGGGCCGGGTGCGGCCCGAAGACGGCGGACAAGGTTAGTGTTTTATTTATTTATTTTTTTACGGGGGGGGGGGCTGAAGGCTGGGAGGGTGGGTGGCAGGGTGGGTGGCACGGGGGGAGGGCGGGTGCGATCGCGCCGCGCGCCGCCCAAGCCCGGGCAATGCCTGGCATGGGGCGACATTGCCCGGGCAATGCCGCCCCATGCCAGGCATTGCCCGGGCTTGGGTGGTGCATGGCGCGATCGCACCCGCCCTCCCCCCGTGCCCCCCCTGCCACCCACCCTCCCAGCCTTCGCCCCCCCCCCCGCCGATGGGCACAGTGCTCCTATGAGCGCTGTGCCAGGCAGGTCCGCGGCTTTTCGCGGCTCCTCGCGAGTAAGCGAGGAGCCGCGAAAAGCTGCGGAAGTCTCTAGACGTTCCCCAGCTCCGGCCTGAGGCCGGAGCTGGGGAAAAGGCGCACCATAAGCGAATTCGCTTATGGCGCATTGGAGGAGGCCTCAGTGTGGCCTGTCTCTGGATTCCCCTGTGCGTCATCTGGACGCACAGCAGGGAAGCCGGGACAGAAGGCGCGCTAAGGCCTCGTCTAGGAAGGCCCTTAGTTCTCAGGATGCATATTCATGACCGCAATAGAAAAATCTTCCTCAGTAATAATTACTGTGCCCATGTGGGTGGCCCTTTCATCACTTTGATAAGTCCAGAAAGTTTGGGCGTACATTAATGATAAGTCAAGAAGTGGCATTAGAGAGGTGTGCAATCCTTTAACACACTTAGTTTGGTTGTGTAAGTAGATGTGATCTGCTGAAATTGTAGAGTGCACAGTTACTGTCCTTCAGCTCTATGAAGACTGTAGTGCAGACAGTCTGACACTCAGTCGCTGTTCCTTCACTCGCTATGCCCATTCTTAATGGACTACTCCATTTGCTTGATAATGAGCCCCAACTAGCATGGCCAGAGGTCAGAAATCATGAGAGTTGTAGTCCAAAACATCTGCAAAGCACCGCATTGCCTATCCCTTGTGTACTGCATAAGGAAGAAATGAATCAGGAGATAACATGGAAGAAAAGACTCACCCCAACTAACACATCATCTACAAAACATTGCAAACCGCAAGCATAAAGTTGGCAATCTATGTGTTTTATGTTGAACCTCGATTACTGATTCAGTTTTAATGCAGGGTATACAGATCCTTGGCAGGGCTCTCAAACACAGGTCTGCAGCAAGGTTTCCTCTAATCCGAAAAAAATGAAGGAGGCAGAGTCTGGAGGTTGGGTTGTATTTACGGGGACTGTGCACTGTATGCTTGAATGCCACATGGCCTTTCCCAACCTGGTGCCTTCCATATGCTGAATCATGCTTTTTAAAACCTCATAGTATATGTAGCCCTATATAAAGAACAAAAACTATAGGTTTAGTTTCTCTGTTCAATGGTATGTAGTGGCAGCTTCACACCTTGGATAGGTCCATCAGAGTTCCGGCTGAAATCTGGAGTGGATTCACTGCCCTATCGACATTGGAGCTACTCAGCCTCCACTAGTGCCTCCTATTTACTTTTTAAAAATCTCCAATTGGGCCTTTTCAGACAACACACTAAGCTATGGTTAGGCTGTTAACCCTTTTTGAAGTAAATGATTAGTGAGTGTGTGTAAACTGTGGTTATGTAGCCACCATGGTTAGGGATGGTTCACATGACATGCTAAGTCATAATGTTTAGCTCAAAATGCTAACCACCATGGCTTAGCGTGTCTTCTGAACAGGGTCATTGTGTGGCTTTGTATGGGTGTGACGTCCAACAGTTCCAGTACATACAAGGAACCACTCGATTAGGCAGATAGTTTGCCATGTTATGCAGGCATATCTTTACAAGAGAGGTGAGCAGGTCCACCAGGGGACTTCAGACCAATGTTCGGTTGACTGCTGTCCCCGCTGCTCTCTCACCATTCTAAGATTCCTCAGCCCAGTTGATGGTGATGCACAGGCAGAGGCAGTGCCATCCTTCTATAGGCATATGCCACACATATATTTATTTATTTTCTTTTATTTCAGAAACTTTTTATAACACTTTTCATTTTTAAAAATAAATAAATCCCAAAGCTGTTTACAAAGTAAAATGATATTCAAATACAATAAAACCAATCAATGAATCAGTAATACAGTAATAAAGCAATAAAACATCTCATTAAAATAAGCAAGGGGAGCTGGCAGGAAAACAGTCAGACAAGCAAATATGTTTTTAGCTGTTGGCAGAAATACTCCACACTAGGAGCCCGACTGATCTCGGGGAGATGCCTCCATATGGTGGACGCCACAATGGAGAGGATGCTCCTCCACACTATGGCTCTACCATTAGGCAGAGTGAGGCAGTCACCTTAGGCGGCAGATGCTGGGAGGTGTGGCAGCAAGTAATTGGAGGAGAGACCTGTATGCCAAGTGCTTGTCCTGTTTCCCCTAACCTAGCCTGCTGCCTTCAGGAGCAGTGGAGAATGATATTCCATTACCTGTTTCAACAGTCAGTCCAGTTGGCTTTTGTACATTGAATGAGAAAGGGTGCCATCTTGTTCTTTGCCTCAGGCAGGAAAATGTCTTGGGCTGGCCCTGACTATGGCCCAAAGCATATTTGTAAGGTGTGGAACAATAAGCAAAGCCCAGGGCCCATATGGGAGGACACTATATAGATAACTTAGATAACTTGTCTAGCGGCATTAGGATACCACTGGACCTTTCCACATCTCTAGAAGCATGGGGCAGGCCCTCCCTTTACAAAGGCATGCATATTAAAAGATACCATCAATGCTTCATGTGCATCATGGATATTTGTTGATGTATTTCTTGCTGTTGTTATTGTTGTTGTTGTAGTTAAGGACTGATTGTAGTTGGACCAAGTAGTTTGGCAGCGTACCAGTCCTCTGTTTTGTAACATACATGAGGATTTGGCATCTTGCCCTTATTTAAATCATTTGTGACGTTTAACTGTGTGCTAAGAACCAGTGTGTGAAAGAAATTAATATCAGACGAGAAGGGATGTGACATCACCTCAAAACCAAAGAACCAAACACTACATTTCAGTTCAGCATTAATACATTTCAATCTCATTTAATTTGGACGATAATAACGTTTTGCAGCATGCTAAAAGCTAGCCAAAATGCTTTTTGAAATCACATCTAGAACGTTTGTATTTAAAATTTATGTTCACGGCTTTAGCCAGAGAGAGCCTAATCACCTAATAGATATTCTAGACCCACTCCATCAATATATTTTTTTGGATTTTTTTTTTTTTAGCTTTCATTAAAAACAAAATAGCAAAAAGAGTAAGGTTGAAATCCTGTACACATTAACCTGCAAGTGTGTCCCATTGAGCTCAATGGGATTTACTTCTGAGTAGACAGGTGTAGGAGTTGTGCTGTAAATCTTTAACACGGCCATCCTATGCATGTTTTCTCAGCAGAAAATCTTACTCTGTTCAATGGGGCTTACTCTCTTTTATTTGTGAAGATAGAAGTAAAAGCATGCAGGCTGCATTCAATCCAGTTGCTCACTAAGAAGAAATACAATTAAGAGTGCAATCCTATGCATGTAGTCAGGAAAAAAACCTACAACTCCAAGCATGCTGGCTAGAGAATGCTGGGAATTGTAGGACTTTTTCTGTCTAAACATGCATAGGATTGCGCCCTAAATGTATTAGGCTACCATATTTATATTCTGGCTGTTCTTCAGTAATTCCTCTCTCCCTTTGGCCTCCTCGCCACAAATTGTCTGGTTACAGGCTTGTTTACGTTGCTTTCCCTCTGCCCTGTGTGCGCAACTGTTTTTCTGTTCAAGAGCAGAATTGTGTCACAACAGCTAAATGTCCACTAGATGCCAGGCTTCCTTTGCACAGAACAGCAGTGCTGCAGGCTTTAGGGAATTTTATGCAGTTATTGGTAGAAAGTACCCTTCCACTGAAGTTAAAGGGGTCGGGAACAGGCCTTTATAACCAGGGCTGCAGGGAGGGTGGCCACTTATGCATCGCCCCCAGAAGAGGAAAGTTAACATCAAAAAAGGACACAAAAGGTGACACAGAATTTAATAAACTGTGCATGTTTAGGAATGGTTCACACAACACACTAAGTCATGGCTCACTCGACACACTAAGCCATAATGTTTATCTTAAAATGCTTAACCATCCTGGTTTAACGTGTTGTCTGAACAGGGCCTATAAGTTAAAATAGGAATAAAGCACAAAGGTCACCTGGTCACAGTCTTCCTCAATAAGGTAAGATCTTATAGATATAATTCAAAGTTGTGAGTTAGTTGGTCATCCCTTTTGGCTGCCTTCCCATTGACCAGTTCTCATGAAACATACTTTAACAAAAAGCTCTTAACATGCAGATTCCACAGAAATGACAACGGTTTTCGCTATAATTCAAAGCTGGGAGTTTATTTATGTCTTTAGCGTTTTTAAAAAAAGAATTAGGCTATCTTCTAGAGCAATGTATTATAGAGTTTTATTTTTAATGTAAAATGTCAAATATAATTAAAAAAACAATTAATTGCAAATGGGAGCAAAATGAAATATGAACACAAAAAAGTCTCTGTACATTTTTATAAACACAGCTGCAGGCCAAATGTACAGCTTGTTAACAGATCATGAAGGGGTTAAAAGACACCTACAGTTAAAAGTAACTGAGTCAAAGTTTAGATATTGCTCAGAAGTTTAGTTATTGCTCAAAAAGGAAGTCTGTAGCTGTTAAATTTAACAAAATAACATTTAAAAGTCTCAGTACACCTTCATGGACACAGGTGAAGGCCAAAGACAATGATAGGCCAGTAACATATGGCCTGCAAACAAATCATGAAGGGATTAAGAGACACCGACAGTTAAAAGTAATCCAGTAAAGGTTTAGCTAAACCTTTCATTAGATTTGATTTTCATTTCTATTTAAATTATAGTGATAAAGTTTGATCCCGAGTTAGTCATACCTAGAGTAGATCATTGGAATCATAAGAACATAAAAAAGCCATGCTGGATCAAACCAAGGGTTCGTCCAGTCCAGTACTCTGTTCATCAGTGATGACAGAATCAAATCCATTATTTCTAAATGTCTGTCTATATGTATACATGTCCTATACATTTTTATGCAATTCTGCATTATCTTTTGCCCTATTTTTCAGTGATGCATTTCTTCTTTTTTGGGGACGTGTAAGCGGCCATGCTAGCCACTCTTGGCCCATGGGAAGATTCATATATATGAAGTAACTAGAATAGGACATGACTCCCTTTAAGATAGATCAAGTCAACTTTGGCACTCTCCTTCTAAAGCTTGCAATAAGCCAGAAATCATGTTTGGAATCCGTTTTGGAAGCCGCTGTGAAGCTCTAGAATTTCTAATATAAAGCCACTCAGCATGTACACTTTTTCCTCCATATATAATGACTGCAGCCAGCAACCCCTGCAAGCCTAGGATTAGAAGGGAGGTTTTGTATGTCAGAAGACATGTCTTCTGGGTAAGTATAAGCCCTGGCACATCCTTCTTTTAAGCACCTGCTACCTCATCTTCAGATTTGGCAGATAAGTTCTTGAAAAACCCATGCTGGGGGTTTCTTAACCCTTTCCTTGGAAAGTGTGCCAATTTACTGATTTGTTATTTGTTCAAACCGCTCCCTGGGCATTGCAGCCTCTGACTAGAGTGCCAGCATGCTCATCAAGTGGGAATGAAATTGGCAGCAAGCACTATTTTGATGCAATGGACAGTGAAATAATAACAGTTAGCGCGCTGATATCACTCTACTCCAAGAACTCCGCATGCGTGAAGTCAATACTCCTGATAGGTGGAGGCTGGTGGCTCTGATGTCCGTGGGTTGGTGAACCCGCTCCAGGTTTCAGTCAGAACCAGTCAGAATTCTAAAGGAGCCATCAAGGATCTTGGATAGCTCCTTTAGAGTTTTTACTGCAACCCAGAACGGGTTCACTGCCTCACTGACATCAGAGCCACCAAACTCCACTGATCCTAATAACAACTCTATAAAGCAGGCCAACATTATTATTAGGGATGTGCTCTGCTTCTCCTCGAACCGGAGAAGCAGGAGCGGAGCGGGGGGCTTCGCCTACCCTTAAGGCAGAGGCGAAGAGGATTGGGGGGCCGGCGGAGCGTGGCGAAGAGGATCGAGGTGAAGGCGGATACTTCGCCTCGATCCGGAGCTCCGCCAGAACGGTAAGTGGGGTTTACCAGGCCCTGTCGCTGTCGCCCATGCGGTGACAGCGGCAGGGCCCGGTAAACCCCCCCTCTCCCTTATCTGCGTCCGTCCGCGGTCCCTCGGCTTCTTCAATTGAGCCTGTGGCTCAACCAGGAAGTCTAGGCCGCACTTGCAGCCCAGACTTCCTGGTTGAGCCATGGGCTCAATTGAAGAAGCCGAGGGACCGCAGAGGGACGCAGGTAAGGCCCCCTCCCCCTTGGTCTCTTACCTGGTTCTCCCGCCGTCGCTGCACGAGCGGCAGCGGCGGAAGGTCACGTAAACCGCTCTCCCTTACCTGCGTCCATCCGTGGTCCCTCGGCCTCTTCAATTGATCCCGCAGCTCAAACAAGAAGTCTAGGCTGCACTTGCGGCCCAGACTTCCTGGTTGAGCCACGGGCTCAATTGAAGGAGCCGAGGGACCACGGACGGATGCAGGTAAGGCTCCCTCCCCCTTGGTCCCTTACCTAGGGTGACCATATTTTGGAAACCAAAAAGGAGAACAACATGGTCGCCCCCAAGGGGGCGTGTCCAGTACCAAGGGGGCGTGCCCACCCAAACATAGCCTTGGTCACATGTCTGATTTTACAGCACACATTTAAGACAAATCTCTTCTACATAACATCTTAATGTTAAAATCAATGAAATAAAGAACAAGTGAGAGATTCAATGTATCTGAAATTAACTTCACTCACTCCTACTTTTGTAGGTTTTGCTGTACTTTGAAGCTTTTGCTATACTCTGTGTGTTACATTCTCCCCTTCCCTCAAATATCTTTTCTGACTGTATCTTCACTCATTGCAAGCTGCTGTTGTTCTTAACAGGGTTTGCTACTGGTCCCAGATCTGTTTCAAATTTGGTATGGCTAAAGCTCTAACTAAAAGCTATCATGGTGCCAACTTTCAGCTCTTTATCTTTAAAAATGACAGTTTAAAAAATAATAATTTTAAAACTTCATTTTTAAAAAAAATCCTAAAAAATCAATGGATGAACGGATCTGTTTCAAATATGGTGTGGCTAAAGCTCTACCTAAATCCTTTCATGGTGCAAAGTTTCATCTCTTTATCTTTAAAAATGACGATTTAAAAAGTAATAATTTTAAAACCTTAATTTTTAAAAAAATTCCTAAAAAATCAATGGATGAACAAATCTGTTTCAAATTTGGTATGACTAAAGCCCTTCCTAAGAGCTACCATTGTGCCAAGTTTCATGACTTTATCTTAAAAAATGACGGAGTTATAAGCATTTTTGTTAATTCCCATTAGAGCTGCTCTTTGAAAAAAAATCCGGATTTCCCCTCCCCCTCCCGGATTTGCCATTAAAAGCCCAGGCAAATCCAGGCAAATCTGGTCATATGGTCACCCTACCCTTACCTGGCTCTCGCGCCGTCGCCGTACGAGCGGCGGCAGCGGGAAGGCGAGGTAAACCGCTCTCCCTTACCTGTGTCCGTCTGCGGTCCCTCGGCCTCTTCAATTGAGCCCGCAGCTCAACCAGGAAGTCTAGGCCGCACTTGCGTCCCAGACTTCCTGGTTGAGCCAAAGGCTCAATTGAAGAAGCCGAGGGACCGGGGATGAATGCAGGTAAGGCCCCCCCTCCCCCTTGGTTCCTTACCGGGCTCTGCCGCCGTCCCCGCCCGTGCGGCGACGGCGGCAGGGCCCGGTAACCCCCCCTCCTCTCCGTTACCTGCGTCAGGCCGGGGCTGCAGAAAAACTGGGCCATAAGCGAATCTGCTTATGCCGGGTTAAAGGAGGCTCTAGCCCAGCCTGACCCCGGAATCCCCTGTGCGTCATCTGGATGCACAGGAGGGAGACCGTGCCTCACACCAGGCTAACGCCTGGTCTAGCAATGACCATAGACACATGCTATGGAACCAGGATTGGGTGCACATGTCCTTGGCACATGTCCACCATGTATTTCCAGACATGGGTCTCCCTTTTAAACATAATGCGCTTTGCTGAGAATCACATGACAACACGGTTGCTGGGACACAACTTGTCTGCTGCAGGAAATATGAATCAGGCTAAAATGTTAACCATCAGAACTATTGGAGAAAAAGGCAGAGATGTTTTATTCTCAGACCTGTCATTTGTTGTCTACTTTGCGATGGTGCCGTCCTTGGAAGATAGAGACATTTCTTTATTCATTTGTCTCAGTGAGTGGTAAATGAGGCGTGCTTGCCCAACTTATTTCGGATAGAAATTAGTCTAATTAGTCCACCCAGCTAAAGAATAGTCTTTAAATTTCAAGATGGAGCAAATTTGCTATAGCTGATACATTACAGCCATTGTTTTCTACTCTGTGGAGACAGAAAGTCCATCTGTTTTGTAGCAAGCTTTCATGCAATGAACATACATAAGAAAGCAGGCGACATTATTTCGAATTTGGAAGTTTTGAAAAAGATTACAAATATACATGACTATCACATATTATGTGAAATTAAGTCCTTTTGTTGTGGCTTACTTTCAAGTAATGTTTTGGAATGGAGATGTTAAATTTATTTTCAAGGCAGACTTGTCTAGATTTTTTTCATGTATTGGAATCATGAGGAGGTTATTTATTGCTTTGAATTCAGTGTGCAGCTTCAATTTACCCTATTGCTTTATTTTTTAAAATTTTGGTATGATACAAGTTGCTGGTTCAAATGTGGAGCTGTACTTTTTGCATTTTTGAAATGTGCTTTGTTTCACAAAAGGTAACGATGACAAGCAAATAAGAACAAACTTGATATGGAGTGGTAGCCTGACTTGAGGGGGGGAAAATTACACAGAGCTACTTGGATAATTTGCAAAAAGCTTTTCCAGTGAGCTGTTCTGCCAAAGAAAACAAATCACTTTCCAGAATTTAGCACTGTAATTTCCTCATGTCTTTCCCCACACACAAATATATATCAGATACTGATGGATCTTTTTAATTGATAGGAATCACATCTCATCATGAATTTACATTCTTTGAGTGAACAATTCGGCCCAGGACGCCAACCTCTGAGGGAGAATATTGTGGTCATGGTGTCTGAACAGTCCCGTAGCTATGGCTACCTATATAATTCTTAGCAATGGAAAAAAAACGTGACAATGACATTAAATTTAATCAGGTTCCCCTTTTCGGTAGTTCCCACTGGGATGAGCCACTAGTGTCCTGCCTTAAATATTCAAAGCCTTCAAAGTTTGCCTGCGTTTTTATGCTAGGACAATATCCTGCTAATAGAGAACAATGGATCTGTCATGTATTTTCTCTTTGAGTAGCCGTAAGTCTGGATTTTGCTAGTACAGGGATATTATGATTGCTTCTTTAGCAATTGTCCTTATGTTAGCCTTCACTTAGGGAGTAGAAGAAGGAAAAAAGAAGAAGCACCATGATAAAATGTACACACTAAAGTATAATACTGTCTGTTTTCCCTTTGGAATATTGATCAGAGATGACTGTCCTTTTTTAGAAGATGGAACTTTATTTCCAGTCACACTTCATCTGATATAAATGAACCAGCACTAAATATCACATGGTTCAATGCATTTGGAAACACAAACTAACATATATTAAGGGAAAGGAGGCTGAATTTCATGTCTCTGCAAACCAAAAGTAACAAGTTCTTACAGTCTGCTGTAAGAATTTTGCTGTTTAACTAACTAGTGGATATTTAAGAAGTTGCTTGTAGTTCTCAAGCTATTTTTCCCCTCAGGATTTTACACAAGAGTACATATAGATCCCCGACCATATATTTTGAACTGCTTTCTTTTGAGAATTTAGAGCTACATTTACTAACTCTACTACAGGGGAAACATCCTAATCATAAAGGCATTGGACTAGACTAGAATTCATAATTATGGCTGAAATCCTATGCATAATTTCCTGGGAGTAAATCCCTCTTTACTTTGGGTAAATATGCATAGGATTGCACTGTTATGAGTTTTAAGGTAGTAAAATAAACAATGGTTTGAATCCAGACTTAGTCTGTCTTAGACTAGTCACATTAAAATCAATGGAAATTAAGTTAGATTTCAATGAGTTTACTTTAGATATTGCTAAATCTAGATCCAACCCATTGGTTTCAATATTGTGTCATGGAATCACTGTAAAATCTGTTTGGATTGGTTTTCACATGAGGCTCTAGTGTTTACAGTGCAATCCTATACATGTTTTCTCAAATTAAGTTTTATTGAGTTCAATGGGGCTTACTCACATGTAAGTAGGCATAAAAATGCAGCCTCTGTCATTTAATGTGGCTGTATTATAGCATAATGCCAGCTTTACACACTGCAGATATCACACAATATTTTTTATTACTGCATTATCTCTGAAATTTTAAAAAGTGAGATTATTGGGGAGATGTCCTGGAGGTTGACAACGTTGTGTAAAGAACTTGCAAACTTCTGTGAGTAGCCAATCACAAGTGTGCAATAAGTCACCCATGTAGAGAAGCTCTATGTGACCGTGATTTGCCTTATGAATCCATCTAGTGCAGTAAAAAGGAACCTTTGGCCTGCAGGCGTTCCCAAGGAATCTAGCAGGGGCTTGAAAATGGACAGAATTTCCCTGCTATCTGGTCCCTGATAACAGGGGGATTCCCCTGGAGGCTACTGGAGGTTTGGGGAGGGGTGGGGAGAGAAATTGCCCTGTAATTTCTGATCAGTTATTGGAGATAACAAGGGATTTACCCTTAGTGCACTGGTTACCCTCCAAATTGCTCTGCCCTTGCTATGCCTTTCCTGATCACGGGAGATGTGGCATGGGCAAGTGACCCTACCAAAGGCTCAAGCCATGAGTTTGGCAGCGGCCACTTTGCCTATGATGTGCTTCTTCTATTAGGGAGGATGCAGTGTGGGCAAAGCAGCCCTAGCCATGGTTTTGGCTGGAGCCATTTCTCCCTTGCTACATCCACCCTAGTGTGGAAAGATGCAGTAAGGATGAAGCAGCTCCAACTTGAAGTGTTCATTGAGGAATGATAATGTCATGAGGTGTGGCCACTTTTCAGTTTCCTTGGTCTGATAAGCTTACAGTCTTCTGTTTTTCATATGCTAAACCACAACACTACCCCAGCTCTCAGTTCCAGATATACTATGGCCTCCCCTTACCCTCCTCCTTCCTCTTCCTCCTACCACCATCTTCATCATTATCATTATTTAGATTTATAGTTTTTTTTAAAAAAAAACCTCTAAGCGGTTTACAGGGAGATTAAAATACATTGAATACATTGTCATATACATTAAAGTACATAATAATTGCTAAAACACTGATAAAAACATTAAAAACCAATACTCACAACACCATATTTAACAAATAAACAGGCAGCACAGTCACTCAGGGAAGGGCTGACATTATTTATTTATTTATTTATTACATTTCTATACTGCCCAATAGCCGGAGCTCTCTGGGCGGTTCATAAAAATTAAAACCATTCAAAGTATAAAACAACAGTATAAAACCATAATATAAAATACAATATAAAAGCTCAACCAGATAAAACAGTAGCAATGCAAAATTACAAATTTAAAACCATGTTATTTAAAATTTATAGATTGTTAAAATGTTGGGAGAATAATAAGGTCTTTCACCTGGCATCTAAAAGCATATAATGTAGGTGCCAAGCGAACCTCCTTAGGGAGCTCATTCCACAGCCGGGGTGCCACAGCAGAGAAGGCCCTCCTCCTGGTAGCCACCTGCCTCACTTCCTTTGGCAGGGGCTCACGGAGAAGGACCCCTGAGGATGACCTTAGGGTCTGGGCAGGTACATATGGGGGGAGGCGTTCCTTCAGATAACCTGGCCCCAAGCCGTTTAGGGCTTTAAATGTTAATACCAGCACTTTGAATCGGGCCCGGACCTGGACTGGCAGCCAATGAAGCTGGAAAAGGACTGGCGTAATATGGTCTTGTCGGCCAGTCCCTGTTAGTAAGTGTGCTGCCCTGTTTTACACCAGTTGAAGTTTCCGGACCGTTTTCAAAGGCAGCCCCACGTATAACGCATTGCAGTAATCCAAACGAGAGGTTATCAGAGCATGGATAACTGTAGCTAGGCTATCTCTGTCCAGATAAGGGTGCAGCTGGTATATCAGCCTAAGCTGGTAAAAGGTGCTCTTTGCCACTGAGTTCACCTGTGCCTCAAGTGACAGTTCTGGATCCAAGAGCACCCCCAAACTACGGACCCGATCCTTTAGGGGGAGTGCAACCCCGTCCAGGACAGGGCAAACATCACCTCGCCGGACAGAAGAACCACCCGCTAACAGTACCTCCGTCTTGTCTGGATTGAGTTTCAGTTTATTAGCCCTCATCCAGTCCATTACCGTGCTCAGGCACTGGTTCAGAACAGCCACTGCCTCACCTGGGTTTGATGAAAAGGAAATGTAGAGCTGGGTATCATCTGCATATTGATGACATTTTCAGTAATGTGGTCACCTTTTTCTTTTAATGCAGCTTTTGAACTTTCACAACAGAATGTAGCAGCTTGGCAGTTGTCAAGAGCTGCTTCTTTTCAGCACCTAACTCCTTTGCTGAGGGAACTGCACTGGCTGCCTATACACTACCAGGCCAGGTTTAAGGTTTTGTTACTAATGTATAATGCCCTGTACAACCTGGGATCAGAATACTTGAGAGAGCACTTTCTCCCTTATCAACCTGCCCAGTCAGTGAGGTCATCAGATGAGGTGCTTCTGGTAGTTCAGCATGGCCCTATGGCCTGGTTGGAACCCACCTGGAGTAGAGCCTTCATTGTGGTGGCTCCCCCTCTGTGGAAGTCTCTGCCTCTGGATGTCAGGCAGGCCCCAATATTGTGTTGTTTCTGGTGCCTGCTAAAATCATTTTTATTTCAACAAGTCTTTTCTGACTGACAAGCCAGGTTTTTTTTATTGATACTCTGTTTTCGAAATAACTGTTAATATTGTGTTTTATTCCTTCTATCTTTTATTACTCACTACTGCAGCATCTTTTTAGATGTGGACTGATATATAAATGTTGTTAGTAAATGAACAAGCAAGAAATTACACTCCTGTTACAAAGTGTGAGTTTTATTTTGTCCTACAGCCAAGAAAGAAAAGAAAAAGAAACAAAGAGGTTTCTTCTTACTCACATGGTTTCAGTTCTAATGAAGTGTAACAGCTATTCATTATGAGTTTAGCTGATCAATTCTAAATACATCAAGCTGGAATTAGGGCCTGCTTCACACATGTTTCTTATGCCCTGTTTGTAGTCACCATTTTGACATTTGCACGTGGGTACACAAACTGAAAATATGGCCAACAGATGTACAGACAATGAAATACATGGGAATGATAATTATACACCTAGAAGATCTTTTTGTGTAAGAAAAATGAGATATATGAAATAGGCCTTAGCTAGACCTAAGGTTTAAATGACACACAGGGGATCCCGGGAACAGGCAGGGATGACCCCAGGATCATTCTGGGACAAACCTTAGGTCTAGCTAAGGCCAGCATGCATAAGAGTCAACAGAAAAACTGCAGTTTAGTATAATACTTATAAAATGTCACTTGAAAATATAAAAGAATGATTATTAAAAATTAACTTTGGAGGAAAAATTAAAGAATTAACAGAAGATCTATGGATCTTTAAACAAATCCTAGCAGGGAACGATCGCTAGAAGGCATAATGTGGATCTAGTTTGCAATACTAATTTTGTTTTGAAATCAGCTGAAAATCTAAATTGTTGTCTTCTATTGCCATTTTTTGGTGTCTATGCTTTTATTGCTTTTAATAAATTAATTGTTTTATGTATTTTATTGTTGTAAGCCACCTTGTAAGGGCTTCTGCCCTGAAAGCCGGCCAAGAAATATTTTAAATAAATAAATAAATAAATAGTCCTTGTTTCAGAACTAGCTGTTCCTGAATTTCTAATTCTCCTGTATCTGACAAACAGCGTAAGCCAAACTGCATATATTTTTGTACTGTAGTTATTATGGTTATATGTTAAAATCATTATGTACCTTGGGGGGGAAGAATGAAATAAAAATATTTATATAAAAACAACAACACTTAATTTAATTTAATTTAAAGATGTAATCCTTCACCTGCATTCCTAAGTGGTACAGTCCATGGATAGCTTTACCACATGCTTCTTCTGAACACATAGATGGCCTCTAAGGGAAATGTATGGGAAAGTACAGCTGTGTTTGCTTACAATGGCCAATCTTATGACTCTTATCTCTGCTGCTGAAGCCTTCAGGTACTATGCAGATTGCAAGCAATGCAGTTACAAGGGGGAGGGGATGAGTTAATGAGTTTTCTTCTCCTGATCACTTATCATACCAAGTCACTAGATTACACAGTGGAGAAAGGCCATACTCAGGGGTGGAACACATGCTTTGCATGTAAAAAGTCCCTAGAATCTCCAGGTATATTTGGGGATGAGTCCTATCTGAAACCTTAAAAAGCCACTCCCAGTCAGTATAGACAACACTAAAATAGAAGGACCAATGGTCTGACCAGATCTAAGCCGTTTTCCTGTGTTCCAAAATTTGCTGTTTGAGGTAGCCACAGCCATCTCACTTTGCTTAATATTATATAGCACACACCACTGCTAATGTTGTGTGTGTGCGTGTGTTTAGAAATCCACTTTCTGGGTCAAGCCAGATACAAAGAAAGAGTCAGGCAAGCACGCAGGCAATTTCCTGTGTGAAGTGAGCTCTTCTCTGTCATATTTCTGAACAAAGTGACTGAGGAAGGAAGGGAACACATGAGTACAGGAAAGCGGAGACCTCATAAGTGCACTAGAAACCATTTATTAAGGCCCAATTGCATTTTGAGTCCTAGGACACTTCTTCAGGGGCAACTGAATATGTCTTCTCAAAGGACAGCTAAAACAAACCTGCATGCTATCTGCTGGAGTTCTTAAAAGATGTTGGGCCTTTATAAATTGTTTCTAGTGCACTAAGGTGTCCATATGCTTTACTTCACAGAGGACAGGCCTCTATTTGAAGGTCTGTCTGGTTTAAAGATAAAGAGCTATAAGAAGGGAGCTCAGGGGCTTTGATGTTCAACTGTTGGCTCATGGACAGCAGACTGAGCAAGCACACAGTTCTGTCTTACATCTCACCATGGTGAGATATAAATATTTATATTTAAATTATAGTAATTATTTCTAAATCTGCATCTGTACTTATAAATTAGCATATGGAAGTCCACATTCTCCTTTGTCTTCTTTTTTTGGTGATATGCATGTGCACCTTATTCTAAATGATCATTTGAGACCTCTTCTGTTCTGATATCTTTCTTTCTTTTCTTCCTTCTGGACCATGGCAAGTAAGAACTCTCTCTTCTGCAGGTAAACTGACTGCATCACACTTCTAGAACCTTGGTTCTAGGAGGCAATGGGAGAAGATTTGCCCACTCTGTGGTTTCCTAATGCTTACTGGAGGAAGTTGGTACCATCCAATGGCAGTCAAGACAAGGCAAGATGAAAACAGCACCTTGGATAGTTCCAAGTGTGTCCTGTTAGTGATGCCACCAAATTTTGCAATTAGTTGGCTCTTGGTCGAAACTCAGCCATTTGTAAGGCTGGTGACCTTTGTAGCAAACTTGGATTAAGGTATTATGAATTTACGAGTATGTTTGTTATTGATTTCAAGCTTGGGAGCATGCACAGTGATGTAGTACACAGATTTCCCCAGCTAAATTTTCAAACACCCTACGACCTAGACCGCCCTCACCAAAAAAATGTACTTGAAGCAGTCTCATTAGCTGCTTCCCTCATTATTATTATTATTATTATTTATTTATATAGCACCATCAATGTACATGGTACCCTCATCATGTTGCCACTGCAACTCTCCCTCCAAGGAGGAGGACTCAGCAGATCCATTTTCATACTGGCAATCAGCAACAGCAAGTAAACATCACATGACATAGTCATACAAGCAGGCCAGGTGAAAACAACCCAGTCAGAAAAGAGGCACCTAATATGGTAAGGCATAACATCATGCCACACTATGCAACTACATCTCCAAAGACACACCTTGATATCGCACATGTGCAAAAACTCATATACACAGAATTTTGTATTAAAGGAGAACTCTCGTCCAAGCTCACATGGACAGATCTGTTACTTTCTAAGAAAATAATGAATTCACGTGAGGTAATTTCACACATCACTAGTCTTGCTGGCTACAACTCTCTGGTACTACAATAGGAAGACATTGTCTCAGCAGATGCTAAACTCAACTGAAGCCATGTGCAGACTGACAAGTCCTGTAGTATGTTTGGTTTTCTCCCTCCTAGAGGAACTGACTAGAGTATTAAAGGTCCCTTGACCTGATTTTGTAGTCAGAGACTTCTGGGAGGCAGGAGAGATGGACATTCCGCCAGGGACTCATTCTTTGAGCCAGAGCATGATGATAGGGCTGTGTCCTCTGTCCAGGAGGGCTCTGATTAAGGCACTGACTGTCCAACCTCTGAGGAAGAAGCCTGTACCTCATCCTATGGATGAAAATTCAGTGGCTAAAAAATCACTATACCAGCTCCAGGACTGCCATAATTTCTGGGCTGCTTCAGGGATGCATTGGGGGAAATAGGAGAGCTTTGGATCCTGTAGATCCAAGTCCTTCCTTGATCCACCACCAACTTGCCCCTTTTACTCTACCACCAATGAAGCACTAACAGCTCAGGAGCAATCATAGTAGACATTTCTGCCACTGCAACAAGGACCCTCCCCACAAGCAATAGACTTCCTTCTCTGGCCATGGACCTTCCTCTCTGCCCACAGGGAGTGGAGTCTGCAATATCCTCTTGAGACACCCTCCCATGGACCACAGGAACACTCTCTTAACACAATTGTCAAAGCTGTGAATTTGAAGGCCTTTAACTGAATTTCATTACCTTTTGACTTCAATGTTCACATTTCTCTCTCTAAACCCATAGGTAAAATACCTGCCAACTAAGGATAATAAATCAGTTATCAAAATTTATTTATTTAAGACATTTCTAATAATGTAATCCCAAAGTGGGGGACATGAAATAGAACACAGGAAAATAATACAATATTGACCCCCCCCCCCGCTCCCCAAATTGCATCAGCAAATGGGGAGGGCGGTAGCAGATAAGTAACAGTTTACAAGAGAGGAAAGAACAGAGAGGGAAATTGAATCAGAGAGGGAAAATGAATAAAAAGTTTGGGTAAACAAATAGGTCTTTAGCTGGCACTGAAAACATGTAAGTCCTAGCACCACCTCTATACGAGAGGGAGAGGGGGAAGGAGTTCCA
This sequence comes from Elgaria multicarinata webbii, assembly GCF_023053635.1. Lineage (NCBI taxonomy): Eukaryota > Metazoa > Chordata > Lepidosauria > Squamata > Anguidae > Elgaria > Elgaria multicarinata. The sequence continues at coordinate 22,488,915 of NC_086180.1, read as the reverse complement.
CAATCTGGTGCCTGTACTGAAAATTCCCTTTTTCAGGTTGCCATGTATTGAACTGCAGGCAAATGTGGCATTGTCAAGAGGTGATCCCATCTCCATCTTAATGTCCAGGCAGGTGCATAAAGGAGAAGGCCAGAGCCAGTGTCAAAGGTAGGTATGGTCGGGCCCCTACTGAGGGCCCACACCCAAGCAGGGGGCACTGACAAGAATCCCCTGGACTTACTCCTCTTCACCATTGAAACCTGCTGGCCCAGACAACAGTGGTGGAGAGAAAAAGGAGCAGTGGATGCCACAGCAACTGATCACTGGCTCCTTGCTTAGCAAGCAAGCAAGTGGTAGCAAAGCTGAGAAGCAGGTTGAAGAACAATAGCAGCTGGTGGCAATGGGAGTGGGAAGGTAGACACACTGTGGGAAGGGCCCCCATTGACAGTATCTTGCCCAAGGGCCCTCAAAAACCTGGGGCATGTCTACACCTGCCAGATATCCCAGGGTCATCTCCAGGTCATCCCTGTGAGTCTGTATGACACACAGGGGATCCTGGGGGCAACCCAGAATGACCAGGGACTGCTTGGGATATCAGGGACTGCGGATTTCCCGATATTTCCATAGTTCTGTGACCATTCTGAGGAGCGTGGGCAGTGTGGCTGCCACTCCCAGGTCGTCCCTTCTTCCCGTGACTAGCCCATGGGGGTGGGGTGGGGGCAGCAATTTCGGTATCCCTGGGATGGCGGGGGATAGGTTTGGGTGTGAGGTTTTTTTTCTTACCTTTTTCTGCACCTCTTTTTAAAACAAAACAAAACGGTGGCTAAAACGTCCCTCTTTCCTTCTGGGACATCGTGAGGCCGTCAAGACACTGGGGGAGGATCGTGGAAGCAGGTAAATCCGCAATCCTCTCTGCTCCCTCCCTCTACACCCTTAGGTGTAGACATGCCCCTGGAGCTGGTAGTAGAGAAGACACTTCATCAGATACCCAGGTCTTAAGCCATGCAGGCCTTATATGTCGTCATAAGCACCTTGAATTTGACTTAGTAGCTTATTGGCAACTCCAGCAGAACTGGTGTAATATGTTCCTGCTAGGCTATCTGCTGTTGTGAACAGTCACTCACTTGCATAGTTATAGACTACTGTTAGCCTTCCCTTGCTATTTAACCCCACTGTTTTACAATGTTTTCCTCTATACCCACAGGAATGTATAATACCTACGAACCGAGGATTAGACTTCAGGCCTCTGATGTGGACTCCAGTGCACAAATGTTTATACCATAATACATTTGTTGGTCATTAAGTTGTTAGAAGACCCTTTGTTCTTTGCATTAGCCATTGTGGTCTCCGTCCTAAATGCCCACAGGATTTTATGACTTTAGCATAGGATTTCCTAGTTTGCTAAGAAAAGGTCTATGCGATTCAGCCCAGAGCAGAATGTTCAAATGCAGAAGGTTAGCAGAGTGAAACTTGAACTGGAAAACACTATGCTTGGCATTCGTGCCTGTTTTAATCAGCAATAGAACAAGCAGAGAAAAGGGAAAAGAAATACCTTTAAGATCTGGGGCAGAAAACACTCCATCCTCAAAGGAATCCCTGGAGCTCCTATAGTGTATTTGATGCTGCAGCTACCCACCTGTTCTTTATGTGATAAGTGATTAGAAATGCATGTTTCAGATTCATCTCCAGGGAAATGAAGGGATCTATGCTTATAGCTTAAGTGACAACAGCCATGTGCACAGCTGTGCAAGAGATACCTATACCCCACAAGGGAAGTGGCAAGGTGACCAACTCGTATGACTTTATTGAAATGCCGCATCGTTCTAGGGGTCTGTTAGATAGTCTTAGGCTGCAATCCTATACTCATTGACCTAGGAGTAAGGCCGATTGAACCTAACAGGGCTTACCTCTGAGTATACATGTGCAAGATCACACTGTTAGGGTGTAATCCTATGCAAGTTTAGACAGAGAAAACCCCTACAATTCCCATTGCTTTCTCGGAAGCTTCCCCGGGGGCTCTGGAACGCACTTTCCAGAGAAGTTAGACTGGCTCCCTCCCTGGTATGTTTCCAGAGGCAGGCAAAAACTTTTTTGTTCCAGCAAGCCTTTCAGGAGTAGTCTGGACCTCTGTTAATTGCATTGTTTATATATTGGATTTTTTAAAAAAATATTAATATTTTAAATGTTTTTAAATGTTTTAATATTGTAGCTTGTTTAATTATTATTTTAAATTTTGTGTATCTCTAGCTGTTTAAATTGTACATGTTTTAATTTGTAATAATAATAATAATAATAATAATAATAATAATATATTTATTTATTTCTTACCCGCCTCTCCCTTTGGATCGAGGCAGGGAACAACATTAGAACAGGAATCAATACATCTTGAAAATTCATGATTTAACATTGAACTGGATAGGCCTGCCGGAAAAGGCTAGTCTTTAAAGCTGCCTTAAAATCACACAGAGAGTTAATTTTACGAATCTCCTCCGGCAGGCCATTCCACAATCTGGGGGCGACAGAAGAAAAGGTCCTCTGGGAAACTGATGTCAGCCTAGTTTTAGCTGACTAAAGTAAGTTCACCCCAGAGGACCTGAGTGTGCGGGGCGGACTATATGGGAGAAGGCGATCCCGCAGGTAACCTGGACTCAAACCATTTAGGGCTTTGTAAAGCTGCCTGTATTGGGGTGAAAGGTGGGATATAATAATAATAATAATAATAATAATAATAATAATAATAATAATAATAATAATAATAGTAGAATGCTGGGAGTTGAAGGTCTTTTCTCTATCTAAACATGCATAGGAGTTTGTCCTTAAATGTAAGACTACTGGAGGGAGCAATCCTATGACCACTAGATAGTGTGTGCGTGTGCGGGGACTATAGGTTATTTTGGATTCCCAGATCGGAGGTCAAAAACAGCACTCAAACCTTGGATCTGGGAACCTGTGCTCTACCCCATTCCCTACACAGCTGGCATGGAAAGAATCATGTCGGCTGCCTTATCAAGGTTGGAGAGGGCGAGAAGGGGATGTTCCGGTGGACGGAGAGGGGAGGAGACAAGAGAGGCCAGGATATGACCTTTCCTGAGACCTCTCCAGCCTCCTTCCTCCCCCTGCAGAATGCCCCAGCTAAATGGATAAAAAAAGCAAAACGAAACAACCCCCCCCCCCCAAACTTCAGAGCGGGAAGATGGTGAGAGTGAAGATCGCCTCTACTGCTCCTCCTGCTCTGTATTGAATGCTTGTAATCCTCTGAATTCAGAGGCTTATGACCACGAGGGTGGACACTATAGGATTGTGCCCTTATTTAAAAGCAGCCTTGACTGATTTCTGGATTTTCAGGGTTGGCTCTAATTTCTGGACACCAGAAATGGGCCCAAATATTTTGGTGCTTGGCGCAGAAAATAAAAATGGGGAGGCATTAAAATATTACAATAAATGCAATATCCCCTCCATACCAAGTGCAGAGCTTCAAAACTGGTTGCTTGAGGTGGGCAATGTATCCTACTTTACAGAGGACTGTCCTCTATTTGAAACACTGTCAGAACCTGACGGGCCTTAAAGTTGTCCATCAAAAGTTAAAAAAACTGGCCAGAAGTGTGAACAGCAAGCCCATTACTCAGACTTTTCCACTGCAGTGAGATCTATAGTGTTTTTTCCTATTTAAATTATAGTTATTATTGTTGTTGTTGTTATTATTATTATTATATTTACATTCCTGCATACAAATTTTATTTGAATCCCACCTTCTTATTTTAAACAATGCATTAGTGGCTACCCTAAGTGGGTTTATTCACCTGGCCTACAGGTAAGGCCAGATGTGGAAAATGACTCCTTTGCAGGTGAGCTGGTTCTCTAATGAAATGGTTGCCATCTTGCAGTTACAGAGCAAATGCACTCAGAAAAACCTGAGCGATTACTTTCAAACCCCCAAAGGAAGGTAACATTAAAGAGCAGAATATCTCACTCCTACAACTTTGTCGTGTGTGTGTGTGTGTGTGTGTGTGTGTGTGTGTGTGTATGTGAATCTTTGAGTGAAACTGTAGTCAAGCCTTTGATTACAATTTAACTTGATTACAATTTAACAGGGCCACCATGGGCCTGATTAAACTCCTTCAGGAGTTGTACCGCCCTGTCTGCCACACACCATCTTTGCTTTAAAGAAAGGACGTGACTACCCATAGGGTTGCAGCCTGAACATATATGCATAAACGGCACTGTCTGTCAGCCTCTATGTGATTCTCCCCTCCTCATGGAACAGCAAATCTCACTGGGGGGTGGGGGGCAGGCACAGAGGGAAAGACATGCATATATGTTCATGGTTAGCTTTTGGTTAGAAAAACAAGACCAAAGATAATTTTGCAAAGTAAAGTCAGAAACTGTATACTTCTTTATTGTCTCATCACAAAAATCTTCAGTCTAAATGAACCTTAGATCTCTGGGCACTTTGTCATGGTAATGGTAACCTAATGCAGTTGATTTCCTTGAACCTTTTCTCCCTCCCTTTCAGCAAGGTCGCACTGAAAGCGCCTCCTATGCTGTGCAGATAAATGCAATCTATTCTGCTGGGCTGAGGTTTTTTTTTCTTTTTTCAGAGGCACCAGATTTCTTTCTTTAGAGGGCACTGGCAAGCTGCCTTTTGCAGTTCAAGGTTCAAATGCTTGGATTCTGGACATAGGTTATGAAACTGGCTCATGTGTTCCCTTGTCTTACTGGTGTTTGTTCACTCACAAGAATCATTTGCTCCTAAGAAACATAATGTGTATGAGGTCCAGTCTTTGAGAGATTCTCTGCTTTTCCAAAATTCAGGCAGAGCAGCTGCACCTGAGGCCTATAAGTTAGCTTACATGTTACATCATTCACATAAACATGTGACTCCAGTAAGGGAAATGACTCTCTCAACAAAATCTCACAGGGCCAGCCCTACCATTAAGTAGAGTGAGGCGGCTGCCTCAGGTGCCAGATACAAAGGGGCAAGGAGCAGACAGAACTGTGGGTGCAACACAGTCTGCCCTGTGCCCTCTAAGCTATACTTCTGCCCTCAGGTACAGTGGAGGGCATTATCCCTTTACCAGTGTTGAAGTAAGATTCAACTGTCAGTCTGGGTGGCTTTTGTAAATGGACTGGGAGGCAGTGCTATCTTGTTCACCTCAGGCAGCAAAATGTCTTGGATGGGTCCTGTAGCATCCCAAAATGATTGGCCTTTTCTTCTCTTTATACAAAAACAAAGGAATGGAGAGAGGCTTCTTTGAGATTTAGACGCCATCACAGCCATAGTAGTTTCAAGGAAATTGAACTCAATGTTTAACTACAGCTAATGGTGATTGCATCAGTAAACAATGGGCTGCCTGGAGAGAGAACATATTATTTCATGTGGGAAGTAAACCAATAGGTAGCAATCACCTATTGGAGACCTACTGAGTCCAGAAGACTGACTGGCTGAACTGAGGAAGCTTTCCACTCAGTTATGGATCTGGGAAACCACATAGTCACAATGGCTACAATGTAGTAGAGTAGTGTGTAAAAAAACTCACCAAAACAAAACAGCCACATGTCACTGTATCTCCACTGAGATCAACTTGCCAATTATAATGATTAGATGTTTACTTTTTTTTTTAGTAGGTTTTTAAAACCTGCCTTTAACCCAATATAAGAAGCTGACAAATGGAGACGTGCAAAAAAGTTCTGTGGAGTAGAAAACAGAGGGACAAGGCAATGAAAACTAGGGGTGTGCACGGACCCCCCGCTCCGCCCCACGGGCCGATCCGAAAATTTTGGATCGGCCCGCTCCGCACCGCTCTGCCCATAATCCGCTCCTCTTCGCCGCGGAGCTCTGGCTCTCAATCGGAGCTCTGCAGTGGAGGGGAGTGGCGCCAGGTAAGGCCCCCCTCCCTCCTCTCCCTTACCTGCAAAGCCTGGTAAGGGACCAAGGGGGAGGAGGGCCTTACCTGTGTCTGTCCGTGGTCCCTCAGCTTCTTCAATTGAGCCCGTGCGGGCCCTGCCACTGTCGCCACATGGGCGACAGTGGCAGGGCCCGGTAAACCCCACTTACCTTTCTTGCGGAGCTCCGGATCGAGGCGAAGGATCCGCCTTCACCTTGATCCTCTTCGCAACGCTCCGCCGGCCCCCCAATCCTCTTTGCCTCCGCTTTAAGGGGAGGCGAAGCACCCCGCTCCGCTTCTAATTCGCTGGTCCGATTAGAAGCGGAGCACATCCCTAATGAAAACGACACTGTTATTCCTTCTACCCTAAACTCTCCTGTCGCACCGTGATGTTTCTAAAGAGATAGACACCTGCAGAGCCAGATCTACACTAAGCAGGATATAACACTTTGAAAACATTTTGAAGACTGTATGGGTGTGTGTCCTGGTCCTCAACAGTTGTCACTGTTATAAACTGTTTTAAAGCAGTAGTGTAGATCCTGCCCAGGTATCTCTTCACTAACTAGAACAGGAAACATGTGCATCTGAATGCTCACATAGGTGCAGGTGCTCTTCATCCACACTGCCTTGCCTTCAGTGGAATGCACATGCTGATGAACATCCCGAATGTGTATCCCAGTGCAGATGGTGCGGCTGTGCATTTGGATCTGCATTCTATTGAAAGCCATACAGTGCAGAAAGGCAGCCTCTGCACCCAGATGCACATTTGAACGCATATCTGATTTATGCATGCAGGTCCTGATTCAGGAATCTTATGCACATTCAGCAATGTCCTCCAGTGTACGTGTGGAAGCAGGTTTTGGTTCGGATCTTCTTTGGAAGCTCAAGCTGCCTGACTTCATGGAGCCAGTTCCAGAGACAACTTCAATAGTCACCCCTCCGCTCTAGCTGGTAAGTGGTCAGCTTGAGACAGATTTGCTTTGATGGTCTCCATGAAGACAGAGTGGCTTTGATGGCCCCTTGACTGCTGTCTTTTAAACTACCAGTGCCAGCTCCAGGTTGGGTTTTTTGGGGGGCAGACATGGTGCCCTCAAGGGGGCACCTACCTGGGTGGGCCCACATCATCTTTGCAGCCCATTAACTTGCCTCTCCTTCTGGTACAACAAAACCAATGAAGGTTGCTGCTCCATCTTCTCACTCTGGTCACAGCTTGCTTGCTTGGAGAGGGCAGGTGAGAGCAGGGAGGATCAGCCACAGGTCTGGGGGGCTCCAAGGATCAGCCAGCAGCAGCTGCAGGCCTCAGCAGTAGCCCAACAATAACTACCTCTGATACCTGCCCTGGCTAGCACAAACATGCTGTTCTTTGTTTCCAATGTCTAGAGGTAACACGAGTATAGCATGCATGCACAGCTCTGGGCCCTCACTGATTTCTGAATTTGGGAGGAGCATTTTTTAAAAGTCCCCACATCATGACTTTTGTAAACCACCCAGAGAGCTTTGGCTATGGGGTGGTATAAAATAAATAAATAAATAAATAAATAAATAAATAAATAAATAAATAAATAAATAAATGATTTTCCTTTATACCTCAAGAGTCCCCTGGCTTGTGGGAAGAGCTGTAGCTCTGTGGCTGAGCACCTGTTTTGCATGCAAACAGGGCCAGCCCTACCATGAGGCAGAGTGAGGCAGTTGCCTCAGGCAGCAAATTTTGGTTGTCATAAATAGGCAGCAAATTCTTAGTTATTTAACTCATTGTTATTGTATTTCTACTACCATGGAGGGAGAAGAGATGCTTATGTCATTTTCTGCTGCATGTATCAAAATAATTCAGCTAACTTTGGGTACTATTTATCTTGACGTGGATGAGTGGACACGCCATTGGCTGTTCTGCCTCAGGCAGCAAAATGTCTTGGGCAGGCACTGCATACAAAAGGTCCCAAGCTCAATCCATGTCAGCTCTAGGTAGCACTGGGCAGGACCCTGTCTGAAATCTACTTCTGGCTTGTCTGTTTTCCTGTTCTGCACGCCTCTATGCAGGATAACCAAGCTTACTAATAGGAGGAGTGATGGGGTAGAAAGGAAAGAACAGAGAGTTATAAATCAAATAATAAAGCAGCCTTTCCACTCAGCACTAAGGTACTTGTGCCTTTGTAGCAGGGTTCTAACTACAATAACCTTCTTTGTTGTGTTGGTGGCCAAAAGAGACCTTGACTCTCACCTTTGGCTCAAGGAACATAATTCACAATGCAGCCAATTATTATCCCACAGTCAGGTTCACAATGGCTCCTGAAAGTAAAAAAAATATCCTTGCTGTCAGAAAATGGACTTTAAAAAGTAACGGAGGTGTGTGTGTGTGAGTGTTCCATTTTATCTTATGGCTTTTCATCTTAAATAAATCTTTAAAATGCAGCATATCCATCCACACCTGTTTACTTCTAAACGGGAATAGAGACTGTGCTTTCTTTCAGTTGACTGGCTGTACAAAGATCCATGGCTTCTCTTGCTTGTCTTATGAACCTGGAACTAGTTGCTACTTAGTAAAAGGAGAGGAACCAGAGTGGAAGGAGGCTTCAAAATGATGCTGTCAGACCTTGAAACTGCTTCGCCTAAAGCAGGGGTCACTTTCAACCCCTTGGAAACCCCATTGAAAGCAGTTTTGCTGAATTTATTTATTTATTTATTATTTTATTTATTTATTATTATTGTGCTGCTGAATTTATTTATTTATTTATTTATTTATTTATTTATTTATTTATTTATTTATATCCTGCCTTCCCCCCCTCCATTTTTATCCTCACAACAACAACAACCCTGTGAGGTAGGTTGGGCTGAGAGCCTGTGACTGTCCCAAAGTCACCCAGTGAGCTTCCATGGCCAAGTGGGGACTAGAACCCAGTTCTCCTGACTTCCTGTCCAACACTCTAACCACTATACCACCTTGGCTCTCAGCACCAGCAAACCACTATGGAGGGGTGAAACGAACAAATGTAGCATGTTTTCAACCCACATTTGTCCCTTTTTACGCCTCCACAGTAGTTTACTACCGAAATATGGTCACAGACTGCTGGGTTGTTGTCATTTTGCCAGTGCTGCACATTTTGGTGGCTGGGTGGTGGAGCCAGGTTGGCCGGGGAGGTAGTCAGGGTTGCATTTGACCCATGGGCAGCATGCTGCCCACACCTGCCATAAACTCAGGAATGTATGTCTGGGGGATGAGTGGGAGGGATGCTGGTTGGGGTCAGGAACAATTTTAAAATAATAATGTTAATTCAGATATCTCACAGAATTAAAATTTGAATTTTATGTGCCCAAATGAAGACCTTTGGCTGCTACTACCAGGTAGAAATCATTTTCCTTCAGGGTCCTCATTGAAAGAATAAGTCATTTTCTTCCAGCAAAAGATTTTGCCTGTCCTAGTGTCCAACCAAAATTTCTCTGGGTCTGGTACAAACTTCTAACAACCGCCTTCCTTCTCCACCCCCCACCCCTAGTCACAAAAGACCTTGTCTGTTTTGAAAAATTGGGAAATTGATTGGTGTCCCTTTAGTTCCTTTAGGTCTCTTTGTTTAAGCTCGTTACTTTTCTGACTGCCTGATTTATATTTATAGCCATACACAGCAGTATGGCATGTATGTATATTAATTATACACGAATGACAATTGTCCTTTAGACGAGGGGGTGAGCAGGCTTCAAGCTTGTGGGACCTACTTTTTTTTGTTTTTACCAGATCCCTGAGATGCACCAAACTGGATCTCAGCCAAGTGGCTGATTGGGGCTAGACATACACTGCGAATTAAAGGGTACCGAGGAGAACATGCTCAACCCCAGAATCTGTTTTCATTACCTGAAATGAACTCTTAGACAGATAGATACGTTTTGTTATGATCATAGTTCAGCACATCAAGTATACAACAATTTCACACAGTTTTTCATACAAAAATCCACTCTTGGTCCCTTTCCATCCCAGTTTTCTTCATTTCAACAGGGAGAGAGAGAGACAGAGGGCGTTACTAGACGAGGCTCTAGCGCGCGTTACCTTCCGCAGTCACGTCGAGGCTTCCAGATGACGTTCACGAGGATCCGCCGTTATCCTGCGGTGAAGCCTCTTTCTCCCGACTTTAAAAAAGTGAGTTTTAGGGCGCCTTTTCCTGCCGTCCCGCGGTAATTTGGAGTACGTGTGGGAGGATGTGAGGTCACTGCGGTCCGCACTGGGCAGGAAAAGGCGTGCTAAGGGGGAGTGGTCAGCGGCTTCGGTCAAGCCGCCTCCGCCATTTGCGCGCAGTCCGCCAGCTGGGGCAGCGCGGCGGAGCGTCTTTTTTTTTTTTACTCACCCACTGACAGTTTGCGCAGGAACGGAGGAACGGAAAAGTGGCTAGTGTGCTGCTGGGGTGTGTGGGGGATGGGTGGGGGATGTGCGCCTATTCTAGTGGTTTTTTTTTTATTCCCCCAGTGACAGTTTGCGCAGGACCGGAGGACCGGAAAAGTGGCTGGTGACTCCTTGCGGTGGGCAGCTACCGTGGCCGCATAATGGCGGTGCTGTACGCTGCCTGTTAGTGTGGGTACCAGGCTGGCAGAGGGCAGAGCTGTTTGTGGGCTGCTGCCATGGCTACAGCCAGATGTGGGTTGGCTCCTTGGGATGGGGCAGAGGGCACAGAGGCGATCATCGCCGCCGACACCTCAGAGGCATGATGGGAGATGTAGGCACAGAGTGGCCATGCAGACGATTGACCTCGGGTCATATGACACCCGCCACGACCCCCATCAGGAAGTGAGCGCATCAATGTTGACCCTCAACAGCACCAGCAGCACTTCAGCTGGCACTGGCACTGCCGCCGCTGCCGCCGCCAGGGCCGGCGGCGGCATCGCTGACGGCTGCGCAAGTTTGCGGTCTTTCGGACGTGCGCAAACCGTGCAGCGAGCGAAAAAAAAGCCGCGGCAATCAGGCCGGTGTGGCTGCGCAACCGTGCTCGCGGCGGCAGCAGCACAACCGGCGCAAACTTCCGCCACAAATCGAAGGCAGGTGTGGATCATGAGGCGTCACGGCTGAACGGGAAAATCCGCTTTCACCGCTCCTCAACGACGGAACACCTGGTAGGTCTAGCAACGCCCAGAGACAGAGACAGAGAGACCCTTTCTACACCTAAGGATTATCCCAGGGAGGGATCCTCCCTGCCTGCTCCCGAGATTGCCTGTGTGTCATTTGCATGCACAAGGATGATCCCGGGATGATCCCAGGGAAAAAGGCAGGTGTAGAAACAGCCAGAGAGACTCTTCTCATTCTTCTTAAACCGCTGGAAGTAATAAACCCTTGCAGATCTGTTATACCTAGAGAGCAACCAGTACATCTTGATCTATCATTTACTCCTACTTTAAGCATGTTCCCTGTCTGTGGGATCTAGTGCTGGGCCTTCTATGCACTCTGGAGACTTGAGGCTCTATTCATTACTCTGACATGTTTGGGGGCTTGTACATCTTTCCAACTGCATTTACTCCCATTGATGATGATGATAATGATGATTTTGTGTGAACAGTAAACATAAGCAAGAAGAAAGGAACCCTGGGAGATGTAGTTTTTCAGAGGGCATGTCAAACGGGGAGGCTTTTGAAGCTCATGCATTCTCTCTAGCCTGGTTTGTCCATTCTCCCTCATATCTTACCCATTGTGTGGTGGCAGGAAGTTCAGAGACACACTCGCTGGTCCTGACCCCTCCATCACACTGGCTTCTAAAGTGTGTAGGGAATCTACATGTGTAGAGCAGATGACCCACTTCAGAAGTTCATCTCCCAAGCTTGGAGGGTGGTGAGGCCTGGGTTTGGGGAACATGAAGAATAGGAGCCATTGAGTGGTTCCCTGATCTCCTCCAATGTGTGTGTATGTATGCGGCAAAACAGACATTACTTTTAGAGCTTCTCTACATTTTTTTTAAAAATGCTGCTTTACCGGGACTTTCTGCTTCCATTTTCTTTCTGGGATTATCATCAGCGTCATTACATGGGTGGCCCCAGGTGGCCATGTGGTTTGAAACTGAATACTTCCTCTCTACATGCTACATTCACTTTAATGAGACAATGCCATCTAGTGACATAATAAGAGCAGTACGGTAATGGAACCAATTACCTAGGGAGGCTGTGGGCTCTCCCACACTACAGGCAATTGGACAGCCATCTGTCAGGGATGCTTTAAGGTGGATTCTTGCTTTGAGCAGGAGGTTGGACTTGATGAACTTATAGGCACTGTTCTATGATTCTAATAGTGCTATGCCAAGTTGACACACTGGGAGGTCCCACTATTTCCCAGATATTTTCATATTATCTCTGTGGGTTTTTTAAAAGAGAGATTTCCAGGGGATAGCATGAGAGATGTCCTGACTGTTAACAACATTGTGTAATGGTCCTGTAAATGCCTGTGAGTGGCTAATCACGACCATGCAATAAATTGCTTATTTAGAGAAGCTAATAATCTGTGTCCAGCAGCTATGTCGTCCCAATAAGTAAAGTTTACTCTAGAGTAGAGCCTGATCTGGATTGGGAACCTAGCATGGTAGGTGTGTGTGTGTGTGTGTGTGTGTGTGTGTGTGTAAAGGGGTTATTAAGTTCCAGATTGCACCACCTATGCCTGCTTTACAGTAAAAATGAAAAAAAAATGTAGCTGCTAGACACAGATTTAAAGTAATGTCTGTTTTGGCCCACAATGTATGTGTGAGAGGGGGGGGAAGGAGAAGGGGCAGTATGTCTACACCTAGGGTCCGGAGGGGGAAGCTCTTGTGATATGGTGATCATGAGATCCTCCCCCTCAGTCTACATGCAGCACATGACATCCCAGGAGAAAGAGGATGTTGCGTCCGCCATTTTGTTTTTTGTTTTAAATCTGAAATGAGTGCAGGAGCACTCCTACAAAAAAGTTTTTTTTTAAAAAAAACACACACACACAAAACCTTCCAGCTCACCCCACCCCACCCTCGATGGGCACGGAGCTCCTCAGGAGCTCCGTGCCCCATGCTCGGTTCCTGGCTCCTCACAGTTACTTGCAAGGAGCTGGGACAAACCAGGATGGCTAGCCACATGTCTCACAGTCTTGGGACAAGCCAGAGACAATGGGAAAAAACAGGATTAAAAGGTATACCAATGTCCTGGGGAAAGGGAGGGATCATCCCTCCCTGCTCCCGGGATCCCTTGTGCGTCATGTGGGATATCCCGGGATATCGGCAAGACTAGACATGCCCAGAGAGAGAAGAGGAAATACTTGAGCAAAGCTTTTGTCTCTCTGTTCTAGAGGAGGATCTGGGCTGGCAGAAACAATCCTATGCAGGCTACATTGGCAGGGATGACTCCACAGCAGGGAAAGGCAACAACCCCACCCACCCCCGCCGCTGCCATCCTGGTATAGACTTTGCACCCCTCAGCCTCTGTGCTACCAAAATTCGCAGTAGTGGAAACAACAAAAATCTGCCTTTTACTACTACAGAGCAGTACATAGGTCAAATGCAGCTCGTTCTCCAGCATCCAAGGAGTAGTGAGAGGAAGCAGCTGCTCTGTCAAATATTTTCTGTTACCTCAGATTCCAGTGACAGTATGTTGAGCTCCGTTATAGCATGAGCTCAATCCTTGGTCCATAGTTATGATCTTCGCCATTGCTTTGTTTTCCCAACTGGTTTTTCTAGAGTCAAACCTGTTAGTTGGGTAAAAAAAATGCCACTGAATTCAATGGGGATTATTCTACATAAGTGTGTGTAGCCTCTGCTATCTTCAAGGAGGAGCACACATTGTTGTTATTTGCAGTATGTTGAAATCTGCTCTGCTCCATCAGTATTACACAGTGGAGCCAGCCGTCCCTAAAACCCAGCTTTTCAGTGCCAGACAGAACATAATTCTGGGTGGGGTGAGGGCGGGGGCAGAGTAGAAGCAAGGTCATCAAGGAGAGAGCCTTGTTACCCTCCCCTCTCCAGGCTCCCCCTGCCACTTTTATGAATGGGAATGGGGAGTAACTAACCCACAACAATGGCTCCCTATGACAGCACCTCACCGGCACAAATACGACCCACTCCAAAAAGTGTCATGCCAGCCCTAATAATAAATCAGAGAAAAGAAATTAATGCAACTCCAACTCTGGAGCTGCACAGATTTGGACCTAACACCACATCGGAGAAGCCAATTAACACAGCTCCCTGTTCGCAACTCTGGAGCTACATAGCTCTGGAGTTAACAATACATCAGAGAACCAAATTAACGCAGCAGTAAGGAAGCACATTGACATCTTTCAATGGGAACGTTAGGAAAAGGAGTGAGTGAGGGAAGGGGCAGCCCACCTCACAGCCAGGTCAATGGCATGCCCAGGATTTAATGAGGTGGCACTGGTTGCACATGGCAGAGCAAGCGCCTGAGAGCCACTGTAACTAAAAAGAACAGAGTAAAAGGGCTCTCTGGAACTGTGGCTTTTCCTGGTGGCAGTGGCTGGTTGGAAGTGTGCAAGCCACAACGTTTGTGGCGCTGGCTGCAAATGACCTCACAATGCATCCAAACCACAGAAAAAGCCCCATGAAGACTGTCCCTATGCCTATTTATAAAACATCTTTACAAGTGGAGCATCCCAGTTGTAGCATCCAAGCACATCAGCAGTCATACACCCTCTCTCTCTTTCTGCAGCATAGCCTATCAATCATGTGGAGAAAAGATACCACATGTCTAGCACTAGCACTGCTATAGAAGTATAGCCTTTTTTTTAGAAATCCAGATTTTGTGGACTTCTTGGAGAAGATGCTTCTAAAGCTCAAGGAAACAAATCCAGTATGCAATGATGCAGCGTTAAGTCCCATTGAAATCCGCAAGCTTCTCTGGGAATAACTGGGAGGGACTACCGCCAGAAATGGTGTTTTTGATTGTAGCCATTACATTGTGGGTCTATTTCTAAACACAAATCCTTTGGAAGCGTTCTGTATGTCCTAGAGAGAGAATACATTCATTGCCATGGACATCTTTTATATTGCTCCCTAAAAAGTACTTCTTCCTCACATACGTTGCCCCAGTTAGAGCAGTTTTCTTTTTTCTTCCAAAGTTGAGAGAACCATTGTGTGGATCAGTAGCTATGGTTGCCGATACTTGATCTGTTTATTCCACCTGAAAATCTCTGACCTCTGCATTACCTGTGTAAGAAGAAGAATAGAGCAGTGGAAATACATTGACACAAGATTCTCCCTTTACTTGCAAGACAGCTATAGACATAGGGGATTTGAATTAGAATGGGCCAGCCTGCCCTTTGGGATCTAACTACAGTTCCTTGTAGTTTTCTGATTTCAAAGGCAATTGCTTCCCCCCTACAGCTCTTCCCCAGCTTTCACTGTCAGAGTCACTGCTTACATTAACCTGCCCGTTGGCAAATTCATCTGGCTTTCTCTCCTTTGAGAGAAGGGGGAAAATTTGAGGATTTTTCAGCCACAGTGGATATATATATATATATGTGTGTGTGTGTGTGTGTGTGTGTGTGTGTGTGTGTGTGTGTTGTAATGGCTCTTGCCTAAGCCACCTGAGTTCTGTCACTGTAGGATAGTGACAAATGGTCAGCTAAAGTGCAAAGATCAAGTACTGGGACAGCAAGGTCACATGCTTTACATGACACCTGATGGGGCTGTCATTTCTCAGACACATTGGTCAATGGAGATGTGGCGACAGAAGCTTCCAGTCACTAAGGTATCATGTCTGGTATCCTGTATTCAAACTGGTAACCTGCAATGCAGGGGCTTCCTTATGGCCTCACTTGATCATCCTACACATTCTCATGAATTAATAAAAGGCGTCAAATAGATATACCTATAAATAATGGAAAACATAATACTAGTTTATTGGAAACGTCTAAAGCTCTGCTCCGGGGAATATAAACATGTATAGAAAAAATTCCAATTGTCTGTTTGAAAATCTGTCCTTATACTTGCGTAAATGTCACTCGTCCATTTTGAGTTCGAGATTTCCAGTGTTTTTGTTGCTGAACGCCCTTGCTCACACTCTAAAGGTTTGGTATTATGTTTGATCATGCTGTATTTATCACGTTGTAGGTTTTAAATTTTTGTGAACCACCCGATTACACATGTACATGAACTTGCATGTGTACATGTGTACCTGATGAACAAATACAGGGGCATGCACACGGGGTGGATATTACACTGTACTTCAACAAAAGTAGGGAGACTATGGCCAGATCTACACCAAACAGGATATAACACCATGAAAGCGGCTTGAAAACAGTATATGGAATGTGTCATATGTTGTCAGTGCACTTCAATACTGTTATAAAGCAGTAGTCTAGATCCTGCCCAGTTCACTGACAGAGACTAAGCATGAAAATACAAGTTTTACTTTGCTATAAATGACTACAGAAAGAAGGCTTGACCTGTACACAAATCTCCTAGCACTGGGCTGTCAAGCTATGCCTAATGATAGACACAGAGAAGGAAGAGATGTAAGCAGGGTGTTATGGTTCACCAAGTAAGGAGTGGGGAGGGTGCTAGGGAAACTTCAGGGGGGTATCTTCATGGTGCCAGGCTGGCGTCGCATCCTTTGAAACCCCACGCTTTCCCTCTTCTGGGGTGGTGTGGGGTAATCCCAACACCAAGGAGGGAGAACGAGGTTTCTGGGTGGCCATCTGGGGACTGGAGCTGCCCCCACCCACTTTCTGGTAGAAGGTGACCAATCGCAGGTCGCCTTCCACCAGGCACTGCCCAGCCATGCCTCTGCTGTGACTCCAGAGTGAGGCTTTGGGGCTGGCTTGATGCCATCTTGAGCATCCTCGCTTCACTCTAGACAAAAAAAGTTGGGTTTAAGTCCCCAACATTTTTTCTCCACTGCTTCATGGGGAAGGCTCAGGATGGGTGCGCGATTGAAGCGGTATCGTATAATCAGTGTGCAAAATGGCTAAATTTAGAGTGATTTCAGGGAGACAGAATGAAAAGTCAAAGTGGGTATATTTGTTTCAGAGTAAGGGGAACTCAAACAGACAAGGCCAGCATCAAAGGGGGCACCTTTTAAAGGTCCACATCCCAGTAGTGACCTAGAACTACTGACAAGAACTCCTGGAATTGCCCCTGCACATTACCATTGCAACCTGCTTCTTCACCTGCCTCTCTCTCTTTGGTACAAACAATGCTGCTGGCGAGAAGGAGGAACAGTAGATGCCATCGCCTGCTTGCTCAATGGAAATCTGTCTGTCCAGGAAGCAAGTGGCAGAAATGACGAGAAAGAAGATGAGGAGCAAGGGCAGCTGTTGACAATGGCAGGGAGAAAGCAGTTTCGCTAAGGGAGAGAGCCCATTGAGGGTGTCTTGCCAGGGCCATAGATACTTGGACACTTACAGTGGGTGCAGGCTATGCTGCTTTTTTCTTGGCTTTTGGTCACCTATTCAAAATGGTGTGGTCACCCTGACTGCCTACTCCAACTTATCTAGAGATGGCCAAAAGACTGGCTTAGATAGCCAATAATGGTGAGATTCTTGAGCCAAAGGCAATGATGGGGGGCTGAACAGCTCACTTAGCCATTTCTAGGGACCCATGAGCCAAACACAATTTGGTTGCAAAAATAGATTTTCGAGTGGAGAGCCGAAGAGGGAGATGTCTCCTTGGATCCTCACAAATCCAAGGAAAATAACAAAGGTGCTTCCAGGCAGAGGGCTCCTAACACTTAAGACTAAAAGGTGTTGTGCGGCTGTTCTGTCTTTTCTTCCTTAACACTTTCTTTCCTGGTTAGAATAAAGATGGAAGAAGCAGTCTGCTTCTCTTCTCATTCCAAGGCATCTGCAAGTGCACAGGCGGCCTGAAGACGTCCACCGGAGATCATGTTAGGAGTGTTCTTTGACTCTGTGATTGACAGCGGTAGACTTGCCTGGTGACCATGTCATTTGAGAGACCCTTCATTCCCACTCCCAGGTCTTCTGCAGCCTGTGGTGTCACAGAAGGACAGCCCCCTGTGGTCCTGCCAAGTTCCTTGCTGTCAAAGGGCTAGGACCTGGACTAATTCATTGCGGTGGAGTTTAATTAAACTGCACCAGAGTTGTTTCCCTGGTAAAATAAGTGTGGGAAGAGAATGTGTGTCAAAAGAGACATGCCCCTTACTGTGTGCGCTTTATTGTTACACCACAACTAATATATTGTGGGAATTCCCATGGAGTCCATGATAAACTGTATTATTAGCTTCCCTAAAATAGGCATTCTACCAGCATAGGTTACCACTGTAGCCTGTAATTCCATTAATCCTCCTAATTTATTATATTATAGCTGTATGTGAGGTCTCCTAAATTCATTGCGCCCCTTTCATCTTGATAAAAATGCTAGTTTTTCCTCCCAGATATAGCCAGATATTATTTGTTGTGTCTGTTTCTTCGAAGCCACTTGCACGAAATACAATTACCAGCTGAAAAATGTAAACTGCATTTGACACGTTGTCTGCCATAAAACATAAAGATTGTATTAACTCTATTTACTGCAGTAGTATATGAAGACATACATGCACATCCCCCATACTGACTTTTTATTTAGTTCTGGATTTATAAGGTATTTTATAAATACAGTTATGCTGTGTGTGTGTGTGTGTTTGTGTGTGTGTTTGTATCTACATCTATATCTAATCTATTTTATTTATCTATCATCTATTATGTATTTGTCTGCAGATACTATATACATGCATGCCACACATTTACACACACACACACACACACACTAAAGCAATGCTCACACAAACTACAAAACCCATGTCTGTAGGCTCCTTTCAAATTATAAGGTACGAGAATAGAAAAGATGTAGTGATACACATAAACCCCTAACCCCACTGAAGTTAATTTTCTGATTGAGGCTTCATTAAGTTGTCTTCTGTAATGCTTTATGTAGAAAAGAAAGACAAAAGGCATGTATGAAAAACAGAGGACAATGTAAAGTACTACTATTAGTTTCTTTGAACTGATAGGAATTTACTTCTGAGTAATCATGCTTCAGATTGCACCGTAAAATGGCCAAAGGCGCATGCATATTCAACATTTAATGCCTGCATTATCCAGTGATGAGTTGTACAGAGGGGCCAATCACAAGTGTCACATCAGGACTAGAACTTTCAAAAGCAGGAGCTACCACAAAATGTGGTGGTGTTGCGTGCTCCTGTGCAGTGTTTCAGCTAGCTAGCTATTCCAGGATTTGCCATTCCAATAACAAAACAAAACAAAAATGTTGAAATCAAACACAGATCAAGAGAACTCTGCAGTGAGTTAAGTTAAGAAAATGAATCCCATAGAAAACCACTGTGATACCATCCCTCCCTTCTCAAAGCTCCCCCATCCTATAAAGCCTTTGGCCCAATCTCACATGCCTTTGGCACATGCCATACTATAACCTAGCCTGTAACTAGATCTAGGGGACCATCGGATGAGCATTTTTATCGTACACTCGTTACTGGGCACTCATGGATTTTCGTGGGTCCTATTCATGACACTGTCTGCTTACCATGCATCTCCTGCTCTTTCTGGCCTTCTTCCCATGACAAAAAAAGACCCCAGTAAGTCTGATTTATTTTTAGAAGTAGAACTTGCCATGATCTCCTGCTGCATGCAGGAGAAGCTGTGCGATAAAAACACCAACTGTATGGGCCACATGGTGGGTCATTGTTTACTTCCTCATTCTTCTCCTGAGAAAATAGGAAGTATTGTGTGACAGAAGCAGGAGTGGAGAAGTGACGGTAGGGAAACGTGATTCTCCCCAGTCTAATGAAGCCCAGAAGCACATGCAACTGAAACAACTATGTATTGCTTCCATGTTTAGCCTTCCCTCCAGTTTCTTCTCCTTCCTTGATCTTCCTGCACTTCCCTCCCCTAATTCTTTTCCTTCTTTTTGTTCTCTTGTTTCTCTGTGTTATATTTTTGGTTGTAATCTCCTTGGGATAGGGAACAATCGTCTTGTATTTTGTAAATCACACACTGATGGCATGTTGTTGTTGTTATTGTTTATTTGTTTATTTATTACATTTTTATACCGCCTAATAGCCGAAGCTGTTGTTGTTGTTACTGTTACTACTAGTTCTGTTATTATTATTTGGAAGGTAATACTTGGATATTCTTCCTCTATATAAGGCTTCATGCGATATCTAGGATTTGTATTTGTATATTTTCATTTTATTTTTTTTAATTAGTATTCAAACACATTGAAAGTTACAGAAGCCCTCTAAAAAGCAGCTGCAGCTGACGGTCCAGATTTCCATTTCAACTCCAGAAGGGAGAAATTGCAGAAGACTTTGAAACGTTTCACATCTAAATATCAGCTGTGGGTGAATTCAGGATTCCCTACATTGACCTTTCAGACATTTATAACTTGGTCAAATAATCGTAAAACCCCTCAACCCAGCATGGGCATTTCT
The DNA here is from genome assembly GCF_023053635.1 of Elgaria multicarinata webbii. Classification (NCBI taxonomy): domain Eukaryota; kingdom Metazoa; phylum Chordata; class Lepidosauria; order Squamata; family Anguidae; genus Elgaria; species Elgaria multicarinata. The sequence goes on along the minus strand of NC_086180.1, from coordinate 22,468,672 downwards.
TAGGATGGCTCCTGCCTTGGAAAGGCCCTCACGTAAGACAAGAAAGAGGAAACGTTGTTTGTCATTTTTCTGGCAGAGGGGGAAGTTCTATTTCTCCAGCTTCTCCCAAAGGCAATCATAAAACGGTACAGTAGAATTACGCTCTTAAAACCATCCAGATAAAGCATACAATGAATAACATCAGAGAAGCACATAAATAGTATATTCATTCATTTTTAATGGAGGAATTAGGCACTTGTTAGCTCAACTTGCAATTTCAAAGCACTCATAGTGCTTTTCTATTAACACTTGGGGTTTGGGGTTGGGATTCAAGATTTGATTCAAGCTCAAGGCTTGAAGTAAGCAAGCATGCACATTCTTGACAGGCAACATCAACAGCGGGGGCTTTCAGCCTTTTCAGCTGTGAGCCACACTAATGCCAAATTGGAGCACAGCAGCCATTTGAACTTTTGTTCTACGTAATCTGTCAAATCTAATCCACCTATTTCTGTCCTTTCCCCTTCTGTTTTTTGTCTATCTGTCTGTCAGTCTCTTCACTCTCTGTAGAGACAATTGTATTTAAGAGAGTTGAAGGTGGTAGTCACCATTGCTTATTCCCCCCTCCTCACTATCATCTCTGGTCAAAATGAACCAGCGTGTTGTAGTGGTTTAGAGTGTGAGAGTAGGATTGAGATGACTTGAGTTCGAATCCCTGCAATGATGAAGTTTACCAGGAAACTTCAGGCCTGTCTCTCTCTCTCTCTCTCAGCCTAATCTACCTCACAAAGTCATTGTGAGGATAGAACTGTATGTATATGTTGGGTATTGGTAATAATAGCTAAAACCACTCATGTGTCCTCCTCCTTCCTCCACAACACATTTATTGTTATAAAATGAATGACATTATGACATTGCGTAGCTTGTTTTCCCTGCTTAAGTTCATCTTAACTGGGTTCTGCTTGCAAGGGAAGGAAAATATGCAGTATGATACTGCGACATTGCACATTTAATAACGTTACCAGGGGAGAAAAGATAATCAAATGTGTGGCTGCTGCTTTTTAGCGTCAGCCACATTTGCTTGTAACATATAGTGCTAGCAGGTATGTTCCTCTGTCTATTATTATTATTATTATTATTATTATTATTATTATTTATTGCATTTTTATCCCACCTTTTTTTCTTCCCTAAGGAACCCAAGGTGGCATACATAATCCTCCTCCTCGTCTCCATTTTATCCTCACAACAACAACCCTGTAAGGTAGGTTGGGCTGAGTGTCTGTGACTGGCCCGAAGTCACCCACCAGGGGGGATCTACACTACTGCTTTTAAAGCGCTTTAAAGCGCTTTGAAAACGTTTTGAAACCTGTATATGCAGTGTGTCCTGGGCCCCAACAGTTGTCAAAACTGTTATAAAGCGCTTTAAAGCAGTAGTGTAGATCCCCCCCCCCCCCAGTAAGGTTTGCTGCTGAGTGAGGGCTTGAATCCCAAGTTCTAGCTCTCTCCTCTAAATTCAGTACTCAAGACATGGCATTGCACTCCCTGAAGAAAACTATGGTCTGTTTCCAACCTAAGTCAGAAGGATAGAATGGAAGTTATTTATGCGTAAGCCTATCTATCTATCTATCTATCTATCTATCTATCTATCTTCTATCTATCTATCTCATCTATCTATCCATCCACCCTCACTCATTCTGCCTTTTTCTGAATCTATTCCATGCTACTAAGAATCTCCTATCATATAGCCTTTCCAGACACTGCTTTTTTCAGAGATATTACTACCTCCTGGAAGGACAGTTTCAGCACAGACAGCAGTTTCCCAGCAGACATGGCAGAGCAAGAAAGAGAGGTTTGAAATACAATGTATGTCTAGTCAGCCTTATATTAGTTGGGATCTGGATGCTATTTCCAATCTCCTGTACACAAATAATATTGCAGGAGAAGAGGAAGAATGGCTTTCACATCAACTGGTCTGTAAATCAAACAGACTTGAGGAAAGATCTCCAATATCATCTTCCACTAGGTTTTCACATTTCGCTGAGTATATTTACTCAGAAATACATTTCCCTGAATTCAATGGTCTTTCTTTCAAGTAAGGTTAGGGTGCTAGGATTGCATAATTGTGAGTTGCAACTATGGATGTTGAACAGATAAAGCTGACTATTCAAACTGTAACTTCTAGTGTTTCCTTCTCTTCACTGTTAAATGACATGTAAATGTGTGTAGTTGTTCTTTAAGTGGTAAATCAATTCTTTATTCAGTTAATTGTTTCCATCAATATTGTCAACACTGACTGGCAGTGGTTCCCCAGGGTTTCAGGAAGGATTCCTTCTTAGCTTTACCTGGAGATGCTAAGGATTGAATTTGGGAGCTTTTGCATGGAAAGATATTTGATATTTTTTTTTATAGTTGACATGCAATACTAGATAGTAATTTGATAAGTGACATGCAATAGTGGTGCATATTTGATAGCTAACATGATATATGTTACCATTTTAAGTGTCCAAGGCAGTAAATAATCATTTCAGTTTAGCAATTCTCTGAGAAATGTCTATTTCTAACAAAATCCTAAAATTGAGGAGCTTAATCTGGTTTCAGTCCTTAAAAGAAAAGTTTTCCTTTGCTCTCTCCCTGGCCACTTTTGCTTATTAAAGATCCCCTTGCACTTTGGAATGATTAGAGCTGCAATTAACCTGGGGTTCTGGCAAAGTTCCAGCAGACGTAATTCCATTTTGCCTGCTTAGGTTTCCTCTGCTGTTCCAGTTGGATTCCGTATTGTGCTGCTTGCTTGTACTAAGGCTTGTGCTATGTTGTTGTTTCGTGATGTTTAACGGGTGTATCGTGCCATCCTCTATAGTTCCTACCTCTAAAAAGAGCAAAGAATCGGTGCTGTATAAAATGGTGCTCTGCATAATTTATTTGCAATATGAGCTCCTTCTCTCAAAATACTAGAACCCAGGGTCATCCCATGAAGCTGCCTGGTGGGAGATTCAGGACAAATAAAAGGAAGTACTTCTTCACACAGCACATAGTTAAATGATGGAAGTCAGTACCACAAGATGTAGTGATGGCCACCAATTTGTTAATTTCCATAGACTATAATGGAACAGCTCACTGTCAAACTTTTGACAGCTGAGCTGTCAAACTTTATAAAAATCCCTAAAAATCCTAAAAAATCAAGAGATGAAAGGATCTGCTTCAAACTCGGCATGTCTATATCCCTCCTTATGAGCTATCATGGTGCCAAGTTTCATCTCTTTATCTTTAAAAAACGGTGGTGATGTAAGCATTTTTGTTATAACTACAGTGGAGCGGTTATTCAAAAACGGAATGGAGCTCCGAATGACATTTGCTTTGCATTGTGGGTATCCAATAGTTTTAAAAATGTCGTCAAACCACACTGAAAGTTCAAAGCTCTGTCGGAGGTCCATCAGACCTTCAGATTTTTTGTGCAGAGCACCCCCCTCCTAATAAATAAGTCATGGTTCACACGACATGCTAAACCATAATGTTTAGCTCAAAATCCTTAACCATTGTGGCTTAGCGTGTCGTCCAAACAGGGTCTTTGAATTAATTCACCAGTAATCCCACTTCATCTGTAGCTGGTTGAGTCCTGCTGGCAAATAGGCTAGAATATCACTTCTACATCAACCATTTGGAAAGATGCTGGTGTGTGGGCACAAGAACTGCTTACAGCTGAAATGGGAAACTATACCAGGACAGACTCCTTTTATTGAAACCTTTCCGTCTTGTCAAACCGCTGAGCTGCATGTTGTAATGCAACAGCCTATCCCTTATCACAAAGCCCTTTCTGTCTGGAACCCATCCCTGAAACTTCGAATACCCAGCCGAGCATAAACACCAAGGTAGAGCTATGGTCCTAAAAGCGGGTCAGCACAATAAACTCCTGCTGTCACAGTCAGACAATCAAGTGGATTTTCTGCCTGTGTATTCTCAGCCTATGCAGGACAGAAAATCTAATGGGGCCTGTTAGTTTCATCAGTAGCTTTTAAGATCTTCTAAAGTAGCCTTTTATCAGCTCCAATCTATGTTCCCAAGATGTTTGCCTGCCTATCAGAGACCACTGGCAGTAGTTATGACTTTATACTCACACACACACACACACACACACACAAAACCATCAATCCAGAGATAAGAAAATCAGTGGAGAAATTGGAAAGAGAAAATAATATATTAGCTTTAACCCCTAAGAATAATTAAATAACCATCTTCTAGTAAAGCGGTAGTCAACACACACGGTTTTATTTTATTTAGAAAACATAATACCCGCTGTCTACATTGTGCCCAAGGCAGCTTACAACATTAAAATTGTAAAGGCAGTAAGATCATGGTTAAAGGAAGAACAATAAAATAGAAGCATCCTATCAAGAAAACTAACAGCAATAAGTTGCATCATTTAAAAGGCAGTTCACTCAATGATTTAAAAAAAGCTTATCGGAAGACAAAACATTATTTATTTATTTATTCCTACATACATGTTATACACTATCACCATCCAAGCCAGTTAACAAACTTTCAGTAAAGCATAATAAAAAAAATAACAATGGAAAATTACACGAACACTATCAAAAGACGTTTACTTCTTGGGAGGAGAGCAATGACAAACCTTGATAAAATAGTTAAGAGCAGAGACACCACACTGACAACAAAGGTCCGCATAGTTAAAGCAATGGTATTCCCCGTAGTAACCTATGGCTGCGAGAGCTGGACCATAAGGAAGGCTGAGCGAAGGAAGATAGATGCTTTTGAACTGTGGTGTTGGAGGAAAATTCTGAGAGTGCCTTGGACTGCAAGAAGATCAAACCAGTCCATACTCCAGGAAATAAAGCCAGACTGCTCACTTGAGGGAATGGTATTAAAGGCAAAACTGAAGTACTTTGGCCACATAATGAGAAGACAGGACACCCTGGAGAAGAGGCTGATGCTAGGGAAAGTGGAAGGCAAAAGGAAGAGGGGCCGACCAAGGGCAAGATGGATGGATGAGATTCTGGAGGTGACAGACTTGACCTTGGGGGAGCTAGGGGTGGCGACAGCCGACAGAAAGCTCTGGCGTGGGCTGGTCCATGAAGTCACGAAGAGTCGGAAACGACTGAACGAATAAACAACAAATTATATGCTAAGATGGCTGCAATCCTTTTACCATTTACCTGGGAGTAAGCTGTATTGAACCCAATGGGATTTACTATTGAGTAGACATGTATAGGATTGCAGTGTAAATGAAAAAATGTGGCAGGTACAGAAAATACTCTGAAAGTGATAGTAAAAGATATATATCTTATAATCTGTGACCAGGTGATATGTGTGCCTGATGCTCAGAACTTTTGTACATGAGGCATTTATTGTGTGCTTGTGATTCCTCACTCGTAGTAATTGACACTGTGATTTTCCAGGGTCTCTCCCATTCTTTGCAACCATTTTAGTGGGTTCCCCCCTTAACGAGGTAAGTCTGGTACATCTGTAAATGGTTGCATGAAATCCTAGTGTATTTACATAATTCTGCTATACCACAATGCCACGTAGTGTTTGTGTAATGGAACATATAGAAAATCAAGAGAAATAAAACTCCAGAAAAGAAAAAAAAATGTGTACAAGAGCCGATTTTAATCCCGCAAAGAATCAGGAAGAAGATTTACATTTCTTAGGCACCTTTCTCAAAAAAGATACAAGGAGACTTATAACAAATTTGAAACATATGCAATGGGCCTGTTCAGATGACACTTCAGGCTCTGTGGTTGGTGAAACTGTGGTTCTCTGGGTAGGGTGACCATATGGAAAGGAGGACAGGGCTCCTGTATCTTTGGGCAGGTCTACACCAGCCTCATATCCTGGGATCATCCCGGGATTGTTCCTGTTCATCCAAATGCCACACAGGGGATCGCGGGAGCAGGCAGGGATAATCCCTCCTTTTTCCTGGGATAAGCCTTAGGTGTAGAAAGGGCCTTTAACAGTTGTACAGAAAAGGGAATTACAGCAGGTGTCATTTTTATGCATGCAGCACCTGGTGAAATTCCCTCTTCATCACAACAGTTAAAGGTGCAGGAGCCCTGCCCTCTTGACCAGATGCAAAAGAGTGCAGGGCTTCTGAAGCTTTAACTGTTGTGCTTCTCTCTCTCTTTCTCTCTCTAATCGATGGAGAGATTTTTCTCCCTCTCATAGTACTAGAACCCGAGGTGATCCCATGAAATAGCTTTGGTCGCCCTGTATGATGACCTATGTTGGGAGAAAGACAGGGGGAGTGTGACTCTGTTGATTCTCCTTGATCTCTCAGTGGCTTTCGAAAACATAGACCATAGTATCCTTCTGGAACATCTGGCTGAGTTGGGAGTGGGAGGCACTGCATTGGAGTGGGTCCGTTCCTACTTGGTGGGCCAGTTCCAGAAGGTGGTGCTTGGGGAACATTGCTCAGCCCCGTAGATTCTCCAGTATGGAGTTCCGCAGGGGTCAGTCTTGTCCCCCATGCTGTTTAACATGTACATGAAACTGTTGGGTGCGGTCATCCAGAGTTTTGGAGTGTGTTGTCATCAGTATGTTGATGACACACAACTCTACTTCTCCTTTTCATCTTCATCAGGTGAGGCTGGGGATGTGCTGAACCGGTGCCTGGCTGCAACAATGTACTGGATGAGGGATAATAAACTGAAACTCAATCCAGACAAGACTGAGATGATGCTGGTGGGTGGTTCTTCTGGCTGGATGGTGGATGTTCAACCTGTTCTGGATGGGGTTGCACTCCCCCTGAAGGAGCAGGTTCGTAGCTTGGGGGTTCTTCTAGAACCATCTCTGTCACTTGAGGCTCAGGTAGCCTCGGTGGCATGGAGTGCCTTCTACCAACTCCGGTTGGTGGCCCAGCTACGCTGCTATCTGGACAGGGATAACCTAGCTTCAGTCATCCCTGCTCTGGTAACCTCCAAATGAGATTACTGCAATGCCCTCTACGTGGGGCAGCCTTTGAAGATGGTTTGGAAGCTGCAGCTTGTGCAAAAGGCAGCGGCCAGATTGATAACTGGAACCAGAAGGTTCAAACATATAATACCGAGTCTGACCTGCTTGCATTGGCTGCCTATACGTTTCTGAGCCCAATTCAAGGTGCTGGTTTTAATCTATAAAGCCTTATATGGCCCCCCTCCCCCTTGGTCCCTTACCGGGCTCTGCCACCATCGCCGCACGGGCGGCGACGGCAGCAGGGCCCGGTAAACACCCCCGCCCTCCTCTCCCAGCCTTACCTGGCACCACTCCCCTCCACTGCGGAGCTCCGATTCGGAGCCGGAGCTCCACGACGAAGAGGAGCGGGCCGATGCGGGGGGGTCCGTGCACACCCCTACTTTTCAGTGGTGGCCCCCCAATTATGGAATTATTTCCCCGATGAGGCTTTGGCGCCAACATTGTTAACTTTTCGGTGCCAGGTCAAGACCTTTCTCTTCTCCCAGGCATTTAACAGCATTTAACAACATATGCTAAGTTTGTTTTGTTTTTTAATGGACCCCAGAACTGTTGTTGTTTAAATGGATACTGTTTTATACTGTTTTTAGATTTTTGATGGTTTTAAATTTTGTATACTTTTTAATGTTTACTGTTTTTAACTTCTGTAAACTGCCCAGAGAGCTTCGGCTATGGGGCGGTATATAAATTTAATAAATAAATAAAATAAATAAATAAATGAAGCTGATTGGTGGGAGATTCAGGACATGTAAAAGGAAGTACTTCTTCACACAGTGCACAGTTAAGCTATGGAATTCACTACCACAAGATATAGTGGTGGCCACCAATTTGGATCACATTAAAAGGAGGATGGATAAATTCCTGGAGGAGAAGATTATACAATACATAGCTACTAGTCCTGATGGCTATGTGCTACCTCAGTATCAGAAGCAGTAAGCCCATAGACACCATGGGCAGGAGGGTGCTGTTGCACTCAGGTCCTGCTTGTGGGTTCCTGGTTGATAGCTGGTTGGCCACTGTGTAAACAGAGTGCTGGACTAGACGGACCCTTCGTCTGATCCAGCATGGGTCTTCTTCTGTTCTTATGACCTTATATCTCTGGTGCTCCTTGCTACTGTATTTTATTTGACGTTGTCTTGCATGACTGTTGTTATGAAAAGTATTTGTAAGCCACCATGTGTGTATTAATGGGATGGTAGGGGTATGTATGCATGTACATTTTTAAAGGTTTATAAGAAGCTTCCCCTAAACAGTACAAATTCAGGCCTCAGAAATAGAATCCTTTGTTGAAATAAAGACTGAGACCTTGGGCCATAGCTAGACCTAAGGTTTATCCCTGGATCATCCAGGGGTCAAACCTGTTCATCTAGGTGACACACAGGGGATCCAGTGCTCAGGCAGGGGCGAACCCTGGATGATCCCAGGATAAACCTTAGGTCTAGCTGTGGCCTTGGTTTCAGGGGCAGACCATTTCAAGGGAAAGAGTACCTGAATGTGTGTGCTGACAGCCATGATGAAGAGGCCCTTTGGGAGCTTTTGCAAGGAAAAAAAGCCTTCCAGGAGGAAAATGTGGAAATGAGTGGGCCGCTCAAAGCAGTGTTGAGAAGCAATCACTATAATTAGGGATGCACGATTGCTTTATTGCTTCACTCTTTCTGGATAATTTTCTCAATCAAAGTTAAATGCCTGGCATTTTAACTGCAAAGCACGTGTTGTTATCTCACGGGCTCAAAGAAGGTCCACGTAAGATTGAAGCGCACTAGAAATAGTGCATAACGATAGGCGCACAAGGCTTCGATTGGCAGCGCTTGGCGCCTCCATCTGAAAACACCCTTCCATTGTCCAGCACTTGCGCCAAAAATTTAGATATGTTTCCCAAACATTTTGTATATTTACTCTTGATCTTGACAGACGCAACACGCAGGTCAGCAAATGTCAATAACATTTTAATTGCTAAAGGATTTTTTTACCAAGCCACCTGGGAATGGGCAAAATAGGATACTGTCTATTATTCCCGGCTTCTCTTGACGAAGCCTGTTCTCAGCTGTACACATGATAGTTGCTATGCATACGGATCGAGTCATAACAATGCCGACCTGACATTCAAGCATTTCACCTGCTGCGCGGGACAAGCCTGCTTGTGCTTTTAAACTTGCTTCTTGAGCCAAGTGCAAAGGAGCCACTGTGCCACTCTCCGCTTATCTGCCGTACTCAAGTCGGCAAAGTTGGGGCTTGGATGGGTCAGGTATCAGCTGGGGATTTAAACGAGAGCCGTTTTGCCGTTAACCCAATCCCACGGCCTGCACTGCATTGCCTTTGATTTAAAGGCAGCGGACAACCAAGGCAGGCTATGCCATTAATTGGCATCGCCTTCACCTGAAATCTGGGTGCACCATAATTCTTCTTTCCTGCTTTCTAATGCCTCAGCACAGCTTTCCCCAACCTGGTATCCTCCAGAGGTGTTGGACTACAGATTCCAGCACCCCCAGCCAGCTGGCTCAATATGCTGGGAATTGTAGTCCAATGCAATTGGAAGGCACCAGGCCCTCGTATTAACAGTGTCGGGTCAGCAGTGTGGGGGCGGCACCCCTCGCATTGGCGCTCCTTCCGACCATCTACAGCAGAAGGAGCGCAATTGCGGGCTTTCCTGAAATAAATAATAATAATAATAATAATAATTTCTTAAGGCACCGGTGCCGCCATTCCTGCCCACCCGAGCACACATGTGGCAGTTCAGGGGCACCAGGGAGCATCTGTGCCCCCTCTTCCAAGGTTAGTTAGATCTATCTATCTATCTATCTATCTATCTATCTATCTATCTATCTATCTATCTGCCTACATTTTGTTCTTTTTTTTTTAAAAAAAAAAGCTGTAAATATTAAGGGTCGCATTTACAGCTAAATGGGGGGGACAAGGTGGGGAAGAAACGGGGTGCTCCCTCCCTCTCAAAATATCCCCCTTTAATTTGTTTTATTATTATGTTTAAACAAGGGTCCGCAGAGGTGGTTCAGTGACCTTTCGGCTTGCTGGTCCACCCTCTTCCCTACCCAGCCCATGGCAACCAATCAGTGGTCGCCATAGGCTGTGGCATGCCTCATAGCAGCTCCGTAGCAAGAGCGACAGACAGCAGACACCATCGTCGCCTTGCTCCAAGCTAAAAAAGTCAGAGTAAGTGGCTGACTTTTTTTAGAGTGGAGCTTGGGGTTTTGCCCCTGGATCATTTCGGAGTGGCGGCTGCATCATGTAGATCACCTGCCGCCACTCCAAAGCTACCGTGGGGAAAAGCACCCTTTTAGAGGTACCCCTGGTTGGGGAGAGTTGCCTTAACACCTACTCTGCTCTCTCTTGCAACTGTGCCCATGAGCCACGGGTGAAGATGGTCTTTTTGTTGTTTTAAATTCTTCCATTGGGTTTATACTCCTATATTTTTTTTCCTGTACTGCATGGCTTAGCAATTAAAAATGGCCTCCAACGAGCTCTCCATGGACAGAATGACATGAAAGGGGCAGAACAATGCTCCCCCCTGATGCTATTTGGTCTCCGGTGGGTGTTCCAGCTGGTGCATCTGCTGGCAGCTGGCTCCCATTTGAGAAGGCCATGTGCCAGGCCACGTGATTTCGCTTGCCCCACGCCTTCTTCAGAGGACACGCTCAGCCCAGCTTCACTCATCCTTTGCCTTCCCTACATGGCTTACTTATCCAGCACTTGCGGGAGCTCCTGCAAATGCGGGACAAGTTTGCAGCTGCTGATACTCCAGGGAAATAGCCCTTGTTATAAGAGATAACAAGGGCTGCCTGCATTTGGAGGGGGAACAATGCAGAGGCGAAATCCCTTTGTTATTTCCAGTCATAGATTGGAGATAACAAGGGGATTCCTCTCCCCACCTCCTCCCAAAGCTGCCAGTAGTTTCCAGGCCATGGGGACAAAGCTTGGACTGGGGGTTGGGGAGGGGACAGGGCAGGGCCCATGGAGGGAGCACAAGCCTTCACAGGATAGATAGGCAAGCTTGGAAAGCCAGACTAAGTCTACAGGCTGGAGGTTTCCCACCTCCGCATCTCATTGCCTTGGCATCACACTGAGCATATGGATAGGTATATTCATGCTTTGCAGAAATGCTTTGATTTAATGAGAGATCTTGATGTGTGATACATACATTCTTCTCAAATCAGGCTACCTGAAAGACCGCCTTTTCCCATATGAGCCTGCTTGGTTCTGAAGATCTTCTGGAGAAGCCTTTATTTCGAGACTTTTTGCCTTCAGAGGTGTGGTTGGTGGCAATGTGAAAGAGGGCCTTCTCGGTGGCCACCCCTGGCTGTGGAACTTCCTGCCAAGGGAGGCTGGGTTTGCTCCCTCTCTGCTGTTCTTCTGCCAGCAGTCAAAGACCACTTTATTTATTTAAGCATGCCTTTGGTGTGTAAGCAGGTATTTTAGGCTAGATGCTGTTTTTACTCGGTTATTGTTGTGCTTTCAATTGTTTTCAATATTGTTTTAATGTATTTGGTTATTATTGTTTTTATCAAGTTTTATTAGTGATTGTAAGCCAACTTGAGTGCCTTTTTTTTTTAAAGAAAGCCAGGGCACAAATCAAGTAAATAAACAAATATTTTTGAGTAAACATGCATAGGATTGCACTATTAATGACATTAAATCTGTTCAAAGGCTATCCTGGGATTTTAACTTCATCAGTACCTACTGCAGTTCAATGGTTAGAGTGTCAGGCTAGGGCCATTTCTATACCTAAGGGCCTTCGGGGAGGGAGGGGGGAAGATCCCGGACTTACCTGCTTCTGGGATCATCCCTGGGTGTCCAAATGGAAGCGCGACATCCTGGAAGGGAAGAGGGACGATGCGCCTGTCATTTGTGCTCCAGCGAACAGTAAGGAAAAAAAAGCCCCTTTCCCACTCCCCCCCTGCCAGGCTCCTTCCCTCTGCTGATCCTCGCTACTCGCGGGGAGGAGGGAAGAAGCTGGGATGGGCGCCCACACCACCCACAGTCCTCGGGATTGTCCTGGGATTGTGGGAAAAACTGGGGGGAAAGTGGTCCCAGAAATCCCAGGAAAATGGATGGAACATCCCTGCCTGCTCCCAGGATCCCCTGTGCATCATTTGGATGCACAGGGTTGATCCAGGGATGACCCCAGGAAAAATCCAGGATGTAGAAAGGGCCTAGGACTGGGACAGATGAATTCTAATCTCCATTCTGCCATGAAGCTCACTGGGTGACTTTGGACTAGTAACTGACTCTTAGCCTGTCCTACCTCACAGGTTTGTTTTGAGGATAAAATGAAGAGGAAGATCATATATGCCCTCTTGGGCTCTTTGGAAGAAAGGTAGGATATAATCCCCCATGAAACTCTCAGTTGTCCCCATCCATTTCAATGGGGCTAGAGGAGTCAAGCTGTTGCGAGCTAGATATACTTAATGCACATGTTAAATATAACTTTTGGTGAGATTAGTGTCACTCTTGAAAAACCCAGGAGTTGTCCCATGAGTGCTTGCTTTGGGGGAGGCTAACTCAATTGCTTTGATATAAAGGTTCTGTCTAGTTCTTTTAAATATTCCTTTGACGTTGTATTGCTCCACTTGTAATAGACTGTTATTGCCCTAGATTGAATTTGCAGAGTGAAGGTAAATCTTTTGTGATGTGATTGTGCTACCCTAAACTCAATATTGTTCAGAGGGTCCTTTATAACTCTCTGGTTTCACTGCAGCAAAAACAGGACAAATTTTCATTTTTACCCTTTTAGTTTTTTTTTTTATATAGATATTCCTTGTTCTGATACTGAAATGGGGGGTGTTTACATGCACATTCCATGAGCTGAGAACTCTTACAACATAGCTAGAGCCATTGGTAATTGTCCTCTGGACATTGTGGATCTTTTAAAAATTAATATAGTGTGAAGTTTCTTATGTTCCTGAAAGCACTAGGCAATAATACGCAAGTTGGGTTACAATAAGAAAGTAAAGTTTTTCATTCAGCTCAAGCACAGTTCAGCAATTGTTTGGTTAAAAAAAGTAGTACTTGCTGGGGAATCCAGGTTCAGTTTCTTCCCTATGCTGTCATCCTAGCGTTTCCTGCAGCAAACAGTTTGGGTTAGATCCGGATGAATTGCACTTTGTTCCCATTGTGACTATGTAGTAGACTTATGAGGTCTTTCTTGATACAGCAATGCAAGAATCTGCCTCATCCTGGGCCAGTTTGTATGATTGTCACAGCCCACCATGGTTTATTTAAGCCATGTTAGGTGTGGTGGCCGGTGGCGGCCATTTTGAAAATTCATGGTGAGCAGTTACCATGGCTTATGTCGTTTGAACCTGGCAAAGGTAGGTTGTTGGCATGGTTAGAGTGACTATATGAAAAGGGGGCCCTTGTGACTTTAACAGTTGTGGTGAAAAGGGAAGTAGCTGGCTGTAAGAAAATGAATATTGAAACTTAGCCTATATAATACCCTTTGCAGACAGGAAATCTTTCCAACCTTAGGCATGACTACAAATCCTAATAGATATAAAGTTATCCCTAGCTGCAACATGTTATCTCATCTTTTTAAAATATTTTCAGAGCAGAAATTATCCACTCTTGTAGTGACTGAGTTTCATAGGTATGAATGACTTGCTAACTATTCAAAGGGGTTGATGTTGTTGTTTTTGTATCTGGTCACACTAAGCAGAGCTCCTGCAGCTTTAACTGTTGTGATGAAGAGGGAATTTCACCAGGTGGTGCATGCGTGCAAATGATACCTGCTGAAATTCCCTTTCCTATTCAACTGTGAAAGATACAGGTGTCCTATCTTCCTTTTCATATGGTCACCCTAGGTGTGGTTAACAAGGCTGTCACCATCCATTGGCTGTTTAGGGTTGTGGGTAGTTTGTTAACCACAGCAACAACCTACCCTCACTAAGGCCCTTTCTACACTTAAGGATTATCCCAGGAAAATGGAGGGATCGTCACTGCTTGCATATCCCTGGAAAAAAGGCAGGTGTAGAAATGGCCTAGGTTTGGAGAACATGATAATCCATAGCACCTGCCTGCCTCGACTTGAATATTCTACTGTGGCTTAAATAAGCTATGGTTGGGCTGCAATGATCATACAAACTGGATCACAGAGTCAGACCATTGGTCCATCTAGCCCAGTACTGTCAACACTGACTGGCAGTGGCTTTCCAGGCTTTGGGGTGGGAGTTTTTCCAGCTTAATGGGATATGCCAGGAATTGAACCTTGGACCTTCTACATGTGACACAGGTCTTCTACCTCTGAGGCACAGCTCCTCCCAAAGCTACTGCCCCAGGTGACCTGGGCTACCAGGCAGGTTGGTGATGCACTCAGGATGGGGTGTTCAATAGGAAAGCACATGTTTGTAGTTCAATGGGAAAACACGTGTTTTGCAAGCAGAGAGTTTTTGGTTTAATTTCCAGCATGTGATGTGAAAGACCTCCACCTGGAAAGCAACTGCCAGTCAGAGCTGCCAGTACTAGGCTGGATGAAGAATTAGTCTGAACCGTTTTGATTGGCAAGCCAATTGTGGCTGCAAAGAGGATAACACAAATATATGTAGCTGTAAGCAACAGGGCAAACTCCATGCACAGCGGTGGTGGAATTATATAAATAATTACGATGATGCACTTCTTACAGGTGTGCATCAGGACGCCACAGTACGCATACCTGAAGCTTTACAAAATGTGCATGCCCAGTAAGTACATACAACTAGTCTCCATTAATATACATGTGCACTGCCCAGCCCCACGGTCTGAAAACTGATGGTGCGAGAACGTCTTATATCAATAAGCCATCTTTGATTGTTCTGACTCACTCTTGCAACTATGGAGGTAGAAAACATTACATGTAGCCAGGACTTCCATTACCCTGGGGGTAGATATTCCTTGAGGAACAACACAAGGTTGTTATGGACCTACTGCTCATGTGGGCTCATCTATACCAAGCGGATATTCCACTATGAAAGTGGTATATAGAATGCAGGAGCCACACTACTGCTTTATAGTGGTATTGAAGTGCACTGACAACTGTTGGGGCCCACTGACACATACCATGAACTGCTTTCATACCACTTTCATAGTGTTATATCCTGCTTGGTGTAGATGTGTCAGGGACCCCACCAGTTGTCAGTGCAGTTCATTACCACTATAAAGCAGTAGTGTGGCTCCTGCCTTTTATATACTGCTTTCATACCACTTTCACAGTGGAATATCCTGCTTGGTGTAGATGAGCCCACTGTGTGTTGGAACCTTCACATGTATTCCAGAAGTCCTGGATCAATGCTATGATTTTTCAGGATACCAACTATTCATTTTATTACTTGTGTACACTTAATATGTGTTCGTATGACTTTTAGAAATGTTTTCCGATTAATGGAGCAGGAAGAAAGAATAAAATATGTTCCTCTAGAGTGTTTGGTGGTGTGTGTGTGTGTGTGTGTGTGTGTGTGTGTGTGTGTGTGTGTTATTTGAGTTTTTCTTCTCATGGACACATACTATTTTCCAGGTTAGAATTTCAGCCCAACTGCTCAAGGAAACCTACACTAATTAGCCTGAAACACATCAGTAAACACAAGTTTGCTGGCCCAGAGTTGTGTAGTGTGAGAGGCTGATGGACTCAGAAGTCATTGTATGGCTGGGGTGTAGTGAACTCCCCTGAGTCCACCTTTCAAAAGTATAAGAAGTCAACAAGACAGAGTGGTCTTGATGAGAATTCAAAAGTCCTCCCACTTTTGGATACTATGGCTGGTTTACAAGCTTTCTGCCTGCCACTCTCCCAATTGTTCCAGGTACGCTTTGGATGTGAGCGCTCTTACTCCAATTGTTCCCAGCCTGTGCTCCTATTCCAAAAAGACTTGGCTCAAGCCTGTTCTCCCAGGTGAGTGTGCATTCTGACTAGCTGTAAGTTAAAGGTCTTTTTGTGAGGTGTATCTTTGTCTACGATAACATGATCTCTTTTCCATCCCTTGACCTTTTAACGAGGCACTTTGGCTAAATTCATCCTTGAACTTGGCACAAGGAGTAAAAAGGAAGAACATGGCTACCAGCCAGCTTTATATCTCCCTAACTTTGGGAGCTTTTGAAACCTCAACAAAAATAACAGTAGCCTTAAGAAGCACCCTCATTTGTATGCACCTAGCTATATGCCAATACACAAGAGAACTGTTGCCAAATGTCTTTCTTTTTTCTTTTTAAAGAAGATTTTCTCATAGGAAAGCTGTGGAAAAGTCAGTAAACTCCAGAAAGAGAATGAGGTAAGTCAGTACCTCTGAGGTTAGACAGGTAAGTCAATCCTCTGAGCCTCTCCTTACATTGGGTCTGGATTTCCCTGGATATTATTTAATATATAATAATAAAATATTATTTGATGGATTGATTTACTGCAGTTTTAAACTGCCCCATAACCAGGCAGGTACAATACATCAAAACATACAGTACAAATATTAAAATGAAAAATAAAACCATTATAACATCATAAAACCAAATTAAAACAGCACCAGAACAAAGTACTAAAAGCAGTTCTTAAAATACCTGGGAGAATAAAAAGACCTTCACCTAGCACCAAAAAGGCCATAACATAGGCACCGTGTGAGCCTCTCTGGAGAGAACATTCCTAGAGTCAGAAGACCTAAAGACGGTTTTGCACACGCTGGTAACCTCAAGGCTTGACTTCTGCAATGCGCTCTACATAGGGCTACCATTGTACCTAGTTTGGAAACTTCAACTAGTTCAAAATATGGCAGCAAGGTTGGTCACCAGTACATCTAGGGGTGAGCATCTTACCCCAACATTAAAATCACTCCACTGGCTGCCAATTAGTTTCCAGGCAAAATACAATGTGTTGGTCATTACCTTTAAAGCCCTAAATGGTTTGGGTCCAGGTTACCTGTGGGATCGCCTTCTCCCATACAGTCTGGCCCGCACACTCAGGGCGTCTGGGGCGAACTTACTTCAGTCAGCCAAGACTAGGCTGACATCAGTTTCCCAGAGGACCTTTTCTTCTGTCGCCCCGGATTGTGGAACGAACTGCCAGAGGAGACTTATAAAATTAACTCCGTGTGATTTTAAGGCAGCTTTGAAGACTAGCCTTTCCAGCAGGCCTACCCAGAGCAATGTAAATGTTCCCCACCTCAATCCAAAGGGAGAGGTGGGTAAGAACTTCTTCTTCTTCTCCTTCTCCTTCTCCCACAAGTGGGGTGCCACCACTGAGAAGGCCCTCTGACTTGTAGCCACCTGCCTCACCTCATTCGGTTTGGGCCCCTGGAGAAGGGCTTCAGGTGATTATCTTAACATCCAGGTAGGTTTTTAAAAGGCAGGAAGTGGCTTAGAAAATCCACCCCATCCCACCTGCCTGACTCTACTGCCCTGCTGATCTCCCAAAAACTATCCTTTCCACCACCACCCATAAAGCACATCCACCCTTCCATTTTCCTCGCTTTTAGGGTGTGTGTGGGCAAGCAGCGGTAGCAGCAGCAACAAGAGAGGAAAGATATTTTCTCTCTTGTTTCCCTTTTCCTCCATTATCCTGATGTAGTGTAATGTCTTGGCAGGAACAACCTGTACATTGATCAGAGATGAAGATGGGTATAAGAAGTAGAGGCGACTGGATGGCTTAGAAGCTTTTCCTTGAAAGCAATAGTGCACATATCATTTTTGAGGCAACCTTTTAAGAATCTCAGGAGTTAATTTCCAGCTAGGCTTGGGTGAATTATTGCATGCTCGTTCCTGGGACACTCGTGGATTTTTGTGGGTCCCTCTCACAACGTCGTCTGCCTCCTGCGTGCCTCCCACCCCTTCTAGCCTTCTTTGGGAGACAAAAAAAACAAACCACCCCGATAAGTCCGACTTATTTTTAAAGACAGAAGTTACCTCTAACTCCTGCTGTGTGCAGGAAACACAGCGGGATCAAAACAGGCCTCATGCAAGTTGTTTACTTCCTCTTTCTAAAGAGGAAGTAATAAGGGACAAACACGCAGGCAGAGGAACAACGGTAAGCAAACATGATTTCCCCCTGCGAGATGATGCTCAATATCTCTAATTTCTAGTGTCAGGGTGAAGATTCAGAAAACAAGAAAAACAAGAGAGAGAACTCATAATATTGTCATGGCTGTTTGCTATCTCTTTTCCTTGCCTTATCACCCTTCTTCTTCCGCCTCGCTCACCCACATCCAGAATGTATGGAAGACTGTGCATGTTCCAAAGAAATGCTTCTGACAAAACTTCAGTTCCTAAGGGCTGATGAGTGCAATGCACATGTGCAGGGCAGCATTGGTGCACATGGGCCAACTTGTGCACCAATCTAGGAGAAATGGGGCAGGGGGAACCCTGAGCTGCCTCCAAGAATTCTCTGAGAAAGCTCTGAACAACTGAGCCAAATACAAATTGAGAAAGGGGAGATCTCGCCCATCACTAAAGGAGACATATGCAGCTTATGTTTAAGGTTCTTTGTAGCAATTTTATCACTGCTGCATAACACACTTTCAGGCATCAACAAAAGAATAAAGATGCTTGCACAACCCAACTGATAGTGATAATGGGGCTTTGATATGCTGAGCCCCATCATCGCTTTTCAATAGATGAATTCATTCAAAGGAAGCCTGAATAAAAGGACAGAAACGAAAGCTTCGTAGCTATACAAAGCCAGCACTAGATTAGAAAGATCACCTAACACATTTTGTTTTCCTTCTTGGGTGCATGTTAACTGTGTCAAATGCTGCCATGTAGGTGCTGGTTTTAAGATTCTCCAACGACGCTCCTCTTTTGCGGTAGATTCTAGGTCTAACATTCAAAGCAAGAAACTCTTTTTTTTTTCCTATTGAAGATTTCCCCCCAACAAAATTAAAAATATATAAAGAGCTTTTTTTTTTAAGAAAAAGACTTGATTACAAACCTCAAATAGCAGTAAGTCCTATTCAAACCAATGAGGCTTATTTCACGTAAACTTGCATAACATTACACTGTTAACATTTGCTTTTCAAAACAAACTATTTATGCACAAAGTCTCGTACTAGTCCAACAGTATGAAAAAAGCTAACGCCTTTCTAGTCAAAACAAAAAGATCTTAAAAGGTTTTAGAAAGATACTTAGGCACAGACGTTGTCAGATCCATAAGAAGAAGCGATTCCCATAATAGAATGGTTGCTGAATATGTCTCTTTATGATTCTGTTTTGACCGACACACTGGTGAAACTGAAAGTACTCCGTGTGCAGCAACACATGGGGGGTGTACTCTTTTGACACAGCACACAAGAAAGAACATGTGAATTAATGCTAGTAAGTGGGGGTTTTGTTTTTCGTTTTATTTTAAAGGAGGAAGTATCCTGGGAGTTAGGACATCACCTATATTGTCTAGGGTGACCATATGAAAAGGAAGACAGGGCTCCTGTATCTTTAACAGTTGTACTGAAAGGGGAAATTCAGAAGGTATCATCCGTATTCATGCAGCACCTGGTGAAATTCCCTCTTCATCACAACAGTTAAAGCTGCAGGAGTCCTACCCTCTTGACCAGATACAAAAGAAGGCAGGGCTCCTGCAGCTTTAACTGTTGTGATGAAGAGGGAATTTCACCAGGTGCTGCATGCCTACAAATGACACCTGCTGAAATTCCCTTTTCTTTATAACTGTTAAAGATACAGGAGCCCTGTCCTCCTTTCCATATGGTCACCCTGACTGCTTAACACTTCATGTTCTAAGCACAGTGATGATCTGCATGCAGAATTGCTCTGGAATTGCAACTCAAGGAGTAGGTAGGCTGGCACAAGTAGTGTGATGCCACCGCTATCAATTTACCATAATTCAGATAGCACAAAGCACAAAACAGGAACTAGAAATATTTGCAGATCCCATAACCCAAGTACATGATCCTATCCACAGACTACATATTGACTCTCAAATCATACAAATCATATAACATGCATATGAAGCATGTTCTCAATCATACAAGCTGTCTTGGGTTCCTTGCAAGAAGAAAAAAAGGTGGGAATTAAACACTTGAACAATGGATAGAAAACTTTACCCATTTTACACATGGAGTAACATAAAAAAAAAAATGCCAGGATGAATTCCAAGGACAGTGAATGAATTACTGACAAAAATAAAATAAAAAATGAGTCAGAACACAGACAGAGCAGATCAGTCAAGAACAATGAACAAAAACGTCACAAGTTAGAGGTCAACTTCACACACTTTCATTTGGTCAACTAATTAAGCATGTAATTCTAGAGGCAAGATTATTAGAACCTACCAAATCTGCCCAAGTTTTTAATTTCATTACATGAACATTTTCCTTTGCCTACTAATTTCGCCTCTTCCCTTGCACAAACACTAACACCCCGCTGCAAAATGACTGTAATATTAATAGGGCCAGGAGTGATTTTAAGTGCCTAGGGGCATTCTGTGGAAATGAAGACATTGGGTTGGTTCACACAATCAAAAGAGCCCACTGTGGGTTGTTAAACCACAGTGAGCCACGGTACATGCTGGCACACACTGGCCAGCATTTTGCATATTCAACCCCCAACCAGGGGTTGTCCTGGCATCCAAACTTGACCACCATGGTTTCTCTCTCTCTCCATTTTTATTGTAAATATCAACAAACATACATTATGAAAATGGAAAAAAAAACATACATTGTGTGTATGAAATTATCAACATTTTCCATTGTATGCACTGTTAAAAAAAGAAAAGAAAAAAGGGAGAGAGTTATACAAACGTTTCAAGAAAGGCAGTCCAGATATCCATATGTTTATCCACTTGCAAGTTGCATCTATATAACACTCATTCAAAAGTTGATAATGTTATTACCACTTCCCTGTGCCTGTTTGCATTCTCTTTCCCTCCTTATTGTTTACTACAACTTTATTAGATTGTAAGCCTATGCGGCAGGGTCTTGCTATTTACTGTGTAATCTGTACAGCACCATGTACATTGATGGTGCTATATAAATAAATAAATAATAATTAATAATAATAATAATTAGGTCCTCGATCCATTGCATTATAAGAGGTATGAATTTGTCCTTTCAATGTGATAGTATAAGTCTTTTGGCTGTCATAAGTGCTCTGAAGATCCATCTGCGCTGACCAGGT
Organism: Elgaria multicarinata webbii; assembly: GCF_023053635.1. Taxonomy (NCBI): domain Eukaryota; kingdom Metazoa; phylum Chordata; class Lepidosauria; order Squamata; family Anguidae; genus Elgaria; species Elgaria multicarinata. The sequence goes on along the minus strand of NC_086180.1, from coordinate 22,447,657 downwards.
GTTAACTTCCAAGAAGCCAGTAGGTAATTTAAGAGGAGATGCACATCATTCCATATTATAAATTGTTTCAGTACAAAGTTCATTCTTATTATAACCTCCTCCCAATAAGGGGCAACTACGGGGCATTGCCAAAACATATGAGTTAAAGAAGCACTAGATGCATTACATCTCCAACAATTGTGCAAGTTAGACAAACCCTTATTGAAAAGGTGTTGTGGGGTCCAATAGACCCGAAACATATTTTTTTGCTGAATAAGACGTAACCTGAGATCTGTAGAAGCTTCAGATACAGATGCTAGAGTAACCGTCCATTGGTTAGGCAAGATAGGGCACTCCAATTCCCTATTCCAATCTAGTCTTAAACCATAGATATAATATTTACTTGCTGCTATTAAATACACACACACACACACACACACATATATATATATATATATATATATATATATATATATTGTGGATATATATTATCAGTTCAGCTGTTATAAGTGTTTCTAACAATGCTGGAGGCTCTGAAGCGGTAAAAGCAGCGGGGCCCAACCTAGATTCCAGCAAGTGTTGCAGTTGTAAGTATTGCCATTGGGCCATAGCAGGTAAATTATATATAACACACAAGTCTGAAAAGGACAGAAACTCATAATCTGAGCCTATTAATTGAGCCAAAGTAAAAATCATCTTATCCATCCATGTCCTCCACAGAAATGCTTTCTTTCCAATTTTTAAATCTGGTTTCCCCCATATAGTCAATTTTGCATGAGAGAATGGATCAAACTGTAATTGATGTGATAGTATACGCCATGTCTCTCTAGCAGCCAGAATTGGAAGAGGGGAGTTACTTATTCTGATATAACGAGCACCAAGTGCTGCCCATTTTGGAAGAGGTTCTAACCATAAGGCTTCCACAACTGACCATGGTGGCAGTTCTGAGGGAGCAGAAAATGACCAGAACTTAGTACAAGCCAATAGGTAAGCCTGATGGTACAAACCTAGGTCTGGAAAACCAAACCCATCTTCTTTAATTGGAAGCTGCATCTGTTTCAGCGATATTCGAGGTGGAGAAGAACTCCAGAAAAATTTACAAAACAAAGCATTAAGTTGTTGGAAATATTTGCAAGGTATAAGTAAAGGAATCCCATGCATAACATAAAGAACTCGAGGAATAAGGTTCATCTTAAGTGTGTTGACTTTACTCCACAGGCTTAACTTTAAAGTGCCCATCTATCTATATTTCATGTAATCTCAACAATCATCTTATTTAAATTTATTTTGAACAATTGAGATATATCTCTTGGAATGAATATTCCCAGATAGGTAATAAAATCGAGGCACCACCAAAATTGACCATTAGCCAACACACTAAGAAATATACTACCATGGTTTATATAAGTGTTAAATAATCTTACAACAGACCATGGATTATGCAAGGGTAGTTTAACCCTCACTTAACCCATGGTAGCCAAGTTCGGATGCAACAAGAACCCCCAGTCAGGGGTTGAATATGTGGAATGCTGGCTAGTATGCATCACAGCTCACAGTGGCTTAAACAACCCACAGTAGGCTGTTTTGAACAGGCAACCCAGGTCACTACTGCAGCCTTGCTCTGCAATGCACCTGACCTCTTCTGTTTTTTTTTTTTTTTTAAATGAAAGATATTGTGGCGACTGCCTTTGGGGGCTGTCTGGGTTGCAGGGCCCATGCCCAGACATCCATCCCTAGCAGCGCGACTGACAAATCATCCTATAAATGAAGCAATCCTAACTGAGCATAATTCAAGGTGACATATCTCAGTATGTAAACAGAAGCTTAATATGAATTTGAAAACTCTCCTGATGACCCAGTTGGTCTGTTATTTTATTCTCAGCTTGAACCTGTTTTTCCAAAGGGTTAAAACTGGGTGGCACTCTGGGGCTTATAACAAAAGTAACTATTAGTGAAAAACAATCTGATACATTCAACATTGCAGGGCCCTGCTCCTTCCCTCTAATCTTTCAGCGAGACTCAGGGGAGGCTAAAATTTAGATCAACCCATTCTCCCTAGAACTTTGATTCACTATTAAATTCCGTCTAATGAAGATGACTTTGCCATCTCACGTTCATCAGCAGGCTACGCATGGAACAAATGGCAGGATCAACTTTGTATAGAGGGATATTGTTCCTTTTCCTGGTTTGCCATTGCTGAGTGGAATCACATGAAAATTTACATGAACAGGAGACCTGTGAAACCAGTTAGTGGTAACTATCATTCCCAAGGGTGTTATGTTGAGCTGGATTGAGGCTGTAGTTGTTGGCTGAAGCATGTAGTAGCACCGCCTTTTATATCATGTTTACACAAGAACAATGCAAGGAGACATAGGAATATTCCCCTGAATTTACAACGGGTAGGCCCCACCTAGGGTGACAATATGAAAAGGAGGACAGGGCTCCTGTGTCTTTAGCAGTTGCATAGAAAAGGGAATTTCAGCAGGTGTCATTTGTATATATGGAGAACCTGGTGAAATTCCCTCTTCATCACAACGTTAAAGCTGCAGGAGCTATACTAGTGACCAGATTTAAAAGAGGGCAGGGCACCTGCAGCTTTAACTGGTGTGATGAAGAGGAAACTTCACCAGGTTCTCCATATATACAAATGACACCTGCTGAACCTCCCTTTTCGATACAACTGTTAAAGATACAGGAGCCCTGTCCTCCTTTTCATATGGTCACCCTAAGCATTATTTATGTTGTGCAAGGGTGGGTTTACACTAGTGCAACATCATTAGTACTAGTGCTGGGACATATTTGGATATTTCTCATTGATTAGACAGCTGTTCAAGTAGAGGTTGCTTTCAAACAGAGGACTATCCACTGCAATATAGGACTCACGGTTACCTAAGGTGACCATATGAAAAGGAGGACAGGGCTCCTGTGTCTTTAGCAGTTGCATAGAAAAGGGAATTTCAGCAGGTGTCCTTTGTATATATGGAGAACCTGGTGAAATTCGCTCTTCATCACAATAGTTAAAGCTGCAGGAGCTATACTAGAGTGACCAGATTTAAAAGAGGGCAGGGCACCTGCAGCTTTAACTGTTGTGATGAAGAGGGAATTTCACCAGGTTCTCCATATATACAAATGACACCTGCTGAAATTCCCTTTTCAATACTACTGTTAAAGATACAGGAGCCGTGTCCTCCTTTTCGTATGGTCACCCTAGCCACACCTTTAGAGGCCTACAGGGGTATGGTTGCTGCTGCTTCAACAGCTTGTTCGTACATTGGTCTGCACACATGGGTTGTCTGTTACTTCATAGTTAGCAACTACTTAAGTATGCTTTGGAGGTATGTTACCTGCATTGTGAAATATTTTGAAATCACAAAGACAATTCCTAGGATCATGGTAGTGGCCTGAGGGGTCCTTGACCATTATTGGGGTTCCTGCTTAGCTGTCCATTGCTGTGAGCACAGATGATGCCGATAAAAGCTTTGGGGAAGAGAAACCCCAATGAAGCATGAAAGAAGTCCAAATTCATATGCCTGATTAGACATTCTAGGGGAAGAGCTACTCCAGGAGAAGAGCCTTTGGTGTCGTGGCCCTCTTCCTATGGGATTCCCTGCCTTTGGAGGTCAGGCAGGCACCAACGTTGTATTGTTTTCGGCACCTCCTGAAACCATTATTGTTCTAAGAAGCTTTCCCTGAATGACCAGCTGTGGGTTTATCTGAACTGTGTTTCTTAAAAAGTATTTTTAATGATGTTTTATTCTTCTCTTACTCTTTTATCCTATTTGTTCACCACTCTGAAATCTTGCAATAGGGAGCAGTATATAAAGTAAAGTAAAGTAAAGTAAATTCATTCATTCGTTCATTCATCCTATGGGAAATGCCAGCAGGAATGGTTATTTGGGTGGAAAACAATATATTTTAAAATTCTTCTTTTCTGCTGCTTCTTTTGTTTTTATTATCACTTTTCTCACTCATGGCATTTTTCTAGATGCACATGACAGGTTTTGCCAAGTCATGCTGTTTTTTACTGATTCAGAAATTTCCTGACTACTGAACATGTTTTAAGTATGACTGCTTTCTGGATGTTGGTGTGGATGTATTTTGGTAGGCCCAGTTTATAGAGGTTTTCTGCAAAAAATTTTTTGATGTGATGCCAGTGACTGATGTGACTAATGGAATAATTGTAACTTTTCCCTGTTGCCATAGTTCTTTAACATCATCAGACAAATTGTTATGTAGGAAGGACATGGTATTATACCCCGCAAGTGTGATTGAAGCATGCCACCATCTCTCTATATGTGCTTTTCTAGCCCTAAAGTTGTGTGTGATGCAATCTTGTTTACCATAAGATGCTTATCTTGGGATAGCAGATGGTCCATCAGGCAACTGTACCACTGGCTAGTGGCTAGAAGAAGAAACAAGACTTTATGAAATATGGGGGTGCACACCCATCTTCTGTGATCACCAACCACTAGTGGGCACTTGGAGTTCTAGCCCTCTCCATAGCAACAAAGCTCAGGACTGGTTGAGATCTGTTGGGGTTTATAGGCCTAGGTCATATAGATATGGTGAATTTGCTTCCTTTTGCTCTGTGTGTACATAGCACATTTGAAGAAAACTAACCGCAAGCCATGCTTGTTGTGTGGGATTAGAATAAAGGTGTTTTATTACTTTATAGCCAGCTTGTCTGAATTTCTACGTCATAAAGATCCTTTGGCAAGGCAATCAGGTCTAACTAGGGCAGGGGTGTAGAACATTTCACACCCTGAGGGCTCAGTTCAATTTCGGAAATGCTCTCTGCAGGGAGGGGGACACATTCCAGAGTTGGGCAGGGCTAAAGGCAAAGAAGGTGAGGCTGAAGCAAAAGAGCTGAGACCAAAATTACAAACAACAACATACATTAGCTTAAAGCTCGTACTGCCAATAAATCAGCCTTTGGAAAGGCATTTCACCCTTTCAGAATGGGGAAGAGATGCATAAAGGTCAGGAGTGCACCAAACAATTGGTGAGTGTGGGAAGAGGGTGGAGCCAGAGAAAGAGGCGTGTCCAACTGTGGACCCCTGGAGGACCTCTATGGAACCCACCCCCACCCCGTGCCTGAGGTTCTTCACTGCCAAACTAGATGAACTGAGTACTACTTGTTGGAGAGTTCCAAAGGAAATTCTAACAGTTGCTAACCATGACTTAACAGCAACCCATGTGGGTTGCTGTTAACCCACATGGGTTATACCCATAGACATTAACCCACATAGACATTATCTTATTTAAGGCGACCATATGGAAAGGAGGACAGGGCTCCTGTGTCTTTAACAGTTGTACAGAAAAGGGAATTTCAGCAGGTGTCGTTTATATGCATGCAGCACCTGGTGAAATTCCCTCTTCATTACAATAGTTAAAGCTGAAGGAACCCTGCCCTCTTTAGCTAGAGTGACCAGATACAAATGACACCTGCTGAAATTCTCTTTTCAATACAACTATTAAAGGTACAGGAGCCCTGTCCTCCTTTCCATACGGTCACGCTACTGAGTTCACAATTAGAGGGAGCAATATTCCGTCTTAGCATGTCATGACAACCTGCACCTGGAGAGGATAATTATGCTAATTAGGTGGTTTATGACTTGCAAGCTTCTTGGTTTATTTTCCCTTCATGATGTCTGCTTCCCTCTATATTACTAGATGACTTCTCAAGAGGAACACATAATTTTGCAAAGACCAAAAAGGCAGTACAGAAACCTAATGATGAAGGCACCTCATAAGCAATATGCTTGTAAATCACCCCAGCCACCCACCCACCCATTAGCTAGAGTATGACAACCCACACTCTGAGAGGGTAATTATGCTAATTACATGGCTGGTGACCAGCACAAGCTTATTTTCCCTCCAAGATCATGCAAACTCATCCACTCTGTTCAAGCACCTTCAGAGCCATTCCGCCTCTTATCACCTGGAGCTGGAAACATCCCATTCATAAACAGATTTCCCTCTTCAGCCATAATGGGAGGGAAAAAGGCTTAACAGGTTGTATAATTATGTTTGGCTTTGGTGCTCTTTTTCATTAATGACTAACACTGATGTGCATAACATTCATGGTTATGGCTAAAACGCATTTAAAATACAAACCTTGGGAAGACTCTAATTTTATGCCTGAGATCTGATTGTGGCAAGGAATGTCTTAGCTAGTATTCCATTGAAAGGAAACAAATTGCTCCGTTCTTATCTTGAAAGAAGATCCTGCAGTCGTCTAGCTTGGCCTCATGTTAATGTGCCCAGGTTCAAAAAAGAATCACTAAATAAAAAGAGCATTCGGCTCTCCATATATTTTTATTTATAGATGCGGAAGATTAATTTCAGGGGCATTGTATGGACAGAAATAGAAATAGATGTAACAATTGAATATGAATAACGTTTTATTTTGTTTAATATCTGTGCATCTAGGAAGAAGGAAAACACTCCAGACATGAAATGTTGGGAATGACATTTCAGTGAGTTGGTTGCATCCTACATATTTATCCTATCAAGTGAAACTCCTGTGGTTGTTGCTTGCCTTTTCATTTATTTATTTATATTTATTTATTACATTTATATACCGCCCCATAGCCAAAGCTTTCTGGGCAGTTTACAAAAGTTAAAAACAATGAACATTAAAACAGATATATAAAACTTAAAACCACTAAAAGTATAAAAACAACCATACCCATTTGTGACTAATATTTCAAGCCCCAACTCAACAAGACTGAGTTTGGTCAAATATGATAGTCTGATCACCTTAATCAGCTCCTTACTTTGTGCAAGAATTTACAAGGTACCACCCATACTTCAGTGTTCCCCCCTCCTTTCCAAAAAGCCCATTACCCGTTTACACGTGGTCAAGTCTTAACATCTGTTGCTTGCCTCATACTAATATGGCTAGGAAGAGGCATACTTTCCAAATTCAGTGTATCTAATGACTATCTGGATTTTTCTTAATTGCATTGGAAAGGCCAGAAAAGCCTAGAATGTTTTTGAAGGCCTGAAGATACTTCCATCATAGGCACAAAGGATCTTGCAAGGGTCAGGCACAAAAGAGCTCTCTTGTTCCAGGCTAGTTTGATTAGCACTTCCTGTTTCCAACTGAATGCAGCCATTTGGATGGCGACAGGTGGGTATTACCCTGGAGAGGTGAGAAGCTAGAGGAACTACCCCTGTCCAAGGGGCAACTTTGAGTTGGGAGCAAGAACTGAAGGCTGTGCTTTACTCTTGCCTTTTTTCTGTTTCTTTGTATCGGTCTGTGCTGATTGAAATGCCAAATTCAAAGGCCAAGTTGTTGTGGTCCAATAGAGGATTATTGGGTTTTATTAAAGTTCAACACACACACAGAGAAATGTAAAGTAATATGTTGATTATTAAAAAGAAGCGAAGCAAATATCCTGCTTTGATGGGCTGAGGTGATAATAGATTGTTAATGTTCTTTTACTGTTTTAGCAAGGTTTTGTTGATAATTTTTATATTTTATGGTATTGTTGTTGTTTTATTTTGATCTATTACATTTATTTTCCACAGAGTTGTAAAAGCAGTAAACATACAATGGGTAGTATCCTATTATTCCTGTGGAGTCGTGGAAGTGACTGCTTGCACAACGGGCCTTTTTTGGTTCTAAAAAATAAACAAAAAATGAGTAAAACGGTTGTTTCTGGAAAGGGGCAGGTCAGTGGAGCTTGTTTCTGGGGATATTTTTAGAAGCACAAAAGCCCTGTTGTAGAAGGAGCCACTTCCATGAGTGCAACAGAACCAGCAGAGGCGGATTGGCCCCATTGATACAGCCCAGAGTCATTCCCATAACAATACAATGCAACAATAAAGCTACACAATAATAAATAAGTGCTATTCAAAAGTAAAACTACACACTACTTACTGTGTGCTACAAACCATAGCTGGCTGAGTCACACTTCAGGGAAAGCCAATGCACCTGCAGATACTTTCCTTGGCACCTGCTAAGGTGTGTTACTCCTCCCACTCCTCTCCCCAACACTTATTCTTACCAGCAGCTGAAATCATTGTTAAACAGGTTTCTGTTGGTGCTGACAATTGCAAGTTCATAGGAGGTGTTTAGTTGGTTGGGGCTCAGACCTCATATCTACAGTCATGTGAAAAAGAAAGTACACCCTCTTGGAATTGTATGATTTTACATATCAGGACATAATAACAATAATCTGTTCCTTAGCAGGTCTAAAAATTAGGTAAATACAACCTCAGATGAACAACAACACATGACATATTACACCGTGTCATGATTTATTTAACAGAAATAAAGCCAAAATGGAGGAGCCATGTGTGAAAAAGTAAGTACACCCTTACTGCTTCCATAGGAATTAAGATGCTTAGTAGCAGACAGGTGCTGCTAATCAAATGTTCGTGATTAATTGATCATCAGCAAGGAAGTGTGATGTAGCAGTGATGGGAGACTTCAATTACCCTGATATCTGTTGGGAGACGAATACTGCCAAAAGCGTCCCTTCCAAGAAATTCCTGACATGTGTGGGTGATAACTTTCTCCTACAGAAAGTGGATAAAGTGGCAGTTACGGGAACTCAGGGGGAAAGTGATCACGTCATACTTGAATTCTTGATTATGAAGGACTCAAAAGTTGAGTGTAGCTATACATGTACTCTGGATTTTAGGAAAGCTGATTTTAATAAACTCAGAACTATGATAAATAAGGTCCCATGGCAAATGAGCCTAATGAGAAAAGGAGTGCAGGATGGGTAGGAGTATTTAAAAAAGAAAATTTTAAAGGCACAGTTACAAACAATTCCAACAAAGAGAAAAGATAGAAGACAACAGAGGAAACCAATGTGGCTTCACAAAAAGCTTAGAGATGACCTGAAAACAAAAAAGGATACATAGGAAGTGGAAGGAAGGCCAGGCTACAAAAGAAGAGTACAGACAGGTGGCACAGAAGTGCCGAAATGGTGTCAGGAAGGCTAAAGCTCAGAATGAGCTCAGATTAGCGAGGGATGCTAAAAGCAATAAAAAGGCTTTCTTCAGATACGTGAGTAGTAAAAGACAGAGGAAATAAGTGGTGGTTCAACTGCTTAATGGGGATGGCAAATTGATAACAGATGACAAAGAAAAGGCTGAAGTGCTCAATTCCTACTTTGCCTCAGTCTTCTCCCAAAAGCGGGTCTATGACCCCCCTGGAAAAAGTGAAGCAGAAGTTGAGGGGGCAGGATTACAGTTTGAGATTGATAAACAAATGGTCAAAGAACACCTAATTTCCTTGAATGAGTTCAAATCTCCAGGACCCGATGAACTGCATCCAAGAATAATGAAGGAGCTAGTGGAAGAACTCTCAGAATCTTTGTCTATTATCTTTGCAAAATCATGGAAGAAGGGTGAGGTGCCGGACGACTGGAGGAGGGCTAACGTTGTCCCTATCTTCAAAAAGGGCAAAAAGGAGGAACCTGGGAACTACAGACCAGTCAGTCTGACATCCATCCCTGGAAAAATTCTGGAGCAGATTATAAAGAAGTCAATCTGTAAACACCTTGAAATCAATGCGGTGATTACTAGAAGCCAACATGGATTTGTCAGGAACAAATCCTGTCAGACTAATCTGATCTCATTTTTTGATAGGATAACCTCCCTTGTGGACTGTGGGAATGCTGTGGACGTCATATATCTTGACTTCAGCAAAGCATTTGACAAAGTGCCCCATGATATTCTGATTAACAAACTAGCTAAAAGATGGAACAACTATTAGGTGGATTCACAGTTGGCTACAGAATCGGACTCAAAGAGTACTTATTAATGGAACCTTCTCAAACTGGGGAGAGGCAACGAGTGGGGTACTGTAGGGCTCAGTCCTGGGCTCAGTGCTCTTCAACATTTTTATTAATGATTTGGATGAGGAGGTGCAGGGAATGCTTATCAGATTTGCAGATGACACAAAATTGGGTGGGATAGCTAATACCCTGGAAGACAGAAACAAACTTAAAAGTGATCTTGATAGGTTGGAGTGCTGGGCTGAAAACTACAGAATGAAATTTAATAGGGATAAATGCCAAGTTCTACATTTAGGGAATAGAAACCAAATGAACAGTTACAAGATGGGGGATACTTGGCTCAGCAATACTACAAATGAGAAGGATCTTGGAATTGTTGTAGATCGCAAGCTGAATATGAGCCAACAGTGCGATATGGCTGCAAGAAAGGCAAATGCTATTTTGGGCTGCATTAATAGAAGTATAGCTTCCAAATCACGTGAGAAACTGATTCCTCTCTATTCGGCCCTGGTTAGGCCTCATCTAGAGTATTGCATCCAGTTCTGGGCTCCACAATTCAAGAAGGACGCAGACAAGCTGGAGCGTGTTCAGAGGAGGGACCCAGGATGATCAGGGGTCTGGAAACAAAGCCCTATGAAGAGAGACTGAAAGAACTGGGCATGTTTAGCCTGCAGAAGAGAAGATTGCGGGGAGACATGATAGCATTCTTCAAATACTTAAAAGGTTGTCACACTGAGGAGGGCCAGGATCTCTTCTCAATCCTCCCAGAGTGCAGGACACGGAATAACGGGCTCAAGTTAAAGGAAGCCAGATTCCAGCTGGACATCAGGAAAAACTTCCTGACTGTTAGAGCAGTACGACGATGGAATCAGTTACCTAGGGAGGTTGTGGCCTCTCCCACACTAGAGGCATTCAGGAGGCAGCTGGACAACCATCTGTCAGGGATGCTTTAGGGTGGATTCCTGCATTGAGCAGGGGGTTGGACTCGATGGCGTTGTAGACCCCTTCCAACTCTGCTATTCTATGATTCTAAGTATGACCACGTCTATAAAAGCTGAAGTTTTTTCAGTTTGCTGGTCTGGAGCATTCAGTTGTGTGTTAACACAATGCCAAGGAGGAAAGACATCAGCAATGATCTCGGAGAAGCAATTGCTGCTGCCCATCCATCTGGGAAGGGTTATAAGGCCATTTCCAAACAATTTAAAGTCCATCATTCTACAGTGAGAAAGATGATTCAAAAGTGGAAAACATTCAAGGCTATTGCCAATCTTCCCAGGAGAGGACGTCCCAGCAAAATCACCCCCAGGGCAGACCGTGCAAAGCTCAGAGAAATGGCAAAAAACCCAAGAGTTACATCTCAGACTCTATAGGCGTCAGTGACCATGTTAAATGTTAAAGTTCATGACAGTACAATTAGAAAAAGACTGAACAAGTATGGTTTGTTTGGAAGGGTTGCCAAGAGAAAGCCTCTTCTCTCTAAAAAGAACGTGGCAGTACGGCTTAGGTTTGCAGAGTTGCATCTGAACAAACCACAAGACTTCTGGAACAATGTCCTTTGGACAGACGAGACCAAAGTGGAGATGTTTGGCCATAATGCACAGCGCCATGTTTGGTGAAAACCAAACACAGCATATCAGCACAAACACCTCATACCAACTATCAAGCACAGTGGTGGAGGGGTGATGATTTGGGCTTGTTTTGCAGCCACAGGACCTGGGAACCTTGCAGTCATTGAGTTGACCATGAACTCCTCTGCATACAAAAGTATTCTAGAGTCAAATGTGAGGCCATCTGTCCGACAGCTAAAGCTTGGATGAAATTGGGTCATTCAACAGGACAATAATCCTAAGCACACCAGCAAATCTACAACAGAGCGGCTGAAAAAGAAAAGAATCAAGTTGTTGCAATGGCCCAGTCAAAGTCCAGACCTCAACCCGATTGAAATGCTGTGGCGGGACCTTAAGAGAGCTGTGCATAAACAAATGCCCTCAAACCTCAATGAACTGAAGCAACGTTGTAAAAAAGAGTGGGCCAAAATTCGTCCACAGCGATGTGAGAGACTGATAAAGTCATACAGAAAACGATTACTTCTAGTTATTGCTGCTAAAGGTGGTTCTACAAGCTATTGAATCATAAGGTGTACTTACTTTTCACACATGGTTTCTCCATTTTGGCTTTATTTCTGTTAAATAAATCAAGACACGGTGTAATATGTCATGTGTTGTTGTTCATCTGAGGTTGTATTTACCTAATTTTTAACCTGCTAAGGAACAGATGATTGTTATTATGTCCTGATATGTAAAATCATACAATTCCAAGAGGGTGTACTTTCTTTTTCACACAACTGTACCTTGTACTCAGTCTTTTGCCACAACTCCCATGGTAGCCATTTTGTGGTGGTGCCAGGATAGTTTATCAAATTGCCAAGTGTGCCCACAATCCAAAAGGTTGTCCACCTCTGAGTTAGACAGTTGACGGGAGTGATCAGTTAGGACAGTTTGAAGCTGAGGGAGAGAGAGAGAAAGGGAGGGAGAGAGAGAGAGGGAGGGAGAGAGAGAGAGGGAGCTTTTAAAGCAGCAACAAATTTCCTTTGGTATATATCTGAGTGTACAGAGTAACAGAACAAAATTCCTCAAGTGGTGGCAACATGCTGGTAATACTGGCAATAAACCAGTATGAAGTGTCAATGGGCCTGTTCAGATGACACGCTAAGCCACGGTTAGGCTGCTAACCCTTTTGCAGCAAACGGTTAGTGAACATGTTAAAAACCATGGTTATGTAGCCGACATGGTTTGGAATGGTTCACACAACATGCTAAGCCTTAATGTTTAGCTAGGGTGACTATATGGAAAGAAGGACAGGGCTCCTGTGCCTTTAACAGTTGTACAGAAAGGGGATTTCAGCAGGTGCTGCATGCATACAGATGACACCTGCTAAAATTCCCTTTCCTGTACAGCTGTTAAAGATACAGGAGCTCTGTCCTCCTTTCCATATGGTCACCCTAGTTTAGCTCAAAATGCTTACCCACTGATTTAGCGTGTCATCTGAATAGGGTTGTAGTTGCCACTGCAATGTAGTGATCTGCAGGCAAGATAGCAACATATGTTAGATTTGTCCTTGCATGGGTTTAAATGTCTTTGCGGGAATATTAAGGGCTGAACCCACTTTATGCTCCCCACACCTTCCTGTTAGGGTGGCCATGGGTCTTACTTACAGAGGACAGCGCTCTATTTCAAGGTCTGCTCTATTTGACGAACTGTTCGATCCAAACCTGGGCAGGATCTACACTACTGCTTTAAAATGGTTTATAACGATATTGACAACTGCTGGGGCCCAGGACACGCTGCATATACAGTTTTCAAAATGTTTTCAAAGTGTCGTATCCTACTTGGTGTATAAAGATAAAGAACCATGAAGAAAGAAGAGCAAGGGGCTGGAAGTTGCACACAACAGTCAGCAGCGCCAGCACAGAAGACTGATCAGGCATGCAGGTCACAGTCTTCCCTTCTATGGTGAAATGTTCTGTATTTCTATTTAGATTATAATAATTCTTTTGACGTATGCATCTATACAGTTTATTCATATAGTTTCATCTTTTGTCTTCTATTTCTTTTTTGGTGATGCATGTCCTCTGTTTTGGAGATGTGTAGATGGACACCCTACCTCCTCAATGCACTCCTCTGCGTATGGGAATTTCCTGCTCTCAATCCTCCCCCACCTCTCCTCTATGTCATATTAGCCCCTAAATGTTTTGTTCTATCTTTCATGATGGCAGAACTATTTAGCCTTGGCCGTTTTACAGAATCTTCTTTTCCTTCTTTTTTAAAGTTCTATCTTACTTTGCCAATCACACTGTTATTAATCTAAATCTTAAAATTTTAATCTTTGACTCAATTGTTCATGACCCAGGAAAAAATGGATGTTTTTTTTAACAAGGTTGCTGTAATATCATGTTTTCTTCCATCTTTCACTCATCTTTCAAAACTCTAATGTGAATGGGACAGTTTCCCCCTCCCACAGCTTCACTCATTTTAAATCAGTGTTGTCTCTGATGCTGATCATGTTTCTGAGAAATTACTTTATGTAAAAGATGGAGCAAGATAAAGTTGCCACATTCCGTTTTATCTTTTTGGTTGAATTATTAGGGTTTAAAGTTGTGGTGACAAGATTGCTGCTCCCTAATAGGCCCTGTTGCCATGGAACTGGCCTTTTTGAAAAGAACAAGGCCTACAGCTACCAAGGCCCCCTTCTAATATTATCTTCCTGCTTGGCCAACACACAAATCCTTACTCAGAGATAGCAAAACTTTGCGTAGTATACATGGTAACACTTGCTGACAGTGCAAGCCTTTGAAAAAACAAAAGGCAGGGAAACTAATACTGCTGAACACCAAAGTGCATCACACAAATGACAAGCAAAGGCTCTTCAGTACAAGAAGTGCTTTGTGACTCTACTCCCACTCTGGTCTCTTCTGAGGTTTGTGAAGAGGGTGGGGCAGAGGGAGAGAAAGACAGGTTATTTTCATGCAAAAGTCTAAGCACTGCAACTGAGAGATTGGATTCTGTTCAAGGGAAAGGGAAATCCTACTACAGCCAGGCAACAAAATGGCCCTGTCTGCAGTTATAACTGTGTTCAAATGTTGGAAGGTCATGTTCCCATACCACACTAGGGTTGTGGTACACAAACAGGCCGTGTTCACAACCAATCAAGGTAAAGTAGCTGGAATGAAGCCAATTTAGTGTTTCTCCACTAGGATTAAATTTGGAGGAGAATTTCTGTATTCCCCCCCCCTCCCCAGAACATGTGACGGAAGGCTCATTCCTCAAGTCCTTAGGTAGCTTTCCTTATCCAAGCTTTGCCAGATTTTGCTGGCTCTGTCCATAACATTGCACCTCTGGGTCCTCTGATTAAATAAACTTATTCAGCATACAGTAAGCATATTTCCAGGTAAAAAGATCAGGAATCCAATGATGTGGAGAAGGCCTCTGTTAGAGGATCCTAGAGCTCTGCTGTCAGTCAGAGTAGACTGTTGTCCAGATGAACAAAAAGTTTGACCTGCTATAAAATAGCTTTCATCTTGTGTAGCTTTTAGAAATGTGTATGTAATTGGTGGTGCAGAGGTAGCTACAGGTATTGATACTTGGTAAAACGTCAGGGAACTGCAAGCAACATTGAATATAACAACATAAGAAGACCAATGCTGAATCAGACGAAGGGCCCATCTAGTCTAGCACTCTGTTCACACAGTGGCTGACCAGCTGTCAACCAGGGAACCACAAGCAGGACATGGTGCAACAGCCATGTTCCCCAACAACTCCCACCCATGTTCCCCAACAACTACTGTATACAGGCTTACTGCCTCTGATAGTGGTGGTAGCATATAGCCATCAGGACAAGTAGCCATTGATAGCCTTCTCTTCCAGGAATTTGTCTAACACCCTTCTAAAGCCATCAAAACCGGTGGCCATCACTACACCTTGTGGTAGTGATTTGCATAGTTTGACTATGCACTGTGTGAAAAGTACTTCCTTTTATCTGTCCTGAATCTCTCACCAATCAACTTCATGGGATAACCCTGGATTCTAGTAGTACGAGAGAGGGGGAAAATGTCTCCCTGTCCAATTTCTCCATACCACACAAAAATGTACACACCTCTAACATGTCTTCCCTTCCTCAGTTTTTCTCCAAACTAAACAATCCCAGCTGTTGTTAACTTCCCTCAAAGGGAAGTTGTTTCAGCCTCTTGATCATTGTTTTCCCCATGGTTGTCCTGGCAACCCTGACAAGAAATATTTTATTTATTTATTTTATTTTATTTTATTTTATTTATTGCATTTCTATACCGCCCAATAGCTGGAGCTCTCTGGGCGGCTTACAAATTTAAAACAAAACAATAGTATAAAACCGTAATATAAAATACAATATAAAAGCACAACCAAGATAAAAACAGCAGCAATGCAAAAATAGAAAGTTAAAATACAAATTTAAAACAACAAAGTTAAAATTAATTTATAGACTGTTAAAATACTGGAAGAATAAAAAGGTCTTTGCGTCTAAAAGAATATTATGTAGGTGCCAAGCGAACCTCCTTAGGGAGCTCATTCCACAGCAGAAAAGGCCCTCCTCCTGGTAGCCACCTGCCTCACTTCCTTTGGCAGGGGCTCACAGAGAAGGACCCCTGAGGATGACCTTAGGGTCCAGGCAGGTAATTATATTCGTAATTATCAGGTATAAAATCCATCTATTTCTGAGTTGATCAGAAATAGATGGATTTCAGCTCCCATCAATCACAGCTTGTATGACCAAAGGTCAGGGATGATGGAACTTGTAGTCCAAAACCTCTGGAGGACATCAAATCGAGGAAGGTTGATCTTGTGTGGCAACTGAGAGAGTAAATAGGAAGAGCAAGCTGGCTTGTGGATAGCTTTGAACTTGTAGAAATGATTTTTTCCCTTCAGCCGCCAACTTCTAGCCACATCATATTATTCCCCACGAAGCTGCACATTTCCGATGTGTCGTTTTACCGAAAGTTTTTACTTTGCTCTGATGTCACCACGGTTGTTTGTACATATGGTGATGGGTGGTTTCGGTTTGGATTGAGAGAGTGCGTGCAGTTAGGGGGCGGATCCCAGTGGAGGGTAGGCATGAGAATACAGGACAGGAGGCGGGCTCTAGGGGAGTGTTTAGTAACGGCCACCCTGATGACATTAAAAGTCGTGTTCTGGAACGAAAGGACAGTTATTATGTATAAAACAAATTCAATTAACTGTAACAGCACAGAAACGCAGCTACAGGCTTTCAAAGCTACAATGTTGCACAGAGTTGCCAGAAAACAACAACAACAGCAAAAAATGCTTTTGAAGGTTTTCAGTCACTCAATATTTGCTGCCCATTATCGCTGTGTGACAATGCTGCAAATTTTCCTAGCTAGCTAGCCTCCAGTCACTCCTGCCATGTAACCCTATTGAGCAGTACGACAATGGAACCAGTTACCTAGGGAGATTGTGGGCTTTCCCACACTAGAGGCATTCAAGAGGCAGCTGGACAACCCTCTGTCAGGGATGTTTTAAGGTAGATGCCTGCAATGAGCACGGGGTTGGACTCGATGGCCTTATAGGTCCCTTCCAACTCTACTATTCTATGACTCTATGATGCTGCTTTGCAGCAGAATCAGCAGCTAAAGTGGCACTTATGGACACCCCCGTGACTGCCTCCCTGTGCACACACAAGTTCTGCAAATTAGATGCTGCATTAAAGTATTTGGGGTGCGTCCAATGCTGGCCATTGAATCTTAACAAGCTAAAACAAATGTGTTTATGTGACAATACTAGAAATAGCCATGATTTCCCCCGCCCCCCGAGAACAAGAGAACTTCAGAGTCACACAACAGGCCATGCCTCTCAAATATCAAGGGATTTAAAAAGTAGGGAAGGAAGGAAGGATCTCATGCTGCAACACAGATGGAGGGGATGCTAAACCCGATGAAACTCCTGACAAAAAAGGAGCTTGCTTTTGCAAATAGACCTCATATTTGAATTTGGACGAGCTGCGAGCAGAGTGTTCTTAGTCAGTGTGGATCCTCCACATCTGGCATTCTCTTTACCTACAGCTCTAATAGAGCCCCACACCATTATGACCTTCAGAATCCATTTATCTATTTCCTTGCAGCTCAATCCATGTAAGAGCATCACACACAGAGCTTTATCACACCTACTGTGCGATCACTGTGAATTGCATGCAAAGGACTCCGAAGTGTTCCATTTTATAATCTGCTTTTATTGGGAAGTACTCCCATGCATCCTGCTTTATTTGTGCTTCTTAACCAAAAGTAGTGCAATATTTTTTCTACTCGTATTTGAGCATATCATTGGTTGTTTTCTGAGCAGCCACTGGGGCACAGGAGCAGGATTTGAAGAAAAAAATAAACAAATGCTTACATCTGTGTAAGCTTTAAAGATAAAGATATCAAAATTGGCAAAGTAATAGATATTAAGGAGAGCTTTAAGCATGCCAAATTTGAATCAGATTGGGTCATCCGTTGATTTTTTATGATTTTTTTTTACATTTCCCCACTTAAACCCATTTCCTGGTATGCAAAGGATCTAGCTGCCCATTAGCAACAACAACAACAACAACAACCGTGACAGCTTAGTGCTATAGGGGATAATTTGAGGGAAACAGGTATGTGGAATGAAGCTCTCTCTCTCTCTCTCTCTCTCTCTCTCTCTCTCTCTCTCTCTCACACACACACACACACACACACACACACACACACACACACACACTTCATTCAGCAGAGCATTGCAATGGCAGAGGAAAGATACAAAGCGGAGTGTGTTTGCTTCTGCTTGTTCCTTTCTAGATTATATTTTTTAACACAGGGATTAATCTTTTAATGAAGAGAAAACAAAGTATGCATCCCATGCCAGAAGTAACAATGCATTCGAAGGGGCCTTCACTTTAATTCTTACAAGTGGTGGATGTATCTAATATAATACAGGCATTAGAAATTTGAAATCTTTCTTTTCTTTTCCTTTCCTTCCTTTTTTAAAAGGTTCTGTATTAGAGGAATGCAAACACCCTAAAAGAATAAACAAGCTTGCTGTTAACCCATAGCCCCATTTATTAAAGTTGGCCCCACAATGGTTAATCAATTGAAGCTTTATTTGATTGTGGCTGCAAATGCTAATCACAGTCACTAGGGACTTACTTCTGGGTTAACATGCCTAGGATTTTATTGTAAGGTTGCAGTTCAGGAGAGAGGAAATTAATGAAAAAGAATGAATTTTGAAAAATCCCAAAGAATATAGCTCCCATGCAATATTCTAAATAATGAATTACACCACTCATCCTGCCAAGTTTCAAATATAAAACTCCATTCCACTGCTACTGTTCATGTGCAAATTGTGGGTTCGAGCTCACAACACTTCAGGTACCATTCAGTATCCTTATTTATTTATTTATTACATTTTATTTATTTATTTATTACATTTTTATACCGCCCAATAGCCGAAGCTCTCTGGGCGGTTCACATCCTTTACAGTATGTCATCCAAAAATAATCTAATTGATCTTTAATGTAACACTTTCATGTAGTACTTTAATTCCCCTTGGTGGCTTGAGACAATATATGTGCAACAAAACACTGGCAAACTTAAGAGAGTTTTCATATGCATGGTGCTCTTGTGTGAACCTGTATTTTGGCACATTGCATGGATTTCTATCCCCAGATTTCAAAGTGGTGCATTATATTTATAATGCTGTATGTGTGCCTTTAAAAAAAAAGTTCCATTGTTAACCTGCCAGTGAGATTCTGACCTCTGTCCCCTCAGTAACAAACTCTACTGTCAATCAAATTCTCATTAGACATAGATATGACATAGATCCATGAATAACCATGTATCTGATTGACATCTCATCTACAATGATTTTTTATTATTATTATTGTTAAAGAAGCCATCTTCTGTTTTTAAAGACTGGAGTGAGACAACTACCCATAATTTTGGACCTTGGTTTAATATCATCATATAATCTGTGGTATAATCCATGTTTTACTTTAATATATAATCAGTGGAGGAACTGGAGGGTTTTCGTCTTCTCTTTTTTTCTATGAGAAAAAGTATTCTGCTATCATTATACATTTACAAAAAGAATCGCCCTTCCAAGCTTGTATTATTATACTGAGTTTTCCAATGAAGGCCACTTTTCAACTAATTTCGCACAAGAGTTAACCCACTAATTTGATGTAGTTTATTTGCGAATTTATCCATCTTAGTGATATTATTTAAGTAACCATTCCATAATGGCTTTCCAGTGATGAGCTAGTATGATTTTGGCACCAATGAAATGGTGTCGGATCTACTATTTTTCAGATCTCTTACCTAATACTCTCACTTCACTGCCATCACACTAATGCTCATGTAATCATTCCAAAATTCGCATCATGCAGTACTTTTATTAGGCCAACTAAAAGATCACAAAAAATGTGCAAGCTTTTGAGATCACCAGATGTATTTATCAGGCAAGATATTACAAAATACCAGGTTGGCTGGTCAGGGGAACAAGAGAAGCAGCAGCAGCAGCAAAAAGAAGCAAAATTGCTGCATATCAGTGTCATGGTGACCCATTTGCCAGCCCTCTCTACAAAAGAGGGCAGGGCTCCTGCAGCTTTAACTGTTGTGAAGAAGAGGGAATTTCAGCAGGTGCTGCATGCCTACAAATGACACCTGCTGAAATTCCCTTTTCAATGCAACTGTTAAAGATACAGGAGCCCTGTCCTCCTTTCCATATGGTCACTCTAACCTTAGCTCAACCCTGCTGTAAGACAGGAAGCCACATACAAGACCATTTGTGAATGGCAAAAGAAAAAAGGATATACATCACCCAAAGAGGACATTGATTTACAAAAACTTGGCACTTGTTTATTTATTTATTTACTTATTTATTTATTTTATTACATTTATATACCGCCCCACAGGCGCAGCTCTCTGGGCAGTTCACAAAAGCTAAAACCAGTAAACATTAAAAGTATACAAAATTTAAAAACCATCAGAGACATAAAAACAACAGTATAAAAACAGCAGCATCCATTTAAAACAACAATTCTGTGGTCCATTAAAAAACAAACTTAGCGTTCAATGCCGTTAAATGCCTGGGAGAAGAGGAAAGTCTTGACCTGGCGCCTGAAAGATAACAATGTTGGCGCCAGGCGAGCCTCATTGGGGAGATCATTCCACAGTTGGGGGGCCCACCACCGAGAAGGCCCTCTCCCTTGTTGCCATCCTCCGAGCTTCCCTCAGAGTAGGCACTCGGAGGTGGACCTTTGATGTTGAGCGCAGTGTACAGGTAGGTTCATGTTGGGAGAGGCATTCCATCAGGTATTGCGGTCCCAACCACTTGTTAATGTTTATGTGTAGATACAAATGTAAAAATAATTATTATAATTTAAATAGAAATATAGTACATCTCACCATAGTGTGGAGAACTATGATCAGGTCACCTGTGTGCCCTGCTCAGTGTGCTGTCCAGGTGCTTTTGGTGGGCAACTTCAAGGCCCCCAGCTCTTCCTTGTGATGGTTCTTTATGCCAGCACTTCAAACAGAAGACAACTTCCAATAGAGGACTGTCCTATGTAAAAGAGGGCACATGGCCACCACAATGGGGCCCAGAATATAGAGTGGGCCCCAGAGAGGGGGGGCATAGCTCAGTGTGATAGAGTACCTGCTTTGCATGTGGAAGGTCCCAAGTTCGATCCCTGGAATCTCCAGGTAGGTCAAGAGAAACTCCTGCCTGGAGCCCTGGAGAGCTGCTGCCAGTCAGTGTTGACAATAGAGGGCTAGGTGGACCCTTGGTCTGACTCAAAGTGCAGCTCTCTATGTTCCTATGCATAACAACGTTGCAGCACTTTGGCACCAGTGATAAATTACTGGCTTCTTTGACGACGAAGATCAGGGCTTTTCACAGAGCTTTTTGACCCAGTAAATGTCCCTAAGACATATCTTAAAGCTAAATCCAGGAACTGGGGTGGGGTGGGGGATTCCATGCATGAGAAATTAGAGGAGTGTGTTGTTTTTATGGGTGTTGCTTTTCAGATTTGGGGGAAATTAACGGGCAGGGCAATAAATATTTCAGGCAGTTGACGACAATGAAAAGTAATTAACCCAGCTCCAGCAACAGGTGTTGTACGGGGAAATGCTGGCTTTTATCATGAAGTTGTGGGGACGTGTGCTAAGTTTGTTCATCATTTTCCTCCTTCTCTTATTCACAGAATCCCCTGGGGAGATTATTCTAATGCCAACATTTATAAGATATAATGAAACCACATTAAATATGTATCTGAAACCTAGTAAAAACTGTGTAGGAAAGCATCCATTCACTGCTTGCAGTTATTTAAAAGATGATGCAGAACATTTGGGCAGGTGAACTAACTAGATCAGAAGACACAGGGTTTGGTTTCATATATATATATATATATATATATATATATATATATATATATGTGTGTGTGTGTGTGTGTGTGTGTGTGTGTGTGTGTGTGTGTGTATTTCCATTGATTTCTAATAATGTGCTAAGACTGAATATTGCTCCCTCTAATAGTGAACTCTGTATGGTGACCATATGGAAAGGAGGACAGTTAAAGCGGCAAGAGCCTGTCCTCTTTTGTATCTGGTCACTCTAGCTAAAGAGGGAAAGCTTTAACTGTTGTGATGAAGAGGGAATTTCACCAGGTGCTGCATGCATACAAATGGCAGTTGCTGAAATCGCCTTTCCTATACAACTGTAAAAGATACAGTAGCTTTGTCCTCCTTTCCATATGGTCACCCTAACTCAGGTGGTGAGTGCCAACAGAAATGGAGTCAAGATAAGGCTGGTGAGAAACAAATGAAATAAAAAAGGGGGGAACCTAAGGGGGTAAACATTTCCCAATAAAACAGCCCAATGAGGTGTGAGTATGCTCAATTAGGGCGACCATATGAAAAGGAGGACAGGGCTCCTGTATCTTTAACAGTAATGTAGAAAAGGGAATTGCAGCAGGTGTCAATTGAAGTGGGTGAATTTCCCTCTTCATCACAACAGTTAAAGCTACACTAGCTATAGTAGAGTGGCCAGATACAAAAGAGGGCAGGGCTTCTGCAGCTTTAACTGTTGTGATGAAAAGAGAATTTCACCCTCTTCAATTGACACCTGCTGCAATTCCCTTTTTTACATTACTGTTAAAGATAGAGGAGCCCTGTCCTCCTTTTCATATGGTCACTGTAGCTCAATAGTCATGGAATGTTGAGTGTTATTTGGAGAAGAAAACTAGAAAAGTAAGTGTGTGTGTGCGTGCGAGTGAATGTAGAATGGCCTGCTGGAATAGGGCATAGCCAACTGGCTAGCTGAACAAGAGCACTTCTACTAGGAGGTAAGGATAAATAGCAACATTTTATTGTTTTATTGTCCCACTTTTACAACCAAGAAGGAATCCCTGAAAAAGAGGTACCCATAATTATTATCATTATGGATCATTCCAAAATAATAGTTGATGCATTCTTTTGGTCCAGTTCCTCTCTGGATCTATTCTCTTGGCCATGCAAGGGAGGGAATGTCCATATTAGCAGCCCCTCCTCCATTGGGCTCCTCTTACATGCAAAGCTGAACATGAGTACGTATTATCATGTGCATAAGACGAAGAACTGGATCATCCCCTTGATGTTCCAGCCCCACTCCTTCCCCCAGTTATTAATTGTTTAATTTGTCTCATTTCCCCCTTTAAAGAAGGTTTCTGATTTGCATAACTCCATACAACTTAGTGCACAGGGCATGAAAGAATGAGATGGGAACTCAAGAAAAGTCAGCAACAGAAATCCCATGTAATATCGGTAGAGCCACAAGTCTTTCCAATGACCTTCAAACTGGAATTCCCTCTTCACCATAGTCCGAGTCTTTGTGTGTGCTGAAGATTGGAGGTATTCAGGCCTTAAATCATTTTCTGAAGGAGTGGTTTTCAAACTATATTCAAGGTGTGTGTGTAGGGGGGTGGGGACCATGGGTTTCCTCAGAAGTTAGGAGGGGTCCTTAAGTGGGTCTTTTCTTTTGGAATGCCCTTCCCAGAGAGGTCCACCTGGAACCTACTTTGTTGACTTTTTGGTGCCTAGAAAACCCTTTTTTATTTTCCCAGGCTTTTCAAAAGCATTTTTACTTTTAATATGCATAACGGTACATTTTAAAATCATCATCTCTGTTTTGAGCAGCTCAGTTATTTATCTCTTTTAAATGCTGGACGCTTGTCGCTGCATTTAAAATCATGCTTTCGATCTGTTTTATCATTGGGCTTATTTTATTGTTTTCGCTTGTATGATGCACATTGTTGCCCTGAGAGCTTTGGCTATGGGGCGACTCATAAATTGAATAAATGAAATGAAAGTGAAATGAAATACGCTGTATTATATGCTGTATATGCTGTATTATCCCCAGAAGAGACAGCTGTTCTGATGCCTCGAGAGTGAAACGAGTCTACACTTCAAGCCTGCCACATAAACAAATGTCTCAAAATCCATGCCCATACAAGAAGCGCATGTTTGGCTTTTCATGCATCACAATGGCTGTCCCACATCAATTCCCAGCTCCCCCTTCCCCGCCCTTGTTCTTCAGGTTTCCTGCAGCCTCTTGACTGTCCCTGTCACCCACTGCCAGATGGGAAGTGAGAGCTAAGCCGATCCGCCCCTTTGTGGAGGAAGCCCCCAGAGTTTCGGCTACAGGTTACTGAAGCGCTCATGAAAAATTCAGAGCTGCTATAAACAAGCTTGCTGAAAGTAAAATGTGTGTCACATTATCCAGCCGACCTTTCCGACAGCGGCGAGCTCTTGCAGCAAAACTTCTATGCCAACGCCGCACGGGAGGAGGATTCGCAAAGCAAAACGGATCCCTGATGTTAGCCTGCAACGATAACAGGGGGACGCAACACACCCCGGGGGACACACAGAGAGAATAGATTCACGTGGACATATCAAGGGAGGGATTTTTCTTTGAACAAGCTCTATTCAAGGATGCACTAAAGAATGTGAGGCGATGAGTGTGTGCATCGGCAAGAAGAAGCCACACCGCAGCTAGGCATTAGCCAGCAAAACCAGAGCCGCAGAGGGATTCAGTGACATCCTAAGTTTTGTTTGCATCTTTTCGCTTTATGTCACATGAACAACGTCAAGCTGCTCCAAATAACCACCTCTGCTTTAAGAACATAAGAAGAGCCAGGCTGGATCAGAGCCAAGGATCCATCTAGTCCAGCATTCTGTTCATACAGTGGCCAATCAGCTGCCATCCAGGAACCCTCAAGCAGGACACAAGTGCAATACCACCCTCCCACCATGTTCCCCAGCAACTGGTGTACATAAGCTTACTGCCTCTGTTATTGGCAGTAGCACATAGCTATCAGAACTCGTAGCCATTGATAGCCTTCTCCTCCAGGAATTTATCTAACCCCATTTTAAAGCCATCCAAATTTGTGGCCATCACTACATCTTGTGGTAGTGAATTCAATACTTTAAATAAGTGTAGTTTGAAACAGTGACAACAGTTGGGACCCAGGACACACTCCATACACAGTTTTCAAAGTGTCATATCCTGCTTGGTGTAGATCTGGCCCTTGTTATATTATTCACTACCGATGGATGTTTTAAATTGTATTTCATTGAAACTGGTTTTATTAAAATTCTTTATATTTAATATGTTTTTATTAACATCCTTGTTTTGATTATATGCCTTGGGAAAACAATACAGCATGGGTCCTATACAGTTCAGGTCTGGGTTATCTGAAAGATCGTCTTCTCCCTTACAAGCCTGCTCGTGCTTTAAGATCTTAAGGGGAAGCCCTTCTCTCAGTCCCACCACCATCACAGACATGCCTGGTGGGAACGTGGGAGACGGCCTTCTCGGTGGCTGCTCCAGTGCTCTGGAACTCTCTTCCCAGGGAAGCTAGACTGGCTCCCTCCCTGGTGTGCTTTAGGAGGCAGGCAAAGACTTTTTCGGTCTGGCAGGCCTTTGGCGAATGATCGGGACCTCTGTCTGCGCCAAGGACTTTAAAAACTGTCATTTTAAATGTTTAAATGTTTTAATATTGGAATATATCTAATATATTTTTAACTTTGTATATTTCTATTTATAGGTTTTAAATGTGTATGTTTTAAATTTTGTAATGCTGCCTTGAGGCTCAGCATTGGACAAAAAGTGGGAAATAATAATAATAAGAAGCAACTAAGGAATAATTAATAAAATAAAAAATATTATATAATAATTCTTTAAAACACACACACACACCCCCCTAGTGGCCATCACTACACCTTGTCATAATTTATTATGTTAAGTTAATTAGAACATGAGAAGTCAGACCCATGGTCCATCTAGCTCATTATTGTCTACATCAGCCTTCCACAACTGGTGCCCTCTGCAGTTACCCATTTTGACAGACCAGAGTCTTTCCCACCCTACCTAAAGAGTCCAGGCATTGAACGTGGCGGCATTTAGCATGCAAAGTATTTGCTCTGCCAAGGATCTACCGCCCTACCTAAATTACATGGTGTATGAAGAAGTACTTCCTTCTGTTAGTTCTGAACATCCTGCCAGTTGACTTAGTTGGGTGAGCCTGAGTCCTTGTTTTATGAGAGATGGAGAACGTTTCCCCCCATTGGCATTGTCTCACTGGCATCAAATGCTATTTGTACAATTCCAGCCCATCCAGGAACTAGTCTCTTGTGTTGCACTTATCTTGACCATAAATAGCTGCCCATTTCATTTATTACTTCATATATTTTCAGGGAAATACACCTTTGCCTTTGTTAAACAATGCCAAGATTAATACTTGTGCCTCTTGTCCTCAAGCCACGCCTCACTTTGAAAAAGGTTGTATATAGGAATGGTTTATTTGCACAAGAAATATAGATAAGCATTTTCTGATGGACGAACAGTCTTTCCCCATAAAAGTAGCATAGACCTGGCATTTCTAGATGGAGCTAATTGCTCTTGAAATTGTGCCCAATTGAAAACCAGAACGGTGGTGTCAATATAAAATATGGAATGATGATCATTTGCTAGCAAGAAGCAACCCCTGGACGGGGTTGCACTCTCCCTAAAGGATCGGGTCCGTAGTTTGGGGGTGCTCTTCGATCCAGAACTGTCACTTGAGGCACAGGTGAACTCAGTGGCAAAGAGCACCTTTTATCAGCTTAGGCTGATATACCAACTGCGCCCTTATCTGGACAGTGATAGCCTAGCTACAGTTATCCATGCTCTGATAACCTCTCGTTTGGATTACTGCAATGCGTTATACGTGGGGCTGCCTTTGAAAACGGTCCGGAAGCTTCAGCTGGTACAAAACAGGGCAGCCCGTTTACTAACAGGGACTGGCTGGCGAGATCACATTACGCCAGTCCTTTTACAACTTCATTGGCTGCCAGTCCAGGTCCGGGCCCGATTCAAAGTGCTGGTATTGACATTTAAAGCCCTAAACGGTTTGGGGCCAGGTTATTTGAAGGAACGCCTCCTCCCATATGTACCTACCCGGACCTTAAGATCATCTACAGGGGCCCTTCTCCGTGAGCCCCTGCCAAAGGAAGTGAGGCAGGTGGCTACTAGGAGGAGGGCTTTCTCCGCTGTGGCACCCCGGTTGTGGAATGAGCTCCCCAGAGAGGTCCGCCTGGCGCCTACACTGTACTCCTTTCGTCGCCAGCTGAAGACCTTTTTATTCACTCAGTATTTTAACACTTAATTTTAACTTAAATTTAAATTATACTGTTTTAACTCTGTATTTTAACCGTATATCAATTTTGCTGCGTGGTTTTATCCTGGTTGTGCTTTTTATATTGTATTTTGTATTTGTATTTTTAACTTGTTGGTTGTTTTATGATGATTTTAATTTTTGTGAACCGCCCAGAGAGCTTCGGCTATTGGGCGGTATAAAAATGTAATAAATAAATAAATAAATAAATAAATAAAAAAGTAACTAAAAGCAGTACATTAAGACTGAATTCATATACATCCTTACCTGGGAGTAAGTCCCATTGAACTCAGTGGGGCTCACTTCAGAGCAAGCTGGTACAAAATTGATAGCCAAGCAAGCTGGTTACATGGATTGAATAGCATGGTTAGGAAATTTCAGGAGATCCAGATTTATTTTCACCAACTGGATCCCCCCCTCCCCTCCATGGACAGCAGTCCCTCCAAAAATGTGTTGTTGTTTTTTTAAAAAAAACTTTTATAAAAACAATGACATCTGGAGCACTATGGCGTGCAGAAAAGATCAAATCTAGCTAGCAATCAAGCTAGAGTTGACCTTTTAAGGTGCTCAGTAATTGTCTGGGTGCCATTTTTTTTGTTTAAAAAATTGATGTTGTTGTTGTTGTTTACTTTTCCCCCAGAGGTAGGGGTGGCGGGGCCACACTGTGGAGCAGCGTAGGCCACATGCCCCCCCCCCAGTGTATAGGGTTACAACCTAAGTGCATTTCCATATATACAGCATCATCATATGGTGGGGGGAGGGACTGTGTTTCCTTTACTGTCACTTCTCCACCTCCGCTTCTGTCCCACTTTCTGTCCCTCTGCTTCTGTCCTGGAGAGGAAAGAGTAAGTAAACAAAGACCACGTAGCCCATTCAGAGGCCATTTTTATCACAGCGCTTTTCCTGCACACAGCAGGTGATTGTAGCACTTTCCGTTGAAAAAAACCTCAGGTTTTTTTGGGGGGAGGGTCTACTCTGTGATGGAAAAATGAGCGGTAGGAGTGGTTGGCGCGTGGGTGGCGAACGACGTCATCTAAAGGAAGCACGTACACCCGTAAGTGGGCAGTAACGAGCGTGCGATAAAATCTCATCTAATGAACCTCATAATTGGAAAGCACAGCTATAGTACTGCACGGCCACAAAGCATCTATTCACTTGGGATACTGCAGGGTCATGCCAAAACATTTTGTTGCCTGAGGTGGAGAAACTAATGCCATTCCCTCCTCCCCCAGTCGAGGCGCAAACAGGGCTGGGCAGAGGGAAGGCCAGTGGGACCATTTGGCATGGGCCTACGATTTTTAGGGGGCCTACTCCGAGTCCCCCTGGTAGAGTAGAGGCAAAGGGGGACACTTTGGTAAAGATTTGTTACAAAGTAGCTCTCCTGTGAGTGAGCAGTACTGAGTCCATTTGAGACAGCCAAAAAGCCAAGGTGTCTTCAACCCCCATCTCCAGCAGAGATGAGACAAAAGCACATGAATGGGGCTGAGAGCAATCACAAAAGGCTAGATCAAGTGATTCAGTTCCTAATAGACTTCATAAAATGCATTCCCCAGAGGCAAAGGTGGGAGATAAAATTAAGCAGAATATGAATGCTTGATAGCAAGAGTGATATCTAGTAATACTTAATGAGCAGTTTGAAATAGGGCCTACATTTCCCATCTGGCCCAGCCCTATTACCAGCTTTGCCCAGCCCTGGGTGCAAAGTACCCAAAGCCATCCCAGTACATGAAGCTCAAAATCCTATAAGGACCTCTCCTGATCCTGGGCTGCTCTCACCTCTAGTGATGGACATGTTTGGATATACTTCTGCTCAGCTGAAGTTAAAGCAGTGATGGGAATTGTGTGGCCCTCCAGATGTTGTTGGAGTGCAAATCCCATCATCCTTCAGCTAGGTCTGTTGCAGCCCAACAACTTCTGGTAAACCACATTTCCCCCATTGCTAAGAACATAAGAACATTGTGACTGGGTTCGGATGACACAACAGTTAACGGTTGATGAAATAGTCCACCTCCTGCAAAGTGGCAGGAGAGATGCTTGCATGTCCTGTCGTCCTTCTCTCGTGCCACAAGGATCTCTCCTGCAGCTCTCAGAAGCAGGAGAGATGCTTCTGCCACCCTGCCTCATTATCGATTTGGATATGGGGTCGGGGGGATGGAAAAAGCTGTCCTGCCATTCCCCCAACCCCATATTGAAATGGATCATGATGGGGGTGAAGGATGACTCCCAAGGCATGATGCCCCAATCGCAGCATTCTGCCCCACCCAGGGACAGGATGTGCAAATCCCTGGGATCACATGGGGAGCTGCATATCACAGCACCCCACCCAGGGACAGCACGTCCCATGAGAATCTTCTTTCACACCGGGTCCTGATAATGGGTGAACCTGGCATGAGGGGGGATTCTCATGGGAACCAGTGCCACTATTTAGTGGGGAGGGCAGAGAGGGGGTGGGGGTAGGCAATAGTCAACCCTGTGCTAATAGTCAACTCCACGGATGACTATTTAGAGGGTACTCCCAAGACGACATGATAATAGTTGACTATTGTGTCATCCGAACATGGCCAAAGGCTTGTATTTATTCCCCCAAATTCCTTCTTTTGAAGCTTTTGCTGTGTGGGGAGAGGGGGGAGACCATGCAGGGGAATCTTTTACCATGCAAGGGATGCGAAAGCCTGCCCAGATAGAGTGGTCCAATTAACTTAATGAAAGTGATGAATAATTCACTGCCTTTTTTTATTCATTTTGGCGGAGCCTCTGTCGGTTTATGAATAACGTCCAATTTTGCTTTATTTTATTTTCCACGTCTTTCTTATCCAACAACCTAATCCTCTGCTAACAAAAGTCTGCCAGCTTCTACGCGCCTCCATTGTTTACGGAATGAATAATGGATGACTGATAACTCGGAGTTGTAGTTCGGCCCATCCCACTTTTACCTTCTCGTCTCACCTGCGATGACATTTTCTAATCTTCTTTTTCCTTCCTCCCCCGCCCCCATTGCTCCAGTAGATTTGATGCCCGCCCTGGTATCACTTACACATTTGGAAGGAATCAGTAGCACAAGTTCATTTTGAAGTTTAAACCGACTATGTCTCTGTTTCTTGCAAGCTTTTGGGACATAATTGACCAACCAGGATGGCATCTTAAACACTTGGTGCAGCTCACATCATGTATGCAACGTTGCGGTTTTATGAAGCAAACCATCAGGAACACTGGCAATTGGGCTTGTTGATGATTTAGAAAAGTCAACAGGATGTGCTTTCAAAATTCACCTGCTTTTATATAACTTGTAAATGCAGCTCCAGCAACTTTTCCAATTGTAAAATGCCCCAGGTATGTGGAGAGAGGTGATGACAAGTTTTTTAAAAAAACACTTTAGCCTTATAGATCATTGACAAACTAATCCTCACAGTAAAACAGATGCAGGGGGGAGGGGAATGCAAAAGTGAATTTGACCGCTTTTGAACTTCATATAAATGGAGGCTTAGGCCATAGCTAGACCTAAGGTTTATCCTTGGATTGTCCAGGGGTCAAACCTGTTCATCTAGGTGACACATAGGGGATCCAGTGCTCAGGCAGAGGTAAACCCTGGATGATCCCAGGATAAACCTTAGGTCTAGCTGTGGCCTTAGAGAGAATAGTTGACCAGGGTCAGCTCAAAAAAGGCTCTACCACAGGGATGGACAACTTCTGGGGATAGGAGATCCACATTCCCCACCCCAGACCACAGCAGGGGCTGCATCTGTGCCTCTACTTGCCCTACTGCTGCCATGCTGCCAAAATTCAGTGGCTCAGTGGAGGGGGGAATCCCTCTAAAAAGCAAAATTGACAGTTTGCTGCCAAATTTTGGAACTGCGGCAGAAGCAAAAAGGTGGGTTTTTCCCCTTTTTTTGACTTTAAAATTCCCTCTTTTACTGCTGCTGCTGCTACTGCTACTGCACCATGAAAATGTGGTGGCAAACTGCCTCTTTTTCTTTAAAGAGGGCCTTTTTTTCCTCTGCTGCTTTGCTGCCAAATTTTGGTGGTGTGGCAGTGGGGCAACTGAGGACCAGAAAAAAGCTAGAGAGTTGCATGTTGCCTGCCCCGTTCTACCATGAAGTAAGATGAGGTGTGTGTGTGTGTGTGTGTGTGTGTGTGGTGGTGTAGGTGGAGACCCCTATTTCATGGGTTTTAGATATGGATTCAGGACAAAAGGAAGTACATCTCCACACAGTGCATAGTTAAACTGGAATTTGCTACCACATAGGGTGACCATATGAAAAGGAGGACAGGGCTCCTGTATCTTAAACAGTTGCATAGAAAAGGGAATTTCAGCAGGAGTCATTTTTATAGATGGAGAACCTGGTGAAATTCCCTCTTCATCACAACATTTAAAGCTGCAGGAGCTATACTAGAGTGACCAGATTTAAAAGAGGGCAGGGCACCTACAGCTTTAACTGTTGTGATGAAGAGGGAATTTCACCAGGTTCTCCATATATACAAATGACACCTGCTGAAATTCCCTTTTCAATACAACTGTTAAAGATTTTCATATGGTAACTCTACTACCACAAGATGTGGTGATTGGACACCACTTTGGATGGCTTTAAAAGGTGGTTAGTCAAATTTCTGGAGGAGAAGGCTATCAATGGCTACTAGTCCTGATGGCTCTATACTATCTCCAGTATTAGATGCAGTTGCTGGGGAACATGGGTAGGAGGGTGCTGTTGCACCTGTTCGGTCCCTGTTCAACAGCTGGCTGATGACTGTATGAACAGAATGCTGGACTAGATGGCTCTTCTTATGTTCTTATGTTTCTATTTAAAGCATTCAGTATTTTTAAAGTACTATTTACATTCACTCTATTGCTTCCCCAGTAAATCTTTTCCTATTATCATTTTAAAGTGATAATTTGTAGCTAAATTCTCATTGAATTAAGGCTAGTTTTTGTTCTTTGTGTTAGTCATGTATTTTCACAATCTTATAAGAAGCAACGCCTTAGTATGATAATAAGCCTTAATATAATAATAAGAGCCAATGTGGTGTAGTGGCTAAAGTGTCAGACTAGGAGTCTGGAGATCCAGGTTCTAGTCCCCACTCAGCCATGGAAACCCACTGGGTGACTTTGGGCTAGTCACAAACTCTCAGCCCAACCTACCTCACAGGGTTGTTGTTGCAAGGATAAAAATGGAGAGGAGGAGGATTATGTATACTGCTGTGGGTTCCTTGGAGGAAGACAGGTGGGATATATGTGCAAAAAATAAATAAATATAAGGAAGAAATTATATTGGCATAGTACTGCTTAACAAACCTTGATTAACAGCAACTGAACTATTTAATTTTTAATGTTTTAAAAAATTAAGCTTGCCAAAGGACAGTACACATTTTACAACAGCCATAAACACATTTTATCATACTAGTGACTGCTACAGGATGTGTTTTATATTGCTTTAACAAGACTTGGCTTTAGGCCTCATGTTTAAAGGCGTGTTGTTCAAGCAGTAAAGGACACACCCTGTCGTGTGTTCCCAATTTATTATTCTCCAGCACTGTAACAGTAATTTGAAAGTGAACGTGGCTAAAGACCTAACAATGGCTTTGGTGAGGAAAAGCTTTGAACTAAAATCTAAAACACTGTTCTGATTAATTCAAAATAATTTCTTCAATTTTTGAAATGTATTTATTCATTTGAAGACCTAAAATTAATTTTAGATAAATAAATAAGCCAGTCCGTACTCTAGGTACACACTCTAAAGGACAAGACACAAAGGAAAAAGGGATCTGGTAGAGAAAGCAAACTCAGGCATAAGTTCTTAGTTAGGAAGTTACACATTTTTGGTTACTGCTGAGAATTAAAACTTTACACAATCTATCACAGGGTTAAACATGCTTAAACATGTTGAAATGAAAATTATGATTTGCAATGTGTGCAGCCAAAGAGTCCAACATTCCTGTCTGCAAATAATTCTATAAAAATTCTAGTCTACAAATGGTATGGAGCCTATGTTTATGCAAAAGTACACCCCACTGGCCCACTTCAGATATAAGGATAAACTATGCTTATTGTTACAAACTCATGTGCTCCACCTCCCCTCTCCTCCTCTGGTGTAGCTGCAAGGAGAAGATTGGAAGCTTCCTTTTTTCAATTAACCACAGTTTAGTGTTACATTCACATCCTAAACTGTGGCTAAGTTTAACGATGGTTAACTGAAACAAACTTCATAAACCAAGATTTGGAACTGGGTTATTTAGTGAACCATAGTTAAGAGTAATCACAGTTGTATGAGTGGTGTCTCCTGTTCAGAAGACACCTTAAACCATGGCTTTAACCACAGTGAATAAAATCTTGCAGGCTCCTTGTAGCCATGGCACAGGAGAAGGGAGAGGAAACCACAGCAGCTCAGCACTTGCCCAGGCTCAGTCACATGGCATTAAGCCATAGGTTAGCATTAGATCCACATAAGGCTAGTATGTTCAATGAGGCTTACTCATAGCTAAGTGTATATACAGCTGTGGCCTTGATTTCATTAACACACATTCAATGCTTAAAATTCTTAATGTTGTCTCAATCCATTATTCATTTATTCACTCAGATACCACTATTATATGCATGTACTTGGAAGCCAATCCCATTGAACTTAATTCTGCATAGACATACATAGGATTTCACTTTCACTGTACTTAGGTCTGTGTCAGATCCCCAAGGTGGCTAGTGATTCAAACAAGCAAAAACTGCCAAACCTATTTACTTATATGAGATGATACATCTTCCAGACACTCCAATATCTGTTTTGTGGATCATAGCCAGAGAAGGTAAGTCCATACCTGTAACTTTATGTTTATGCACATAAAAAAAAAAAAAAAACTGGAGTCATTTCACTGCAAATATGGCAAATCATTCTCTTTGCCTTTTCCTTCATCGTTATCTTCACTACACAAAAACAACGGACGAGATCAGAATTTGTTGAGTGAGTCAGGAGTATAGCCTCACCTTTGCCAAACTGGAGGTCTTTATCAGGATATAAACAACCTAACTGAATACTGGAACCAGCTGCTAGAGCAGATGAACCTCAGTCTCAGGGGCCAAATTTATCCTGCCTAGGACCCCTGTTCAACCCTCTGGGGTTCCCAGATAGCTACACACTTCTGCCACGGCCTTACACTCTTTTCACCAGCCACTGGTCATTTGGGGGTTTCCCAGCTTTTGTGGCCTTTTCGCCCATTCTAAAAGGTTGAAGCGCATCTCCTAAAGCTTCATTACCAACAGTTAGAGCTCTAATTTAAAGTATGAAGGCATTTCGACCCTGTCTCTTTTGACCTTGAGGAGTCTTCAATGACTCCTCTTGAGAAGTCTTCATTCATCGTCGCTCCTGGGGGCTGGGTGGTCTTTTCACACCTGGATCAGCATCTGATTCATCCTGGGCAGGGAGAGGAAGGGAGGCTCCTATCAGTCACTCCAGAGGGTCTGGCCTCCTCCTCAGCCACACATCCGCCATCCTCCTGCAACAGTGCCTCTGGGACCTCCTCAGGGGAAAGAGTGTCCTTGAGCTCAGGCAAGCTTGGTTTCTCCTCAGAAGAAGACTCTTCAAGAGGAGTCGGGACACTTGGCCCCCATTCCTTTTGCCTTAGGCTGTGCCCACTGCTGGAATGCAGCCCCTGATGAATTGCAATTCAGCTCTTCGGCTGAAAAAGATTCAAGATAATTGGAAGAATATAATAAGATTGTTTTTTATAAGATACAGGAAGCTGAGCCATGATACCCAACATGAATAGCACGGGGGTGTCTTGACGAGGGTGCATTGGCACCGCGAGTCCCCCAGACCTTCTGCTTGACCTCTTTGGGGGTTGTCCCCATGCCAAGGAGCAACCGCAGGGTTTGTAGCCATTAATGGGAGGGGAAAGAAGAGCCACTGCTGCATGAATGCTGCTGAGCATCGTCGCATTCCTCACTATTTCCCCTTCCTACCTCACTGTCAGAGGAGGCGCAGAAGTGGCCATTTGTCTCAGCCACTCACCCCCTCCTTCCTGTCCAGCCAATGGCGACCAATCAGGGGTTGCCATCAGCCAGCCACACCTCTGCTGCAACAGTGGAGCAAGGCTTCCAATAGAGGACTGTCCTCTGTAAAGCAGTACATATGGCCATCCTGATGCCAAAGAAAAGTCAAGACAATAAAAATTACAGGCACATGGAATATATTGATTATAACATTCCCATGTGCTCATCTTGTTGACCCAATGGAAACAATGTTTAGAAGACCATGGGCAAGATCTACACTACTGCTGTAAAGCACTTTAAAGTGCTTTATAACAGTTTTGACAACTGTTGGGGCCCAGGACACACTCCATATACAGTTGTCAAAACTGTTATAAAGCACTTTAAAGCAATAGTGAAGATCCAGCCTCAGCATCAGAGTCAAATTGGGATACATGGAGGGAAATTCAGTGATTTGATTGAATTTTATTTATGTTTTGCTGTTGACAGGGTTTTATCCATCTGAGCTTTTGAGATGGGGTGAGTTATAAATGTAAATGAATAAATACTGCTGCTGGATGAAAACCATGGTAAGGGGAATGCATGATGACTGAAGGACAGGAGCATAGCTCACTAGGTAAAATGCAACTATAGCATCTTACACATGTGAGTCTGGAGATTATACATATAGGTGCGGCCTATTAAATCTGAAAGGTTTGCTACTACTTGCTACTATGTCAATTATGACAAAGGCCATAGCACCACTGCCTATTTCATTACAGCTCACTTAGCAACAGTAACGATGATAATATCACAGTGTGTGATTCCTTGATTCTACCTCCCAGTCATGAATATATCTCGAAAGGATATCAAATATCTAATCTACAGAAAACCAGGTGGACCACCAAAGAGGGGGAAACAGTGAAGGGATTCTTAAAAATATTTTTGAATTCCACAATAGCCATGGAACCTTGGTTAGTTATTTCTGTTTATCTCTGCCAGGGATTTTGGTTCATGACTCATAGAAAATTGGGAACATTTGAATAACCATGCCAGATTGGACCAAAGGCTTATCCAGTCTACCAACCTGTTTCTCACTGTGGCTAACTGATACCTTTGGGCGTCTGGCCTTCTTCCACTGTTGTATTCCAGCAACAGGTAAGCAGAGGCATACTGCCTCTAAATTTAAAGGAAACACAATAGTCATAGAATCATAGAATAGAAGTGTTGGAATGACTAAGGGCCATTGATAGCCTTCTCCATGAATTTGTCTATTGACCACCACTATCAGAGACAATATGCCTCGGTATGCCAGACACTGGGAAACACAACTATTGTGCTATTGCACTCATGTCCTGCTTGTGGGCTTCTCATCTGCATCTGGTTGGACACTGTGTGAACAGAATGCTGGACTAGAAAAACTTTTGCTCTGATCCAGGCTGGCTCTTCATATGTTCTTCAATTCTTAATCTATGTCTCTAATAATGGTGATTTATTAAAGAATAATCACATCAAATGATACTTAGTGCAATTTAAGGCCATAGCTAGATGGGGTGATATCCCAGGGATCGCCCCTGTGCGCCCACATGCTGAACAGGGGATCCCGGGAGCCGGGAGTGATGATCCCTCCCTTTCCCCGAGATATCACCCTATCCTTTAGTCACATTTTTTCCACAGTCTCAGGACCACGGAAAGTGTGGCCCACTGTCACGGTTTGTCATGGCTCCTCGCGGTTACCTGCGAGGAGCTGGGAACCACGCACAGGGTGCAGAGCTCCTCAGGAGCTCTGCGCCTATTGGGGGTGGGGTGGGGGGGAACGAAGATTTTTTTTAAAAAAACACACACACACACCTTACCTTTCACTTTCTGCATAGCGTTTGCACCAAATCTATATATAGTAATATACAGCTAGTATCCAAATATGTATCTAGTAGCCCCTTAGAAGCAATATATAGAACTGGCCATGCAACTCAAATGGGCCTCATGGCTTTGGAAGACCATATCAGAAGACCATCTGAACAAATCTTTTATGTGCACAAATGCATATGAACCAAACTTATTTTGCATGCCTGTGCAGATGTGGTATTCAGTTAAATGTTACTGTTTGCAATGCCATTTATGGCTCCACTGGGTATAATTCTACAAACCAGAAATTCAAGTGGCTTAATGAGTGTGACCCCAACAGTTTCATTAGCTCTGTTCTACCCTGTCTCTTTTTTTTATATGATTCCTAAATCATTTAGATTTTCACCTTGTTGATGCATCACATCCTTGAGAACACCTGCCTGTGTTGTTAATGAATTATTATTAGGTAAAAGTAAATGCTGTGAGGTTCGGTTGCCATAAAATGTAAATAAAACATTTATGACAGGGCGTGTAAAACTAAAAAAATTAAATTAATTCCAGGAGTTCAGCAGGAGCAGAACTAAAGGCTTAGTTCTTTTTTTTAAAAAAAAAGTTTTGTTTTCCATTTTCATTTCGATTGCATCACTTGAATGTTGGACAAAAGATATTAACTTTCTAAGAGATGTTCCTATAGTTTGAAGGGAGAATGTTTGGAATCCAAAAGGACCATGTTCACTTGTCCAGAACTTAGACAGAATGGTTTTGGAAGGAAAAGGAAAATAAATTCCGTAAAGGCATCAGCCGACTCTGCTCTGGACAGTTCAATTCTGCAATTTGATGAGGGGGCTGCCTAGGTGGTCTGAAAGCCCTGCAGTGGCTGTAAGGTGGGGATGCGTCGATTATATGATGCAGCAGCCACCTCGCAGCCATTGCAGGGTTTTCCCACAAAGCTGTGACTTTAAAAAGTTGTGGACTTACCCTGACTTTTTTCCCTGGAGTGAGGCGAGTACAGTTCATCTGTCATCTATTCTTGCTCCAGAGTTACGGTGGAGGTATTCCCAGGTGGACGGCGACCCTTGATTGGTTGCTCTCCACCCATGCACAGGACAGGGGTGGGCCCAGTGAGCTAATGACCACCAGAAACCCCACATCTGCCTTCTGCATCAAAATTAGCCGCTGCCACCCCGCTGCAGAGAAAGCGTGGGGTTTTGCTTAAGATCACGGCAACCCGGTGCCGTATAGGCAGCCTATCGGTGGTTTCTCTAGGGGATTTGACAAATTCATGGAGGATACAGTAATCCATGGCAAGTCATGTCCTGCCTGTGGGCTTCCCAGAGTCAACTGGATGGCCACTTTGGGAAAAGGTGCTTTGGTTTGATCCAACTGGGCTCTTCTTATGTCAACTTTATATTGCTTTTAAAGTGCTGAAAAGAAATGAACACAAACTAATCTTAGCTCCCTTACCTGACTTTCTTTATCCAGACAAATATTCCAGTCATTTTTATTGGGTTACATCCATACTTGTCCATACACAAATGGAAGGGCTCCTTGCATTTGTGGAAAGGACTGAGATCCAGCAACAGCTCTTGCTGGAGAAAGGAGGGGGGCAATTTTTGCAGAATCACCCTATAGTTCTGGGGGATCCCATAACAGATTTCGGAAGATACCATTGGCTGCAGGGGGGGGAATCACTGAAAATTGCCTCCCCCTGCCCCATCTTTCATGCAGGTGTGTTCCATGGACAGGCTTTCCTCATTGGAACTTTGGATCCAACCCATTCTATTTAGCCATAGGCCGTTACAATAAAACAGTGATGCTGCCTAATAATGTCAGGGAAGATTATTAAATACAACGCACTGTGAACAAGCCACACAGATTATGAAATCATCTGTACATTTTAAATAGCCACTTTATTAAAAACTGTTTGTGTGTGTGTGTGTGTGTGTGTGTGCTGCCACTGTAAAAACAAACCAACAAAAGAAACCACAACCACACCCCACTCTGTGTGGGATATAAAAGCTACAAAGAACATCAGTTATGATTCATATGTACAGAGCATCAGACACCCCCCCATGTCTTTCTTTGCCCACCCTACAAGGGGCAATTGATACCCTTCAGGATATTTAGACAAATTCCATATCCAGAGATTTGAAGGGTGGGGGTGAGGAACAAGGAAAAAGGCTGGAAAAATTCAGCAGGAAATGGTTTCCCCTCCAAATCCGCCCCCACCCCCGTCCTTCACATCTCTAATCAAGAGGAGGCAAAGGCAGCAATGTAAGAGGGTGGTTCGTATGTTTCCTACAAGTTCATGATTCATGGGTATAATTGGAAGGCTAAGGGTTGCAATCAAAGGACTTCTCTTTGAGTTCAACTAGCCTGATGGCTCATGTGTATGTTACAGCAAGGCATCAAGAAATGTCTGGAATTGGCTTCTGCCTGGTGACATGCTCCAGCTCTAACCAGTAGTGTAGCACTGTCTTACCTGTCCTATTTCAACATCCTATGGAGATGATCCATGGCTTGCAACATCAATATGGTTAAAAAAAGGCTTTGAGTTTTTACATTCCAAGGTTTAAAATACTATTTTAATAGGTCTACTCTAAATATAACCAATGCTGTATTTTTAAATAATGGATGTTGTTGGCAACAATTATAACCACCTTTTTTCCTCTTGCAAGTATCCCTAGGCAGCTTACATGGTCCTGCTCCTCTCCATTTTATCCTCACAACAAACCTGTGAGGTAGGTAAGGTTGAGAATCAGTGACTGCCCCAAAGTCACCCAGTGAGCTCCATAGCAGAGTGAAGACTAGAACTCCCAAGTCCCAGTCCAAGACTCTAACCACTACACCGTACTGGTGTTACTCTATCAGAGAAAGCCTATGCATGTTTATTCAGAAACAGTCCCATGGTATTCCATGAGGCTTTACTCCCAGGAAAGTGTGCACACAGCCCTCCACAGCCCAAATCTGTGAAGAGATCCCAGAGCCTTTGAATATAGAAGGCTCAATCAATATGATATTCTGCAAATCAACTCATACAAGCTCCAGAGAGCTGTTGTGCCTCCTCTGTGGTTAGGTTTATTTGTAAAGGATAATTTAACATTTATTTATTTATTTATTTATTTGCTGGTTCCTCTCTTGAACCAGGAAGCAAGTTTGATTCCTCATCCCTCTCTGTAAAAGTATTGATCCTAGATAAAATCCTGGAGAACCATGGTGGGGGTGGGCTTCTGGAAACACCCCCTGCATGTTCATTCATGAACATCAATGCAGGACAGAAGAGGAAAACAAAAGAACCAGAGTTTGAAGCAGCTGTGATGACTTTTTATTGATGTTTTGTATAATGAATTTATCATTCCCCCTTCACATAAACAATGATCAGGGAGGCTTACAGAGTATCCAACTAAAAGAGCATCATAAAACATAAACAACAATAAAGCAACAGTTAATGCAGCATGTCACAAAATCAATTCCAAAGCTAAGATAGTTTTCATTAAAAGCCTGGGGAAATAAATGTGTCTTTGCTTAGTGTTGAAGAGGCATTAAAGTACATGCTGTATGAGCCTCCATGGGAAGAGCATTCCACTGGCACGGTACCACTACTAAGAAGGCCCTCTTCTCAGTCACTACCAGTGCACCTCAGTCAGTGGGGGCATTTATAGAAGAACCTTTGCTAATGACCTTAGCGTATGGGCAAGCTACATGGAAGTAGGTGATCTTTCAGATACCTTGGTCCCAAGCTACACAGGGCATGACAAGTCAACAGCAGCACATTTATTTATTACATAGAATTGTGCCCAGAAACTGCAGGTTCTCTAGCTAATAGGAAAACTAAATTAGACTTTCCATTGATTCTGGCAAAGCCGTAATTTTAGCTGATTTGCTAGTGCTATTGTAGAATTTTGAAGGATTTATACCCAGACAATGGCAAAAGAGGGAGATCACATATGTATGATGCTTCTCTGAGTTACATAATAATAGTGCACATGAATAGAATACCAGAAGACATGATGGACAAGCAGAAAAGAATCTTCCACCCATCTTCATCACGGAACTAAGAGATAGGTTATACATTTAGCAGAATTAAGTGAGAAAGCTTTTCTTAGACTGTACTATTTGTTCTTGCAAGCAGAAGAGGACATCTTTGTATGCTTTCTCATCCCTCTACACATACAAACTTATCATGTCTGGAAGCCTACCTAGCTGTCTGTCATTCATCTATGTACAGTGTGTGTGTGTGTGTGTGTGT
Source organism: Elgaria multicarinata webbii (assembly GCF_023053635.1). Classification (NCBI taxonomy): domain Eukaryota; kingdom Metazoa; phylum Chordata; class Lepidosauria; order Squamata; family Anguidae; genus Elgaria; species Elgaria multicarinata. The sequence goes on along the minus strand of NC_086180.1, from coordinate 22,406,628 downwards.
GTGTGTGTGTAAGAGAAACAGAGAGAAAATGAACTCAAACACAGATTCCCTCCCCCCTGTGATCCTTGAATGTTACAGTCCACGACATTCATAATAAAGATATGGTACAGGCTTCTGAGACTGTATAATTTAAACTATAGATGGTATCATTTATATTTCTATTCAATAGATATAGTATGGACAATCCCACCTGCACTTAAAGTTTCTCTCTCTCTCTCTCTCTCTCTCTCTCTCTCTCTCTCTCTCTCTCTCTCTCTCTCTCTCTCTCTCTCTCTCTCTCCAGCCTAGCCTTGTCCCTGATACACTAGTCTTCTATGTGCAGGGAGGTTTGTATTTATTTATTTTAAATTAGGGAGCATTGAAGAAGACAACAACCCTGTGAAGTCTGAAGTAGTACATAATTATTTTGAATGTACAGATCAGATATCCGAGCAAAATATGATGGAACTGCTAGAAAAATATATAGTCTACTATCAATACAGAGTATTGATATATTACTTTGATGTGACCTTAGCTCAGTAGGGCTCACATACATGCTTATGTTATTTCCAGAAGATCAAGAAGTAGTTTAATGCCCTGAAGTGCTGGGAAGAAGCAATATGGTAAATTCTGAACTGGACTGTAACCTCTTCAGTTCTCATATGCAGTAGCTGTATCTGTTGAATTTGAAAGTTGCATTTTAAAAGCAAAAACAAAACACTTAGTGTTTTGATTATGCACCAAAAGACTTCATTCATTTCTTTGTTTTCGTGAACTAGAATGTAATAACTCCATTACATTTTATAGGATTCTCTCTTTTCTCTGCACCATATCCAACCACAAAATAGTTTAAACCTTAGATAAACTAATCCCAAATGAAAATTTCCTTGTCCCAAACTCAATTTCAATGGCTCTCCTTACACTATTTGTTCTGATCTCTCACAATTGTTTATTTTTTAAAAAAAAGGAATTCTGTACTATTGAAGCAGTGGACCTTTTCTCATTTTTATTTCAGAAGAGGAATTAGCACTGTTGAACGGTTAAACATTTAGTTGGCTTCAGGATATTAATGCTTGAGACAAGCCTTCAAGTCCATTGTGTTATCTGTGTGTATGTTTGGAAAGAGGTTAAATTACCCAGCATGATCTCTGGGGGAGGAATTTTGACTTCAAACAGAAATCCTCCCTCCCCTCTCGAATATAGAAAGCTCAGCCAGATGGGCTGGTGCACAGTGCCATTGATCTACAGCAAATTAACTGGCCAATAAAACTCTAGCACCTCCCTCGCCCCTGGACACACACACTCACTGCTAAATGATTATCAGTCACCCATCCCAGTCTAGGAACCAGTTACGGCAAGGTGCATTTAGACTGAAACTAGTTTAATCCTATTAACCTGATTAAATTAGGCTCAACTGAAGTTTGTTAGTTTAACATGGATTTTAAGACATTTTCACAAATGACGGGAAGTCAATGTTGTCAATGCCACACAGAAAGCGTAAGAGAACGGTTAACAAATCTGTTCCACATTCTAGCCATTGTAGGTTTTTACATTTGAATTTGCAGTCTATAAAATGCAAACCTTCCCATTTACTTGTCGCTTGTGGAAAACTGCCAGAGACTGCGCTACAAATTTGAGTGTAACTGCTATAAAGATTCGAGGTGTCCCTACGCTCAACATAACTTATGTTCAAACCCTACTGCATTTTCTTGAATAATTGCATCCATTTCAATTTGCTGACTAAAGGCATAGCTAGATGGGGCGATATCCCGGGGATCGCCCCGGGATCGTCCCTGTGTGTCCACGTGATGCACAGAGGAACCTGGGAGCAGGGAGGGATGATCCCTCGCTTTCCCCGGGATCTCGCCCTACACTTCTAGCCTGCTTTTTCTGTGGTCTGCGGAACGTGTGGGCAGGCATCGCGGTTTGTCCTGGCTCTTCGCGCGTAACTGCAAGGAGCTGGGAGCCATCAGGGGGTAGGGTGGGGGGAGTGGAGAAATCATTATTTTTTAATTTTTTTTTACAGTTTTGTGCATGAATGCTCATGCGCTCCATCTCCCTTACAAAAACAAACAAAATGGTGGGCACAACATCCTTTTCCTTCCTGGACGTTGTGAGCTGGACGTACGAGATTGTCTCCCTCCGACCCCCTTGTCTAGCTGAGGCCTATCTTTCTAGCTTGGCTTTGTCAGTGAAACAGCTTTGATCATGCTGATGGATGATCTACATTGGAAGGAGAACAGGGGATTAACAAACCTGTTAATTCTCCTGGACATCTCAGCATTTCTATACCATTAACTTTGGCATTCTTTTGGAGTGGCTGTCTGGATTTGGAACTGGGGCTACTGTTTTTAAGTAGTTCTGGTCATACCTGGCTAGTCATTTCCAGAAGATGGTACTGCAAAGCTATTACTTTGTCCCATGGCAATTATGCTATGGTGTGCACCTCAAGGCTCTATTTGCCTCCCAGGCTGTTTAACTACATCAGGGGTGGGGAAGCTCAAGCTTCAGGGCCAAATACGGTCTGCTGGGTTTTCTCATTTGGCCATGCAGAAGATAGAGCAAAGTGGTTCTCTGTTGTTCTAGAAGGAAGAAATATAACCAATGAGTGAAAATGGGAGAGAAGCAGTTTTTGGCAAAACATTAGGGGAAATTTCCTAATAATATTTGGTGGGTTCTCTTTTTGTGGGGCTGCACTGGAAGTATTCAAGCAGAGGCTGGAGGTCCTCTTGTCATGGATACTGTAGCAGCATCCGACATTATGGACCCTACACTGAGCAAGGGGGTGGACTAAATGACCTCCAAGTTCCCATTCAACCCTGATTCTACGAGCGCAACAATCATACTAATTTAAAAATGGACTTGATTGCAATGTTGTTTTTTCTTCCTTAAACATCAGAAGAAATTGGGAGCTCCACTTCAAATCCATTTCTCTGGCTTCAGCCCCAGATATCTATAGTTGGAGAGAGCAATCAAGGGATAGCATGGAAGCAGAACATGATAATTGGTCTGTTCCACTGCATTCTCATCCTGGCAGTCATTCTATTAACCCAAGCACACCCAGGACTTAGAGAAGGCAAATTTGCAGGGCATGTGAACTTTAAGACAAATTAAGTACACTTTAAGCACTCTTTTACACTCACATAGCATCATTACACAGGGGGAAACCGTGTTTGCTCACCATCACTTCTCTGCCCACATGTTTATCCCTCATTACTTCCTCTTTTGAAAAAGGAAGTAAACTACGTGCATGTGGCCCATTCAGTGGGCCGTTTTGATCCCGCTGCTTCTCCTGCACACAGCAGGAGATAGCGGCAACTTCCATCTTTAAAATAAGTCAGACTTACCGGGGTGTTTTTTTGTCATGCTAAGAAGGCTAGAAGGGACGGATGGCATGCGGAAGGCACATGGCATCATGAGAGGGACCCGTGAAAATCCATAGGTGCCCAGTAATGAGCATGTAATAAAATGCTCATCTGATGGTGGTCACAATTAAATACAGTTGACCAGTGGCCACGGGATGGATCTTTTCTTCTAAAAGGTGGGCAATGATGATTATAATTATAATGAAAGAGTTGTCAACCTGAGTTACTGCTGCTTGCCCTCACCCTTAGCTGAATCTAAGCCTTAAGCTGCAATCCTGTGCCCACTTACTTAAGAGTAAGTCCCATTCAACTTAGTGGGATTTACTTCTGAATAAGCGTACTTAAGATCACACAGCCAGTGTGAGTGGCTGTTTTGGCTCACACTCATTTCCATTTTACCTTGCTTGCCTCCCCTTTATCTGTCTTCCACCTTCCTCCCAATCAGAATTTAGATTTTGTCATCTCCCTGAAGCAGGGACCTGACTACAGTACTGTTAATATGGAACTATGTTTGAGACAACTGACTTGTTCAGACGACACACTAAAACCATGATGGTTAAGCATTTTGAGCTAAACATTATGGCTTAGGGTGTCTTGTGAACCATGACTTAGCATGTCATGTGAACCATTCCTAACCATGGTGGCTACATAAACATGATTTAAACACACTCACTAACCATTTGCTGCAAAAGGGTTAGCAGCCTAACCATGGCTTAGTGTGTCATCTGAACAGCCCCATTGTGTATGGGCCATAACTTGAGGCTGAGAAGGAGTCAAGAGAACAGGTCATTGTTTGTTGTTGCTGAAAACAGGTGATTTAGCGCTCCCAGCCTACTCCCATCGCAATTGCAAGGAGTTGCCTGCAATGCAGGGTTGCTATGGCATCTTTGTTTGGAAAATCCTTGTGGCTTTACTAGTGACTGGTTGAAGGACCCTTTAACCTGCAGCTTGCATAAAAAAGCTGTTCCATTTGGTGAACTGTTTTAATATGTGGATTGTGGAAAAAGTGGTGTGATGTGGAGAAAGTGTGTAGGGAAATTTTTTTTATACCGCTCTCATAAGACCAGAATACAAGGTCATCCCATGAAACTGAAGAATGGGAGATTGAGGACAGATAAAAGGAAGTACTTCTTCACACAGAGCATAGTTAAACTATGGAATTCACTACCACAAGACCTAATCTATACCTAGCAGGATATTGCACTATGAAAGCAGTATGAAGGTAGTATATGGTATGTGTCAATGGGCCCCAGCAGTTGTCAGTGCACTTCAATACCGCTATAAAGCAGTAGTGTGGCTCCTGGCTTTTATATACCGCTTTCATAGTGCAATATCCTGCTTGGCGTAGATTATGCCCTAGTAATGGCCACCAATTCGGATGGCTTTAAAAGGGGTTAGACAAATTCATGGAGGATAAAACTATCAATACCTACATGGGTGGGAGGGTGCTGTTGCACTCAAGTCCTGCTTGTAGGTTTCCCATGGGCAGCTGACTGGCTACAGTGTGAACAGAGTGCTGGACTAGATGAACCCATGGGTGCTTCTTATGTTATGTCCAGCAGGGTGCTTCTTATGTTGTTGAGACAGATAATTCTTTGGCAGAAGAATGCAGCAAACACAGGAGCACTCCTGTTAAATCTCCTTTAGAACTGTTCTAGAAAAACATGCAGAAGAAAATTGGAGATTTGGGTGGTAAAATTCTGGACTTTGGGCACTCTAGGAAATGTTGGAGGGGATCATATTTACAATAAATAGAAATAGAAAGCCTCCCTCATGCAATCTCAAAACTACACTAGGAGCATCATCAGATGGGGGAGGGGGAATCACGTTTCCTTACCATCGCTTTCCCCCCACTTCTGTCCACAATAATTCCATTTTCTTTACACAGAGAAGAAAGAGGAAGTAAACAATGACCACATGGCGCATTCAGTGTGTATTTTATCCCGTTGCTTTTCCTGCGCAGAAGGAAATGGCGGCACATTTCGCTACAGCTGAACATAGTTGGATTTTCGTTCTTTTTCTGTAATTGAAAAATGAGCAGAAGGGGCAGGAAAGGTGCAGAAGGGGCGTCTTGAGCCCTTTCTACACCTCCTGGCCTTCTGGGAGGGAGAGGGGAGGATCTCAGGATTTCCTGGTTCTGAGATCCTCCCCCTTGGGTCCACACACCTGGTCCATGTCCAGGGATGGTGCGCGGCTCCATGACTATTTCTGGTGCCACACTTACTCACGAGTAAGCACAGCACCAGGCGGGATGGGCAGAGTTCCAAGAATGCAGGAAGACTAGGGTTTCCCCAGGGTTTCTTTATCCCTGGGAAAACCCGTGCCCATCCTCCCCCTGACCCCAGGAGTCCCTGTGTGTCATTTGGACGCACAGGGACTTGGCCATGACCAGCTCGGACTATCTGGCTGGTGTAGACACGGCCTTGGTAAAAAACACCAGCAAAGAACCTTGAGTGGGCAAAAACAAGCATGCTCGTCTGATATCAGGAAGTGGGATACTTTATTTCCTTGAAGTGCTGGTTTACAGCATCTATAGGGCAGGATCTACACTACTGCTTTAAAGCACTTTATAACAGTTTTGACAACTGTTGGGGCCCAGGACACACTCCAGATACAGGCCCTTTCTACACCTAAGGATTATCCCAGGAAAATGGAGGGATTGTCCCTGCCTGCTCCTGGGATCCTGTTTGTCATTTGCATGCACAGGGATGATCCCAGGACGATCCCAGTAAAAAAAGGCAGGTGTAGAAACGGCCACACTTGTCAAAACTGTTATGAAGTGCTTTAAAGTGTAGATGTGATGGTGGGGGGGGGGGGGTTGTGAAAAGAAAAGAAAACGACGCAAAGAGAGGGTTTCTCTCCCTAAGGCCATGCACTGCAGAGTCCTATCAGGCCAACACCGCGCGGGCAGACCTTGAAGCGGCGCGCGCCGCCAAGGTCCCGGGGCTAAGCCGCTGGCTGGAGCTGCGCACGTGCGCCCGCCCGTCCGCCCTGGGTGCGGCTTTCCTTGGCCTTTTCTCTCTTGGTCGCGAGGTTAGAAGACGTCTCTACAACCGCGAGGCTCCCTCCCCCGCCCCCGCGGCTCCCTTTGTCCCCCCCCTCCCCTCGCCAGAGCGGGGTGTGCGCCCCGCCGGTGCCCTCGCGTGCGGGCCGGTTCCTGGGCGGCAGAGCCTCTGCCTGGCTGCTGTGAGGCTCCTGGAGGGCTTGACTAATGCGGGCTGTTGTGCTCCGCTGGGCCGCGGGGGTAGGTGATGATGAAGAGGATGATGGGGAGGGCGTTCAATGCGCCGCCACAGCTCCCTGAGGGGCGGCCTGAATGGCCGCTCCGCTCACCAGCTGACAGCGCGTGCTCCGCTCCAGACACCCGGCCTCGGCCGCCAGGATACGCTGCCAAGCCCGCCGCCGCTGCCGCCGTCGCCACCCGCGCGAGACCGCGCACGCGCGCGCGCACCACCCGCCCATTGTCATCTGGGCAGCCGTAATTAAGGAGCGCTCAAGAAATGGCGACCCCTCCCTTCCCCTTCTCTTTTCTTCTTAATTCCTTGCAGCAACCACGATTTAACCCTTCCCTGTCAGCTCCAAGCCCTGCAATGGGAGGAAAGCAATAAATCAGGGAATGCTGCGTAAAGAAGCCTTTCGGTGACCACCATCCCCTCGAGGAACTTGGGGCTGATTCTTCTGTCCACCGACTGAAACTTTGAAAAATAAAAGTAACGCCCATTCACTATGTGCAGCCAACTCTATGCAGGTTTACGCAGCGGTAAGTCCCACGCTGTATCTACTGGTGCTGCTTCCTTGGGATTGCAGCCTTACAAACACGGGACGAATCGCTTATCATGTGGGATAAGATGATCATCTCAAGCAAGGTGAAGAGGAACAAGAGTGGTTAATTAATCAAGGAAGTTATATACACAACCACACATCCTGCGAAACCTCACTGGTTTGGGGAAAACGGAGAAAGTTCGAACCCCTATTGGAGGAAGTCAGATTTACCAGCCAGCAGAATTAAATTAGTTTAAATTAATTCTTTTTAGAGCCTTGTGTCGCTATTCAAGACTGTTAAACAAAGCTAACTAGGTACTATTACTTTTTTTAAAAAGGCACTTGATAGTAAATTAACAGAATAGATTTAGATTCATAGCTAGAGTGAGGCTGAGACCCCTTACTTGGAAACAAGTCCCAAAGAAATCAGCGAGACTTATTCCGAAACGATTTTTTAAATTGGAAATAAATACGTTTTCAGTGCAGTCCTATACATACCTGCTCAAAAGTAAGCCAAATTGAGTTCAATGGGGTTTACCACCAGGAAAGTGTCTATAGGAATGCACGGTTAATCTTCTCATCCTACATCCCCCCCCCCTCCAAATCGAATCTTCTTCATGGTTATTCAGCATATTTCCAGTTGAATCCAATGGATTTATGCCCAAGTGCAGAGTGTGGACAGGATTACATTGCGAAGTCTTTCTGAAGTCAGGCTCTGGAATTTTATGTTTTGAGGACAACTAAATAAAACAGGGGCCTTTGAGCGTAGGATTGGCCTGGCAGTTGGGACTGTAATGTTGCAATGCTAGGCAGGTTTACCATTGAAATCAGTGGAGCTTCATGCTGGATCAGGCTCACCATTTACTATCACCCCTGGGAGTGGCGGGGTCTTCCAGTGAAATCCTTGCAGATATTTCTTTTTCTAAATTGGGATGGGCATATGTTTTAGGACCGATTTTAAATAAGTTTAAAATCAGGGTACTAAGCCTAACGGCCTTCCCCAACCTGCTGAGGATAATAGGAGTTGTAGTCTAATACCACTGGAGGACAGCAGGTTGGGGAATTCTGGTCTGGTGCAAACAATCGGTCAGGGTAGGGAACTTTTTGCGGTAGGCGAGTACCAGGTGGGTAGAAACAAGGAAACCACAGTCTGATGTATAGCCTCCATTAAAAAAAAAAAGGGGGGGGGAAAGACCGTTGGCATTTGAGTGAGATGCAGAATGAGCTTGTCGGCTTAAAAGGGTCTTAAGATGGTAATGCCTGGGCAATATCTTGGAACTAATACCCCCGCCCAATCCCATAGCCAGCAGAGCTGCCTCACTGTGATCAGTGATGGCCCAGGTAAGTATGAGTAAGATGGCAACCTTAGCTGGCTCAGTGAACCCAATAAATCCCACCTCCATTTTATCCTCTCTACAACAACCCTGTGTGGTAGGGTTGGGCTGAGAGTGTGTGACTGACCCAAAGTCTCCCAGTGACCTTCCATGACCTAGTCGGGACTAGAACCTGGATCTCCCCCAACTCCCAGACCAAAACTCTAACCACTACACAACGAGATAGTAGACCTAACTCATAATATTTGGAGTGGATGGAATCCATAAAAATGAAATTTCCCATACGGTTTAAATGACGGTCAGATTTCTAATGAATAGAATAAACGCTGGAAAATTCCACCATGGGAGTTCTGCCTTTCTAAGCCTTTCCCACCCACTAAGATCTAAAAGACCTCCCCCCACCAAAAAAACCCCCTTCCTCCTTAAGGTACAAACCACAGAAACGTCCTTGGATCAATAAAGCCACAGAAATACAAAGGTCCCCCAACTCATTTCACACTTCGATGCATAACTTCTGCTTAGCCAAACGTTAACATCACCCCAAATACGCTGTGTCTCATCGATTGAAACGCGAGAGACCAATTAAAAAAGAAATCTGGAAGTCATCAATTCAGAACCATTTGTGGAGCTTGTCCACGCGTCCAAGGCTCAAAGCGTCACGTGTGTAAGAGCTCTTGCACCCTTGTTCTTTCGAAAACTTTGGGAGTAAATGTAAAAGTGGAGCCTGATCCTATGCATGTTTACTCACCAAGAAATTTCACTGAATCCAATAGAGCTGTCTTCCAAATCCCGATTTTTATTTCTCTCCCCCCCTCTCTCTCAGAAGAGTTCGAATGTTGACTTCCGAGTATGCCTGTTCTGATTTCAATTTAAAATGTTTAAGGTGACAATCTTGTGCATACTTGCCTGAAAGTAAGTCGAACTGAGCTCAGTGGGACTTACTTCTTAGTAAATATGCCTAGGACGTGACTTGGAGAGTTCACTTCTAAATAAAGACACTATCCAGTCGAACTTGAGTACCGGACTTACTTGGAAGTAAATTGCATCGCTCTATACGAGGGTTGTTTTGAGTGAACATGATTAGAAGCGCTCTGATGGTTCCAAGCGGGAGAATGAAACAAGTGTTTAACTTTCTTCCATTAAAATCAATGCTTTTATATGTTTCTTTGAGTTTTGTTTTGCTTTGTTTTAACAAACGCTTCAGCGGGGTCGGAGATCTTCGCCAAACGGCTGCGGCTCATTTCACCCCCTTGCGATTACAGTGGAGGCTGGTGGCTCCGATTTCGGTGGGACTGTGAATCCATTTCGGATATTAGTCAGAAACAGCCAGAACTCTAAAGGAGCGATCCAAGTAGGTTCAGCACCTTGGATAGCTCCTACAGAGTTCTGCCTAGTTCTGCCTGAAACCCAGAATGGATTCACAGCTCCACCGAAATAGGAGTCACCAGCCTCCACTGATCCCCTCCTCTCCTCCTCTCCCCCTCCCCCTCCCCCTCCAACCCCCAGCATGGTCCTTGGAGGTGCTCCCCATCCCATGGATTTCCAGGGAGCTGCTTCCCAGCTGATGGCTTTGGGAGGAGGTGCCAACGCCTTATTAAAGCCACGTCGTGCCCTCTCTTTTGTTCGCCGGAGAGCAGCTATTAAGCATGCTTCGCGCTCGCGCGCCGCACTGATTCCTTCGCCCCCAGTCTCTTGGATACTCGGATCCGACTTGGGAAGGTAGAAGCTAATTGCTAATAATGGAGAGAAAGGAACCAGCCAGCATAGCGGGAGTGGCCCGGCATATGGCGAATGAGCGGCCTCCCTCGCTCAATATTCACGTTTCCAAAATATTAATGAGATTAGAGCAACCTGCAGCTACGCGCTACAGCTTGTTAATGGGGAGCAAACGGGGGCGGCGAGGGAGGCTGGCAAACAGTTGGGACGCAAACGCCGGAGCAGAACTTGACGATGGAAACGTGCCCGTGTTTTTCCTTACAATCCACGCCCATTTAGAAGAAAGCATGAAGCATATGGATTCCTCCCTATCCCCCCTCCTTAGCTGTTGATATCAACCCTTTATTGCCAGTACATTAATTTTATTAAGTTAAAAAAAACCCCAATTCATTACAATCTTTATTCTCTCCAAGAAGTACCAGGGGACATGCATGATTGCCCCACCCCCACGCCTTATTTAGTTAGTTGAGAACAGAAGAAGAGCCCTGCTGGATTAGACCCAAGGGTCCACCTAGTCCAGCATTCTGTTCACACAGTGGCCAACCAGATGTTGACCAGGAACCCACAAATAGGACAAGGTTAGTTTGTTTCATTTATATCCCACCTTCTCCTACATGGTCCTCCGCCTCTCCGTTTTATCCTCACAATAACCCTGTGAGGTAGGTTAGGCTGAGAGTTAGTGACAGCACCAAAGTCACCCAGTGAGCTTCATGGCTGAGTGGGGACTTGAACCCTGGGCCAGATCTACACCAAGCAGGATATAACACTTTGAAAACAGTATATGTAATGTGTCCTGGGCCCAAACAGTTGTCAAAACCATTATAAACCGTTATAAAGCAGTAGTGTAGATCCTACCCTGGTCTCCCCAGTCCAACACGCTAACCACTACATTACACTGACTCTCATTTAATCTGGCGACAATCACAAGAACATAAGTGCCCTGCTGGATCAGACCAAGGGTCCATCTAGTCCAGCACTCTGTTCACACAGTGGCCCACCAGCCATCGGCCAGGGATGAACAAGCAGGACATGGTGCAACAGCACCCTCCCACCCATGTTCCCCAGCAACTGGTGCACATAGGCTTACTGCCTCGAATACTGTGGAGATAGCACACCACCATCAGGGCTAGTAGCCACTGATAGCCTTTGCCTCCAGGAATTTATCCACCCCCCTTTTTAAAGCCATCCAGTTTGGTGGCCATCACTACATTTTGTGGTAGTGAGTTCCATAATTTAACCATGCGCTGTGTGAGGTAGGCTAGGCCAAACAGATTCTGCGTGGCCCATGATTCCCCGGCAAGTGAGCTGTGATCCTAAACACAGCATTTTCATCTTTTATCTTTTTATTTCATGTCATTGAGATAAATGGGGGCAAATGTCACATAGACCCCTGCCTCCAGGATGGATACAATCTTAACAGTGCATTCCCAATGACTTTTAATCTGTTGTGTTCAATGGAGCTTACTCCCGGAGAAGTCTGTATATGATTTATTTATTTATTTATTTGCAAAATTTCTACCTAATGTCGTTTAAAATAATAAAAGGCAATAACGCAATATCGTCGAATCTAATTGATTGCAGGATTAGGATTATTACAGGACTGATAGCCTTAAAGCAGTAACCATCTATCCTTATGCCCTTCTAAGGTTGTGATCCTGTGCCCACTTACTTGGGAGTAAGACCAATTAAACATAATGGAACCTTTGAGTCAATGTATGCATGAAAGACAGATGTGCTTTAGCTATTGAAAGCAACGGGAGTTAAAACTCTTTAATCCCTAATAGTTCTACACTGGGGAGAGAAATCCGTGTGTGCAAATGCAATTCTCAGGCTAGAGATGATAAAGAGGCAACTATGCTGACCGCAGTATCAGAAGCAGTATGCTGGGGAACACAGCGGGATTTTGCTATTGCTACTTGTGGATTTCCCTCAGGCAGCTGGCTGGCTGTTGCACGATCAATGCTGGACGAAATGGACTCATGGGCTGATCCAGCATGTGGCAAAGGATAGTTGGTATGAAACTAAATATCTCCCTTGACTTCAGTAGGAGTTTATAGGGTTTGGGGCTTTCTTGAGAAAAAGGGGAGGAAGGGGAAACATGACAGAGGTGTATATTTTTCTATTTTTTTTTATTTAGAATATTTTTGGATATACTCTCCACTCAATGAGTGCTCGAGTTGACATACAATAAAAATACAAATACTAAAACATAAATCGGCAAAAATATATCTTAAATGTACATAATTATGCACAGTGTGGAGAAGATGGATCGAGAGAAGTTTTTCCTTCCCCTCTCATCATAAGAGATGCCAAGGACACCCAATGAAGCGGAAGGATGGGAGATACAGGTCAGATAAAAGGAACCACTTCTTCACACAGCATGGAGTTTACTATGGGGTTGGCTACCACAAGATGCAGTCAGGGCCAGCAACTTGGGTGCCTTTTATAAAAAATAGTATTAGACAAAATGATAAGTCTATCAATGGCTTCTAGTCTGGAGGGTTATGTATTACCTCCGGTGTCAACACCAGTTGCAGGAAAGTGCTATTTCACTCACATCGTGTTTGTGGGCTTCCTAAAGGCAGCTGATCGGCTGCTGTGTAAGCAGAATGCTAGACTAGATAGACCTTTGGTCTGATCCAGCAGGGCTCTCCTTACTGAGGTCCAACTATCTTATTGAGATTCAATCATACGGACTGTATCCAAAGGTATCACTCAGCAAGTGCAAATAGTGCCAGCGGAGGCTCCGCTGAATCTTTCAGTTGTACGAACGTTGCCCATTACATCCCGTTGCCCAACAGGTTGTACAAAAGTTATGTGCAATCGGTTGCGCAATCGGTTGTGAAAGCACAATGCGCACCTGATTGCACGATGCAACTTTAGTTGGATTCTCCTCTTGTGCTGGGTTCGGACCTAGTTTCCACAAGCGCAATATTGTTTATGCTAGCAGAATGACACCATTGGATATACCTAATTGGGTCTACAGCCAGTGGAGGCTGGTGCCTCCATGTCAGTGGAGCTGTGAATCCACTCTGGGTTTCAGTCAGAACCAATCAGAACTCTAAAGGCGCTATCCAAGGTGCTGGACCTGTTTTGGGGATTGGGTTCAGCACCTCGGATTGCTCCTTTAGAGGTTTGAACCCAGAGTGGATTCACAGCTCCTCCGACATCGGAGCCACCAGCCTTCACTGTCCACAGCCGGACCCCACTCTGCGTGCTCACCCCCAAAAGGAAGTCCTGAGTTCGTAGGATCGTAGCAGCCGGGGTTGTTGAGATTCGGCATGCCTGCAGGTATTTTTTGTTTGAGGGGGGTGAGCGGGTGGGTAGGGGGAAAGTCCAGCCCAGTCCATCCAAGCGAGCTGACCATCCTGCTGAACTTTTCACCTTGCCCGGGGACGGTGTGTCCCCAGCTCAGTCAACAAAATCGGGAGGGACGGGGGGGGGGGGGCGAGCGAGCGAGGCGGCCCAGGGTGGTTGGCTGAGCTGTGCAGGCAGCTTCGGTGACGCTCCAAGTAACCCGAAGATGGCCGATGTTTATCTCGGGCCCGGCGAACCCGGCCGTGCAAAAGGTTATCAAGGGGGCAGGTGCTTTGTTTCGGGATGGGAAAGTGACACTCTCACCTGCTCGGTTCCTGCGCGGGTAGCGGCGGCGGCGGCGGCCGCCTATCAGGGCCAGGCGGGGCCTCCCGGAGCGAGCAGCTCTTTCTTTGATTGCCAGGAGCATCAGACGAGCGACAACCCCCCACCCCCACCCACCGGGCAGCTCTACAACCTCCAAAGAGAGAGAGAGAGAGAGAGAGAGAGAGAGAGAGAGAGAGAGAGAGAGAGGGAGGGAGGATAATAAGCAGCCCAAGAAAGGAGAGACAGGGAGGAGGCGAGGGGACCCTCTCAGTTGCACGGAGGAGGAGGAGGAGGGGAGACACTTAAGGAAGGCTGCGATCCCGCGAGTCAATGGCACCCAAGGCAGAGTGGGGCTTTCTTCTGAGTAAACAGGCGCTGCAAAGCTTCCTTGAGAGCCAGGTTCGAATCCCCACTCTGCTACGAGGCCCGCTGGGTGCCCTCGTGCAGAACACTATCAGCCCCACCCACCTCACAGGGTTGTTGTGAGAAACGAAGGTGCGTCATTTAAGCTGTCCTGCCCTCTCCGTGGAAGTCAGGGCAATAAGAAGTGCCCTGCTGGAACAGACCAAGGGTCCATCTAGTCCAGCACTCTGTTCACACAGTGGCCAACAAGCCCTCAGCCAGGGATGAACAAGCAGGACATGGTGCAACAGCACCCTCCCACCCATGTTCCCCAGCAACTGGTGCACACAGGCTTATTGCCTCGAATACTGGAGATAACACACAACTATCAGGGCTAGTAGCCAGTGATAATCTTCACCTCCAGGATTTCCGTGGGGCTGTGAATCCATTTGGGGTTTGTGTAAAAATTAGCCAGAACTGTAAAGGAGCTATCCAAGGTGCTGAACCGTAACACCGCAGAATGGATTCATAGCTCCAACGAAATTGGAGCCAGCAGCCTCCTTTGGCCAAATTCTACAGCAATAGTGTTTGAACTGGGTGTAATGCGATTTGAGAGAGTATATTGTATACCAACTGGGCAGTGTTGTTGAAAAACAGGCTGTGCTTAGGTTGAAGCTGCTGGGAAGTCCGATCCTACGCGAGTTTACCTGGAAGAGCTGAGTAAAGCTGAAAACCTATCGCTACTTGTCTCGGAGCAAGTGAGCATGATTGAATTCAATCAGACAGATTCTTTAGTAGACACGATTCGATTTGGGTCGCACGGAGTGGAACTTACTCTCAAGTACTTGTAGGTAGGATTACAATCCGGGTGTCTGAACACTGAGGCCGAACTGGCGTGTGGATCAGAGCATTACCAAAAACAGAAAACTGCTTTTTCTCCATTGATTGATAATGCAACGATGGGTTGTAGCCAATACTAGTTCCACTCAGAGTAGACCCATTGCAATAAATGTGACTTAAGTAAGACCAGCCGTCCCCAAGCTGGTGCCCTCCGGATGTGTTGGATTACAACTCCCAGAGTTCCGGTATGGCTGGCTGGGGATTCTGGGAGCTATCGTCCAACACATCTGGAGGGCACCAGGTTGGGGAAGCTTAAGTTAGACTAACATGGGATACAACCTGTTATACAGATTTCCTTGGAAATATTAAATTCAGTGGGGCTTTCTCCCAAGTAATTTGTCCAGCACCTTGGATATCTCCCTTAGAGTTCTGGCTTGTTCTGAATGAATCCCAGAGTGGATTCAAGGCCCCATCGGAGTTGGAGTCACCAGCCTCCAATGCCAAACCTGATGCCCACCAACATAGGAAGTTTTGAGCTACTAACACCCCTCATCCCTGGCCATTGGCTAGGAGGTCTGAGGATGATGGTGATTGTAGTCCAGAAAAGAACTGGAGGGTACCCAGTTGGGGAATGCAGCCTTCTAGTTGGTAGGAGAGAAGGGACGACTCCAGCATCAACGAACGGAACAAGGCACAGAGAGACCTTTTCCAATACAGGCTCATGCCTCGCTCGCATTTTGAGAGGCGAGTCCGGATGAAAATGCGAGAGCCCTGGCTTCTTTCAAAAGAAAAAGAAAAGCCTTTTCGTGCTAAGTGCTCTTTCATTCGAGGAAATTACAGACTGCTGGGATAGAAAGATCGATATCCCAGGCCTCAAAGCTTGTGTTGCCATAATTATTATTAAGTATTATTACTTATTAATTAATTATTACTAGTTATCACATATTAATTAATTAATTAATTATTAATTAAAATTATGAATTAACTTGCTATTATTGTTATTATTATTCCTATCTAGATTAATGTTAGGTAACAACAATAGAAGTAGATGCACTTTTATTTTAGTTTATTTTTAATAATGATAAAAAAGATCCTTAACTTTAGAGCTTGCGCTTGCAAGGCAATTTTGTGGCTTTCCCGATGTTCACACTTAGAAAGGTGCAGTTGCCAGAAGTTCATATAGATGATTTGTCAGAATACTTCAGGACTGGATCATGGACCTGGAGTGCGATTTGTGGTGCAACAAGTTCTAATGTCCAGGTCCAAACCAGGCTTATTTTCCTGGCTTGGTGTGGTAGCCAATGTTAGTCCTATTCAGAGTAGACCCATTCAAATGAATGGGACAAGTTGTGCTAACACTGGATACAAGCCTAAATTGGATTCTGGGTTTAGAGTGATTTAAGGGATTATGTCCGTCAATGGCTAGCAGTCATGAAAGCAAAATGGATTTTCCATCTCCAAAAGGAGTGTACCAGTCAGCATCAATTGTTGCCAATATTAGCTCTACTTAGACCCATTGAAATTAACGGGACTTAAAAATTTAGGTCCCATTAATTTCAATGGGTCGAACGTAGGACTAACATTGGCTACAACCTAAAGAACAGGGCAGTGCGATTGCCTTAAAATCCTGCTTGTGGGCTTCTTATAAACAACCTGCTGCCCACTGTTGGAAACAGGATACTGGGCTCTTGGTTCAGATCCAGCAAGTATCTTCCTCATGCGAAATTCTCCACCCATCCACCAGCAGTGAAGTGTAAATTCCATCTTGAAAATAGTGGCATCATTCATGGGTAATATAAACACTCCTCTGGATTTAAAATCTGTTTTCTATGCCTTTCAGTGAAGAACTTTGTCACTCAGAAAACATTCAAAAGTTGAATTACTTAAGGGTATCAGAATGCTGAACTGGTTTAAGATAAATTCCAGTCCCTCAGCTTTACTGAATCGGTCTGCATCTTTTTCTGCATTTTCCCACCATAACTTCCTTGGATCCAATGAATGTTTCCTTGGGCTCCTTGCTAAATCCAAGGCAGTAAGGAAACTATAACGTGTCCAGGGTAGGATCTACACTACTGCTTTATAACGGTATTGAATGCACTGACAACTGTTGGGGCCCATTGACACATACCATATACCACTTTCAACCCACTTTCATAGCGCTATATCCTGCTTGGTACCAAATAATTCATCACCATCGTCACATCCTCAGTATTCACAGCACTGCAAATATTATCTAGTTGCTGTAACCCTTACAACAATCTTGTAAAGGAAATCAGTAAGAATTATTAACCTCCCACTCCCGTATTGCAGATGGGGTGGGTGGGGAAGATTGAAACAGAGAAGGTGACTTGCCAAAAGGCCACCTGGTGAATTCCGAAATGGCCTTTCGTGGCGCCACGTGCTAAAAACAACAACAACAACAACAACAACAACAACAACAAGAGAGCTATGTCCAAAGCTTAAGGCTTTGTCTGCCCTGGAAACAGTGTCCTGTTTGCGGTTGCTCGGTGAGGACGGAAATGCATTCTGCACGTACTCAGAGACACTCCAGGCTTAATGATGACTTCAGAAGCTAAGCTCTGGCACTGAAAACCAGTTCAGAGGCTGAGCCCTGCCCTGTGAGGTTCACATCCAGCCTTCCCACACAGCAGACCACAGAAAGGTGACGTCGGGCAAGGAGTACAGCTGTGGAGGCTGGTGGCTCCTATTTCAGCGGAGCTCAGAATCTGCTCTTGAGTTTCAGCCAGAATCAGCCAGAAAAACTCTAAAGTAGCTGGCCGGTTCTGAAGCCTTAGATGACAAAGGATTCAGTACTTTGGATAGCTCCTTTAGAACTGTGACTGGTTCTGACTGAAATCAAGAGAGGATCTACTGCCCTGCTGAAATAGAAGACACCAGCCTTCACTGAGTACAGCATTGAGTACAGCCATACATCTGCTAATTTCAGGCCTGTCAATGAATCCCCGGTGTCCTTTGAATAATAAGCACACGGCTCCATCTAGCTAGACCAGGAGTTGTGTAGCTCATCTCATGTCTCATCTCTTCTCGTGGGAGTGAGTGCTTGTAAATTGTGCCAAATTTTGCTTGGGGGTGATGAAGACGACTTCAGTTTCAGTTTACATTGTCATTCATATTCCCGAAGTGGAGGGACTCTGGATCCACGGGACTTGTTTCCCTGCTCCTTCCTGAGCAAATGGTTTTTAATCCATTCCTGCCACTATACACACCTGTTAAGGTAGCCCTACATGTGTTTTCTCGTAAGTAAGTGGTGAGGTCTCATGTATGTGGTCATTGCTGGATAACCAAGACCTAATCTACACCAAGCAGGATATTGCACTATGAAAGTGGTATATAAAAGGCAGTACACTGACAACTGTTGGGGCCCATTGACACATACCATATACTGCTTTCATACTGCTATATCCTACTTGGTGTGGATTAGGCTCGTCATTAGATATCAGGGATCAACCCACAAGCATTGCTTTCATTTCAGCCTGCGTGTTTCCAAGCATAATGGTTTTCACTGGAGACAGTTCACACATTCAACTGAAGATCAGTGGCTAGTGTCATTCAGTGCTGTACACACATTTGTGAATCAGCCCATGTCTCTTTAAAATACCGTAAGTGGAATTTACTTCCAAGCAAGTAAGGATGTAACCCTGTGCCCACGTACCTGGGAGGGAAGCCCATTAAACTTAACGTGACTTACTCGTGAGTAGATATGTTGAAGATTGTGTTGTAAGATTACACAAGGCAATACACCACATCTCTGCACTAGAATAGTGGACTCTAGAGTGATTTCCCTGCTAGGTAAAGTGCACTTTCGTGAAAAAAAGTGAAATCGTAAAGATATGTTGGCAGATTAATATGGCTAGGATTGAGGTCATCACTGGTTTAAAATTCGACTGCTCCCTTTCAGCAGCTTTGTGGATTCTGAAGTAGCCTATTGTGATGTCACTATAACAGCTTCAGAATAGCAGAGCAGCGAAACAGAGCCTCTCAGATATTCATCTGAGTTATTGTCTGCCTTCCTGATTACTCTGTAATCAGAATGTAATGGCAATTCAAACCACTCTGGAATAGATGAGATAAATATAAACAGCAATTTATAAAAAATAATAATACGGAAAGCCTTCGAAGATGGGCATCAAACTGGCATATTTGAGGAATTCCCTAGCTCTGTAATAGTATATTATTATTATTATTATTATTATTATTATTATTATTATTATTATTATTATTATTATTATCCATGCAGTATGTTATTTATCAAGCGAAGGAATCCTGCTGAAGTAGAAACCACACAAACTACACAATTTCAGTATCTTTACGCCATCGGACCTTATGCATGTTTACCGAGAAAGTAAGACTCCAACACTTTCTAGAGAGTAAACCTCATTGAACTCAATGGCACAGACTTCCGAGTAAGATTGTACTGTATGTCTCCCCTGAGTTCAGCGGAACTTACTTTTTATTGCTTCAAATCCTGATTCCATGAAAGAAGTGCCTCAACAAAAGTAATATTTGAAAATGGTTTTTTATTAGTATTATTTGATTTCTCTCTCCTTTCTCTCTCTCTCTCTCTCTCTCTCTCTCTCTCTCTCTCTCTCTCTCTCTCTCAAAAACAACAACAACGTACATAAACAATGGCAGTTGACTTTGCTAAATAAATGTTTCGTGTAAAAAGATTATTTAAAAAAACGAGGGGGGGGGGAGATAAAGGCAGAACAAATAGCAACCACTACGTAATAAATAACTCTCCTTGGACCTAAAACATCACAAAAGCAAAATGAAACGGATATAAAAGTTTGACACAACAAACAAAATTGTAGTTTCCCCTCCTACCCACTTTTTTGTTGTTTGCAATGCAAATGAGATTAATTACAACTATTATAGACATGGCTGAGTTTAACAATGGTACACCATCCAATTGGCAGTTAGTTGGACGCTTTTCTCTTGGGAACCGCATCTCCTCCACTCCAGGGCGGCTTTTAAAGTGCTTGAGCCAAATCCCACCTACAAAAGACTCCAACATTCGGCTTGGAAGAAAGTTAAGGGGAAAAGAATCCACTCCCCCCAATTGCAGAGCGAGCGAGTGCGAGAGCGCTTCCACTAACGCAAGGCTGAGGGACTAGTAGAAAGGCAGATAAATAGAAGGCAAGGGGCATCCATCTCGGGACCCTCCTTTCCAAAGGAAGTCCAAGGAAAGCTCCCCATCCTTACAAGTAAGGCTGCAATCCTATACCCAATTATCTAGGAGTAAGACACATTGAACTCAACGGGACTCACTTCTGAGCTCTAAGGCATTGAGCTCTAAGGCATCAATCCTAAAGTTGCGCTGTAAGTTTGTGTAAATATGCAGGACTTTCTCGAAATTACATTGGGGACGGGGACGTGGGGGACGGGGCTTTTTTGCAAATATGTATAGTGAGGACAGAAGAGCCGGGGCGCTATTGGAGAGGCGGATCCCGCTATCAGAAAGTCGGTGTAGTTACGGAACAAAGCCACTATCCGCAAGCCATTTATTCGATGATCTCAGTGAAGTTTGTAGGACTGACCCGGACTAAGCAACTTGAGGACAGGAGCCCTGAAATTGTGCCCACTTATATCTATTGGCGGAACCTTAAAGAGAGAAGGTAGTTTACGTTCAAGCTTGGAATTAAACTAAATGGAACCCCGTTGAGTGTCATGAGAGTTTGACAGATGGATCATCTCCACACCTTATAACGATGTTCTTTTGAAGTTAATCACATTTACTTTCAAGTAATTGTGCTTAGGATGGAGCTTAATATGGAGGAAATTCAAATGTCATGGATGAGTTCTGGCAATCCTGATACTCAGTGCATTTACCTGGAACTGTCCAACTGATTTCAGTAAATTTATTTCCATGAAACCGTCGTTAGAATTTCAATGCTAAGGCTGCAATCTTATGCACACGGACCTGGGAGTAAGTCCCAGCGCACTCAACGGAGCTAACTATTTTTTACGACCCCACTCCTGTGCAAGTTTACTCTGAACGAAGCACCATTACGCTCGATGGCTCTTTCTGCCACCGTCCGACCGCTTGCTTGCTTGCATATATGCGTGTGTGTACAAGTGTATATATATATATATATATATATATATATATATATATATATATATGATCACAGTCTAGAATTTCAGCATCATCCCAACATAGAACGTGTTTGCTCTAGATCAGTGGTCTTCAACTGGTCAAGACCCGACACCCTCCTTGGACTCCCAACGTGCTACATGGGACCCACTGTCACAATTTTCTCTATGCCCATCATGGCGGCAGCAGCTTTGACGTGACCCACCTGGACTGAACTCTTTTTTGGGGGGGGGTTCGACCCACCGGTTGTAGACCACTGCTTTAGATTAGACGGCTGAATAACCGCGAGCAAATCCAACCAAACTCCTATCTTCCAATTCCGAGTAAATCTTGTGGAACGACCCAGCCGAAGTTAAGCACTTTTTTCAAAGCTGTGCTTAATTTTCGCCTGGCCCTGTAGCTCATTGTCCCAGAGGCTGCGTCACCCGAAATATGTTTGACTGTCATTGATGGAAGAAAAAAAAATGTAACTGAAGCACAGACAGATGATGATGATTTGAGAGAGAGAGAGAGACAGACAGACAGACAGACAGACAGATTACTGTCGGTCCCAAGAGGTGTGTAGAAACCCACTTAAAAGCTAAGATGCTAAGCACGGTTGTTTGCAAGCAAGGCCCGTTGTAATCAATGGGACTTCCTTCCGAAAGAATCGTGCTTGAAGACACGAGTTCGCAAGCGGTCAGGAATCAAAAGCTTTCTCTACCATTCTAGAGTTCCGCGGGTTAAATGGCTACTCCTAGAGAGAGAAGCTGCGCTGAAGTTCACGGCAGTTCCGCCAGAAGGCCTCCAAAGCCGTTTTAAGGCTGCTGGGGGGTGGGGCGTCCAGAGCCTGCAGCACACGTCTGTGTCCCCGCTTGGCCAGGACCCAGCGGTCCCCTTCACGTCCGAAGGTTGTTTCCTAGCCCGCCTAAGGAGCCGCCCTCTCCCGCAGCCTCCCAGCTTAGCGCAGGCCTGACGGGCAGCGGGCCCCACCCTGCCGGTGTTCTGCCCAACGGCACACCTAGCTGGCCTCATCGGAGTCACTGTAATGGGATCGGGGCGAGAACTCCCCGTCGCTGCGATGGGCCGGCGGGGAGGGTTTCCTGCGCTCCTGCTGGCCCTGCGGCTGCTGGCCCGTCGGCTGCAGGAGCTGGGCCGGCGAAGGCGCCTTTTGACCCAGCAGGGCGCCTTCCGCGAAGGAGGGGAAATGCATCGGGTCCAGTTGCACCGAGAAGCCCCCCGCTCCGCCCCCGGCCGGCGGCTCCGGGGGGAAACGCGTCCTGCAGGGTCCCGCGGGCTGCGACCTGGGCTGCGGCGGCTGCAGCGCTCCCCCTACCGGCGGGGCGCAAGGCGCGCGCTCGAAGGTCTGGCCGGCGGGCGGCGGGGCGCCCTTGCCGCTGGGGGCGCTGTCTGCGGGCGGCGGGCTGTGCAGGAGCTCGGCCAGGGCGCTGATGTAGATCTGCGCCATCTGCAGCGTCTCGTACTTGGAGAGCTTCTTGTCGTTGTTGAAGGAGGGGATGACATTGCGCAGCTGGTCGAAAGCGTGGTTCAGCCCGTGCATCCGGCGCCGCTCGCGGGCGTTGGCCGCCAGGCGCCTCTGCTTCTGCACGCCGCTCGTCTGGGAGCCCGGGCGGAGCAGACCGCCGCCGCCGCCGCCGGTGCAGGGCGCCCGGGGCCGCGACTGCGCCTCGCAGGGGACGCCGCCGGCCTGGTGCTGGTGCCGGTGCTGGAGCGCGCACAGCTGCTTCCCGGACGCCCCGCTCAAAGTCCGGGCGCCGCCGCTCAGGTGCTGGGCTGCCTCCAAGAGCTCCTCCTCCTCCTCGTCGTCGTCCTCTTCCTCGTCCTCTTCGTCTTCATCCCCCTCAGCTGCTCCCGAGAGCAGGTACCTGGGCGACGAGGGGACGCGGCCCGGGCAGCAGATGCCCAGCCAAGCGGAGGGGAAGGCGCTGCCCCGGCCGGCCGCCGCGTCCTGTCCCAGCAGAAGGCTCTCCTCCAGCTGCTGCTGGGAGCCTAACTCCCGGCCGCCTTCGCCCCATTCGTTGGGCGCAGTCGCAGCGCGCAGGTGGCTCATAGCGGCGGCGAGGCGCACCTCAGCGAGCGGCGGTGGCGCGGGGGTCGCCTGGGTGTCTGTGCAGCTGCACGCGCCCTTCTCACCGCCCAGCCCCCAGTCCCGACAACAGCCGTTCAGGCGCTCATCCAGAGAAAGAATAACAGTAATAATAATATTGGTGTAAATGCACGTATAGACACACAGACACACGTCCCCGCGTACAACCAGGCTTCTCCGGTTGCGGAGGGCGCTGCGCCCCCTTTAAAAAGCGGCACGCGCCGGGGTCCCCCACCCTCTCCACCTCCTCCTTGCACACACACACCCCTTCCCAGCGCCCCACCCTCCACCTCCCGCCCTCCTCGCGCCAGTCGCGTGTCGGCTCAGCCATTGGAGCCCGCGGGGTTTGTCGCGTGCGGGCAGCCAATGGGCAAAGGAGTGAAGGTTGGGTGTTTGTTTGGGCTTACTTTCTTGGCGTTTCTTTCTTTTTTTTTTTTTTTTTTTGGCCCGCACCAGAGCAGGGGGGGCGGAGGAGGAAGAAGAGGAGAGAGATAAAAAGAACAGAAAAACTTTACACAATGGACAGGGATATAACAGGAGTGTCTCCAAGAGACAGTTGCGCCGCCACTAAGTTGGAGTAGGACAGTTTTTATAGCGTGCGTGTGGGGAGGGTGTCACGTGTGTGGGGCTACGTTCACCGGCAAGAGTGCGTGGGGTAAAAGTGTGCCACATTGTGGGAGAGGCGAGCGCGGGGGCGCGTGCCGAGAAATGGGCCCCGTGCGCGCAACTCTCCAGGGTCTTGTAAACGGAGTGGGACGTCGTGGGCTCAGTTGGGAGGGGAGGGCGCCCGCTGGTGATAATAGCAGTGACGATAGTAGTAGCTCTGCAAGGTCGTTTTGTTTCGGGAGGCTTGAAACGTCCCGCTTTCCCAATGCCTTCGGCCAGGAGAAAAACTGAAGGCTGATTCAACGGCATTTGCTTTCCCTGAGCCGGCTGGTCGGGAGGGCTCGGCCATCCCAACTCACAGCGCACTTTCCCCTCGCTGCCTCCGCTGTAGACAGGGGCGAGCGGGCGGAAAAAACGAAGCGGAATTGCGTCCCAAGCCCGGCGGGATTCTTCCTCTGGCTTTGCGAGTCCGGCTGGGGCCGCGGCTTCATTTCGGGTGGAGGAGGCGTAGGGGGACGTTCCGGACCCTGCGGCGGCTCTGGCGGAGAGGGCTCTCGGGCTGCAAGGCGGCGGTGTCGGGCGCCCGCGGCGCGCTTCGCGTTTCAGGGCGCGAGTGGCGGCGCGCCTCTGGGAAGGCTGGCTGTCGGAGCACGGAGGCGCGGCGCGTGCGGGAAACTGAGCGGCCCCCGGGGACGAAATCGAACTCGCTCACTGGGCACCTCTGACTGGGCCAGCTGGCTTGGACAAGGGATGGAGCTCGCTCTTCGGCAGCGGGGCAGTGGCAGGAGGACGCTCCCTGGCTGTGCGCGTACCTCGGGCTCCCTGGACGGAGCCCGCTGAAGTTCGCCAGTCAGAGGTCGCTCTGTGCTGCGCGCTGCCTAGGGCCGGCGCTACCATTAGGCCAACTAGGCAGCGCCTAGGGCGCAGACCCCAGAGGGGTGCAGTACTGCCCTTTGAGGGTCACAGTTTTATACAAATGAGCTGTTTTAAGAAAAAAAAACGTAATAAAAGGAAAATATAATAGATCAGAAACTCTTCTTGAACAGCTGAATTGAAGTTGGCAATTTTTTTGTGGGGGTGCAAGTAGCTTGCCTTGCCTGGGGTGCAAAATTAGATGACAACAACAACAACAACAACAACAACAACAACAACAACAACGACTCCCAGCATGCCCTAGTCAGTCAAGCTAGCTGCGGAATTCTGAGAGCTGGACTGTTTTCTGTCTAAATAGGCATGAGATTGTATCCTAAGCTTTCCTGCCATCTTGTGTGAAGTTACTTTTGAGCAGTGGAGGCTGGTGGCTCCAATGTCAGTGGGGCTATGAATCCACTTTGGGTTTCAGTCAGAACCAGCCAGAACTCTGAAGAAGCTAGCCCCCAAAAGGGTTCAGCACCTTTAAAGGTCTGACTGGTTCTGACTGAGTGGATTTACAGCCCCACTGACATTGGAGCCACCAGCCTCCACTGCTTCTGAGTAAACATGCATAGGCACATAGTGTACCATTACAACTGCTTACACTTATGGCACAATTTACCATTACCATTACAACTGTTCATGATTACTGCTGATTCAGTGGCTCCCAGAGTTTGCACCTATTTCCCCTATACGATCTGCTAAGCTTGAAAAGAAACTCCTTACTCCAGAATACTCATTAGGACATTGAGCATTAAGAATACGAACTGAATTTTCAGTGAATGGCGCAGAAAACAAATTCTGAACTCATAAAGGCAATCACATTGAAATAAGTGGCATTTACTTTCAAAACGTATCTCCAAATTATGAGTTAAAATCATTTATCATCCTACGTGGTTTTGTGTGTGTGGCTCTACTGGATTATGGATGCAGCACTAGAATGTCTCTTCAAGTGAGAATCCTACCTGGATACACTTATATGGGAATAAACCTTATTGAATGAATAGCGGGAGATATTTCCTATTAAGCATGCATAAAATTGAACTGCACAGAGGTCTGTCTTCTCTGCTGGCAGACATTCTTATCAGTTACATATTTTTAAAAATGTAAGTATCATGTTGTTTCCATGTTTTACTTAGTTCAATAAAATGCCTCTTTCCCTTTCCTTCCTTTGGCTGGGGCATGCTGGGAGTTGTAGAACATTTTTCTGTCTGAACATGTAGGGCAAATCTACACCAAGCAGGATATAGCACTATGCAAGCAGTATGAAAGCAGTATAAAAGAGGCAGGAGCCACACTACTGCTTTATAGTGATATTGAAGTGCACTGACAACTGTTGGGGCCCATTGGCACATACCATATGCTGCTTTCATACTGCTTTCATAGTGCTATATGTGGCTCCTGCCTCATCTGTACCACTTTCATAGTGCTATATCCTGCTTGGTGTAGAACAGGCCATAGAGGATTATTCTCTGTGAACATCTTAATTGTCTTATTGGATCAGAAGGCCCACTTTATTTATTTATTCATGCATGCATACGTACATGCAATTTATTATTGCTTTTAATTATAAAACAATCCCAAAGTGGGCTACGAAAGCAATAAAACACAATAAAACTGCACAGCATGAACCAATAAAACAGTAAAACAGGGAGAACACATATGTAAGTTTATGAGGCGCAGCAACACAAATTCATCATTATTTGCAAGAACCCCAGCAAGCAGCTAGAGGTCTGCACATCATAAGGCCTAGAGATTGATCACAATCATCAGAAAGAATTCCAGCTGCCCACTGTTTCCAGCTTCTTTGTGGAGACAGGTAAGGCCCTCTCAACTCCATCAAAAGTCAGAGTGGGAAAGGAGGAATATCTACATCACTGTGTTTGCACTACTCATCCTTTCCTTGGATTTTGAGGTGGGTTCTGGAGTTGTTTCTATTCTCCCTCCCCCACCAGCCACACTACAAAGCTAGCCTATACCAGAGGCACTTGCACTATGTTAGTATGACCATATGAAAAAGAGGACAGGGCTCCTGCAACTTTTCTAAACAGTTGTTTAGAAAATGGAATTTCAGCAGCTGTCACTTGTATGCATGCAGCACCTGGTGAAATTCCCTCTTTACAACAGTTAAAGCTGCAGGAGCACTCCCCTCTTGAATTGCTGGGAGAGTGAAAACCTTGCATGCTGTTGCAACAGAGTAGAAATGAGAGAGGGGAGGGACAGAAAGAACAATGACGACAACAACCACAACCCCAAACAAACAAAAGGTAAAGAAAAGTGAGGAATGGAGAGATGGGAGTGTGACTAGACTTGTGGAGAGACTTGGGGGCTGGGGAAAGAAAAGGTGGGAACAGACAGTGGTGAGGAGAGACAAAGCAATGCTGTGTGGGACACAGAGAGACTTGTGGCCTGGGATAGAGGGGGGAGTGGCTGAGAGAGAAAAGGGTAGAGAGAAAAGGGAGTGTTAGGTAGTGCAGAGAGAAATAGGAGGCATAACAGAAATAGGGCTTCAGAGAGAACTGTAGTGATGAAGAAAGATAATTTTATGCAGGATTAACAGATAAATGAGTTTAACATTGTAGCAAAAATATTCTTCCACAGAAAACTCAGGGATGATGACATTTTCGGTTAACAATGGTATAACAATGGCCTTCAGTAGTTTGAACTGTGCATTTCTGCACTTGGTGGTCTATCCAATATTTGGTAGTGGTCTTGTAGTCCACAGTCTGCCTTAGGTTGTGTCCAGATAATACCACTGCATTTTAATACTAGTGGGTGGGGTTTTCCCAGATTCAGTATGTTGTATAGCGAAATTAAAGAAGGCAGTCCAATTGAGTTCAGTGGGACATACTAACAGAGCCTCTCCAAATGTGGTGCCCTCCAGATGTTTTGGGTGAGAACACCCATCATCTCTTATCATTGATCATTTTAGTTGGGGCTTATTGGGGCAGGCCTGGCCTGACATATTTGCGTAGTAGGCTTACAGCCTTAGGCGACATAACTGAGACTACAAATATGTTCTCTGCCTTAAAGCAAACAAGCAAACACTTAAAAAACCAATCCAACTTTTGTGTGAAGAAACCTGTATTTTTTGGAACCTGGATAATTTATAGATATGAAGATAAATTTGTCATAAGATCTCATTTTCCATAATTGATTTAGAAATGTCTTCCTATTTGGTAGTTTAATATTTTTGGCTGGCCACTGGGAGGGGAAGGAGCTATACAAAGCATTAAAGCCCTATTCTAGACTGCTGGAAATGGTATTAGCAACTAGCAGAGGTAATATAGATACAAGAGGCAAGAGTGGGTAACCCTCATCTTTATGTAGTGCTTGTGAATTTCCAGCTTGGCTGCTTAGCAATGCTAGGCTAGTGATGGGTGAATTTACCTTGGCTTGATTCAGAACTGGCTCAGAAATTATAAGCTTTCTTGTTGTGTATTCAGAAGAAAAAAAACCTCAGCTTTTATATTCTCCCCTAGTTCCTAATATTGACACATGGGTGCTGATGGTGCTACACATATGTACCATAATATATTGCTTATGAAGTTCCCAGTATTAGAAATTCAAGTGCCCTTTCCTATTCCTACCTTTCAAAACACACAGGGAAAAAAGATTTTAAATCTTACGCGGAGAAAACAACCACATCAAATGTTTGCAAAGAATATGAGAATTGGCTCAAATAGAAGATCATCGCCCTACAAAAGGCCATGAGGTTGGGTAGTCTCATCAAGTAGTTGACAGGAACCAATGGGCAGTTCAGCAAAAGAAAGGATTTTAACATCAAAGAACATTTGCACTTCACCCTACAATGCCACTAGTTTTGGGTGCCCTGATCTGCTAAATGCATTGCTGTCTGTGCAAGCTCAGAAAACTGTTTTCCATCCAAAGCTTGAAAACAGTTTCGTGGATATATAGCACTCGATGCAGAATATATCTGCACATATTCGTATTCTAAACCAAGTAATAACGAAGTCCAGTGATATCATTATGCTGGACTAAAGGCAATGAGCAAATTATGGGGGAAAAGGTAGTTGGGAGGGGAAATTAAAGAAATTCACAAACCCTACCACCAGACTCCATTTTTAGCCAAAGAACAGCCCCCTGTAGTTTTCTGAAAATGGTAGCTAAGGAGGCTTGGACAAAAGATAAGGGGGATGGGCCCTCTCTGTCTCCACCCTGTATTCATGCAGTTATTTGCATGTACACTTGGCTTGATCCCAGCAAGGGAATTCATGAATCATAGGTACTTAAGACATAAAACCACAGCAGCATTATGTCCCAACAGTGGAGGCTGGTGGCTTTGATATCAGTGGGTTAGTGAATCTGCTCTGGGTTTCAGTCAGAACCAGTCAGAACTCTAAAGGAACTACCCAAGGTGCTGAAGCCTAGGTTTGGAGCCACCAACTTCCATTACAACTCAACCATTGCTAGATGTGGTGGAACAATATTCCATAAAACTATTATATGCAGGCCCGGTGCTGCCACTGAGGCAACTCAGGTGGCCGCCTAGAGCGCCAAGCAAATGAGGGCACTGAACAGCGTACCCAGAAGCTGCTCTCCTAGAGTGGCTTCCGGGTGTGCTGTTCCAAAGCCGCCGCCCCAGCCTCCGCCCAACCCCAGCGTCCTGGCTCCTTCGAAGCCAGGATGCTGGGGTTGGAGGCGGAGGCTTCAGTACAGCACACCAGGAAGCCACTTCCGGGCACGCCGCTTCAAAGCATCTGCCCCGCCCCCCAACCCCAGCGTCCTGGCTTCAAAGCTAGGAGCAGGAGGGAGCGGGCGGTGAGTGGGCGAGCAAGGGGGGAGCCGTAGTGGTGAGTGAGCGAGCGGGCGGGGGTGGCGGGCGAGCGATGGGGGGAGCCGGAGCATGTGAGCGAGGGGGGAGCCGGAGCGGCGAGCAGGTGGGGGGCGGCGGGGTGAGCAGGTGGGTGGGCGGGCGAGCGGGCGGGGGAGAGCATTGAGTGAGCGAGCAGGTGGGCAGGCGAGTGAGGGGGTGGTGAGTGAGCGAGTGGGGGGGGGTGGAATCTTCAGAACACGCCTGCCTAGGGTGCAGTATAGTCTGGCGCCGGCCCTGATTATATGACTGGACAATGTGTGTGTGTGTGTGTGTGTGTGTGTGTGTGTGTGTATCTGCACATGGGTGGGGTGGGGTGGGGTGGGGTAGGACTTCAGGAATAATTTGCATCATATATGCACCTGTCTCTGGGCATTTCAGTGACTGGTATCTTGGGGTAAGTTTGGGGGATTGTTTAGTAATGCGATGTAATAGCAAACCAGACCTGCTTAGTAATGGGATGCGGAAGCAAATGGGTTGCTATTTAGTAATACAATAAATAAAATCATCACACTTGATTCACCTAGGATAAAACATTAATTAGTGTGGTCACAGAAACCTCATTCTGCAACAACACCATTAAGGCTTTTTTTTTTACCGAAATGTAAAAACTAAAACATAGAGTTGCCTTACTATTTATTTGTATTGGGTGAGTAATGGTTTAACTTAAATGCAAGTTAAAGGCTAGACAGATAACAAATTGGCCATTTCTATTAGATCCTCCATGACAGATAACAAATTGGCCATTTCTATTAGATCCTCCATGACTACTTGTCTTTTTAATAGCTCGGTCCTTTTGTACATAACTTTTGGTGGGCTGGAATGGTCTATTGACTGCAATAAATATTTGTTGTTGTTGAGAACAAATGTGAAGAGAAATATATAACACTAATAAACTCTTTACAGCAAAAGCAATGAGATGATATTTTCTACTGCTCCAAAAAAGAAAAGCTAACATCCGATTTGTTTTATATAATGTGTTAAACAATTTTGACTGCAAACCTTAAATCCCATATTATAGACCTTAATCTACACCTTGTGTCAAATCATTACGAATGTGGAATAAAAAGCTGGATATGACACTATGAAAATCGTATATATAGAATGTGGGTTGTGCCCCCAACAGTTATCAGTACATTTTAATACCACTATAAAACAGTAGTGTAGATCTAGCTGTTTCTCAGCTTTTAAAAGGGCAAGAATGGAATCACACTGTTCTCCTTAAACTGGTCAGAAATCAGGTTCACTGAAATCAATGTTGCCTTTTGCCAATAGGATTAGTGACAGGGTTCCAGGCTCTGATCCTAGAGGGAATTAATTTGTTTGCTCTGGAGTCATCCCCTTTAATTCAAAAGAATACAAAATGAGTTATTTGAGGCTTGCAGCTTTAAAGCCAGTAGAACTGCACTGCCAGTTCCACTGACATCGGGGGACGGGGGACGGGGACGGGACACCTTAAAACCAAATATTCAAGACTTAACTGACATACAGATTAGCTTTCTTTATCTTTTTTGCAAACCACTTGCTACTCTTATAACCATCCTTTCCTTTATTAAAACTCCCTACCCTGTCTACATATATACATACATACATATCCTTTGCTACTACACATGCATGCCAAGAGTCAAAGTCAAAGGCAGTAAGTGGCTCGTGTCGAGTTGGGTTAGCTCTGCTCTCCCAGAATAAGATAAATGTAAGTGTTTAAGAACTCCTGGGGTTGGCTGAATTCATTTGGTATTCAACATTGCCTGGCTCTTTTCTCTTCTTTTACTAGCTCTCTTTGTATGTTCAAGCCTACTTGAGTTTCTTTTCTCTTTTGTTGGACTTGGTTCTTTTGATGTGGTTCAGGGTACGCCCTGCTGTAGAGAGAACTTCACAGGAATCGGAAATATAAGCATACCGCTCAGGAACAGTCACTGTATAATAGCAAGAATGTCTGACGGCTTCAAGATATATTTTCTACAGAATCTAGGTAAATGAAGAATCACCAAGGGAATCAAAAGTATACAAAAAGCCTCAGCCTGTTCAATTTCTTACTGTATGTATCCTGATCCTACGCATATTTACTTGGAAGTATCTTCCACTGAAATCAGAGAGATAGTATTTCTAGCTTAAAACATGTAGAACCAGGGTGAGAGTCAAGCAAAATTCTCATTTAGTTCAGGGACAAGGAGGAGGTAGATGGTGCATGACTTTTAAAAGTTCAAAAAGAGGAGATATATAAATAGGTCACATGTTGTTAAAATCACTTGTACATAGCTTTTGCTGAGAGCTTTTAAAGTTGAGTTGATAATACTTCCATAACTTTATTATGGTATAAACTTTCTTGGATGGGATGCACAAAGTATTATCCTGAGCTGAACGTATATATACTATACCCAGTAAATATATACCCATGTGGTGTCTCTGTGGAAAATAAACAGTGAGCTCCAAGGGGAATAAAATGTAGAAAGTACAGACTATGACAATTACATTATTAACAGTGACAATTTTACAAAAAAAGTGGTTGCTGGTAACAGAGACATCCTGGTATGGGTAAGCTAATTAATATTTGCAGTGTGATTAACTCCCCACCTCCCGCCAACCAACCTTTAACTTGATACAAGCTGCAAGAGATAGAATTGAACCTTTTGGTGTTAATTCAGTAGATTCTCATCCTAGGCCTTTTCTACACCTAAGGGTTATCTCAGGAAAATGGAGGGATCATCCCTGCCTGCTCCCACAATCTCCTGTGTGTCATTTGGATGCACAGGGATGATCCTGGGAAGATCCCGGGAAAAAAGGCAGGTGTAGAAACGGCCCTAGTTTCACTTTGAAGGTCTTCTGCTCAATAATTACTCTCCAGTGGCACCTTGCCTGGAAATCTTAGTTGGCACTCACTCACTCACTCACTCACTCACTCACTCACTCCTTGAACTCTTTCCCTGGTGGGCTTGGAGTTCTTTCTGTGACAAGGACAGGCTCTGCTCTGCTACGGAATCCGTCCTTAAAGCTTTCCCTGTTCCTTCTCTCCTTACAACAAACTCTGTAACTAGGGCTGCTTGCCCTGGGCCAATCATGTACCTGCCAGACCAATCTTATCTCTGGCCACAGCTAGACCTAAGGTTTATCCTGGGATCATCCAGGGTTCACCCCTGCCTGAGCACTGGTTCCCCTGTGTGTCACCTAGATGAACATGTTTGACCCCTGGATGATCCAGGGATAAACCTTAAGTCTAGCTATGGCCTCTGTTGCTGCCCAGATATAAAGAAAGATTTCAGCTTACCATGATTAGTTTAGACTCCCTTTCAGATGGGCTGCAGGCCTAGCTAATTAGCATACCCCTCCCTCTAGCCTCCCAAGGATACATTTCACAGCCAGCTTAAGCCTCAGATTGGCATCTATTCTGTTTTATGCATAACTATGTAAAATATTGTATTCATCATGGCTGGGGAGAGTCCTATTATGACACAATTATATGTTGAAATTCAGCGTCATCTTATACTATAATACACCATTTCCTCTTTTTATGAAAACTTTAAACAAAATGCCAAGAATTCTGGGAAGCAATATAGTAGGGTCAAGATGGGGATCAATATTGCTGACAGTGAGATTTGTTGATGTGGATGGGTTACATTCAAAATTAATGTAAAGGAACACTTTGTAGGAGTCAGGATATGTAGGAGTCATGAATGAACTGTAGAAAGGCTTACAGAACTCTTGCTGAATACATTGATGGAAAACAACATTAACATCAAGTACTGCCATGGCCAAGGTTATGATAATGGTGTCAAAATGAAGGGAAACTGAACAAGCTCCATTTGTACCCTGTGGGTTGTTATTCTCTCAGTCTGGTAGTTTCAAATATGCTCATCATCAAAGGAATCTATTGCCCTTTTTGGCATGCTGCAGCACATCTTTTGCTATTATCTGCTTCTGTTCAACAATGGCAGATACTAAAAGACAATCTGTCCAACCTCACCATGAAGCCACTGAGTTGCACTTGCTGGGAAAGATAAACAGTGTGAATACTATTCGATATCAAACAAATGAAGTTTATGATGCTCTGATGGAAATAACAGTCACCTCAAACAGATGCAGGTCTTCACCATGAAGCACAGTACCTTGCAGACTATCTGGTGGACTCCTAGTTCTTGATATCAATCATAGGTTGGTACGACATCCTGTTCCATGTGAATATTGCAAGTAAGGCTATGCAGTAACTGCTACCTTCCTGATGAAGAAATGTGTGGAGTTCATCACAGCATAGAGGGAAAGTGGTTACGCAGATGTGGTTAACATAGCAAAAGAGCTCATAGAAGCCCTTGATGCTGATGCCACTTTCAAAGAGCCCTCATGTAAATGTTGCAAGAAGAGGCAGTTTGAATATGAGAGCCAGACTCACATTGAGAAGCGCAGCAGTCTAGAAGAAATCTTCAAATGGGAGTTCTTCTACATGTTTGTTGACACTGCCCATGTTTCAAATGAAGAGCTCCATCAGACAAGCATTTTATTGCACTCTCATTGCTGGGCACTCACGGATTCTCATGGGTCCTTCTCATATCGTCTGCCTCCCACCCCTTCTATCCTTCCTCACATCACAAAAAATAAAAACACCCAGAAAGTCCAATATATTTTCTCCACATGAAAGAGAAGTGCCCTTCCATCCCATGTATTGCCACCCTCCCACTATGTTGCTTTTGTTGGGGGTGGTGGTCCTGCTGACCAAAGAGGAGGGTGGGGCGGTTCTTCTCCAGCTTGCTGAGTCTGTCAGTCGAATGAACAGACTTGTGCTGAGCTGGTGGAACAGACTTTTGCTGCTCCAACCCCACCTTCATTGCCCACAGAAACAGCGCCTAGACGATTAAATGCTGAATCGGTAAAACCCTAGACAACAAATCCAGAGTGAGGACGGGGTGGGGTGGGGTGGGGGGAGAGGCAACCACGTCCATCACCCGACAAAAACCGATGAACTGGAGGGGGAAAGAGAAGGGGTGGGGTGGGTGCAATAGCAGGGGAGCAAACAACAACGGACATCGTGTAAGGGACCAGCACTTGCTGCACTAATGAAACAGAGGTCAAAATTGTAGGTGCATACCAGGAAAAAAGTAGGTGTGATGGAGCCCAAAGAACAATTTGAGCAGCTTGAATCTTACAGGAATACATGGGAATTCTTGTACAACCTTGAAAAGCTTCCAGAAAAGATATTTACTACCCACTGTATGGATCAATACAAGGTGCTCACCGATGGCAACCACTCTGACATCGATGGTGTGACCTTTGTGTTAGCTGGGCCACCTCCATCACATTCTACCTCCTGGAAAAGGCTCATCATGAGGTGCCCTGCAGTACATTCATGCTACCAAAATGACTGATGTCTTCCCAAACATCTGGGTAGCACAACAAATTCTCCTGACACTTCCACTGGCAGTTGCCCTTAGCAATTGTAGCTTTTCAAAATTGTAGCTCATCAAAACATACTTGCAATCTACCATGATGGCAGATGAGAAGCTCATATCATTTGCAATCCTATCCATCAAGAACAACATTGCTCAAAAGCTTGCTCTCTCAGAGACTGCGCTAGTTTGCACAAGCCAAAGCTCAAAAAGCCACATTTTGAGCAGTGGCAATGCAGTAGAACTATCACTGCTTCTATTTTTTTAAAAAATATATTTTTCTTTTTTAGCAGCACCTCTCTTTTAGTAAGCATTCTTTATTTTAGAACATCTATTTTTTATCTTTAAAAAGAATAATAAATAAAAGTTATAAATAAACAAACTCCAGCTGGCCTCTTACATCTTATGGCTTTATATTATTATTTATATAGTGCTTATAGTATTTAAGAACATAGAATCATAGAATCATAGAATAGTACAGTTGGAAGGGGCCTACAAGGCCATCGGGTCCAACCCCCTGCTCAATGCAGGATTCCACCCTAAAGCATCCCTGACAGATGGTTGTCCAGCTGCCTCTTGAATGCCTCTAGTGTGGGAGAGCCCACAACCTCCCTAGGTAACTGGTTACATTGTCGTACTGCCATGCTGGATCAGACCAAAGTTTCATGTAGACCAGCACTGCGTTCACACAGTGGCCAACCAGCTGTTGACCAGGGACCCACAAGCAGGACATGGGTACAACAGCACCCTTCTGCCCATGTTCCCCAGCAACTGGTGTATATAGGCTTACTGCCTCTGATACTGGAGGTAGCACATAGCCGTCAGTGTTAGTAGCCATTGATAGACTTGTCCTCCGAGAATTTGTCTAATCCCCTTTCAAAGCCATCCAAATTGGTGGCCATCGCTACATCTTGAGGTAGTGAATTCCATAGTTTAACTATGCACTGTGTGGAAAACTACTTACTTTTATCTGTCCTGAATCTCCCACCAATCAGTTTCATAAGATGACCCTGGGTACTAGTATTATGGAAGAGGGAGAAAAAAAAATCGAAATGCTAAATGCTAGCAGAATAACAAGAAAAATTTTATGCACATCGACTGCATGGGAATTGGCAGGCCCCACTGCTGGTGTTGGATTCTGCCCAGAAGCATGTTCCATTGAGTTCCACGTAAGTCAAATAGGATGGCATCCAACAACTTCAACTGGACTCAGTGGGACGTACTTCTGAGTAAACATGCGTAGGATTGCAGAGTTATAAAGAGATGCTAGTTCTTGAAAGCTTATGCCACAATCAATTTATTGAAGTCCTTAAGGTACCACAAGACTCTTTGTTACAGCCGTCTGGCAGGCCTACCCAGATGAATTTTAAACCTAAGAAGATGCTGTGATTGTTATTTTAATATTGTATTGGTTTTATATGCTCTTTTAACTAATTTTATGTATTAGTGTTGTTCCCCACCTTGATCCAGAGGGAGAGGCGAGTAATAAATAAATACATCATCATCATCATTATTCCCTAACCTGGATGTATTGGATTGCAACTCACATCATTCCCAGCCAGCATACTGGCTGGGAATGATGGGGATTGCGATCCAACACAACTGCAGGGTACCTGATTGAGAGAAGGCTACTTTGGTGTTAGAAAGGACCCCTTTCCCACCAGTTCTGTTTCAAGTTTTTACACAGCCTCGAAATTCTTACGCCTGCGGAGGGAAATTTGATCCCGAAAACCACCCAAAAGTGGGCGGAAGAAGGTGGCTACTGAATTGTGGTCCAACGAATCCTGCAAAAAAACAAAAACAAAACCTTATGGGGCAATCCTAGGCATGTTTAGACAGAAAAAAAGTCCTACAAACCCCTGCATTCCCCATGTTGGCTGGGGGACGCTGGGAGTTGTAGGACTTCTTTTTTCCTGTCTCTACGTGCCCAGGATTCCACCTTTTAGCCATTTGTTGTTGTCGTTGGAAGAGTGGCGAAGAGGAGGACCTGGTCGTTCTCATGAGGAGGCAGGAGGCGCCCTCGGGGTCTCTCTCGGGCAAAGCGCCCGGCCGGTTGTTGAGGGAAACCGCGCGCCGCCGCCGCCTTCTCCTCGCCCACGCCGCGCGGGAGCCGAAGCGCCGGGGCTGTGGCGCCGGGGCGCGCCGAGTCTCTTCGCCTGCCGCCCCCTCGGGTGGGTTTTTTGTGTCGCAGGGTTGTCCCCTGTGCAAACAACAGGTTGAATATTGTAGGTGCAGGTTATTAAAATGTCGCGGGGACAATGGCAGTCTGTGTCCCATTCGCCACGCTTGGCTTCCTCTTTGGAAAAGGGCGCGCACCATGGGACGCGAGGTTGGCTTCCAGCGTGAGGCAGTCTGCATAGCAGCACCGCCGGCCCTGTCTCCCTGGAAATCACGCCACGCGGAGGGAGACGGGAGAGATCCGCCTGCGACGGCGGAGGGGCACGAGGATAATATTAATAATAATATAGAGCCCAACCATTAGCGGAGGCTGATGGCTCCGAGATCAGTGGGCTTTGCATCCACTCTCGGTTTCAGTCAGAACCAGCCAGAACTCTAAAGGAGCCATCCAAGGCGCTGAACCCTATCCCCACACTTGGTCCAGCCTCCTGGATAGCTCCTTTACAGTTCGGACGGCTTCTGGTTGAAACCCAAAGTGGATTCACAGTCCCACTGACATCGGAGCCACCAGCCTCGGCTGCTTAGACTAGACCTTTTAGAACGGAAGACGCTAAAGCGATGCTCCTGTGAATACAACCTGCATGGAAATTTACTGGCAATCACCCTTATAGGCTTCCCATCCATTTAGAACTTTTATGGCTAGTTCATCTTTCAGGAACTCTGCCTATTGAGTAGAAAACCCATTTTGCACATGAAATTAGTCGGTTTTTTAAATTTTATTTTATATTGTTTTATTAAGGATATGGACTTGCTTGTCTGAAGAAATACCTCTCCAAGTTTACACAAATATGAGAAGGCTTGCAATCCTGTGCAAGTTGCATGGACCCTGGCAGCAAGCCTCATTGAACAGAAGAAAACATACATGAAAAGGAATGTGCCCAAGATAGAAGTGCTTCTAGAGAAACAAGGTCCGTTTCTACATCTGCCTTTTCCCCTGGGATCATCCCTGTACGTCCAAATGACACATGGGATTTCGGAAGCAGGCAGGGACGATCCCTCCATTTTCCTTGGATAATCCTTAGGTGTAGAAAGGGCCAAGGAACAACAGCAGAAGGCATACTCTAACTAATAAAAATGAAATATGGAAAAGCTGTTTTGTAGAAACAGAGCAGCATAGAATAACTCTGAAAACTTTGTGTGTTTTCAGATGATTTTCATACCCACCATTCAGCTTTTAAAGACCCCCCCCCGAGAAATCGAATAATAAAGGACTTCAATAACAGCTAGAACTGGTAAGTTCAACTACCCCCACCCACCCACATTTAATGTCGTATTTAAGAATTAAATATATGAGGCTTGGGCATGATACAGTTACAATAAAATCTTTGAGGTACTGCTTGATTTGCCCCACCGACACAATAATGGCTGGACCATCCATAATTTGCTAGGTGACTCTATGAACATGTCTGCTTATAGATCCTATTGATTTCAATACAACATGCTTCCTATGTAAGTGCACTCTCAGAACCACAGACTTAAAGGAAATGTAGAAGGAGAAGGGAAATTTGCATCGCCGCCCATGATCCACTTGAGCTGGTGGTTTTATGTTTTAAATAGAGGCTTCCACTGACTGCAGTAAACAGTTTGTCAGATGATCCTCTCCTGTTGCATGCTACCTTGTTGGTCTTGTGTGTTGTTGCTGTTAGTGGTTTTATTCACAGCATAATTTCCTGTCACAGCTTTGAAACAGAACCTGCTGCATCATCAGAGTTTGCAAATACTATATCATGGGTTATGCATTTACACACGCACACAGAAGGATTTGTTCAAAGGAGTGCCTCTAAACATGTTCAAAGTGCCCAACTTTCACTTGCTTAAATAACCACTGTCATGTATCTGGAATCAGAGAAAGTTTCAAAGTCTAGGTCAGACCAAAGTTCCATAAACTCCAGTATCCTGCTTCCGCTGCAGGGCATGAAGGCAATAGTCCTATCCTTCAGTTGCCCTCCCCCCCAGGAACTCGTACTTTATACATACTGACTCAATATGGAGGTTCAGTTTAACTATGGTAGTTAATCACCAACGATAGACACTATTTGGCATGAATTTGTCTAATCTGCCTTCAAAACTATATCTTCCAAGTAAGCAGGTTTGAACCTTAGAATCTCCCATTTAAAATTAAAAGGCTGGCTTTAGAGAACTAGGTGATTTCTGAAGAGTGAGCTATAAATGTAAAATAATCCTGATCCACAGCAAAATTAAGCTGAAGTATTTGATTTTAAACCAGTCTAATTCAGTTGAAATCTTTAAAACCCAACTCATTTGAACAAATGTGAATTGTGGATTTGGCCTTTAGCCAAAAATTTTAAAGTAGCAATCTTATGTACACTCACTAGGGAGTAGGGGGTATAGATACAGATCTGTAAGGGTGCAGAATGGGACTCCTTTCCAATTAAACCAGGGCTAATCAACCTGCGGCACTTCACCCTAAGTTTATGTGACCTGTAGTCCAATTTCAAAAGCTCTCTGCAAACCATCAGTTAAGTCTCTGGATCTGTCAATTCTCTGGTAGCTACACCTGCTGAAATTCCCTCTTCTACTCAGCTAGTAAAGGTGCAGGAGCCCTGACCTGTATTGCATCTGGCCACCCTAGCATAATAGAAAAAGGTCTTCAATCTTACCTGGGAGTATGCCCACTGACTTCATTTCACTTCCATTTGAGTAAATTTAGGATCAGGTTGCTTCAAAGATTTACCACATTTCTACGGAGAAGTCACATTGATCCTTGTAGGAAATTAGGCTGTAGATAGTAGTGTGTAGTCATTCTACATATGCTGTGAGTGCACATATACTAGGAGGTAAGGATTGGCCATATATTCACTGTGTATCTGCACCCCATGTTCTACCACACTGAGCCACAGCCCCTCCTGATACAATTTATCAGCCATTTATTAACTAATGCAGCCGTCTTTTGGAAAGCTTATGGTCTTGTATAGGGCTTCAAAGTAGTTTCCCATGTAGACTAGGGGTGTGCACAGACCCCCCCGATCTGCCCCGCGGGCCGATCAGAAAATTTTGGATCAGGCCCGCTCCGCGCCGCTCTGCCCATAGTCTGCTCCTCTTTGCCGCAGAGCTCCGGCTCCGAATCGGAGCTCCACAGTGGAGGGGAGTGGTGCCAGGTAAGGCCCCCCCTCCCTCCTCTCCCTTACCTGCAGAGCCCAGTAAGGGACCAAGGGGGAGGGGGGCCTTACCT
Source organism: Elgaria multicarinata webbii (assembly GCF_023053635.1). Taxonomy (NCBI): domain Eukaryota; kingdom Metazoa; phylum Chordata; class Lepidosauria; order Squamata; family Anguidae; genus Elgaria; species Elgaria multicarinata. The sequence goes on along the minus strand of NC_086180.1, from coordinate 22,366,370 downwards.
GCATCCGTCCGCGGTCCCTCGGCTTCTTCAATTGAGCCCGTGGCTCAACCAGGAAGTCTGGGCCGCAAGTGCTGTCAAGGAGACTGTTTCAACTAAATCCAAAGTGGTGTCTGTGGCGTTACACCCCACAAGTCAATTCCAAATGTATGTCTGCAGTTTGTAATTCTGTGGTTTTTAGAATGTTGGCCTGAGTGGGCGGAGTTAGAATGTCTTGGGAGGGGGGAGGAGTGATATATAAGGGAAGGACTGAGGGGATTGAGAGAACTTTTCAGGGGGACTTGTTAGGTACTCTTAGAGTATGTAGTGCTCTCTGTGTTTATGGTACTTAAGTTCTGGGAAATTTGAGAGTCAGTGTAGTGAGTGGTGTCTTTAGAGTGTGGTGTGCATGTAGTGGATGTATATTAATCAATACTGAGAATAAAGAAAGTTCAAGAGTGATTGTGTGAGAAAAAGGAAAGCCCGTATGTGAATGAGTGACAGGATTGTATGAAAGGTTTCAAAACATGTTTTTAAATGTTGTTATTTGAAACAAAGCTTGTGAACTTTTAAAAATAAATTTTGATTGTTTTGTTTTTAAACTACCACAAAAATCCCACGTGTCTGTTTGGCATTTATCATCTTAAGTTTACACATATAACACCCGCTCTGACAATCATTCACCTAAGCAGGTATAACTCACAGCGCATTATTATATATATTAAAATCCTTCTCCAATTTAAACCTCTTTCTCCACATAGTTTGGAGGAAGGTGGGTTTTATCCCTTGCCTCAGGCGTATCAAGCAGTGGTGCTTGGCTTGAGCAGGGAGTAGCTGCGGCCGGGTCTGGTGTTCAGAGCTTGTGTCACCCCAGTGTCCCTATTACATAAACCCATAGTAAACTTCCTATTACTGTATACTAAATGTATTTTAAATTAGTAAGCATTGATCTGAAGTTAATCAGTTCTAGAAGGGAAGGATGCAGTGTATTGTAAGAAACTATTTGGCGCCAGGGGTTGGAATCTTCCACTTCTTGCAGAGAAACAAAGATCTAGAAACTTTATTTAAAAAAGAAAGCTTCCAAGCATAGTACTAAAGTGCCACCTGCTGGCTGCAGAAGATTTAACAGAGCACACACATCTTTGCTGAGGATTTTACTTTTTTTCTGAAAGAGATGGAGAGAAATTGCATATATTATTATTATTATTATTATTATTATTATTATTATTATTATTATTGTTTATTTATATAGCACCATCAATGTACATGGTGCTGTACAGAGTAAAACAGTAAATAGCAAGACTCTGCCGCATAGGCTTACAATCTAATAAAATCATAGTAAAACAATAAGGAGGGGAAGAGAATGTAAACAGGCACAGGGTAGGGTAAGCAGGCACAGGGTAGGGTAAAACTAACAGTATAAAGTCTGCACAACATCAAGTTTTAAAAGCTTTAGGAAAAAGAAAATTTTTTAGTTGAGCTTTAAAAGCTGCGATTGAAGTTGTAGTTCTCAAATGTTCTGGAAGAGCGTTCCAGGCGTAAGGGGCAGCAGAAGAAAATGGACTGAGCCGAGCAAGGGAAGTAGAGTACATAGCTTCCTTCTGAAAAGTGATAATCTCATGTGGCCTTTGATTGCATCCAGCACACTGTGTGTCAAAGAGCAGTAGAACTTGCCAACTGGTAAAAACAACATTGGTTTCATTTAGCACATGTCTGCACTCGGTTTCTTTTACTTTTTCAGGTGTGCTTGTAGAAGGAGTGTGAGTTCAGCACTAGATTGCAAAGGTTTGATCAGTAAAAGGCTTCAGCTTCTGTTGCGGATGGCAAATAGTAGAGGTTAGAAAGATCTCTGTTTGAGACATTGGGGAGATGGTGCCTGTCACAGTGGACAGATGGACAAGTCTTCTCATCTGAGACAAGGAAGTTATTTGTATTTTTGTAATGTAGCTGATCCTTAAAACCACATGTCTTTATTCACAGTCTGTGCAAGGCTCCTCCCTGCTCATACGGAAGGGCTGATTTACACATCAAACAACAAGCGGTATCAAACAGACACGAGAAATATTCAGGGGAAAAATCATACAAGAGCAGCTATGTAGCAAAAAAGATCTTTTATGCCTGACCTGATATATTTCATGTTAAACTCTTAATTAAGGGGATATAGTTAGTTAAGTAAGGCAGTTGAACCTGCTCACCCTCTCAATACTGGGGCTCAAAACCTCCGAGGTTCAGTCAACAGACCTGAACCAACTAAAATACACACTGGTAAACTCAGAAAGAGTTGAAACGCATTGGGGATACTGTTATCCCTCCTGCCCTATACAGAAAGGATTTCCCAACCTGTAGATTTTTGGTTTTGTTTTCTGTCTGGTTTGCACATACATGGCCATCACTTAATGGCTGCAGCATGAAATGATAACTTGCATATGTGATAGAGCAATCATAGATTAGATACTATAGTTAGACCATTGATTTTATCTTTGTCCCTGAACTGTCCTTGATGTCCAAAGCCTGCTCTCTGAACCCACCACAATAAAACCTGCCTTGGCCATCTTCCACAACTACCACCTTGCTTGTCTATGAGCTTCATTCTCTGTCTTGGAAGCTGTTCTGCAGTGGCACCCAAGTGGCCGGCTTCAGTTCTGCACACACCACACTGCTTTTCAATTTAATTTAGTTTCACTTTTGTTTAACTATTTTTATCCTGCGTTTCTACAAAAAGGACTTTAAGAAGCTTACAGATAAAGAGGAAAATTACACCACAAAAATCAAGAGCATTTTAGAAGAAAATTTAAATGCTAATAATTGAACATCCAAGAAGAATATAGGAAGAGCCATGCTGGATCAGATCAAGGGTTCATCTAACCCAGCACTCTCTGCACACAGGGGCCAAATAGCTGTCACCCAGGGACCCACAAGCAGGACACGGTGCAACAGCACCCTCCCACCCCTGTTCCCCAGCAATTGGTGTATATAGGCTGACTGCCTCTATTACTGGAGCTAGCACATAGCCATCAGAACTAGTAGCTATTGACACCCTTCTCTTCCAGGAATTTGACACCCTTTTAAAGCCATCCAAATTGGTGATCATCGCTACATTGTGCTGTGTGAAAAAGTACTTACTTTTATCTGTCCTGAATCTTCCACAAGTCAGCTACATGGGATGACCCCTGGGTGATCCCATGCGGAGAGCTTCATATCTCAGAAGGTGGAAGAAGGAACAAGAGAATTTTTGGTACATCACTGTTCTAAAGGCTGTTGTGCAGAAGGTGTTCTCTGTTGCTCCAAAGGGAAGGACTAGAACCAATGGATGGAAATTTCAGGGAAGCAGGTTTTGACTGGCGTGAGAGCTGTTCAACAGTGGAACGGACTGTCTTCACTGGAGGTCTTTAAGCAGTGGCTGGACACCCATCTGTCAGGTATGCTGTATTAGCATTAAGGATGTACAGATTCTGTGAAATCCATTCCATCTGCGTTTTGCGGCTTGTTAAGTGTCTTTTGATTCATCTTTCTTTCTTTAAACCAGAATTTCATTCTACTTGCAGTAATTCACATTAGTGCTAATGTGCACCTGTGCTAATGTGAATTACCACAAATCCCCCTCAAAAGTGAAAAGAACAGTCCACAAGATGATGGAATCTGCTTGACTCGGAAAAAGCTGGTCTACTGTGGAATCCGCAGGCTGGATTAACAGAAACCCAAACACATTTGAATACATCGTGGATTTTTCCGCCATCTCTTTGCAGATCCTGTGCATTATATAACCTGCAAAGTCCTTTCCAACTCTTATGAATCTGAGGAAACAATGCTCTCTGGTAGGGTTTCCCTCCCTTTTCTTCTTGATAAGCAGCCTGATCTAAAGTCAGTTGAAGCATAGCATTTGGATTTAAGCCAGTTTTAGGCTGCAATTCTATACACAATGGAGTAAGCACCATTGAACTCTCTGTATGTTTGAATAGATGTGTGGGATTGCACCATTAGTGTTTTTTTTAGTTGAAGAGCAGCCAGGTCCTATAGATCAAGAATCAATGCAGCAGAACAAATAGACAATGCTCAATCCAAGGGAAGAGCAGGTAAAACTTGCCCATCATATTAGGTGTGAGATGGCTATGAACCTCAACTCCCGGGCAACTAACATTAGTTCCCTCACTTTCGAGCCACCATAGGCATGGCTAGACAGGGCGATATCCCAGGGATTGTCCTGGGATCCTCCCTGTGTGTCCACATGAAGCACAGGGGATCCCGGGTGCAGGGAGGGATCATCCCTCCCTTTCCCCGGGATATGGCCCTACACTTCTATCCTGATTTTCCCCATGGTTTCAGGATCATTCCAAGACCGTGGGACATGTGGGCGGCTGTCCCAGTTTGTCCTGGCTCCTCGTGAGTAAATGCGAGGCGCTGGGAACCGGGCATGGGGCACAGAGCCCTTCAGGAGCTCCGTGCCCATCGTGGGTGAGGTGGGGTGAGCAGGATTGGTGTTTTTTTAAAAAAATTACTGTGGCGTTCAAGTGCTTGTGTGCTCATTTTCAGTAAAAATAAGATAAATGGTGGCCGCGATGTCCCGGGACGTTGTGCGCTGTGTGTGGACTGAGGGGCAGGATCTCATGATTAGCATATCACAAGATCTTCCCCCTCACTCCTGGAAAGCTGGGAGGTTTAGATATACCCCATGACTTCTGAGTAGAGATGGGAATATTAGTCTGCAGACACTTGAATTGTTGATCAGGAGCTAAGGCCCATAGTAACACTGACTTTTTAAAATTTTTCTTGATCTCCTAAATTCTCCAGTTTGGGCAGCTTGTAGACGCCTGATCTAAAGCTGTTTCTGATGACATTTCCTCATTGTCAAATAATCCTGCTACTTTTTCAGCTTGACCTTATCCTCATTCCCAACTTGTTCTTCATAGCTTAACTCTAAACCTTTGCATTCTATTTTCCACTGATTGGATCACTTGTGACTGATTATTTCCCATGTGTGATATTCAGCTGCTGAGTGAGTTAGTGCAGCACATTATAGCATGGACCAGAGATCTCAAGTCTAAGTCTCCATTTAAATAGATTTGTGTTTGGAACAATGTATTTGCAACAATGCAACCAACCACTTGCCCTCTTGATCCCTGTCCCTCCTGGCTTATAAAAGCAGGCAGTGGAGGTTTGACTGGGTGGGTCCAAGGGGTGATAAATGCTTCCCTTTGGGAAGGTGTGGTCCCTACTCTCATTAAGCAGGCAGTAGTGTGACCACTCTTGAAGAAGCCCACCCTAGACCTGATGGTCCAGTCACAAACACCCCCCTTTTAGGGAAGGTACTTGAGAGCGTTGTGGCGCAGCAACTGCAGGCACTCTTGAAGGATACTGATTATCTAGACCCATTACAGTCTGGTTTTTGATCTGGTTATGGGACTGAATCAGCCTTGATTGCCTTGATGGATGACCTTTATCAAGAGAGGGACAGGGGGAGTGGAACCCTGTTAATTCTGCTTGATCTCTCACCAGCTTTTGTTACCATCCACTATGCTATCCTCCTGGATTGACTCAGTGGGATGGGCATTGTTGGCACCGTGCTACAGTGGTTCCAGTCCTTATACAGGTTCGTTTCCAGAGAGTAACATTGGGTGACCACTCCTCGGTCCCTTGGCAATTGAGCTGTGGGGTGCCAATGTTATTTAACATCTATATGAAGCCACTGAGAGTGGTCATTAGGGGATTTGGAACTAAATGCCATGATGACATGCAGCTCTATTTCTCTGTGACAACTGAATCAGGTGAGGCTGGACCAGTGCCTAAACTCAGTAATGGGCTAGATGAGGGCCAATAAACTGAAATTGAATCCTGGCAAGTTAGAAGCCCTGTGGATGAGTGGTTCCTGAGTCCAGGAGATAGGCTCATTGCCTGTCCTAGATAGGGTTGCACTCCCTCTGAAAGATCTGGTTTGTAATTTGGGGGTACTCTTAGATCCATCTCTTTTGCTGGAGGCCCAAGTGGTCACAGTGGTTTGGAATGCCTTTTACCATCATCAGCTGGTTTGTCAGCTACAGCCTCTCCTGGAAAGGGATAGCTTGGCCATGGTGGTACAGGCATTAGTAACCTAAAAATTGGATTACTGCAATGCACTCTATGTGGGGCTTCCCTTAAAGCTGATCCTGAAGCTGGAGCAGCTATCTGGAGCTGCCCCTTTCCAGCATGTAATTCCTTTGCTGAGGGAACTGCACTGGCTGCCTATTCGCTACCAGGCCAGGTTTAAGGTTCTTGTACTAGTGTACAAAGCCCTAAACAACTTGGGTCCAGGATACCTGAGAGAACGCCATCTCCCCTACCAATCTGCCTGGTCACTGAGGTCATCCAAGGGCATGCTCCTGGTGGTTCCACATAGACCTATTATCTGACTGGAGCCCTCCAGGGGAAGAGCCTTCAGTGTGGTGGCCTCCATCCTATGGAATTCCCTGCTTCTGCAGATCAGGCAGGTGCCAACTTCATATTCCCTGTGGCACCTCCTGCAAACATTGTTGTTCCAGGAAGCCTTCCCTTAATGACCAGCTGTGGTTTATTTTGCACTTTGTTTCATTTAAAAATGTACTTTTAATGTGTTTTTATTCTGTTTTATTCTATTATATTTTGTTCAGCACTCCAAAATTTTGAATGGGGAGCAGCATATAAATATTGTAAATAAATAAATAGAATTTGTGGATTTGGCTATAAGTAGGCAGACCCAAACTAGAAATTGGGTGTAAGTCCAATGCACACATGGAGACCTTGTGCAGATTGGCTGCCCCCAAGGAAGAAGGACATCTCTTCTCGATCCTCCCAGAGTGCAGGACACGGAATAATGGGCTCAAGTTAAAGGAAGCCAGATTCCAGCTGGACATCAGGAAAAACTTCCTGACTGTTAGAGCAGTATGACAATGGAATCAGTTACCTAGGGAGGTTGTGGGCTCTCCCACACTAGAGGCGTTCAAGAGGCAGCTGGACAACCATCTGTCAGGGATGCTTTAGGGTGGATTCCTGCATTGAGCAGGGGGGTTGGACTCGATGGCCTTGTAGACCCCTTCCAACTCTGCTATTCTATGATTCTATGATTCTATGACATAGTTAAAATATGAAATTCACTTCCACAAGATGTAGTACTGGCCATGAATTCGGATGGCTTTAAAAGGAGGTTAGAAAAATTCCTAGAGGACAAGGCTATTGGTGACTACCAGTCCAGGTGGCTAAGTGCTACTCAGTATTAGAGGCAGTATGCCTATGTACACGAGTTGCTGGGAAACACGGGCAGTGGGGTGCTGTTGCTCTCTTGTACTACTTCAGGGTTTCCCATGGGCAGCTGGTTGGCCACTAAGTGTACAGAATTCTGGACTAGATGTAGTCTTGGTCTGATCCAGGATGGCTCTTACGTTCATATAAAATTGATCTATCTACATGGGGAATATTTTTCAGCTAGAGAAGAGCCATGCATAGTTCTGTGGCTCCATTAAGAGGCAGCAGCTCTCTCACTGAGACAGCTGGGGCAGAGCAGGCACACTCAGATGTCCCTGCACCAGCTGCCTCTCCAAGGTTGGGAACACAACCTTGGAGAGGGGGGAAAGGGGGCATTTTGGTGGTGGTGGGGAGGAGACTGGATAGGCCAGGATATGAGCAATCCTGAGGCCTCTCCAGCCCCCATCCCTGCCCCTCTGAGACATTTTTGCTAGACAAACAAAAAGAGCCCATCTACGAAAGATGTGGAGTGGGGGGATGGAGAGGCAAAGATTGCCTCCACCACTCCTCCTGTCCTTCATAGGATGGCCGTAAGCCTCCAAGTTCACAGGGTTACAATCATTGCAATAGGACTGCATCCTAATTGCATTATTCTGCTATAGCATAGCACCACCTAGAGGTTATGTAGTGGAAAGGCTGGAAAGGAAAAGCTCTTTGTGTAGAGCTCTGATCTCAATTCTGTGACGGAGCTGAAAGTAGATACACTGGACTAACAGCCTCATTCACTGGATACAGTGAGAATACAATGGAAATTTCTTATTACACAAGTTTTACTCAAATAAATGGGAACTCATTTCAATGCATGTTGCAACACAGGAGGAATTACCCACTCAATGTGTCCGGGAAGGAATGAGGCAGCCAGAGGACGCAATAGGTGGGAAGCCAGGGAATCACCCAAACACTTTGTCCTACCCTCAAAGCTCTGCCCACATGTCAAAATGTGATTTAACTCCTCCAAAGACACATAACCATAATGTGGTGCAAACTCGGACATGATCTAACCGTTGCGGTAAATCGTGAATGCGAATATGCACATTATCGCATTAAAAGCCCAACGCTGTGCCGAATGGATGGCTGCGTCATGTGTCCTGAAACGAGAATATGCGCATTTAGGTTGGGGTAAACAAGCCGTATAGATAAGCTCTAGGACTGTCTCCTCAGTTGGGTTTTGAAAATGAAAAGAACCCTAGGTGGAAAAGAAGTCCTTTCAAAGATGGAATTTTCAGTGGAGGGGAGGGATGAGGAGGTGTAAAAGGAGATAAGTACTCCTCCTTTTCTACCCACCAGTTAATCCTACCCTGCAAATGATCCCTGGTGAGATGGTGTTATCTTGGAAAACAATTAGCTGGGGTTGTGTATTTGGTAAGGTAACAGTAGATTCCACCATTATGTGGCTCCGGGGTAAATGTGTATTTGAGCCCCGCAGAGCTGTGTTTGCCAGCCATGGTTTCTTGCTTGCATACAGGACAGTCAAAACAGGTAGAGAGGCAAGTTTAGAAAACAATTTTATTAGACAAATTATTTAGACAAATTATACACAGAAAGCTCTGCCACTTGTAACTGAGGCCTCCGAAATGTGTTTGTGTATCAGTATAATAGGCAACACATTAAAATAATCTTTTTATCACTAAAATCACCGCAACATCTGGTATATCCCTATAGCTTGTTGTAAAGTAATTTCTTTCCGTCTTTTTTTTGTTTTGTTTTGTTTTATCGATTGTGTAGGAGCTCATGAATGTTACAAGGGGAAACAAGTTGTGCATGCTTTTAAACACTTGTACCCTGGAAACAAAATGGCCTTTTGCATGATAAGAAAATTGTTCTGCCTTACACAGTAGACAATATTATGAATATTTCATACAAAAAAACAAAAAAAAACAAAAAACCCAGTGACAATACAAGATGCGCCCTCAGAACAGAATTAAGCATCAAAAGAGAATAGATCTGAAGAATATACCTTGAAATTTCTCCTAAAGCAGATCACCTAAGTTGGTTCCTATAATCAAGTCCTAGCCACATAATTGAGTTAGGTTAAAATAAGTATTAAAAACCCCCACACAGAATAAGTTGGCTTGCTTTCTACTTAATCGCATTTTAGTTTTTAAGGATTACAACTGAAAGCTCATTTTACAATTCTAAACAGGTAAGAGTGTTAGCTTCAAAAATGCCACCGTGCCAAAGGAGGCACTATTTTTGCTGTCATCGGTTTATCATTCTATACAATTGGCACTCACGTCAAAAATACATCTATAATTGAATATGTAATAAAGATTTAAACAAGAGCTCATTCTTTTCTCCCCCCCCTTTCGGTTCTTGGAGTAATACAGGATTGCAATTAAGGCCACACCAATATTTCTCAACAGCCCCTTCCTCTTTTCCAACTCACACCACCCTTGCAATGATGGACAGTATTGGTTTCAAAGAGGATTTATTAACCTTCCATGATTTGTTTTCAAGCCTGAGAGCTCAACATTAGCTACCCCTGGATGTCCCCCCCCCATTTTGACAAACTAATTCCAAAGTAAAATGATTAAGATTAGCCTTATACACTGCTGAATAGCCAATGCAAAAAACCTAAATGAATGAGTTACACATCTAGGTACAAACATTGCATTGTCCTGGATGTTCTAATAAAAAAAGTATAAAATATGCTCTATCAAACAATGCAAATTAGAATAACATTAAAGCACTCTGCCTTTTCTTGGCGAAAAGTCCTCCTGCCCTGTACATCTTTCCAGTATACAACACGTTTTTACTAAAGCTTTATTAGACAAATTGCAGTAGCATTGGTTGCCGTTTTATAGATATATACATGTGTATATATATATATATACATATACCAAACTGTGTATGTATATATATACTGTATATATGATGTATGAGAGACTAATTTATTCAACAGAACAGAGGATTCTGCCATATGATACAGTTCACTGTACATAAGAAAAAACCTTTTAAACACTGTACAATCACATAAAGGTCATATGCACTGTTGCAGTGCAAAAAGGAGATTTAACCATAGTCTTCACTGGCATAGCAATGGCTTCTTGAAATCCTACAAAATTGCATCCTCATATTAGGTGGCCTGAATGGTCTCTCCCTTCTCTTTCCCCTTTCTCTCATTTTTACCCCCTGTAAAAACTGCAAGGTTTGCCTTTGGTCCACAGTTAAAAGGACACACGGTAGCAGTGAAGCACAGAATGGATGCAGCAGAACACAGAGAAAAGATCAAAGTTATTGCAATTTATCAAAACCTAAAGGAGAAACAATACAAACGTCTTTGAGTGAAGCAACGCCAAATCTTTGATACAGACTCAGTTTATGAAATGCATATTAACAAAATATTAGGAAATCGGCAGGGTAGTTTTTCAGTAGTGGCTCAGGTTGCACATACTTCAGAGTAATCCCACTGGCCATAATGAGTTGGTTTGATGGAGGCAGAGTTGCAGGGCCATAATACATTCTAGAGAGCACTTACATCAAAGTTGCACCAGTTTAGCCAGTGAGCTACTCTAGAGGAGCTGGGCTGAAAATCATGGCCTCAAGTAGTATAAGAGAGAAAGCGAAAAAGAGGAGGGGAAGAGGAAAGGATAGTGAGTTGTTACTAATACTCCTGATTTCTTTTTAAAAAGTTACATCCATGTTAGTCCCACAATATCACAGCTGCTCCTTGCAAAGGGAGTCCTAAAAAGAAACAGTGACAAAACAATGTCTGAAGCTTTATATGGAGGTGCCCCGGTCTGGGTCGTTACCGATGTTGAGCCCTAAGGTTGGAGTCGGTTGATATGGAATTGAGGACATTGTTTTGATAGGACTTCTGAAAAAGCCCCCATTCGGAGCCCTGTGCCTAAAAGGGCCAGTCCGGTGTTCAGGCACACTGCCGAAAGAGAATCCAGAAGCAGCTTTAGCTGAAAGTGTGCGACTAAGAGTCTGGATCTGTTCTGGGATGAAGGTTGTGGTAGTGATATGAGTGTTCCTGAAGTCACTGATCTGCTCGAGCGCCTGGCGCGTGGGCAAAGTGTCAATGTCCAGGGGAGTCAAGTCAATGGATGAGGTGGAAAACTGTTTATGGGGGCTCTCGTCATCTGTGCAGAGGCTGTTCACACGTCTATGGAGATGCTCCAGATCAATTTCTTTGTCATCCTGGGGGAAGGAAGAGAAAAGAAAAGAGGCAACTTATTCATTGATGCTACCTAGAATTATTTGAAATACTATAGTGGAATACTCAGATCTATTAAAAAAGAAAAGAAAGCTAGGCTGGCTAGATGTCATTTAGATGCGGGAGGATCAAGTAGTCCTTTGCCAAATCACCTGGCAAGTCTGAACAAAAGGTACAAATATTGACAAACGTGGTGTGTTAATTTACAACCACCAAGGTAGGATGTAAATATCTGGGGTAAATCTTTCTCACAGGCTGGAACGGAGTGGTTTGGAAGGCATAGGGCTGCAGTCTTCTCAAGCATTCATCTTGCAACATAGCATCTTAAAGACTTGGCTGCAGATGCTACAGAGAGATGCTTATTGGGAAGATGCAGATTTGGAACGAGGATGCTCACGACTTAAGACTGATGATGCATGGATAGCAATGACTGTTGTTGAATGAAGATGAAGTAGAAAGTACCCCTGAGAAGGTTTGTGAGAGCATCTGTCTGTAGGCCATGCTGCAGTTTCAATGTGATGTACCTTTTTGTTTCACACAATGGAAGGGCCGATGCAATACAATGCCAGTGTAGGCTCCTTCTAGATCCTGGTCATTTAGAGGATGTGGATATTGTGCCATGCAATGCTGCTGTTGTGGCAATGGCATGCCATCAAAAGGCCCATGTTCCCCCAATCACCCTCAGCCTTCCATCAACCATACTGATGGCCACAAAAGACAACATGCCTAGAGTAAAAATGGACTACTTTAGTCACAAAAATGTATTGTTATAGGATTATTATTCCCATTCTCTTGGGATATTTGGGCTCTGATATAATAGATGCAATTAGTCGAATTATATCAGTCTTTGCAATCAGGTCTGAGGGGGAAAACACTTTTCAGATTTTTATACACTAGCAGAAAAATTGGAAATGGCAACAGCAGATCTTAGGCCAGATCTATGCCAAGCAGAATATAACACTTCGAAAGCTTTTTGAAAAATGTATATGGAATGTGTCATGGGCCGCAACAGTTGTCAATCCTGTGATAAGCCATGATAAAGCAGTAGTGTAGATCCTACCTTAGTTGGACACACAAACAGTGCCTCAAGGTGCCCCCCCCCAGTCCTCTTTACAAAACTTGGAATTTGCAATATCTTGAGAAAGATAAGGGGCCTCAGTTTTTCTACTAGAAGTTTAGATATTTCATGAATATAAGTATAATCACTTCTAATTTGAAATATCCACAAGGAAATGTACTTGTAAAAATTAGCTTTGACAGCACACATTGCAATCTATTTAAGCTTCATTTGTAACTGGTTTGATGGGATATATGTTTTAGAATTTGAGCAATGGCGGCAGGACCTATTGCTTGCAGCTTGAACTAAGAACTAGCTTACATCCAGACTGTTCTCCTCAGTGTTAAATAGAATATGACTGTACTTTAGAAAGTAATATCCAAAGATTGGCAATTCATTTTATATTGACCAGTATAAACCATATCTGACTTTTCATGGAATATTTCCAGATATTGTCTTTCTTTAATGACTGTAGTGCTTTTGTTCATTACTAGAATGTTGACATGCATGTCACACACTTGTCAAACTGCACTGGTCACTGTTACTCCAAATGTGCAGCAACAATGAAACAAAACCCGCAATGGCAGCTCTGAATCATAAAAAGATTCCTATGCATTACTTCCTGCTCAAAACTGATATCTGGGAAAGCTGATATCTGGAAGTAAGACAACCATCAGTAGCTGTAGGCCTGTCCTTGTTCTTCCTCAGTTTTGGTGTGGAAGCATTGCACATTCTTTTCACATTTGTTGTGCATGGTCCACATATTTTCCTTCAAGGTGTTCTGCTTCAGGATTGGGTGGATGGCTGAGTGCAAGAGAGACAAGGCAGGTTCATACAGAAAACATAGGGGGAATGTAGACAATTACACAGGGGGAGTTGGGTGTGTGGGGAGATTATAAAAGTCTTAGAGAGGAAGTATTCCATGCTGTTGGTAGACGGTAAGGCAGAGATAAGGGAAAAGGTTGAGGCAGGAAACTTTGGGCACCTCAGCATCACAAGTTGAATTTATATAGGGTGCAATCCTATGCAAGTGTAGACAGTTCCCCCCCCCCGCCTAAATATGCATAGGGTTGTGTCTACATTGACTTAAAAAACCAGCCAATTCTTTGGCTGCTGTTCTGAAGTTTGAAGCTAATTCGGACCTAGCTTTTTAGCTGAGATGGGCAACTGAAATTGTAATGGTGCAATCAGGAGGCTAGTCAGAAACGTGAAAATCACAGCTTTTGGTTTTTATAAAAGCAATCTATAATGGTGCAATCAGGAAGCTAGTTGGAAATTTGAAAATCACAGCTTTCGGTTTTTATAAAAGCAATCTTTAAGTTTTTGTGAAAGCAATCATTATAAAAGCAATCTTTAAAGGAATTGTAGGCCAAAGCACCTTGCATTTGTGATTTTGCAGCATTTAAATGTAATATTTTGAACTTAACTTTGACTCCAGTTACACTTTTTGGTATAATATTTATGCAAAAAATGTAAATGCAGTATTATTGTTACTGTTGATCTATTTAGTACAAATATGTGCATAATTAAATACTTTGGAGTAAAATAATAAGAATCTAATACTATTTATTGTCTATTGGTAGACAATACAACATATTCCAATATTCAGCTGGCCAAAGGACTTAAGATTGCCCTAGCTCTGATATGCACTGAATCCACTCTAAAATATGGAGACTTCCTCATATTTCTCTCCTTTTTGTTTTCAAAACCCTTCCTTCAAAATTCAGCATAAGGCACTATGTTAATATCACTAATCACTGACCAACAACATGCAGAAGAGTCAGAAAGCAAAAACAATTGCATATCGCATGCACTGCACACGTATGGACTCTCTACTTCAGGGGTGGGCAACTTGTGGCCCTCAGATGTTTTGGCCTATGACTCCCATCATCCTTCACCATTGTCCATGCTGGCTGGGGCTGATGGGAATTGTAAGCCAAAACATCTGAAGGCAATGTGAATACAAAATTCATCTTTATCTTTCCCAATGGAGTCTTAGGCAAACAAGAGGGGTTGGATCCAGATTTAGTTCTGTGTAACTGGGCTGGTGGAAGTGGACATCCCCACCCTCTCCTTCCTACAACAGCCCCTCCATCCCCCTACAAATGCTACACAGAGGTTCAGGGGACCCTGCTGAATGGACGCTGCTGAATTGCCCTGCATTTTATGGTTTTAATTCTTGTGAACCGCCCAGAGGGCCTCAGCTATGGGACGGTATAAAAATGCAATAAATAAATAAATGGGGGTGAGCTGTGGTGCAGGGGAGGACCCCCACAAAAAAACTGGGCAGAGGCATCTTCCAGGAGCAGAGCCCTTTTATACACAGAAGGCAGATCCAAGATCCAGCTGCATATCTGTGAAAATGAAGGCGAAATAGAGAAATAGAAACATCTTATTCTCCAGCTACTACTCTTTTTCTATTTTCCATTTTTTACTGGCTGCATTGTTTTTCCATTTTCTATCATGACTTTGAAGTGCTTGAAGAAACCAGAGCCTCCAGCTATTTATCAGGGCAAAAACTAACATCCTGTACTAATTTAGTGTTGTGTGTTCAGAGCTCCTTCTCCACATTAACTTAATTGAAAGGGGGAAACACTTTTGCACTCATGCAACTGCTCACTTCATTTAAGTGAATAGGGAATATCTTGGGGGTGAGTGAGTGCTGGGTATGCACTGTAAACTTTGGGCTGTGTGCATTGTAATTCTTACTTAGAGCAGACCCATTACAATGAATTGGACTGAATATATTCATCACTAATGCAATCCCATTCATTTCAACGGGTCTACTTTATATAGGGCTAACATTGGATGCAACCCCCCTCCCCCATCTCTTTTAAGAGCATCAAGCCGTGATGTAATCATCAGCCTGGATATGTAGCAGTACTTATTTTTATTATTTTGTTCTGAACACCCATATCTGAAAAATAATCTATGAGGCTTGGTGAATACATTATCAGTGTGACTTTGCTCCCAACATCACTCCATGTAGTAAGCTACTTGTGTAGAACAGTGCACCAGGATTACATTAAATAAGTGCTCAATCATATGCATGTTTATACAGAAAAAAGCCATACAACTCCCAGCATGCCCCAAGCCAGCATGGCTAGCTGAGGCATGCTGGGAATTGTAGGACTTCCCACCCCCGTCTAAACATAGATAGGATTGAGCCCTAAGTCAGTAAAATCCCTCACTTCTGGTGTGCCCATGTGTGCTTGTGTTGCACCAACATATTTTAAATTAGCCTCCACCACCTGGTACTACTTTGCACAATATAGTGTGATTCCCATATGGTTTATATCTTGGTGGCAACCACAAAGATCTGGTATGAAGAAATACAGGCCTGAGTTTGTAAGCTTACAACTTTTAAAACAATTTGTTGGTCCAACAATAGATATCACTAATCAGTTTAGCTATGTTACATCTTACTTGAATTAACTCAGATTGACAAAATATTAATTTAAAAATGATTTGGCCTGGAAATATGCACTGAAGAGTGCCTTCATCCTTAGACTTGCTGTTAAACATGCATCACAAAAGTAAATTTATAGTGACATGTTTACACTAGTCTTGGTGAGATCCACTTGCTTGTCTGGGCACTACTGATGTATCATGTATCATTCTGTGATGGCAGGGATGCCACAGAACTCTGGAGTAATAGTGATGGAGCCCACCTGACTTCATTTGATACCTCTAGGCCTGAAGAAGTGATTGAAATTTGCTTAAAGGGATTGTTTCTGTAAGATCCAAAGCAATCAACATGAGTTAAGATGCAGTAGATAATGAAGGTCCAAAATCCAAATAATGGTCTGGGTAATCTAGGGTGATCATATGAAAAGGAGGACAGTCTTTAACAGTTGTATTGAAAAAGGAATTTCAGCCAGTATCATTTGTATGCATGCAGCACCTGGTGAAATCCCTGCATCATCACAACAGTTAAAGCTGCAGGAGCTATACTAGAGTGACAAGATACAAAAGAGGGCAGGGCTCCTGCAGCTTTAACTGTTGTGATGAAGAAGGAATTCACCAGGTGCTGCATGCATAGAAATAACACCTGATGAATTTCCCTTTTCAATACAACTGTTAAAGATGCAGGAGCCCTGTCCTCCATTTCATATGGTCACCCCAGTTAATCAGATCAGGAAAAAAAATTGAAATGACTGCATATAGGCAGAGTAAGCCTTATCTTTTAAAATGGTTTAAACTCAGTTTTAAATGTAGGATTTGTGGCATTTTCACAAGCGATGCCAACAATGAAACCCTATACATGTTTACTTAGAATTAAGCCCCACTGAATTCAATGAGACTTACTCCAAGGTAAAGATTGCAGTCTAGTCTGGGATACCCCACTTGTGAATGTTATGATTAAACCTAGAAAGCAGATAGATACATTTTAAAATACATGTGACTTGACATGTTAACATGGTGTTTTAAATTTGTAATTTTGCATTGCTGCTGTTTTTATCTGGTTGAGCTTTTTTATTGTATTTTATATTATGGTTTTATACTGTTGTTTTATATTATGAATTTTTTTAATTTTTGTGAACTCCGGCTATTGGGCGGTATAGAAATGTAATAAATAAAATAAAAATAAAATAAATAGCTGTTTCATTCTGTTTGATTTATGGGCAGGAATTGCAAAATCTCAAGTAAGCATTGTGTGTAGAGATGGCCTTGGGATAAAGACTTGCTCCATTGGCCCCAGAGAATAAACAGAGAATTTGGCATTGCATCATTGGACTTGTTGACCAGGCTTTTGATTATGTAGTCCAGGTATTACACCAAAGGAGGGACTCACCTGTACCAATACCAATGGTCACATGGAGCTCATGGACATTGCTGCTTGCATGATGCTTGAGTCATGTGTTGGACATTAAGAGCACAATCCTATGCATATTTAGGCAGAAATATGCTGGGACATGCTGGGAGTTGTAGGACTTTTTTCTGTCTAAATATGCATAGCATCGCACCCAAAATAAGGTGCACAGCTCACTCACATGTTTGCATTCCTTTTTCCTAATGTAATGTCTGAATTGGCTTTTGCTATCATCACTCTAATTATTAAATAAGCAGCAGGGAATTCCATTACAATGTCTAACTTCGATGTTGCTTTTGCAAGAACCTCCCCTTGGTCTTATTTGGCGTGGTCTATTCTCCATTTCACTAAAATCTGGGCTTTTGTGAGTCAAGTCAACATTATTAATGCTGAGCCTGTCACACATCCCAGAATGATACATGATCTTGGTTGATGTCAGAATTAAAAACAAAGCAAAGGGGAAGACTTAAAGTGTGATATTTGCCCAAATACCAACCCATGACCCACACTTCCACCCACTCAAGACATCAAAATGAGACACCACTCACAGGATGGTTTGTGCATAGCTCCATAAAATGATTGCTCCTCTTCTTTCCCGTGTGCCTTGATCAACAGTGACATATTCAACAATGCGGACATTTAAATTATCACCAGGCTTCAGAGTCTACATCCCACTGAGATTAATGGGGACAGGTCACACTTCTCTCAGAGCTATTGTTTAAGGCTGTCTGCAGACACAAGCAGACATGACTGCATGGGTTACTTTGGTTCACAACTGGAAAGTTATCTTTACAACCATAAGGCATTTTTTTTTGTCATTACAAAAATTAAGAAAGAAGAAGCTTGCATTCTGGAGCAGGTCAGCCCCTGGATAAGTCAGCCCAACACCAACTCCAATTTCAGACTCTGGAAGAGCCAGTGGATTTCGTGGATGCTAAATTGAATGTTAAGGTTAGTTCATAACCTTTGTAGCACTGAATGAACCCTGTACCTTGGATAGAGGGGGCATTCAGGACAAGTCTCCACTTGAAAGCTCCATTTTAAATGAAGCTTTGCTGGATAACTTTGATTGAAATGCATAATTGCAAGTCAGCAAATCATGATATAAGATACCAAGAGTTTATGGTATGTTCATTTGTCCTCCCCCAACAAACATTTGAACTGTTCAACATTTGAAACGCCTAGCTGGTCTTTCCCCCCTTCCTCAAGGAGTAGGTCACAAAGGAAAAGATTGTACATGGTTCTTCTAAAGAGTAGTCTCATAAATTGAGCCCAAGGCTGGCTGGGAACTGTCAGACCCTTGTATTGTCAGTTCTCTGATGTTAAAGACATATATTTGCCTTGATAAACAGCAAACCTAAACAGAATGATTAAACAACTCGGAGATATCATAGCAAAACTGGCCAGAAAAGGACCAATGCCAGGCAAACCAAGGCTGAGTTTACATTTCATATTTGATGGTGATGAATTTGATAAATGCACCCCGTTCTCTTGAATTTGAAAAAAAAAAAACCATTCTCTGAACAAAATGGATGGATGGAACTTTGCAAAGCCAATGAAAGCCTATCCCTATGCAGGTGTTTGCTGGCACACGCGAGGGCTTAAAATGCAGGAGATAGGGATGGGCGTGCAAGCCCCGCCTCCAATGTCCCTGGACATATGTGTTCCTCTAAAGAACTTTGCACATTTGTAAGGGCATTTGACTGAACGGGCTTACAAGATTCCTTGCAAACAGGAACACTGCCTTATCAGGGGTCTAATTCAGAAGATGTTTTGTAAGCATCTTCAGATGACCGTGGTAAATGCACATGTCTCATTTGAGGAGGTTGCACATCCAGGGGCACTGCCGCCATGCATTTTTAGCCCTCTCACTTTAGCACTTGCATAGGGCTCCTATTAGGGCCATTTCACACATTATGCAGGGGCAAGCCTGGGTTTGCCACCTCATATACACTCAACAGGGGGCTGAAGCCAATCCCAGGTCACTGATGAGTATCTGGATGATACATGGGCCTGCCAACACATGTTCATTGCATTTTATTTTTATAGGTGTACACTTAAAACATTTGAGGTATACACCTGAATATGTAATGTGTGAATAGGGCCCTAGACAACATTAAGAAAATGAAAGCAAATGAGAGATGTCTCTCGCAATGATTAAAGCCACAGAGGGGGTTGTCGCCTTAAGGGCTGGTAACAAGATACCCAAATGAAACGCAGTTGAATGTATTTAAACAGTTTAATGGAACCAAAGAACCACCCAAGTAGTTCTGTATGACCAACAAATCTTTTGCTTGTGTTTCTCAAACAACAGTGTCTCTTTTCTTTTGGGGAAAACTTACTTTGAAACTGAGCTGTTTGCGATGTGGCACTGGAGCCAACTGTGTAGAGGAAACAAAGTAAAACAAACAAATAGATCTGACCTGGCATGCCCAAGCACACCTGAAATACCTCTTTGGGTCCTGGCCCAAGTTCAAAGCCATGAAAACTTCCCTAATTCTGCCTCTGATTGCAAAAATGATGAATATGACCAGTTCTTCTAGATAATGAGATCCACAGTGTTGTGGGAAAACAGCTGAGGTTTATGAAAACTCTAAGGGCAAAATCCATGGAGAATTAACAAGCTTAAAATGCAGTTTTCTGAACAGGACTTATGCATCCTTAACTTTTAATGAATTGTACACCTAAATATTTTAAGTAGTTTTAGAGAACCTCATAAGACAATCTGGTATACTGTTTTATTTAAGGCAGCGTTTTGCATTGAGTCTTAACAGAGGAGGTTGGCAGTAGAATAATTGTTTAAAGAAATTCTAGTTGATTAATCATCTGCCATCTAATAGTAATTATTTGATATTTAAATTAACCAGCATATCACCAAACCCACAATATAGGAGATTGTTTAAACTACTGAAGTATAAGATAAGGTGACCCTATGGAAAGGAGGACAGGGCTCCTGTATCCTTAACAGTTGTATAGAAAAGGGAATTTCAGCAGGTGTCATTTGTATGCATGCAGGATCTGGTGAAATCTCCTCTTCATCACAACAGTTAAAGCTGCAGGAGCCCTGCCCTCTTGACCAGATACAAAAGAGGGCAGGGCTCATGCAGCTTTAACTGTGGTGATGAAGAAGGAATGGTCACTCTATATAAGATAACTTACAATTGAATAAACAAAAGCTGCCACTTGTTAGAAGATAAGATCATGTTCAATATTTTCTTTATCATGTCTTATGGAACACACACCAAAGTATCTTGAAAAAAATAAGGAAATGCATCCTTAACTAGCAGCCCAAATAGTTAAAATTTGACTCCACTTTAACCAACTAAACATTTAATTTATTAATTTTTCCAATTCAATGGATCCCATACACACTTACTTAGGAGTAAGTCTCATCGAAATTCCTTTTGAACATAGGATTGGGCTGTGCAGCTTGCAGTCCTAGTTATAATATGTTAGTAGAACATAGATCTTATCCGTACTAGGAATAATAAGAAATTTCATTGCTGATACATTACTAATAATGTTGAAGGCATTGCATTCAACAGTAAACATGGAGTGGGCATGATCTCGTGCACAATTAAATCCCACTGAAATCAATTGGGCTAAGTAGTCATAACTATGATCTGGAGTCTAGCATTATATCTACTTCCCTTCTTGATTTTCTTCATCTCTCCCCCCCCCCCCGCCCCCCATTTCCTGGTGATTAGAGAGCTATACATTTCAGAATACATCTTTTCCTTCTCACCTCTAGTGCTATGATGAAATGGAAGGGTCTCATACCTCTTTTGAAGGAACCCGTGAGCCTTTTCTTTTATTCCACCATGTTTCCAACATTGCAATTAAACAGGAGAGAACAATCCCAGCTGCCAGTATGCAAAATACACCTGCAAAGCTCTTTATGTCCAAAGCTCCTCCTTTATATTTGGGGTCCACAGAGGAGTACAGGTCACACTGGCCATTCTTTGGCCACCACTTATGCTTCAGTAGATCCATGTGTCCGTTCTGCTGAAGTTCTAGAATCCTTGGGGAGAAATCAGAGAGTTATACAAAATGCCATTGGCAACAATGGTAGCTTACTTTCATTGCTGTACAGCCCAAAGCCCTGACTCTCACAAGAAGAAATCCATGCCGCTGAAAAGCTCTCACATGTGTGAAAATGAATACATCCCTGAGGCCCAAATGGCTGACCAAGTGCATCTTCCCACAACTAATTCATGGGTCAGTCTCATCATGAGATATGACTTGAAACAGCCCCATTAACAGTTGATGGTACCAGCAAATTCTTAAAAGGCTGCATTTAGGATAACTGACATATGATGGACATTTCAATGGCCAGGCTGATGGTACAAACTTGAAACCATTATGCAGAAAGCAGTTGTGTGCATCCACCCTAACATTCTAGTCCTAACTATATTATGTAGATATGAGAGATCCAATTAGGTTAGGGCAATGTCCGGCTTGCAGGCCTAAACCAGCTTGTGGTGTTACTCCATCTGGTTCATGGAGGGTTGTGTACCCTTCATGGGTCCCTCCCTCTCCCTCTCCAGGTCAGGGCAAGAGAAATCCCCATGTTTTCTCCAATCAATGGCAGGGCAAGCAGCATGAAAAGAACCCCTTGTTATCTTCAATTTCTGATTCACCTGCACTCAGCTGGGACCAAGTCCCTTCCCATGTTCCTCATGCTCCAATTGGGATGTGAGCGGCATGGCAAGGATTTAAATTTTATATCCATGGAAATGACTTCCATATAACAGCCACAATCAGTTGCACTGTTATGTGCACATGTTCCATTGGAATCACTGGCATTTAAATGCATGCAATGGGTTGGATCCAGACTTAGGGCATGTCTATACCTAAGGAGAGGAGGGGGAGGATCTCACGATATGATGATTGCAAGATCCTCCCCCTCAGTCAACACACAGCGTGCAGCATCCTGGGAGGACGGAGAACGTCACACCTGCCATTTTGTTTTTGTTTTAAATTGAAGATGAACGCGTGAGCGCTCCTTTGAAAAGGTTGTTGTTGTTTTAAAAAAGATCCCGCTTTCGCCTCCCACCCCCAATGGGCACTGAGTTCCTGAAGAGCTCCGTGCCCCATGCCTGGTTCTCGGCTCCTTGTGTTTACTTGCGAGGAGCTGGGATGAAACTGGGATGGCTGCCCACACGTCCCGTAGTCTCGGGACAATCCCAGTAATCCCAGGGGAAAGGAGGGAATCATCTTTCCTTGCCCCTGGGATCCCCTGTGCGTCATGTGGACGCACAGCGATGATCCCGTGGATAAACCCTCGTCTAGACATGCACTTATTCAGGCTCAAAGTGGACCCATTGAAATAATGGTATCCCTTGAAGTGACCCTACACTGTTAATATAGCCGAAGAAATCTTGCAGGTTGCTTCACTCAACATGGCTAATGTGGAATGAAGGATGCTTGCTCCAGTAACTGGGATGTTCTGGGGGAGCACTACTGCACACAGCACATAGTTAAACTATGGAATTCACTATCACAAGACATAGTGATGGCCACCAATTTGGATGGATTTAAAAGGTGGTTAGAAAAATTCCTGGAGGAGAAGGCTATCAGCAGCTTCTAGTCCTGATGGGTATGTGCTACCTCCAGTATCAGAGGCAGTATGCCTCTGTACATCAGTTTCTGAAGAACATGGGTGGGATGGTGCTGTTGCACTTATGTCCCACAGATAACTGGTTGGCTACTGTGTGAACAGAATGCTGGACTAGATGGATCCTTGGTTTGATCCAGCATGGCTCTTCTTATGTTCTTAAGACAATGTATTTTTTTTTTGTCTTGAGTATGTGCATTTTGTTATAGGTTTATGCCCTGCAACTTTTTCTTCTTATTCACTGAGGCCTTAGCTAGACCTAAGGTTTATCTCAGGATCGTCCCAGGGTCATCCCTGTTCATGTAAATGACACACAGGGGATCCCGGGAGCAGGCAGGGATGACCCCGGGACGATCCCAGGATAAACCTTAGATCTAGTTAAGGCCTGAGTTACAGAATAATTGTTCTATTCTCTTTAGTAAATGATGCTCCATTTGCTTGTATAGTTCCTGATAACACAAGATACTGTTTTCTATAGAAGATATTTGTATAATGCTTGAAAATATTTGAACAGGTATTGATTTATTTAAATTCTTGTAATGTTTTCATACGACTTAAAATACTAAAATCCCAAAGTGTTTCATACTAAAAATACAATATAACAATAAACAAATAAGATCATAAATAAAACATTATAACCACATGACAATAAGACAGGACAGTAAAACCCCATTACAGTCATTATGTTAATTGCATGCCCACTAATGTGTTTTAAAGGATAGTTATCAAAAATATGCACAGAGATACAGATTTTATAACTAAGCTGAGGAGTTGCAGATGTGGAAAGACGTGATTAAATCCTTAATTTAGAGACTGTATATATCAAGGAAAATTATAATAGAATCAAAGTGACTAGTCTGTCTATCTGTTTTATGAGGCCAAAAGTCAGATCCGATTTAACCTCTGCAAAATCGGTGAATGTTCAGGCAATTTATTTCAGTCATTTAATAAAAGGAGGTAATTTGTGCTGAGATTTTTGAGTACAGGAGAGATCTACCACCAGGTCCTGCTGCTGCACAAATCACATTAATTTTCAAAGGGTTTTGCATGGGAGAATAATGGAGGACAGTTTGGAAGATAATATTAGTCACTGAAAGCAGAGGTGTTTAAAAAAAAAGAAAAAAAAGAAGTGACCTGAGGCCATGTCAACCTTAATTTGACAGCACCATGCTTTCTGTAATGTTTGAATGTTCCACAAGATGGCAGCCTGTATGCAGGAATGGACAATGTTCATTTTGCTCCAATGTTCAGTAAGAGTAAGTAAGCATTTCCCTACCAGACAGCAAACCGGCACGATCATCATTTCAGTATACTAATACTCAATGGAGTCTGTTGAATTCACAATGGAGTCTGGTGAATCGGCACTGGGTTTCATTCAGAACCAGACAGAAATGTAGACTTCTAACCGATTCTGATTGAAACTCGGTGGAAATTCACCACCTCATTGACATCGGGGCCACCAGCCTCCACTGCTAATACTCACTTTTCAGAACTATCAACTAAACTAGGCTTTCTCAAACTTTTGAACTATAACTTAGTGGTCTGTAGCTCATTGGTAAGAGCGATGAATGCACAGATTGTGCAAAATCCATTCTGTCTGTCAGGCGCCTTTTGCTCCATCATCCACTCATTGACAGAATCAGTTTTTTTTTTTTTGGCAGTTTCTGAATGTGTGTAAATGTGAATTTTCACAAATGCAAATTTGTGCAAATTCCACCCAAATGCACATCTTCGCACTTTAGCCCATGGGGGAAAGACACATTTTCGGGGCATTTTTTTATTTTCCCCATATTTTCCTATGACAAAATTCGTGCAAAAATCCTATAGGTTAGGAAAAAAGGTCCGCAAGTCTGGGTACCCGGTCTGGCAGGGGAAAAGCTGATCCACTCCAGAATCTGCAGGCTGGATTCAACTCCCCCTCAACTCTTTTGGTTCCATTGCTGATTTCTCTGATATCTCAGGTAACAGCACATGTTTGGGATGCAGAAGGTCTCCCATTTTCAATCCCCATCTTCTCTAAGTCGGGCTAGCAAATATTCCTGCCTGAAGCACTGGAAAGCAATACTGAAAGGAATACTGTTGACAATACTGGGCCAGATGGACTACTGGGCTAGCAGCTTCCTAGGCTCCTAAATGCATCCCCCATCCCTGTCCCAAGAGATTAGCGGTTCAGACCTTCCAAAAGTTTTGTATCATTTTGTTAAAGAACGACAACAAAAAGGTGCTTTGCTTTAGCAGTGCACACTTTTGTGCTCAGTCTAGAGATAAGGGGATCAAAGGAATAAGGAGTAGGGCAGAGATGCATCCGCTTAGGTCTCCAGAAAACAAGTGGCTTGAAAAACAACAGAGACTTGTCCCCATCATAGCTGATCAGTGCAAATGTTGAAAACATCAACTCCATGGAGCAAACGGTGAGAATTGGATGTTGGAGGGCTAGACCCAACCTTCTCCCTACTGGCACTGTCAAGATACAATACAAGAAGGCTAAAGAGGTACTCAGGTGGTCTCCGGAGCATTCTCCATGCCCAACACCCGCAGAGGTCCTGGGGGTTGTCTTGAAGTCATCTTTGCCTCAGTGTGGCTCTGAATCCATGCTGCATCAGTTAGATGACACAGCCGCAGATTCGAAGCCACAGGGGGCAAAGAGGTGAAGATGCGTGGCATGACTTTTCCAGCCAGAGCAATGGCAACCCGGGTCTTCCACCACTCTGTCCTCACTTGGAGCCACTCTGGGGGCATTCCCGGGTGGAAGGTGATCTCCTATTGGATGCCAGAAGCTGTGGGAGGGGGAAGGGGTAGGCACTGGAAAGTCCGCACTTCCTATCCTTGTTAGGACAAGTTGCCACTACTGTGCACCAGTGAGAGCACAGAGTTTAGCAGCAGACAGCCCCCCAGTTTGCACTTTGAATACTATTTGGTCTATTCAGTCAACACATCCTGAATATCTTAGATCTAAAGGTTAAGGGGGAAATGCAGTATCCTTCATGCATTGCAGTATGGGTTATTTTTCTTGAACAAGCCACCTTGAGAACCCATGATTTGTTGTTGGGTTGTGCAGAGTGGTTAACTAGCCACCCTGTGGAAAATGTCTGGAGTTCAGACAACACGGTAACTAACAATTCGACAAAGAGCCCACGGTTCAACAACAACCCATACTCAATAACTGAGTGTGGGTTAGCATGTTGTGTGAACATCCCCACGTATAACCGTAAAGGCATTCTGGCCATCAGAGACTCTCAATTTTTCTTGATAAGTGCTAGTTTCCACTATGCACCTCCATCATAACAAGACCAGCAGTAGCAGGATGGGATTACTGCTTGCCATACACCCAGGATTATAGTTAAAGCAGCTCATGACACTTTATGTGCTTTCACACTTACACATATCATTAGGCTTGGTGTGCCAATTAGTGTTTGCTGGTATTTAGATGAAAGGTGGCATGATTAGGAAAGCAAAATGCTATTGTAACAAACAGAAAAGGGAAGAAAGCAGCGATGAAGAAGTACGCTAGCTTTTCTGTTTTTAGTAATTCAGGTCATGCATTACTGAAATTCAGAGAGGCTGAAGGGCACGTTCAGACAGGGGGCACCAGCTCTTTTCACAGATGGTTCGAGGGGGTATGCAATACTGAATGCCAGTTTCTCGTACCAGGGCATGTTAACCAAAATACATTATTTCAGCTGCTTGCTTTTCCTCATTGAAAACCAAAGACGAGAGGGAGTGCTAGAAGCCAAACTCTGGAAGAATGACAAGCAAATCACTTGACTCCACACGGAAAGGGCTTTCCATTAACAAAGCATGAACCACTTGCTACAACATGGAGAAAAATGGTTTGTGTTAATAGTTCAGATTTGACTCTAGCCTATTTTACTTCCTTGTTATTTTACCCTCGTTATCATGATGTCCAAGCCTAGTGAGAGTGGGTGGCTGGGTGGGTTACAAACCACAACAACCCACACCCAGTGAGGGTAATTTTTGCTAATGAGGCAGCTCTTGACTGGCACATGTGGAGATGGGGAAAAAAAGCCACAATGCCTTATTTTCCTTCGAGGATTATGCAAACTCACTCATTGTTTACACTGGGTTGGATTCACACTAAGGCCATGGCTAGACCAGGCCTATATCCTGGGATCGTCCCGGGATCATCCCTGTGCATCCAAATGACACACAGGGGATCCTGGGAGCAGGCAGGGATGACCCCTCCATTTGCCTAGGATAATCCTTAGGTCTAGCTAAGGCCTAAGTTAGCTGCACTTAGTTCCAATTAAAATCAATGGGGCTTGAGTCACAACTAATTTTTCACATTGATTTCAATAGAACCTAAGTGCAAGTAACTTAGGTTGGATGAATGGATGGACATATCCACTGATGATAGTTTAAAAATATATATATCTCCCTGCTGGATTGGAACATATGGAGGAAAATATCTACTCCAATACAAACTGGCAGGAATTCTCACCAACAGTATTGTTTCCTTCCCCCACTCCCTGGATGTAAAGTTGCTACAAGCCAATTTCTGGGTTGGGGAAGCAATGAATCCAGTTCTTTGGCTTCTATCTCTTTGCCTTATTGAGTATGACAGCCCAGAATAAGAGAAAAAGACAGAACGATTTGAATTGCCTATTGTAGAGGATCCAAGCTAGACAAATGAACCGCCCAGACAGCTTCGGCTATTGGGCGGTATAAAAATTTAATAAAATAAATATAGGAAATATGCCCCCATGGGTATCTGATTGTATAAAAGCTGTCTGAGGGCATGTCTACACCAGCCCTATATCCCGGGATCGTCCCGGGATCGTTCCTGTGCATCCAAATGCCACACAGGGGATCCCGGGAGCAGGCAGGGACGATTCCTCCATTTTCCTGGGATAACCCTTAGGTGTAGAAAGGGCCTGAGTTGACCCAACAAGAGCAACTGTACACTGTTACCACCATATGTTCACCTTGTCTAGGTATGATCCATAGATCTCAGACAGCATAGTTCCACTTGATTCTCACTTGTTGGTGATTGCAATAGTTATTACTTGTTTCTTGGAGTTACCTGGGTTAAATAAGCTTTGGCTATTGGGCGGTATAGAAATGTAATAAATAAATAAATAAATTCTTTGTATTGTCCTTGATATGCTATAGAGGGTCATGTTTTATCCCCTAAACATTAGAGCCCTAGTGGTCCACATTCTAATCCAAGATAAGTGCTTAAAAAGATCTCTTTAAAAAATTAAACAGAGACCTAGAACTCCTTTGAAAAATGTGAACCCATATGTGCTTAGTGCTTCTGAGAGCACTCAATCATCTGGCTGTAAAGCTGGAATAATAATTCTTCCCTGCACTACAAGGCTATTGCAATTCTCAATAAATTATCATAAGCCATTCAGTTATCAGAATGACATCTACACAGGCAGAATATGTGAAATGATGTTGCCAAGCAATTAGAGTGCTGATGACAACCAAATCATTTTTCAATGGCATTGTTTTGGTGTGTGTTTGTTTTTTAATTTACAAAAATAACTAATTCTGGTTTTAATAACTACCTAACTCCTCAGGGTAATTACAAATGTCTGTACTATTCTAATTGTGGGGATATATTTGGACTTTTAATGTAAGAAATTCTACTATTTACTTCTGAGTTGCTTTTTGACCCAGGAAGGGCCCCAAGGCGACTTATAATTTAAAACTTAAAAGCAATTTACAAATTTTAAAAAGTTGCATTCTGCAAAATTAACAGGAGAAAAACAATCTTCAAAACAGAGCACAGAATGAATGCATTTAAAATTACATGAAAGCCAAGTGGAACAAAAACATTCATTAACAGCCCACCTAAACAACTAAATAAAGAAGGGCCCAGTCTAACCACCTTAAGAAGAGAGTTTCACAAATGTGGTGCCACCACAGACAAAGCTCTGTCCCATGTTCCCAACCACTTTGCCTCTCTTGTTAGTGAGACAAACAGCGGGGCCTCTGAAGCAGATCTTAAGCTGCAGGCAGGTTCATACAAAAAGAGATGGTCTTTCAGATGTTCTGCCTCCAAGCCATTTAGGACTTTATAGTTGAGGACGAGCACCTTGAATTGGGCCCAGAAACAAATTGGCAGACAGTGCAGTTCATTTAAGCTGTAATATGGTCAGCAAAGTGTGTGCCAGAAAACAACTTTGCCACCACATTTTGCACTAGCTGCAGTCTCTGAACACTCTTCAAGGGCAGCTCCACATAGAGCAATTTACAGAAATCTCAATGGGAATTGATTATGGGATGGATCTGCTTCCTCCAGGAAACAACACAACTGGCAACAAGTTGTAAGCTGGGCTACAAAAGCCACCTGACCTCAAGAAGCTAGACCTTTCCAGAAGATAATTCAGTATATTTGGCCTCTCCAGAAGATAATTCAATTATATATCTCTGCCAAAAACTTATTATGCAATTCTGCATAAATTACTATTGCTTAGGGCTTTTCTACATAAGGCTGTTAATCTGCTGCATCTACTTTTGTTTCCATCACAGAATTGAGAACCGACCACCACACAGAGAGCACTTACTTCCCTGCTTCCCTGCTACATAACCTGTAGCTAGCACTGTGGTATAGCAGAATAGCATAAATACACAAGCGGACATTGTGCTTTCTTTCACCATCAGAAGTAATACCCTATTTCCCTTGCTCCAGAAAAAAATTGTGGAAAATGCTATTTATATAAAAAAAGGCAAAACTGGATAGTCACAACATTGTCTAAGGAACCCATGAAAAACCATTAGTAGGGAAAGGCGAGCACATAACAAATGCCTTGCGTAGAAAAGCTCAAAGACTCAATAACTCATCTATAAAATGGATGTTATAGTAATTCAGGAATTTTGTGTATTTTTTCCAAGCTTCTTCATAGCCCTGATGTACTGCTGCCTTGGCACAATTTTGGGGGCACTTTTATTCTTCAGTGGATGATCCCAGGAATTGCACATTATGTAGTGAATGTGATGAAGTCATGACACCATGGAGCCAACCTGCTTTGAATAACTAATGATATCAGCTGAAGCAAAAAAAGCTCTCACATTGCTGAGACGACCAATGTGATGCTACTGTGTGACTCCATTGCCTGCCAGAAACGTCCAGCAAGACTTTTGTCCAGTTCTGGTCACACAAGTACATGTACATAAGTACATGTGACTAATTGCTGCAGAATGTGAGTGGGGCTGAGCATTTAGCTGTATGCCTGAATGTACACCCCATTGCAAGTACTACAGAGTGTAGCATCTAGATGCACACCACCAGCTACATTCTGTCATAGCAGTTGCTGGATTGGGAGCTACAGGGAGGTCTCCTCTTGCCCTAAACACCTGGCTCCATGTGAACGTTTTCATATCCAGGCCAGATTTACACCAAACAGGATATAACACTTTGAAAATGGTTTGAAAATGGTATATGGTATGTGTCAATGGGCCCCAACAGTTGTCAGTGCACTTCAATACCATTATAAAGCAGTAGCGTAGATCCTGCCGCATTAAAAAAGGAGGGTGCTTTTATTTGGGAGGAGGAAAAACACCTTTTGGCTCAGCACTAGTTGAAGAACTGAACTTTTTTCACTTGTTTTTTAAAAAGAAGATAAATACATAACATTAAACTATAATGAAGAACATGCTCATTAATATGAAATAATATATTCATTATGTTTATTGTTAGAATAAGCTTTGGAGAGCGTCTTAAAAGTAATGCTAGTGTAGATTCTTCATCTTGCTTTGTTATTCTGCTGAGTGCAACGTTTCTGAAAGTTGGGAAAGAAATAGACAATCATGATCTTCTGCATATGTTTAATATGGAAAGGGGGCACTGAAGTTATCTTCATTTATTGCCTGCCCAGAGGAGAATGAAAATGGAGATATGGATGTCCATTTGCCAATCCTATATGGTACACCAGAAGCTTCTCCCAAGAGAGTCACAACAATATTATACATTCATTAAGCCCAGTGCTGTTATAGCAAACATTGAATGAATTCATTATGTTGAGTCATGAATGTGCAAAGCCAGTGTTTCCAGGAACAAGAAGTGTTATGGATTCAGATCAGTTTTCAGGATGGTGGCTAGGGGTTCTCAAATACTCTTTCGGTTTCTATGCTATTTCTCATTCCCATCCAGGTTGACTTTTAAATGATTTGTGCTTTAGTGCAAAAGATGTCCTTCCACTGAGGTCATGCAATGGTGTTTTTTTTTAATGCAACAATTCACCCTCACCACTGCCTCCTGCCTTGTTTCATCCAACCATCACCAACTTCAAGATGCAATTCATCCAGTGGAGGATGGTGGCCCTGATTTCATTGGGCTCTGAATCCATTCTGGGTTTTAGTTGGAATCAGTCAGAACTCTAAAAGAGCTATTCAAGGTGCTGTACCCAAGCCCCCAAATTGGTTCAGCACCTTGGATAGCTCCTTTAGAGTTCTCGCTGGTTCTGACTGATACCCAGAACTGATTCACAAACCCGCTGAAATCAGAGCCACCAGCCTCTACTGGATGGATCTTTTTGCTCAGGCGTTCCCAATATGATTTTCTCCCTTTATCTTCCCATTTCCATGGTCCTTTCCTTGTCAGCAGGGTCTCTTTTTTAGATTGGAAGCCTGCTTGTAGGAGCTGCCTGCTTTGACTCATCCATTCATACTAAGTAGTTAGGATTCTTCAGTCTTTTTCCTTTACAAAATGCAGCTGCAGCTCCCCTCTCCAAATCTGGATTTGGACCACAGTGGGGGTTGGGTGAGTGGTTTAGCTTTTTCGGCACACTCTTTTGCTACTGAATATAATCCCTCCCAAAACTGCAATTTGCTGCACATAGCATTTGTGGGGGGGGGGGGTTTGGAGGGGGGGAAACACATTTAGAAAGAGGGGCAATTTTGAATGGAAAAATGGCTGAAACTTTATCCCACTGCACCCCAGGCCTTGATCTGTATTGAGAGCCCTGTGACTGCTCCTTTTGAAGAGTAAGATGGGGGATTGAAACATGCCAAAACCGCAGTTCAGACGGCATGCTAAGCCACGGTGGTTAAGCACTTTGAGCTACACATTATGGCTCCTTAATTGGTGATGATAAGTTAGGATAAGTCGTAGCACTTCTGGTTAATCAGATTTTGGTTCAGAACACTTTATAGGAGGACTTTACATCTGATTTTATCTCTTTGCTTTTTTACACAAAGAAAAAATACATGGAAAAATGAAACTGGAAGATGTGCTATTAATTAATGGGTTCTGTCTGGACATCACAACTTTCCTACAAAAGAAAAAAGAATCTATAAGTGAGGGATCCAGGATCCTTGACCTGCTTTCGAAGCAATTTGCAAAATCATTCTGTAACCACTGAGAAGCAAAGTCCAATTAGCCTCTTGATGGCTCTTAAGAGTTGTGCTGACTAGTGAACTTTTAAGATTTCTATATGTGCTATACATTTATGCTAAAGCTGCAGAAGTCATTGCAGAAATGGCAGGCCTGATCTTTCATAATATGGAAGTTGTGCTCCAAATGAACGGATAATAGGCATCATGAAACCTGCCTAAGGGATAGATTGGGCTGCTGCAAAGGATTCAGTAGTGGTTCCTGCAGAGACAGAAGCCAAAATGGCAAATGGAAAAGGGAACACTTGGGTGATCTTTTAAAAATGTCAACATAGTTTGTAAGCCCAATATGATATTTAGGTTAAAAGGTAAGGAGAGAAGGGGGGGAAATGCATTTCTTTTAATTGTGAGAATCCAGGAAGAATCATCTCAGCCTTGGAGTGATGCTTCAGGCAATGTGGGTGCTTGCTCTCACACAGCTGTTCAGGCGCCTCGTGTCAGAAAAATAAATGTAGAGAAAGAGCATCCAGCCTAATTTACTGAGACAGAGCACTGTTGTCCAGGTGGGTGGAAATTATCTGGTTCGGAGAAGTTCTACCTAGAGCCCCACAGAATGGCATACTTTACTTGATGTTATTACTGTAGGTGAGAAAATTATGGGGTTCCAGTGTCAAGAGTAGGCATGGTTGGGCATTTGCCAAAGTCCCACACCCCAGGAGGGGGCTGCTGAGAAGAGCCCCTGACATAGCTCTTCCTCTTTACCATTGCCACCTGCTTGTTCACCTGCCAGTTGTTCTAGCGGTGGTGGTGGTGAGAATGGAGGAGCAGTAAGTGCCACTGCCTATTTGCTCATTGGCTCTCTGCCTCTGAAACAAGCAACTGGTAGCAATGATGCGAAAGAGGATGAAGAGCAATAGCAGCTGATGACAATGGTAGTAAGGAGGTAGACTCACCAAAGGAGGGCCCCAGTGAGGGTGTCTTGCCCCAAGGGGCTTCAAAAGCTTATTGTACTAGGCAGGGCCCTAGTACAGTTTTTTTTTAAAGAGCTCTTGTTCCAAAGAGATAATAAACTAATCAAAATAAAAAAAGCAAGAGACGGCAGATGGATGTAACAGAAAGATGGGAGATCAAAAGGAAATAAGGCAACAGTACAGAGGGAGCTGATATGATCCCTAAATTATCTTTAAAAACAAAACAAAACAAAACTGGATTACAGAATAGTATAAAAGCTACAAATGACGACTTCTGCATAAATCCAAGGGCTGTGGTTGCAATTACTCTCTTAAGCCTGCAAACAATGACATTTACAAGGTCAAAAGGCCCTATCATATTATACTGCCTGCTTCTTAAAAATCAATTTCAATCACAGAAAATAGAAATGGGAAAAAAAGAGGGAGTAGGGAAGAAAATGCTTTTTGCAGGTAGATGTGTGTGTGTGTTCGTGTGTGTGTGCAAATGTATTATGTGGCTAGTAGGAATACAGCTCAAAGTTTATTATGTGGCTAGTAAGAGTACAGCGTAAAGTTTATGAAAGTACTTATCCATGTACTTATTTGGGAGTTATCTCAATAGCATCAATAGAGCTATTGCAGAGACAGCAATTGGAAGATTACACACTCTTAGGTAAAACTGGAGACGGAATACAAATGCTATGTTTTCATGAGCTGAAACTTCAAACTCTCTATAAATGTCCAAGAAATTCATGACAGTCCCTTGCATTCAAAAATTATGCCTATAATAATATGCATCAGCACTGTAATCTGTTGTTTTAATGACAATACTTTGGAGGCGGTAGGAAAACAAAATCAATGTTCCATCAGAAAACATTTTCATTCCTTCACCCCCTGTAAAATATCCTCCTTGTTACCAGAACTTTGCTCACATTGCTTTTGAGTGCTCAACCTATAAACATATATCATGCCAAAGGTGCAGGATAGATTAGCAACAGAATGAATAACACCAATAGAGGTTTTTGGGCTGTATCTTAGATCAAGAAAGCAATCCTTCAAGCCCTTTCAAGGCTACAGAAAGATTAAATGATGAAGCTCAGTAGGTGGCCTTCACTCTTGTCGTACTGGCATCTGCTCTCACCTTGACCCCCACTTTAGCTGCCCTGAGCCCCATTTTGGTGGAAAGGTGGGATATAAATCTAATAAGTAATAAATAAAATATTGGAAGGTAGCCTATGAAGGAAATGGAGAACTCAAGACAACCATTCACAAAACATGCTTTTACACCTTCAAAAATGGGGGATGTATAATGGCTGGTTGCTAAATACAATAAACTTGACTTAGACTTGGAAATGAAGGACATTCAGGGAAAACAAACAAACAAGCAAAAATGAAATGAAATGAAATATAAGGCACTTCTTCAACACCATCAATGATCTTGAAAGATGGTAGGGTACAGAGCTACTCATAGGATCCCAATATCTACTGTGCTGGCTGTATAATTTAAAGGTGGATTGGTAGACCATCCCTTCAGCCAATCATGACAAAAGAATTGGCCAAGGTTGAGCCTTTCATAGAACCTGAACATATGAAGCTGACACATACAGAGTCAAAGCCATTGGTCCATCCATCTCAGTATTGTAGTGGCTGTCCAGAAACTGAGGCAGAATCTTCCCCATCCATAATTCCTGAGATACATTTAACTGGAGATGAACCTGTGAGTGAGCTCCTGTTCTACCTCTCAGCTATGCAGTGCAGAGCCGGTCCTACCATTAGGCAGAGTGAGCTGGTTGTTCCTCATCATTCCCCTCTGTTAGAGGACAGAATTGTATAAACCACTCTGCTTGTCTGGGTCTGTCTAAACTGGCCTGCTACCTTGGGTGTAGTGGAAAAACCTATCGCATCACCAGCAAGATCCCAACTGCCAATCCAGTTGGCTTTTGTACATGGAATGGGGAGACCACCATCTTATCCTTTGCCTCAGGCAGTGAAATGTTTTGTGTTGGCTCTGCCCTAAGTGGTGGATTATTTGTTGCCACTACCAATGTGTTTTGTTCACTTGAGCGTGCCGGACATTTGAAGTGATTTTAAGGACATTTTCTCACAAGAGATAAATTTGA
Organism: Elgaria multicarinata webbii; assembly: GCF_023053635.1. Lineage (NCBI taxonomy): Eukaryota > Metazoa > Chordata > Lepidosauria > Squamata > Anguidae > Elgaria > Elgaria multicarinata. The sequence goes on along the minus strand of NC_086180.1, from coordinate 22,331,127 downwards.
AAAGCCAGTCTCTGGTTTAACAGCACTTCCAGGACCATCAATGGTACAAGTCAGCAAATACACAGCCGATCAGTGCTGCTGACCTTACAGTTCTAAACCCAATATGGGATGCCTCATTAGGTGATTTGGTCCAACATCAAATGGAAAGAGCCACTACTTTGCAGCAAGCGGATGGTGTTGAAATCTTTACTCAGTGAATGACACTACTGCAAGTTTCAATAACAGAGAAATAGCTTTCATAAAAATTGAGTGCCATTCAATACTGATAACAATCTGTAGAAGGACCCACTGTTTCATCTGTTGATAATCAAATCCCTCTGGCAATATACTGAATGTGTGAGTTGAAGTATACTGTCAAGGCTGGGGTCATTTTTCTCCCTTGTCTTCACAAACTCTATGAAATTAATTCCTTCTGCTCTGCCTCTATCTTAATGAGCAAGGCCCAATCTACACAAAGAGGTGAAACTATTGATGGACTGCAGGTGAGGGAAAAAATATGTAACTGAATGACCCTACCCATATAAAAGAACAAGGAGAAAAAAACCTTTTATATGCACAGCTAGAACATTGAACCAAATGTACATTTGATAGCCACTATGGTAAGGTGTATCATTTTTGACTTGGACCAAGGAGTCCAAGGTTCAAATCCCTGCTCAGCTACATAATTAATTGATTGTGAAGACACTATGGGTTCAATCTTGGTTAAGGTAACGATAGTGGAGGACTAGCGAAACACCCATTGCAACTTTCCAACCAGCTTCTCTTTCAGTGTCATATTTCAGTTATTCTGTGAGCTCAAAAAACTTGCCCAGGCCTCTGAAAGACTTGCCGTACTGTATACATAAGACCAATCTGGGGGTTGCTGACCTTTTGCCGTACCTCAGGGAGGCATTGTTGTTGTTGTTTGTTTATTTATTTATTTATTGCATTTCTATACTGCCCAATAGCCGAAGCTCTCTGGGTGGTTTACAAATTTGTTGTTGTTGCCGTTGCCATCATCATCATCATCATCATCATCATCATCTCTCTTTTCTCACTCATGGCAGTTTTATAGATGGACATGATGGGCTTTGCCAAGTCATGCTGTCTTTTACTAATTCATGAATTCCCTGTCTGCTTTCTGGATGTTTGTATGGATGTATTTGGGTAGGCCCAGTTTGGTAGGTCTACCAGTCACAAAATGGCAGCAGATAGAGGCAGAATGTGGCACCATCGTCAGGCAATTACTGATATAGTTTTGTATTGATACCTAATCCCACTTTGGAAATTGTTAAATTCTTTCCCGCAGTGTTTTCCTTGCAGCAGAGAGCTCCTTAATTCCGCTTTCCTCAGGTTAAGTACAGGCATTGGCTCTAAAGGTATCATGATTCAGCTTCCACATTTCAGGCAGAACTTGCTAATTTGGGGGTTCTATCTAAGCAGAGGACTTCTTATTTTAGTTTTTCCTCCCCACTCCCTCCAAATGTATCTGAAAGTATTCTTACTCACCTCCTGTCATTTCTTCTCACCATCTCTTTTCATACCCAGTCCTCAAACTACCAGTTTCTTTCATCCCTCCCTCCTGCTGCTTTTACACTCACATCCTGCCTCCTTCTTTTATCCCCTCCTATTTTTCCCCAGTTCTGAAAAAAATATCAAAAAAATCACCTCCTTCTCTAACCAATTCCTTCTGTCACACTGGCCAATGCAGTATTTTTGGCATGACTGTGGCACAGTATGGTCAAACAAAAAGGGACTAGTCCATTTGCAGCACTGAGACCCCTCCAAAAGTGGGCTGAGTCCCACTTTGGGAAACACTGTGTTGTGGTATTTCACTTAGCTAGCTTTGCTTCCATGCCTTTCTCCTAAATTCCCCTCTTTGTTTTCTGTGTTTCTTAGCTAGCCATTCAGTTTTTCCATCCTCACCTGTGCTAAACTTTGTCCACTTGGGAACAAAAAAACATGGTGCATACAGTAACTGACACTGAGGTAATTACCCTATTGTAGATTTGTGACCAGAAGCCCAGAGGGTAGCATGTGACCATAAGTAATTGTGACCAAGTAGAAAATACAGTCCTTTGTGCTCTCTCTTCTGAAAAAGGTAAATATACCACTTCGGCTTTCTTTCTCCCTTTTTCTCCCAAACTTCTCTAAATCTATCCATTCTGCTCCTTGGGCGGCCCACCCTTTCCCTCCAAAACTCAAAGGCCCCCTTTGCTGTGCTTAGCCTCGCAAACTCTTCCCTGCCATTTTCCTAGCACCCTCCCCACTTCTTATTGGACGAACCAAGTAAGAAATCGGCCTCTGACTTTTTGCTCCAATGTACCCCAGACCCCAGGTGCCTTCCACCTTCCACATCCCGCCCTCCCCCATGAACACATTTTCTTACTGACGTTTGGGATTGCTATGAAACAGGCTTCTATTGGTGCTGAAAACTGTGGTTTCAAATTAGTTTTTTTTTTAGTGTGTTGGGGCTCAGACCACACCTTATCTTCAGTCTTTTGGACAGGTTACTTGTTCTTTGCCACTCCCCCCATGGCAGTCATTTTGTGGTGGCGCCATGGTGGTGGCAGCCATTTTCTGATATAGTAAATTCTTGTTTTGCACTGCGACTTTCCCAGTCCTTCCATAGCCAGATCTACACCAAGGAGGATATCACTATGAAAGCGGTATGAAAGCAGTATATAAGAGGCAGGAGCCACAATGCTATTTTATAGAGGTATTGAAGTGCACTGACAACTGTTGGGGCCCATTGACACATACCATATACTGCTTTCATGGTGCTATATCCTGCTTGGTGTAGCTCCTGCCTCTTATATACTGCTTTCATACTGCTTTCATGGTGCTATATCCTGCTTGGTGCAGCTCTGGCCAGTATAAATTCTTGTCCAGTCAGGAGTACAGGGGCCAGATCTGCACTAAGCAGGATATAACACTTTGAAAACATTTTGAAGACTGTCTAGGGAGTGTGTCCTGGGCCCCAACGGTTGTCACTACTGTTATAAACCATTTTAAAACAGTAGTGTAGATCCTGCCAGGCTGTTCCCAAGGAACACAAGACTGTGCGATACCAAGAGTATGCACTGCTTATGTTATACATCCAGAGAGCATGTCACCACTTTGCTGCTGACATCTGCAATTACATGGAAGTCTTCTGGAGAAAGGGCTCTGCTGAGAGTGCCCCACCATCTGGGGGCCAGTTTGCCTCAATTTTTGTATGCCCTGTAACTTGCCCCTCCCTAGATCAAGAATCACCTTCCTCATTCTCATAACCCTATAATTTAATTTCACCATCCAAAGCTCAAGGGATGATGTGTTTCTTGCAATAAGAGCTTTGCTCCCTCCCCACCCCCTTGCACAAAGATGTGATCAGCCTCCTAAACAGGTCATAGTAATATTAGTGTCTATATTTGACTTATTACACTCCACACTTGCCCCCTTCTGTTTGATTCTATCTGATTTATTTTCTTTCAGTAACACACACACACACACCAGCAACTGGAGTCACAACTAGGTTGAGATGAGGAAGAAAAAGGGTGACTATACATCGGAATGTGCCCTCACATACAAAATCAGTCAGCACTGCATTACTCTCAGTGGGAAGCACATTGTGCATTCCAATAAGGAATTTTCATTCACAACTTGTCTGCATGCAAAAGACCAATAGCAGGTATCCTTTCCCCTTCCTTCTGGGTGAGGTGGTAGTACACTTCCACCCCCAACATATATCTGGAATCAGGCTAATGGTCCACCTGGCTTAGCATTGCCTAAGTTCACTGGCAGAGATCTCCAAGCTTTGTTAGTCAATGTCATTTGAACTGGAGATGCTGGGGTTGAGACTAGGACTTTCTGCAGGCAAAAACATAGAATCATAGAATCATAGAGTAGCAGAGTTGGAAGGAGCCTACAAGGCCATCGAGTCCAACCCCCTGCTCAGTGCAGGAATCCACCCTAAAGCATCCCTAACAGATGGTTGTCCAGCTGCCTCTTGAAGGCCTCTAGTGTGGGAGAGCCCACAACCTCCCTAGGTAACTGATTCCATTGTCAGGAATGGAAGTTTTTCCTGATGTCCAGCTGGAATCTGGCTTCCTTTAACTTGAGCCCATTATTCCATGTCCTGCACTCTGGGAGGATCGAGAAGAGATCCTGGCCCTCCTCTGTGTGACAACTTTTTAAGTATTTGAAGAGTGCTATCATGTCTCCCCTCAATCTTCTCTTCTCCAGGCTAAACATACCCAGTTGTTTCAGTCTCTTTTCATAGGGCTTTGTTTCCAGACCCCTGATCATCCTGGTTGCCCTCCTCTGAACACGCTCCAGAGGAGGGCAACCAGGATGATCATGGTAGTATATGTGCCATACCACCATGCTTGCTATGGTTCCTCCTGAGTGGCCGGTAGGTTCTCCTGAGCTATGGGTCTTCTTCGCAGGTGTTTTGTAAGAGCGCTATTAATTTCAGCCAGGCCACCCACTCTTCTATAATTTTTATGTCGGGATGAAAATTAGGATTGTGCAGAATGGTCCTATCACTGGGCTGCAAATTCACAGCTGCTGGAGAAGACATCCCGTAAATCACTGTCCTGCCTTTGAGAGCTGCAATAAATAATTCCAGGGGGAGTCTCACCCTTGGAACTAGCAGCTGCCTGAAACTGCTGGAGGCTGAACCACCAGACAAGTTGATATGAGAAAATGAGAAGGAATAAAGCAATCCATGCTGAAGCAGCAGAGAAGCCTTATTTATGATTGTGTCAATGAACCGGTCCCAAACCTTTTCCTTCCTCCAAGCAGTAAGAAAAAAAGAGAAAGCTCCTAAGAAAATCTTAACTTGGACAGCTGTTTTCAAGGGTAGGGTGACCACTTATGCATTAGCCAAAAGAGGACATTTGACACAAGATTTGCATAAAATTTGCATATTTATTTATTTATTTATTTATTTAATTTATTTATTACATGTATATAATGCCCAATAACCGAAGCTCTCTGGGCAGTTTGTTAATTCATATGTAGATACACACATTTAGAAATCACCTCTAGAATTTAAATGGAAATACAAGAACCACACTGCAATGGGGAAGTCAGTGACGAGGTGACCCTTGCGCTTGCCCAGTCTGCTGTAATAGTGTTAATTGTTGATGGGCATCTTTAAGGGCCATTGGATGGCTTTTCCTGCTTAGAACTCTTTATCTTTAAGCAGGACTTGGCCTGGATGGTCCTTCAAATAGAGGCTGCATTAACTAGAGGACCATCCTATGTAAAGTAGGGCAAATTCCCAATCTATGAAATCCACTTTGTATAATGAATATCATCCCCTTTTAAGAAGGGCAAGCTGAAATGAGGAGGGTTAAATAATTTGATTATGGATTTCCACATCGTCCGTGGTAGGATCAAAATTGCTCAGTTGCATACTTCAGTTTGTGTCCATGGATGAACATACAGGGCTCATCTACACCAAGCAGGATATTCCACTTTGAAAGCGGTAGAGAAAAGCCAGGAGCCACACTACTGCTTTATAGTAGTATTGAAGTGCACTGACAACTGTTGGGGCCCATGACACATACCATATACCACTTTCATACCACTTTCATAGTGTTATATCCTGCTTGATGTAGATGTGTCCTGGGCCCCAACAGTTGTCAGTGCACTTCAGTACCACTATAAAGCAGTAGTGTAGATCCTGCATTAGAATCATACACCCCCACAGAGGACCACAAGAAATACAGCTCAGGCTTTGTCTCCCATTTGTCCATTTCCCATCGATTTCATCTCTCTACTCTCCTAAACAAAAGATCAGATCTCTCATCTTTTTACATTTTAAGAAATAACAGTTGCATGAAAAGGATGATGCAATTGATGATAAATGGGGTGCAAAAAGTGGTTGAGTTCATGTCTAGTTTGCAGAAGTCAGTGGGTGCAGCTAGGTAATTTCAGATCCTGGACTTTTGCTTCAGGCTTATAGCCCCTGGGATGATGCTCCAGGGGCTGTAGGATCTATTGGACCTCCATCTCCAAGGACAGAGAAGTCTGCCCTTTGTGGTGGTGGTGGGAAGACCCAACTATCATGGAAATCTTTTTTTTCCAGTGTCAGAATTTGTCACGAGCTAGAAGTGGTGAGGAGTCAGATCTGTTGTTGAACTTACACAGTTGTGTTATATGCTGTTTATTAAACATGTAAAGGCTTGTTTAAAGGGCAGTTTTCTTGTTTCTTAGTGTAGGCCCAAGATATATTGGGGAACTTTGTAGGCTTCTTACATGGGGAGATTGGTCAAAAACCAATCCACATGCTAAATATTGCTAGCTGTCTGCCTCTGATAAGGGTGAAATCCTCAAGTTAAGCAACTGCTTAATTTCCTCTGTTTGCTTTACTGTTCTATCTTGCTGAAGAAATGAGGTGGATTTCTCTAACCCCCCTCCCCGCCATGTTGGAGTGTTGGAATATATTAGTCATAGGTCAGATAACTCATTAACTGCCTGATATGCTTTGGGGCAAGTACTAGAATATCAGAAAGAGTATAAATGATGGAGCTGAAGTCTGCCCAATTTGGCTTCACTCCTGGGGGAATGTGCATGCCTACCTGGAGAACTTGGGTTCAAGGGACAATCTCTATTTGCTGTGATTTGGGGCCCCAGCAAATGCCATCTCTTTGGGAGTTGCCAGATTTGTGGCCTGAAGTGATGTGTGAGCTTTCTTTGCATTGTTATTCTACATCCATTTTCTGTCAACAAACTAATATTCCTTTCACAAGTGGTCTAGTTTCATCTTGGTAATCCAAAGAATGTACTTTGACTGGTCCTGAAGAGATCAAGCCTCCAGAATAAGTCAGCACTCCAATGCAGGAAAGGGTGCAAGAGTACAAACCTATGCATGTCTATAAAGAAAAAAATTCCTACAACTCCCAGCATTTGCACCTAGGAGTTGTAGGACTTATTTCTGTCTACATGCACAGGATTAAACCCTAAATGTGTGTGCATATGTGTGTGTGTGTGCGTCTGTTTAAATAAAGAGTTCTTCTTATCACTTCCATTGTCTCCCTCTCTCTCTCTCTCTCTCTCTCTCTCTCTCTCTTTTTTAGCGATGGCCAATTCCTTGCAAGTCTTTTGTTTTGAAACCTTCCTGCATTAGTATTAGATCAGTTCTGTCCCCCTCCCCTTTAAATATGTGGTGTCATTAATACCGGTGTGAAAGTAATATAGTCAGATTAATTAAGGTGTCCTTCCAGCTTATATATTATAACGTTAATGGATTGCTGAAGTGCTGTTTTGCCTTTCTGGGCTGAACTTTCCATGTATGAGGACATGGTATCCATAGCAATATGCAGCTCAAATCTTTATATAGCACACAAGTAGTAAATGTGCTCGTTTTCTTTATTTCTTTCATATTCACCATTTTCAGAAGCCATAACAGTCTTGCTAAGTGTTTGCTATTATCCACTGACCAGCTATATTAAAGGTCATGCCTCTTCCACTCTTCCAGCACATTGTTCATCACCGAGAAGATGCTTCCCGGCAAGGGTATGTTTAATTAATGCCAGGAACAATGGCCTGGGTAGGTCTTGATTCTTGAACCAGTAGCCTATGCTCCACAAATACATTCTGTGGCAGCAGTGTACTGAAAAGTACATATGTTCATATCACTATCCCTAGTAAAGAGCTGCAAATGAAATTCCCTCTCCCCAGTTCCCATGATTCCTCTTTGTGGATTGGTTCTGATGTAACAATAAACTAGGGTTCCAGAAATGGGGCTCATTGTTATATCCAAACTGAGCTAACGTCTCTCTCAGAGTAATGGAGCAAAGAAAACCAAACCAAAAGCCTCGAAAAATCATGCTTTTTAAAAAAGCAGAAGTGCCCCTGTATTCAATGGGACACACTTTCAAGGAGAAAGACCAGTGAGTAAATCCTGTTGAACTTAATGAGACTTAATTCTCAGTAGACATGTACTCATTGCACGATTAGACTCTTCCCAACACACCTGGAATACCACCATCTTCCTTGCTGTGTGGTTGCGGATCACAGTAAAAACCAAGAAACCAGGTTATGTGCAAACATATCTGCATTCATGCAGATAATAACCCAAAATCCCCGCTTAAAAACAAATCTATTATATTGTCATGCTTCCTCTTTATCGGTCTATTAATAAAGATAGTTTTGCATTCCTCAAGCAAATATTCATTACTGGCTACTGCTGGGAATCCCCACCCTCGCTTTCCCAATCTAAAGTTGTGAAAAAGGAAATCTTATGCTCCGTTCTGTCGAATGTATAGTTTGCTCTGTTCTTGCTTATATTTTTGCTGCCGCTGCAAATGTCCCCCTTTATAATATGGGTCCAATTCAAGTATTTCAAGGTGGAACTCCCATACTACTCTTAGCAGAATGCGTGCAGTGTATTGCCTCAATTATGAGGAAGAGTCAATCTCCTCCTTGTGGAAGTCTCAACTGCAGAGTGTGCAAAACCCAGTGGTGGCTAGTGGCTCGGATGTCAGTGGGGTGATGAATCCATTCTGGATTTCAGTCAGAACCAGTGAGAACTCTAAAGGAATTTCACACCTTGTCGCAGGTTGCCATGTTATCCTAACCTGGCATGCAGTGCAAGCATAGTGCCTTCTGCAAGCCTTTTATTAAATTGCCTAGGAGAGGGGTGGGCAACTTGTGGTCTCCAGATGTTTTGACCTACAACTCCCATCATCTCTCACCATTGGCTATGCTGGCTAGAGCTGATAGGATTTGAAGGTCAAAACATCCGGAGATGTTTTGACCTTCAAAACATGATGCCCACCCCTGGCTTGGGACACACACACACACACACACACACACACACACACACACACACACACACTTGAGACCAAGAAGAGGAGGAGGAAGAAGAAAAGAAAAAGAGGGCAATCTTCAGGTATGTGGATAAAGCTTGATTCAACCATTCAGAGATTGTGATATGCACAGAAATTGAAAATAATTATGGCATTTCAAATAAGCTTTCTTTAGAAAAATATTTGGCAGGAAAGCTTCAGAAGCGAAAAGAAAGTTAAGAGTATATTTTGCTTTGACTTGAGCTTCTCTGTCCTGCTGTTGCATGCCCTTCCCTTTGACATGTTGTACTCTCACCACTCTGGAAACTTCTGTGAAGTGACATGAGGATGTTTAGTTGTCAATAGCAATGTTGTCAACCAAAGCCTTCATGGATCTTTCTGACAAAGCCAGTTCAGAAACAATCCTTTAGTATGCTTACCCCCTTTTTTTTGGTGTAGAGGTAGGGGGTTTAAATATGAGCTCTGTAGTCTTTACTACTCTAGATATCAGAGGTTGCATCTTGCAACTGAAATAAGGACAGAAGAAATAACTCTTAGCAACCTGATGTTAGGGTAAACTCCCCATTTTACATAAAAATTTAGAATAGGAATACTCCTGCAAGTCACGCTCATGTCTGAAGACACAGCAAGTATGGATACACATAATTCAGAGTAGATCCAGAGATTGTCACCCTATGTTTTTGGTTTGGGACTATAGCTGCTCAGTGCCATAGGCCTCCTGACGGCTGTGTAAGTGGGCGAAGAGGAGAGTGTACTGAAATAGTGCACATATTTGAACACAAGGGATTAAGTACATCCAGGGCCTTTCTGCACAATCGGATCAAGTTTATGTCAGCTTCATTTCACTCATTGTGAAATGAGGTAGCTGGACAACCATCTGTCAGGGATGCTTTAGGGTGGATTCCTGCATTGAGCAGGGGGTTGGACTCGATGGCCTTGTAGGCCCCTTCCAACTCTGCTATTCTATGATTCTATGATTCTATGAGGTGTGGCACAGTAGACAGTGTGTCAAACTTGCACTTTGATGAGCTGACCCACTCCCAGTCATGATAGTTACTGGGGTGACCTTGAGTCAATCACAATCTCTTGGGATTGTTCTGAGGACAGAAGAGGATAATCCTCAGGTATACTACCCTAAGCTCCTTGGAGGAAGGATGGGATATAAATGCAATACCTGAGCATCCTCTGGGAAGTCCATTTTCAATAGAAAACTTGCAATTTTCTCTTAAATAGAAAACTTGCAATTTTCCTCTTAAAAAAACAAACCAACCTATGGTGGTTCATCAGTTGTGGTTGAACTGAACACACAAAAACTGTTTCCCCACCCCACCCCAATCATAACCCCAGCCACCTTTCACACCACAAGGGACCAGCACAAGTGTGGCAAGTGACGAAGGGCAGAGGCCCATTGGGATGCACATGCGAGTGTTTACCCACGGGGCTCTGGGACCAACTAGTCAACAGCTTGAGTGCTCAGAGCTATGAGATATTATGCATGCCATGTCGCACTTGCGCCCTTATGTCATGTTTATTAAGCATCCCGGAGTGTCAGTTTCTGAAGCCTTCTTTGAAGATCAAGCTGCCTATCGTCCTGTAACAGTGAAGGGGCTATCAGCTTCAGTGCGGGCTAGCAGAGAGGAAATTGGGATATGGAGAGAAAGCCATAGACCAGCAGTACAAGGGTTAAAAGTCCCCCCTTGGGCTGCACTGCCATTGCAGGGGTTAAAAGCCCCTATGGCCTATACCTCTTGTCCCTCTCCCTGTTTTTACCAGCACTCCCAATCTTGCTGGTTTTTTGGCCTCTGTGCTAGTGGCCCATTCTCTCCCAGCCTGGCAAATTTAGCACCTATCCACCCATATTTCTCATGACATGTGGTGATCACGCCTTTTCACTCTTTTTTTGTAGAATTTCTAGACTCATTTTTCCTACCATAGCATAAACACTAGAAGGCTTCCCACAGACCTATATCTCAAGGGGCAACACTAACTTCCATCCATGAGTCCCTACATGGGGGCTAATCATTTCCCCATATAACACCCCATAATAAGCTTTGTTATGCATTAACCCTAGTTAATCCACTAGCAAATTATCATAGTGATTTACTTGCAGAATTCGGGGCAGATTGGACAAAGGGGAGCTTAGCTACGCCCCCAAAACTGACTTTTTGCCCTTATGGAAGAGACACCCAAAATGGTGTTCTCAAGCATAACTATGGGTGGTCCAACTTGGCCTCCCACTGAATAGAATACACAGCCTTTGAGCAACTAAATAAAATAAATTAGAGAGCAGAACGTTCACAAAATGGTGGGGCAGTGCTGCAGTAAGAGGGAAAGACTTTCTGGGCCATATCTATCTATCTATCTATCTATCTATCTATCTATCTATCTATCTATCTATCTATCTATCTATCTATCTATCATATCTATCTATCTATCATCATTATCTATCTATCTATCTATCTATCTCCTCCTTCTTCTCCCACCCCACCCCGATGGGCATGGTTCCCAGCTCCTCGCAGTTAGAAGTGATGCCCGTTATCCCGAGGAAAGGGAGGGATCATCCCTCCCTGCTACCGGGAACCTCTGTGCATCATGTGGATGCACAGGGATGATCCCGGGGTGATCCCTGGGATAACGAGCCATGTAGACATGCCCTGGTGTCTGATGCTTTTAAACGGTGCTGAACTGGATTGGCACAGTCTATAATGGCTACAGGTTTAGCCAGAAGTCTCTTTTTCTCTCTCTGTGCCACTTCCCTTTCCCTCTGACACTGCCTTTGATCCACCAGTTTGTGCCTCTTCTTTCCCACCACTAGCTTCTGGAGGAGGGACCGGTTGCTCTAGTCAGAGGTCTGAAATGAAGACGAAGGTTTTGAAATAAATAAATAAGGACCCAAGTTGACTGCACAAGGACAAATATTACAAAAAAACAACCTTTCTGTCTCCATCTTTGTCCACCTGACATGGGAATTACCCTGACATGGTAAACACGGACTCGCATTGTGTCCTCCTTATGGAGTCAATCTTCAGAATAGAGTCACACTTTACAGAGGGAAAAGACTAAGAGCAATCGATCTGCCCTATAAACTCAAACATCTTATTACACAATTTACTGCGAGAGACAACAGCTATGATGCTTACAGTAAGCATTCTATTAAAAAATGCCTAGTTATTACTTTTTAAAAAGAAAAGCAAATGCAATAAAAGCTTCTCAGGTACCGAAAGAGCAATAACGGTATTGATTCCGGTTGAGAAGATGGTTGCAGCAATTTTGCTAATACCACAGGACAACCAGTTTCTTTTACAACTTTACTGCTGTGACTGCAGATTGCTTCTCGTCTTCCATTCATATTATTCTAACTGCCCTTTCCCCCTTCCTTTTAAAAAGAGCTGCTGCATGTTTGTGCAAGACAAAGAATATCTTTTGTTGAGATTCACTGTTTTAAATTGGACAAGAAGAACAATTACATTTGTACATATCTGAGAATAAAAAGCCCTTTGAATTGCCATCTTTTTAATTATTATTAGCTGTTGATCAAGCTGCTATGTTTTTCAGTGTGAAGAAGACATATTTTTTATCATCAGCTTTTGGCAGTGATGGTAGAGATGGTGATGAAGGGAACTTCTGCCTTGATACAACAAGGAAGCCTGTGTTATAATATCAGGTTGCCTTCCAGAGAAAAGGATTTCTTCAAAATACATGGTTCTGGGAAAATTTCTGAGAGTTTTTTTTCTCACTCTCTTACCCTACCCCAGAATTTTCTTCAAATATACTCCACCAGGTTTTTTGGGGGGAGGCTGGCGGTGGTGGTTGTATGACAACCACCATGCCCACCTGTCACCTGCACAATGTCCTGGAACAATACTAGGTCTGGGGTATTGTGAAAGGTACAAAAAGGTGACCGGGGGGGATCCGCACGTCGCTCCCAGAGTGCTTCTATGCGACTCCAGTGCACCCCGAAAACGATAGTCTGACTTCCCTGTAAAAGAAACGATGAAGAGCCGTCCATGCCGCCGCCGCTGCCGAGGACAGCTCTCCGCCGCCGAGGAGAGCTCGGCAAAAGAAGGCAGGGTGAAGAGCGGAAGAAGCTCTCTACCCCACCTTCTTTTGCCGAGCTCTCCTCGCCGGCGGAAAGCTCTCGTCGTCGGTGTCGGCATGGATGGCTCTTCGGCGTTTCTTTTACAGGGAAGTCAGACTATCGTTTTCGGAGTGCACTAGAGTCGCATAGAAGCGCTCTGGAAGCGACGTGCGGATCCCCTCCAGGTTCTGCTAACCAGTTGCTGCTGCTCTTGTTTCTACTTGCAGCTACACTGCAAACCCTTAGAATAAAAGAAAGAACCTGAGTGACTGTGGCTGTTAATGGTGAGCCCTAGCCCAGGAGTAATTAAAAAAAGAAAAAGAAAAAAGGTCCCACCAATCTCTCTGCCCACAAATAGAATTTCAAGAAAGCCATTTGTGTACATCGCTAGTGAATAGCTCACACTGGAAATTGCCGCTTAGTTCAGCCTTATCTGACCCTCAGCCCAGCCAGCATAGCGAATGGTCAGGGATGATGGGAGTTGTGGTCTACAACACAGCAGGGAAGGCAGGTTTAATATAAAGAAAGAAAGAGTAATGGGCAATGATGAAGTGGAACCAGGGCTCATAGGAATAGGGGTATGCAGAGCAGGTCTGTTCCTCTCTGAAATTCAGGGTGGAGCTCTGAAGAGTCAATTCCCTGTTCCAATTTTCAGGGCAGCTCCGTCTCCCTGCATTGCCAGATTACTCATCAGAAAACTGCTCCAGTGTTTGGAGAACCACACTATTATCATCAATGAGAATAAACAAAAATGCATACATCTCTGCCATTTTTAAGATAAAGAGATAAAACTTGGCACCCAGGTAGCACTTAAGTAGGACTTTAGCCATGCCAAGATTAAAACAGATCACTTCATCCCTTGATTTTAAGGGAAAGAATTCCTCCTCAACCCCCCACCTTATTCATACACACACACACACACACACACACACACACACACACACCTGTGCAGGACCTTTTATCCTTTACTTTGTTGATGCACAGTTGTGCATTTTCAGTTCATACAAATAGACATCTGTTCCCTGACCATTTGCTCTAATGGGGTGAAATGTGTGTTTGTGTGCTCTCCCTATGAGAGGTCAGACAAGAACAAACATAAATATAATATCTTAATTTTTAATATATTTTTTCAAAGCATATAAACTTGAGTCCTGAATTCAAAACAGGAGATATACTAGTACTAGCAAACTTTTATCTCACCACCCTTCTTCTCTTGACTTTACGCCTGGCCGAGTTGTGTCCATACTTGCCATACACAGATCAGCCTTTGGTAGAAGATTCTTTTCAATATCCTAATATTGTCTTGTGAGACTGTATGATCTACACTGCCTGCCAGTCATCATCACTTCCTGGAACAACTCATTTACATGGAATGGTTTCCATTATTTCCACAATGTGAGCCATTTTTTCTAAATCCTTCCATTCAGCCAACATCAATTTTTCAGGAAGGGAAGGAAATTGGTTGTAGCTTCATTCTAGTTCAGACACAGCTCCCATAATTTAAACATATGGTACCAAGTCGACACTCATGGGGGGACTTTGATTTTTGTAGGAGGTTAGTTTCTGAAACTTCTGCAGGCTCTCTTGAGAGAAGATGAAGTGCCTATGGGGAGTGGAACTTGGATTCTTTCTAGCTCCACAAGCTAGCAAATGAATGAGTTCCAGGGTGGGGAAAATGGGTTATATCATTTGCAATCCCTCCCCCTAAGGACTGTGATTGCAGGGGGTTGGACAGGGAGGAGACTGTGGCTATTGGTTAGCCACAGATGTCAATCTCAAAACTACCTCTCCCTAACCCATCAGCAACAGCATCTTCTTAATATGAAAGTGTTTAGTGAGCTGTCCATCAACATGAAACGTGCCCTCATGTCACCTAAAAAACTTGGGATGCCTACTGATACATTCGGGGGCTCTGAACGATCTTCTAACCACACCACAGGTTTCTGATAGTTTTTAAACCACCCTCTAACCGCACTGCAATTTTGGAGGTCTGTCGAAAGTCAGACGGACCCCCGGATTTTCAGTGCGGAGCACACACCCCTACACAGGAACACTGCACTGGCACTTTTATCAGCAGAAACACTGGTGTCTTTCCACTCCCCTCAGAACTCCACATTCCCTCTGAGTTTAGTTACAAATCTCACAGTAGCTGAGGAGAAATGAATTTTCTCAGCAATACATTGTTCCCTGCTCAGTGCAAAGTGTTTGGGGTGACTCTGTCTCAAATGAGCACTTGAGACCCATTACAAAAGGATTTTGATTTTGCCCACAAAATGTGCAAGGATGCAATGTTCAAAACTCGGAATGCAAGCATGAGCACATGTCTGCTGAAAAGATTCAGAAATCGTCAAACTCTTGTTCGCATTTGGCTCATTCTTGGTTCCCAGTTTGAGATGCGCAAATTTTCACAAATATCCTCTGTGGACTGAATCAGCCCCACTTTAGTGTGTGGAGGAAAGTCAGCAAATTTGGAACATTGTGCAGATTTGGGGAAATTTGCACAAATTTGGGGAAACCCTATCCTTAACCCTAACCCTAGGAATGTCATGATGAGTGCCTGCACTTCAAAATTTACGACTGCACTATTGGGGGATTGACGAATGAATTTTTCATCAGATTTTACAAATGGAACTTCAAGGTTCAACATGAATCAACAAGAGAATAGCCTGGGTCAAATGTAATGCAGAAGATGCAATACCCTTTCCAGGCTGGTCCTTCCAGTGCTGGCATTAAGGTAGTTTATTTATTTATTTCATTTCTATACTGCTCAATAGCTGAAGCTTTCTGGGCAGTTCACAAAAGTTCTAACCATCACATACAAATCAAAGTATAAAACAAACAACAGTATAAAAACACAATATAAAAGTACAATATAAATGCACAACCAGGGTAGTTCATGTGAGCAGGCCCAACAACATGGTAAGGTTAGAGTTATTCTGCCTTTTGCGTGGACTACAGAGATAGGTTTATTGGGGGGTATAACATTTGAACTGTCTCTACAATGCGAAGTGAACTAATATTGCTTTCAAGTACGATCAAGAGATTGAGCACAGTGTGAGATCAACTGCAGACCGAACATCCTGGTATGACATTGAGTGGTTTTTTGTTTTGGTATTAATGGTCTTATTTGATGTGATCAGCCAGTTTAAGCAGTATGGTTAGAAGACTGAAAAAATAGTCAGCTGACTGGTAGTTTTATTTTAAATCAGGTTTTGGGTTAGCATCAGATTTAGGGAAGGAGCAGAGACATCCCCTTGGTTTTAGAGGACACTGTGAGCAGCACAACTATTCAACCATTGTGGGAGGGGGACAGGATGATGACAACTGAAACCTCAGTTCCACCTTCCATTAATAACAAAATGTCCTTCCTGAAAGAGATGAAGAAGATCCGGAGAAAGAGAAATTGGTAATAATAAATAATACAAAGTTGTCTTACTAGCAAATCTCATGATATAAAAATGCCATCCAATGAAACTTCCTCCAGTCTATAGTCTTGTAGAACAATGCCTAGGCTGTCTATAAAAAAAATAGATGTAGATTGTAAACCCACAGCTATTTAAAAAAAGGGTTTTTATATATATAAAACCATCAAGAGGACTATTTGATTCAGATGCTATAAAAAAAGTCTGTCAGATAAAACTTATATTGAAAATATTTGTTTAGGAGGTTTCCCCCCTCTTTTTGTTGTTTTGCATTTTAATAGGACTTTTTAACAATCCCAAAGGCTTTTCATAAACAACCCTCTTCTCTGCCAGAGAATCTGACGCTGATCCCCATGAACTTCCAAAGGGCTTTAAACTAAAAGACGCAACATAGAGAAAGGTGACATCTTTTATTGCATGGATGTCTGTCGGTGGATTTGTGACACTTTGTTTATGCAAGCTTTTAAACTTCCTGGGCTCTTCTGCAGGCAGATCTAATAGCTAAAAGGCATCAGAGCTTATGTGCAAAGAAGCAAGGTAAAATTGAAACACAATGGCCAAGATCCAAATGGCTGAATCAGGGCTTAGTTCGTATCACAGCTCAGCATAGCCTCCACCTGGCATTTGTTTTCAATGCCAGGTCTCAGCGTTGGAACAGATGAAATAAGAACAGATGCCCCTAAGCATGTGCAGAGTGCATTTTCTTCACCACTGAATCCCCACTCATTAAGGAAAAGGACTGCAAGATAAGAGAGCTGTATTTCCATACAGAACTGAACCCTGGCATTTCTTGTTCTAAAAATTAGGCGTTGAGGTGCCATGTGCAGAGCAGCTTCTTAGACTCAGCCTCCCCCCCCCCCCGAATACAGGCTTTGTGCACCCCAACAAGCCACTTTGGAAACTTGGGGGACCTTTAAGATTGCTTTCCAGTCTCCCACCCTATGCTGTAATTTTTGGCAAGGCTCGGTGATCTCCGTCCCGCATCTGGAACATTCAGGGCGTTTGGTAATACGACACAGAAGGGCTCCATGAGTTTTGAAGGAGAAGATTGATTAGATTTGGGAGACTGTTGCAGTGCTGCAGCCAAAGGGAAAAGGTTAGGCCAAGAAAAAGGTGGAGACATTTCAGGGAATGCTGAGGCCAAGGCCAGCCGCACGGGTAAGGGTGGTCGGGCACCTGCCGAAGGCCTGCACCCCAGCAGGGCCCCCCTAGACCTATCCTCTTCCCCATTGCAACCTGCTTGTTTACCTGCTTCTTTTCCTGACTCAGATGGTAGTGATGGTGATCCCACGGCCTACTTGCTCTCTGCCTGTCAAGCAAACATGTGGTACCAATAATGAGAGAGAGGACGAGGAGCAATAGCAGCTGGTGACGATGGTGGTAAGAAGAAGGACTCACAGAGGGTTGGGGATCAGTGAGGGGGTCTTACCCAAGGCTCTCGCAAACCTGGAACCAGCACTGGTTGTGACTCTAGGGCAGGATCTACATCATCATCATCATCATCATCATCTCATGGCTTTTTTTCTAGATGAATATGACGGGCTTTGCCAAGTCATGCTGTCCTTTACAGATTCAGGAATTTCCTGACAATTGAGCATGTTTTAATTATGAGTGCTGTCTAGGGCCATAGCTAGACCTAAGGTTTATCCAGGGATCATCCAGGGTTCGCCCCTGCCTGAGCACTGGATCATCTGTGTGTCACCTAGATGAACAGGTTTGACTCCTGGATGATCCAGGGATAAACCTTAGGTCTAGCTATAGCCCAAATGTTCATGTGGATGTATTTTGAAGGTTTTCTATATAGTTTTTTGATGTGATGCTGGTGACTGATGTGACTAATGGAATAATTGTGACCTTTTCCTGTTGCCATAGTTTTTTTACTTCCATGGCCAATGATGTATATTTTTCTCTCTTTTCCTCTTCCTTTTCAACAACATTTTTGTCATTTGGTATTGCTACGTTGATGAGGTATGTGTGTTTTTCGTTTTTGTCTTTGACCGTTATGTCTGATCGGTTGCAAGGTATTGTTTTGTCTGTATGAATTGTTCTATATTTTATGATCTGCATTTTCCAAAATAGTTTTGGGTGAGTTTACAGTAAGTTGTTGTTGTTGTTGTTGTTGTTGTTCTTGTTATTATTATTATTACATATATATACCGCCCCATATCTGAAGGTCTCTGGGTGGTTTACAAAGATTTATAATGGTTTATAATGGTTTTGATAACTGTTTGGGCCCAGGACACATTATATATACTGTTTTCAAAGTGTTATATCCTGCTTGGTGTAGATCTGGCCCAGGGACCCATTAAGGATGCTTTCCTCAAAACATGCAGCTGGCACTGAGTTATTGCAGGGCTCTGTGTTGTTACAGAGGATTTTTTTTTGAGTACTTGAATTGAATGCTCAAAAAGCTTCAACTCCATTTAGGTCAAACGGGAGGACAGTCGCTCGTCTCTAAATAAGAGGACAAGATAACAAGTGAAAGGAGAAGATGGGATTTGCTCAAAAGCAGTAAGAATGGGAACTGAAAGCTGATAACAAAGCCAAGATATAAGGGAGCAGAACGGGCTGAGAGAAGAGAAGAGCCAGCCACCCCTGAAGTTCAGCACTGGGTGGGGTGACCATATGAAAAGGAGGACAGGGCTCCTGAATCTTTAACAGTTGAATAGAAAAGGGAATTTCAGCAGGTGTCATTTGTATATATGGGGTGAAATTCCCTCTTCATCACCACAGTTAAAGCTGCAGGAGCTATACTAGAGTGACCAGATTTAAAAGAGGGCAGGGCACCTGCAGCTTTAACTGCTGTGATGAAGAGGAAATTTCCCCAGATTCCCCATATATACAAATGACATCTGCTGAAATTCCCTTTTCAATACAACTGTTAAAGATACAGGAGCCCTGTCCTCCTTTTCATATGGTCACCCTAGGACTGGGCCTGGAGCCAGCTGCTGGTGAGGGGCTGAAGAGTGCAAACGCATAAGGTCAGCACAGCTCACTACGGCCCGGGCCGTCCTTTGGGGGCCTGTGCTCATTCTCTGCACAGGGAGGGGAGGGTATTTGCCAGGCCAAAAGCAGAGGAAGGTCATCTCTCACACTCCATTGCTTTCAGCCTATGCCATGCTAAGCGAGTGGGAACACACCGCACAGGCCTGTGATGACTCTTGTGCGTGTTTGCTTGCATTCACAAAAGATTTTCTAAGCACACATTTCACAGCTCTAATGAAATGCCTATATTTGGAAAGCAACAACAAAGCAAAACACACCACACAACTGCTGGATGTGCGTAGGAATATATTAAAAAAAGAGCTGGCGTACAGAGCAATACATTACTAAGCGGAGTCAGTTTTACCCTTAGATTTTTATTTGTTAGCAATGCAGGAGCAATGATCTCTGCAGTTTTCTTAGCCAGAGCACACTTAGAATGGTTAATGTGCCTTCCGGCCTTGTTTATAAGCTTCTTACACAAAGTGAATATTCATGGCGATTTTTTGAACCCACTACTAGCAGAAGCTATTTGCTGTTTATATATTATTTAATGGCAGTGCGTAGGCATTCATTCACTCCTGCTTTCAAAACCAGGAACCCTGGTGAATCTGAATGTTCTTTCCTAGGTTAAAGGAGAAACGGTTGCCTTGAAATCAATATATGTAAAGCCAACAACTGTTTCCTTAAATCTTCCTGCACTGGGGAAACACATTGGAAAGGTTAATACTGTTCTCCATTCTTGATTTGCTCAAGTCAGGTTTCCCACATTGCATTAATGATAGCTTGCTTTAAACTTTGCAGTATTTAAAGAAGCCGCCTGACAGATGTCAATTTTTGTAAACTGCCCGAAGAGCTTCAGCTATTGGGTGGTATAAAAATGCAATATATATATATCTATATATCTTTTACTCCACAGTCATCTTATGCTGCTGTTGTTGCATTGTCATTTTATCAGTTAAAATACTGTTCTTCATATATTATTGGCTGCAACTGGTGTGTGTGTGTGTGTGATTTGGGGAGGCAAAAATGGTCTTTTTGGTGCTGATACCACATTGCTGGAATACGATGACTGGAGATTCATCAGGTACTCTCTCCGTGTGTGTGTGTGTGTGTGTGTGTGTGTGTGTGCTTTTAAAGTGTGGGGAGGTATTTTTATTATGTTGTATTTATCTGTAGTTTTCCAGTAGCATTACCAGTTTTCATTTTTAATATCCCCCTGTATGCCACTTTTACCACTTTGGGCTGTAAAAGTATCTGAAATAATAAATAAACTATCTTGACTCATGCAGACCATCTGCACACTAGTACTTTATTGCTCAATATCATACTCTTCCAGCTTTTCCGTGGGCACCCTGAAAAGCCATTGGACTCCCTACTCCCAGGCCCTCCGCGTCACTCCCTCCTGTGGAACATACCTGAGTCCTGGGCATCTGCCAGCGAGCTGGTCAGGCTCTTCTCTGGGCTTCCCTCCCAGCTACTCCCTGCTGCTCCCTCCCAGTCACTCCCCCCACTCCCTCCCAGTCGCTCCCCCCACTCCCTCCCAGTCGCTCCCCCCAGCTGATTCAGCAATTATATGTTTCAATGCCAGCTACATCAGCAGTGTATCCTGTTGCTTAGAAAAACAAAGTTCTTCTCATAGCTCCTGTTGCTTAGCAACAGAAAGTTCTTGCTCAGAACCTCCAACATGCCACACATCACCTTAGCATTACATATATATAGATAAATGAAATGTGCAAATTGATTTGGGTTAGAACTCGAATCATTGTTGCTGTGGTGGTGCTCATGCTTTGCCCCTGCTTCCTACCTTCCTCAACTGACCTAGGTTTCGCAGACCTGCGATTTGAGGCAGAGGAATCCCTAGTCCCTGGCTTCCCAGCCTGCTTGCTTTTGCTGTTCTTTTCTCTGACTTCCTTTCCTCCATGTACTATCAGATTTCCTCTTCATACCAAACTAACTTCTGTTTTTTTGTATGTTTGCTTTTAACACACCTAAATCCCAAAGGCCCCCCTCTCCTTCGCTTTATCTCTTAAGCGTCTCTCCTTCCACATATCCCTTCTGCAGCAAAAAGCTTCACAGGTGACTTAGAGCATTTACGGGTCCTTTTGATGACGTCGTCCACCTCCCATGCATCTCCTGCTCCTTCTTGCCTTCTTTCCATCACAAAAGAGACCCCTTTAAATCCATTTTTTTAAAAGAAATGGAATGTGCTGCCATTTCCTGATGTATGCAGGAAAAGCGGTGAGATAAAAACAGCCACTGAATGGGCCACGTGGCCATTGCTTACTTCCTCTTTCTCCCCTGTGTGAAGAAAGAGGAAGTATCATGGGACAGAAGCGGGGAGGAAAGCGATGGTAAGGAAATGTGATCCCCCCGTCTGATGGCGCTCTTACTGAAGACAATCAGATAATGCACCCCACTGTCTCCTACAGCCAAAGAAACATGCTGCTTACTGCTGCTGATTGTCCCTTGTAGGAAACTTTGGGGGTTTAATTGTTTGGCTTCTCCAAGCCTCTTATACCTGGCACAAATGAATATGAATATGATTAAAATGCTAAAGTGCTTGGCACGTTATTTGAAAGTGGGTCTATTAATTATTGATAATAGTCAATTAACTGTTGGAGTATTGTCTAACGAATCAATTAAAATATGGATTAGAGACCCTCAATGTACTGGTGACATTTTGAAGCCATTTAAATAAAGATAACATTTTCTCTCAACGAGACAGTGGGGTCAAATGATTTATTGTTGAAAAAAGTCGCACACCGGCTGAATTAAGAAATGTGCACAAACTGTTAACATGAAACACTTCTTTCAGAAGTGATAATTCTGATTTAAAACACACTTTTATATGCAATTACATTTAATCATACTGATTCATCTATGAATGCTTTCAGCAGTAAACAACACTCCCTTTCCCCACAAATGCCCCAAACTCTCACTATACTCTCTTACGCTGTGTTTGCCGAAAGGTCTCAGGTCAGTCAGGTTGGGGAAGAACTCTGCTTGACCCCAGAGAGAGTTGCTGCCACTCAGAGTTGATACTCCTGGACAAGGTGAACCAGTGTCCAATCCTGAGAACACGAGTTGTGTAGTGGTTATTGGGTTGGACTTGGACTCAGGAGACCTGTATTCTAGTCCCCACTCTGCCATGAAGCTTATTAGGTGACTTTAGCTAGACCTAAGGTTTATCCCGGGATCGTCCTGGGGTTGTCCCTGCCTGCTCCCGGGATCCCCTGTGTGTCATTTACATGAACAGGGATGACCCCAGGACAATCCCGGGATAAACCTTAGGTCTAGCTAAGGCCTCCCTCTCAGCCTACCCTACCTCACAGGGTTGTTGTGAGGATACAAATAGAGAGGAGGAGGGCCATGTAAGACACCTTGGTTTCCTTGGGGGAAAAACAGTGAGCAATAATAATAATAACAATAAAATAAGAACAATGGTCCGACTCAATATAAGGCAGCTGTGCAGGTCCATAGGAAAGGAGGGGATTTCAGAGCAGCCTTTACAGCAGGAAGCAGAAGCTCAGGCCTGCTGGGCTAGATCCAACCCTATGAGATTCCACAGATGGCCTTTTTGGAATATTGCAACCTAGTCTACAAGTTACAGGAAGGGGGCAGTGTTGCAGTTAGCTAGTAAATGCATGGGAATTGGGGGCATAGCTAGTCATTGGTCTAATCTACACCTACAGCCCTTTTGCAATGGAAGAGGGATAATTGTGATGGTTCCCAGCTTCCATGATCGGCGCTCATGGGGTGCACACCAGTGAAGTTTCCCACAAGTAAAGGAGAGCTGTTTTGGGAGACTGTGTGCCCCGTGATGGCAGTTCCAGATGTCTATTGGCAGAAGTGGGTAGGACTAAAGAGATGGGTACAGGGCACTTTTTTAAAAAAATAACTCCTGAGAGATATGCACCAGCGCAGACATGTAGCGGGTAGATACTGTGCTGAAAATGTGCTGTTGCGCAGTTATATTCTTTTTAAAAAATACTTGGTGATGAAACACACCGATGCACAAATCCCTGACAGCGGGTTGGGTATTCGCTGAGCCAGGAGCTCACACTGAACAGCAACAGCTTCGCAAAGGGGGGGGGGGCGCACCAGCTGCGGACTTCGGGATTGTAGCGAGGGAGCAAAAAAAATAAAAATAAAATTGTGACAAAAGCAGTTAGCAATATTCCTGAATAGTGGAGGGGTCAACCCAAGATCACAGCAGGATCAGCTGTGCGCCATGTAGCCCGGTAGGGGCGACTTTGATATTATCCTGGAATAAACGGCTGATGTAGACATGGCCTTAGAATCTCTGTAGCCCATAATGTGTTTTCCTGTTTTTTCCCCCTCCCCTTACTTCCTCCCTCCTCTGTCTCTGACCATACTCCATCGCTGGGAGCAGACATGTTTGCTCTCTCACCTGGCAGTGTTATAGAAGGAAGGAAAGGAACCTCTTGTGCAAGCACTGAGTTATTACTGACTCTTGGAGGGACGCCAGCTTTCGCTGACGTTTTCTTGGCAGGCCTTATAGCTGGGTGGTTTGCCGTTGCCTTCCCCAGCCATTATTACCTTTCCCCCAGCTAACTGGGTACTCTTTTTACCGACCTCGGGAAGATGGAAGGCTGAGTCGACCTGAGCCGGCTGCCTGAAACCAGCTTCCCCTGGGATCGAACTCAGGCCATGGGGAGAGTTTCAGCTGCAGAAACTGCTGCTTTACCGCTCTGCGCCACATGAGGCTCTTAGTGTTATAGAACACAAAGAAATACATTGAACAAACTGTTTTTGAAACTATATGCTTACCTGCATTTTTATGCAAGTAAATTGTGAGTAAACAATTTTGCTTTTTTAGCCATGAATACCCTGGGAAGTGCTTATAGGCGTCTAAGTCAAGAGCATGACCTGTGATTGGTGCAGGCAGGCTCAGCAATTTCCCAAAACGAAATCTATGGTTTCAACAGTGACAATGGTGAGATAAAAAATTCAGCATTGTGGCTGTACTGCCTCCCACCCCCTAAGGAACACATGCTACCATATTGGCCATGCAGACTGTGGATGATAGAAGCAGTAGTCCAACACGTCTGGAAGGCACCAGGTTGAGGAAGGCTGCTAAATGTCATAGTCTATTTGCAACATCTCATGCACAACCCCCTTGAAATGGATGGGACTTGCATAAGACGGGCAAATGCTGTCCCACAGACCTTATTCACCTCCAATAGGCCAGCGCAGGATAGATCCCCAATCCAGCATGCTGTTGGTTTCTGAACAGGCAAGAGTATGAAAAATGCTTAACAACTATTGTACAACTTTCCTTTCGCTCACTGCTTTTTAGCATGCATGAAACAAACGAGGCGTTCTGCACGAGGGCTAAGTCTATAAAGGAATGTCACCAAGTATAATGCACCAAGAAGGCAGCTTATTAACAGTGTTGCCATGGTTCATTTTAGAATGACACCTTCACATTCAGGGGTGTCAAGTGTACCGAAGAGCAGCTTGGGATCAATTCGTTCTGACGTTCAAGAAGGCAAGGGAGGAAACAGGAGCTTGCAAAGGCATCTTGAGCTTTTCAGAGATTAAGCAGATTTCATTATCAAGCCCTCCAAATCACAACCATCAGGCAGACGCTGTCACCCCTGTGGTGTGAGAACACAGCTCTCCCACAGGAATGCTTGGCAGTACAAAATGCCTTCATCTGCCTAAGCGGTATGAATGTATCTCTCCCTCTCAGATCACGTGCCACAGCTTTAAGGCAAAGCAGACAGTCGGAGCAGGGGATGCCTCAGATATTTTGGTGCCTGGGGCAGAAAACCCAAGTGAATCCAAAATTCACACACACACGCATGCACACCCCATGGTGGCAAAAACAGAGCAATCATTGACAATTCACTGCCTTTTCATGGTGTCTCCTGAGTCAGGCCACTTCACCTGCCAAGGGAAGTGGAGCTGTTTTTGCTACCCATCACCCCCTTTTCAGGATAAAGTGAATTAGGGTGACCCTATGAAAATGACAGGGCTCCTGTATCTTTAACAGGCGTATTGAAATGGGAATTTCAGCAGGTGTCATTTCTATGCATGCAGCACCTGGAGAAATTCCCTTTTTTCTACAACTGTTAAAGATACAGGAGCCCTGTCCTCCTTTTCATTGGGTCACCCTATCTTCATGGATCTCTCAAGTGAAAGAATTACAAGAAAAGATGTGGAAAAGGAGAAACAAGGCAGGGTGGGGGTGGGAGAGAAAGAAAACTGAAAAGCACTTTCATATTTGAAGTGACATAGAAGGTAATAACTTCGACAGGGTAAATCTTTGCAGGATAGGATAGTTCAGTTGTATAGTCCATCCTTTGCATGCAGACATGGCCAGATTTAATTTCCAGTTAAAAGGATTCACCAGAAGACCTCTGCCTGACTCCCTGGAAAGCTGCTGTTAGAGTAGACAATACTGGGCTAAATGCATCCTATTTAGTCCAGCTGATGCCTCTGGGAAGCCCGCAAGCAGGACGTCAGGGTACTAGTGCTGCCATGCTGGTGTTGCCTAGCAATGGGCATCCAGGTACCAGCTGCTTTCTCAGATCCTGGAGGTAGCAGATTCCTCTGTTGCACTGATGTGGCCAGTGAAGGCTGGTGGTTCTTATTTCAGTGGGTCAGTGAATCTTCTCTGGGTTTCGGTCATAACCAGTCAGAACTCTAATGGAGCCATACAAAGTGCTGAACCTTATCCCCAAATGGGTTCAGCACCTGGGATAGCTCCTTTGCATGTCCAGTCTCTCTTATCTGTTGACTTCAGAAAGTAGATCTCTATTCTACTGACAATATTGGGTTTGAATGACCCCATAGCCCAGTGAAGCCCCTTCTGTCCTTAAGCAGTATTAAAGTGAGCTGCTTATGAAGTTCCCAACATAACTAGCTATGCCTGTACCTAACAATGAGGCATAAGCCAAGCTAAAACAACTCTGTGGTCTACAATCTTAGCCAAGAAATCCAATATCTTGTAATCAATAAAAGCACTTATTCCATTCAGCTAGCATGTAATCCCAGAGTAAGTGTTTGTGAGTAAACAGTGGGGTGTTTCCTAGGGCACATTTTGCTCTTATGGGTGAATCGAAGTGACTAGCTATTTTCCCATTTAAAAGTCCACATTTAAACCCACAGTTTTATATCCTTGCACTTGTAAATAATGAACACATTTATATCATGTCTGTCTTCTTCTTCATCTTCTTTTTTTATTACTACATATACAAAAATAAAAAAAGTTCTTCAAACAAACTAAAACTGCCAGTGTTTCCTGATTTGTATGACTTTTATGTGGGTTTCTTATGGGTAAAAGCTCCTTTTTATGGGTTCTGAAAATTACCAGGTGGCCCACACCTGGTCTTGTTAGGTGCCAAC
Source organism: Elgaria multicarinata webbii (assembly GCF_023053635.1). Lineage (NCBI taxonomy): Eukaryota > Metazoa > Chordata > Lepidosauria > Squamata > Anguidae > Elgaria > Elgaria multicarinata. The sequence continues at coordinate 22,304,488 of NC_086180.1, read as the reverse complement.
CATTCCAAAATTTATGAACACTCTATAAAAAGAAAGAGAAGAGAAATTGAGCTGGCTCTTAAAAGTCCATAAAACGAGTAACGTTAGACCAAAGGATATACTTTTATGCTTGTGGGTGGCAATGAAAATAACGTCTCAGTAAAAATTTGTGAGTATCTATAACAGGAGGGCAGGAATTAACCTATTCTGTTAATAAGCACTGAACATTAGTCAGAGGCGGCTGATCCATTCATGCAACTAAAGTTCACAAGCTAATTCATGAAATGAAATTCAAGTGTCCTTGAATAAAGGACTGCTACAGGCATGTGGCTTATGGACTCAGCCTTAGGCTGGCAAATATAGCAGCATTGTGATTCTCACATGCAGGTGCATCATTTCATCACATGGTTCCTCAACACTAGAGGGGGCACAGACAACTCTGCACATGCATTCAAAGAACATGTGTTGGGGTTGCAGGACCATGTGGGTTAGCCATGTCCAAGGTAGCCATGCCATATATCCCTGTCCACATTTCGGGGTGTGTATGCTTATACCAAGATATGTGCATAGATCTACTCCACTCAAGAGGAGATCTTGAATGGCCCATGATCTCCCTCCACATAGGCCCATGATTGTCCCACGATTTCCCTTGCTCACACATGCTGAAAGCCTGGACAATGGGAGTGAGTGCTGAATATGCAGGGTACGCCAGCAGCAGGGGCCAGAGCTAACATACAAGGGGGTTGTCTGAACCTCCCTTAGATGACTCACAACTGAATGTATGAATCAACTTCATCAAAATGTGTTGTGTTTGAAGTGATGTGATGCCAAAGTCTTGTTCATGCATTGGTTATTTCTCGGTTGGACTACTGCAACCTTCTTCTCACTGGCGTTCCTTCTTCTCACATCAGTCCGTTGGTTTCTGTTCACCACTCTGCTGCTAAGATCATCTTCTTGGCTCGCCACTCTGACCATGTTACTCCGCTTCTGAAATCTCTTCATTGGCTTCCAATTCACTTCAGAATCCAATATAAACTTCTCCTGTTGACCTACAAAGCTTTTCACTGTCTAGCTCCTTCCTATCTCTCCTCTCTCATCTCACACTATTGCCCCGCTCGTGCTCTTCGCTCCTCTGATGCCATGTTTCTCGCCTGCCCAAGGGTCTCTACTTCCCTTGCTCGGCTTCATCCATTTTCTTCTGCTGCCCCTTATGCCTGGAACGCTCTTCCAGAACATTTGAGGACTACAAGTTCAATCGCAGCTTTTAAAGCTCAGCTAAAAACTTTTCTTTTTCCTAAAACTTTTAAAACTTGATTTTGTTCTGACTTTCTACTGTTAGTTTTACCCTACTCAGTGCCTGTTTACCCTACCCTGTGCCTGTTTGCATTCTCTTCCCCTCCTTATTGTTTTACTATGATTTTATTAGATTGTAAGCCTATGCGGCAGGGTCTTGCTATTTACTGTTTTACTCTGTACAGCACCATGTACATTGATGGTGCTATATAAATAAATAAATAATAATAATAATAATAATAATAATAATAACAACAACAACAACAATAATAATAATATCTCTAGTGTTTGATCTGTGATGGTGCATTCACACATACAGTTCACTACACAATGCAGCATTCTAGCACTATTATTCAGGGACCTTCCTAGCAATTCGACATGCATTTTCCAATGAACACAGGGAGCTTCCCTGCCTGCAAAAGTTTACCAATTCATTTTAATGCAATGGATGGCTTTTACACACATTCATTTACACTTGATGAAGCGCCCGCCACCACTGAAGTCAACGAGAAAGCTGTGCATACAGCAACGGCACGTGCATGGTGAAGTATCACGGCTCAGAATCAAGACAGGAGATGGCAATCCTCACTGCACTGAAGTTTATATAATTGCACTTGTTGGCTTTGATTACACTGATTTTAACAGAACCAATCTAGTCAAATGCTTGCTGGAGTACGCTATTGTCAGTGGGTCACAGTTTTCACTGCAGATAGTAACAAAGAAAGGGGGGAAAAGGGGAATTATTTCTACAGAAAAGGCAAATTCTGGATAGAAGTGTTCCAAGAACTAGGCTTCGCAGTTATAAATTAAGTCATACCATGTTTGGATGATGTTCTCAGGTGTACATTACTAAGGCATGCCAACGTAGTCAATGAGAGCTAGTGTGGTGTAGTGGCTAAAGTGTTGGATTGGGAGTCGGGAGATCCAGGTTCTAGTCCCCACTCGGCCATGGAAACCCACTGGGTGACTTTGGGCCATTCCCAGACTCTCAGCCCAACCTACCTCACATGGTTGTTGTTGTGAGGTTAACATGGAGAGGAGGAGGATTATGTACACCACCTTCGGTTCCTTTGAGGAAAAAAGGTGGGATATAAATGTAATAACTACTACTACTACTACTACTAATAATAATAATAATAATTGAGTGCTTTTAAACTGTTATAGATCCATGGATTGATTGTACTGTCCAATCCTATTGTCCCACTTGCAGTTTTGTGAAGGGTGTGTCTGATTTTTACCTGTTCTGAAGGTGTGCCTTATAAGCAAGGCCAGTGGCAATGGTAGGCATGGCCGGACACCTGCTGAGGGCCCACAGGCCAAAAGGGTCCCACTGACAAAAGCCTCCTGGACTTCCTTATCTCCTTCATCACTGCAACCTACTTGTTTGCTTACTTCTTTGTCTGGCCCAAACAATAGTGGTGGTGAGAAGGAGGAGATCCCGCTGTCTACTAGCTCTCTGCCTGTCAAACAAACATGTGGCAGCAATGATGGGAAAAAGGCGACAGGAGCTGGTGACAATGGCAGCAAGAAGGTACACTCATTGAGGGAAGCAGCTCATTGAGGGTGTCTTGTCCAAGGGCTCATCTACACCAAGCAGGATATTCCACTATGAAAGTGGTATGAAAGTGGAACATAAAAGGCAGGAGCCACACTGCTGCTTTATAGCAGTATTGAAGTGCACTGACAACTGTTGGGGCCCATTGACATGTCTATACTATACTATACTATACTAAAATGTTGTGAAGTGCAATCTCTTAGTTGAAGTGTTCTATCTTCCAGAATCTAAACCTCAGACAATGGATGAAATTTGGGATGAAAGTGCCTGAAACCGTAAAAGAATCACCTTGTTTTAAATGTTCCTTTTCTTTGTCACTTGCCATGTACCAAAACTTTGTGAGGCATGTTTTGCAAGGCAATAAAAAAATATGGGGTGCGTGGGTGGGTGTGCGTGCGAAAAGAGGTCAGAGCCATTGATCAACTTCCTGTTGATGAAAATGCTTTGTTTATGTTTGATGGACTCATTCATCTGATTGCTGCATACACACAGAACGGCATGTTACACTCCTAAGCCTCCTTTTCACAGGAACTCTGGATAAGCACAGTTTATTAAACACTTCTGTGTGCTGAGACAATCTGTTGTTCCTCTCTGCTTTAATGACATTATAAGCGAGTTGATCATGTACAGTGCTTGCTGTCTGCATTATGTCCTAATTTAGTGAACTGATGGGCTGTCAGTAGTAATTCCTGATGAATATTAAAGCCCAGCTGCAGATGCAGAAGTGAGGAGCAGAGTTGGTGGGGTGGGTGGGTCAGCTGATTGAAGGTCAGGGCAAAGAAAATGGTCCACATTTAGTAAATAAATGCAGATCGTGAAGAACAAGGCTCCACAAGCCAAACTGAACCCTATGCACAAAAGTGTACATTTAACCCATAATGTTTGCTTCTTCTGGTGAAAAGCTGCTTCAGGAAGGGCCAGCGGGTCTGTATATCCATTCTGGATTTTAATCAGAACCAGCCAGAATTCAAAGGAGCTATCCAAGGTGCTGAAACCATTTCGGGGGTGAGGTTCAGCACCTTGGATAGCTCCCCTATTCTTCTGGTTGGTTCTGACTAAAACCCAGAAGGGATTCATAGCCTCACCAAACTTAGAGCCACCAGCCTCCACTGCAGTGTGTGCGTGTGGGTGGGTGGGTGGGTGGGGTTGCTTAACCCTTCCCATACCAGCTGCTTTCCCAATGCAACTCTCCCTCCAGCCACTGCCTTCTGGAGACAGGCAACATTCCCCAACCTGGGTCCTGCCATATGTTATAGATTACAACTCCTATCAGCCTCAGCCAGGAAGAATGGGAGTTGTAGTCCCAAAAGATCTTCAGGAACTCAGGTTGGGGAAGGCTGCAGACAGATGTTCTGTTCACCTTTGGGGCTCTGCAGGGAAAATCTTGTGGTGGACCCTGCGATGTAGGCCCGTCCGGCAAATGTGATGTCCGATGCATAGATGCCAGACAGGGGAGGGGCTGGTGCAGTGGTGTGGGTAAGGAATGAGCTATCTCGTTCCCCAGCTGTACATCAGATTTTAATGTCTTCTTAGGGATCTGGTTTGTCAAAGACTACTGAAATAAAATAATCTTCTGCTTGTGTTTACTTGGATGCAAGCTTCACTGTGTTCAATGGTGCTTACTCCCAGGTAAGTGTGAATAGCATTGCAGAATTAGGAGTTAGGCTTAGCCTTAAACTGCAATCCTTTATACACACCTAGAATACCCTGAATGTAGAAGACTGTGGGCCTGTCTTCATGGCGCCGCTTCGCCACTCTTTCCTGAAACCCCACAGTATCACTGCTGTGGGGCAGAGGCAGAAAATCCCCGTGCCAGCAGCTAGCATGGTGGGGGTTTTTTTGGCCATCCGGGTACTGGAGCCCACCCCCTGTCCTTTTCCAGGACTTCCTTACTGGTCACCATCCACCTGGAATGCCCCTGGGTTGACCACGGAGTGAGGTCACATGGTAGAAGGGCCATGGTGACCTTGCTTTGGAAAAAAAAAAGCCCCACAGTGGCTGCAAATTGGTGACTGCACCATATAACCGAGGCAGCACTGATTTGCAGCCACTGTGGGGCTTTGAAGATGTATAGACAGCTCCTATGTCATTAAATACCCCCTTCTCCATCACTCTCATATTCTGCTAGTGAACTTAACAAATAATTCTGCATTTACAAAATAATATTAGAAGAACGATTAGGACTATTCTCTCAATTTATTTCTTCATAGTCATTTTCTTGGCAGATGTAGAAAATAGCAGGAGTGGAGTGATAGCTCAGCAAGATGAATGCAAAGAAAGAAATGGACAAGGAATCCCCAGTGGGTTTATCCGGCCTGCAGGGCATAATTCTTTGACCAATTTCCATTTATACCAAACAGTTTCATATTTGTCTTCTCATATTAGAACACGAACTGTGCAGCCCCCCCCCTCCCGAATGTCAAGGCCGATGTCAAGCAGAGATTCTGACTGCTTCAGCATGATAGAGAGCCGAGTAAATGCAGTCAGATTTGGAATTTCAGAAGTATCCAGATAAGATTCCCTTCTGCTATCTCTTGTCATAGCCTTGGTGGTGATAGAGTGAATGCTTTTTGCATACTTCTTGCATTGAAAGTATTTTTTGAATACCTTCATTTACAAAACAGTGATTAGGTCATTACCACATCGAGATGAAATAAATATTGTCCAATAGACAATGAAAAACTATATGATAAATCTGATAAATAAACCGACTCCACTGAAGCACTGGTATTTAAGCCAACTGATGGAAACCAAGGACTTGAATTTGGTAGTGTTCTTGATGAACTGAATGTTGATACCGGAGAACAGCTGCAACGGGCAAAGGCAGAAACATTTTCTGCATGCAGAAAGTAACTCTGGACTCTGTCAGAATTCATCTATTACACCTATATGTTGTCTGTGTCATGGAAGAGCATGCTAATGAAATTATTTCATTTACCACAACAGCACTGAGTTGAGCAAAATGACACTAATGTTGAAGGACACAAATGAATTGAATACATACAAAAATGCCAAAGATCATAACATAATCATTAAAAGTGTTTGTAATACAGTGTGGAATACTACTTAAGAGGAGGATATGATGACAGCAAATGTCAAATACCAGTTCATCTATAAGTTGCAAGCAAAGACTAAATGCTATGGTATGCCAACAAACAAATACTGCCAGCTCATGCATAACACGATACAAAATAACACACGTTGTCAGACAATTAATATTGAAATCAAGCATCATTGGATATCCAGTAGATGTCAAAAATTCAATGTATATTGTGCAAATATTTGCTTACTTAGATAAAATCTGGCAAACAGCCATGACCTATATTTGTAGAATAGGATGTAGTTCTGGGAGCAAATTCATTTCAGTTCTAGAATTAACTCATTAAGGATGGGCTCATTTCCCAGTAGCAAATTCTGATTTACTTCACAAAAACATCCCATTGAGTTCTATGAAAAAATAAAAAGGTTGCAAGGTGAGGAAATTGAGTGCCAGTTTATTCTCACTCTAATGATGCCCTTGAATACACATCTGGACTTTCTCCCATATGAATGACCCTGGGGGAAGGGAAAGTCTCAACTGAGAAGTATCCCATGGGACAATCCTTTCAATATAAGACCTACCCTACCCACCATTATGATGACCACCAACTTCTCTTCACTTTGCCAGCCATAATGAGGAGCATTTGCTAGTTCGGTATAATTGAAACATCCCAGTAACAAGTATGGTTCCTTTTGGCTTCAGTTCTATGCATAAATCACACAATATAACACCTTCACTTGTTTGCAAATCTGAGAGATATCTGAAGAAAGATTTCAAAACACCCTTTCTAATTTTGTCAATATAAATGCCACTGTTGTTTAAATTCAGGGAGAGAAAATAGCTGCTATTCTAGTGTTGTCCTTGGAGAGATAGGAAAGAAAACAAGTAAATTGTAATTATTTCTCATTGAGGTCTGTGAGAAGCTAGTTCTTCATCAATCCATCACTTGTCAAAATTAAGTGAAGATCTCCATTCAGACCATTCAAAAGCAGCAATTAAATTCCCAAGGGGGAAAGGGAAATATTTGTGCAGACAATCCAAGATGACATTTTAATTTGAGCTGTACATTTCCAGGCCAAGTGGGTAACATGCTGACATTAAGAATAATGTTAACAACCCTCCACAGATTTGGTGATTCTGTTTCAATTTTAATTGGGGATTTCTCCCCACCCCCCGTCAGTATCCAAAGAGACTAAAGCTTAAAGCCAGGTACAACGTTTTAATTGCTAAAAGCAGCAAATTAGCATTAAGGGAATAGTGACATTAATTTGCTGGCAGTAAAAATAATGAAGAAAGAAAATAGCGGGTACTTTCTTTGAATTCTGCTAGTAGAATAGCTAACTAATATGGTCTGGGTTATAAGATCTCTTAATTTAGGCCTGATTAATACATTACCATTACAACATGGGAAATGATTATGCATGGTCAAGTCTAGGCTGTAGCTTAGTGGTAGGCCATGTACAAAAGGTCCCAGGTTTAATCCCTGACATCTATCTCCAGATAGGACTGGGAAAGACTCCTGTCTGAAACCCTGGAGAGCTGCTGCCAGTCAGTGTAAACAATACTGTTCTAGAAGGACCAGTGGGCCGATGCTGCTGAAGCTGCTCCCTATGTTCCTGTGCTTCTTATGGCTCACACTTCTTCCAATAATGTCTGAAAACACATGTCAGCTGAAGATCATGGGTACTTCCCTCACTGGCATAAGAAGCTAGTTACTTCCCAATTTCCCTAACCTTGATAGTTTCTATTTACAGGTCTCACTGTTGTGTTGTAGGACCAGACCTCACAATCTCCCTCACTGCAGTATTTAATTTGCCACAGATTAGTTACCCTCAATACTTATGAACAGGGTCAGCCCCATTCGGCAGAGTGATGTGTTACCTCAGGCAGCAGCAAGCTGTTCGTGGAGACGGCTGAGTGCCACAAAGCCTGCCCTGTGCAGAGGATAAGAACATCAGAAGTGCCATGCTGGATCAGACCAAGGGTCCATTTAGTCCCATCAACCAGTGCTGAAGACAGCTTTAATTGTCAGCCTAGTCAGCTTTTGTACATGAAATGGGAGGGCCCCCATCTTGTTCTTTGCCTCAGGGAGCAAAATATCTTGGGATGGCCTTGCTTGTTAAACTACTCCATTGCAATAATGTTCAGGCCTGTTAAAGTTGGTAAAATAATAGATTTTTCCACACTTTCAGTGTGTGCTTATGGACGAAATGGGGATTCTCATCTGAGTTAGTGACAGTGAATTGTTTGGGCTAGGAATGCTAATTGTTTTGGAGAAATAACAGAGTGTATAAGGATGCAGTCTTGAGTAGTGAAGCAAAAGACCTCTTCCTGAGATATAACCCAGGACACAGTAGTTAGGAACAGGGAGCAAGATGCAAAGTTTCACATGCATATGAGTTTTGTATTCCCACCTGTTCATAAGCAAAGTCTCACCAATGTGGCTGCTGAGTTGACCGGGAGGAATAGGAAAGCAAGGATGTTAGGTCAGAGTAGTGAATTGAAAGAGGAGATGTCGAGGTGGGTCATTATACCTAAGTCAGGAGCTGTTCAAGGAAAGTGTTCCACTAGTAGTGTCCTGCTTATTGCTGGGGCTCCATTCTTCTGGGAGCCATAGGTGAGCCCAGTCCTTGCATCAATAGGGTGAAGGAAGAACCCATGCTGCAGGAAGCACACTACACCTTCTGGCAACGGCTTCCCAGTCGAGTTCATTGATGCCTCCATTCCTAGATCCTGAGGAGGACAGGCTGCCTAGGGGCTATGGGAAACAAAGTCCAACAGCATCTGGAGGACCACATGTTCTCCAGCCCTGCTTTAAGCTGTGGTGAATCCACACAATGAAGGATTTTTGGTAAACTCCTTGAAACCTTCAAAATGCTGTCCCTGAAGGCTGGGGGAATCCTTCTAAATGTCATTCCAGTGAGGTGCTAGGGGCTAGAATGGGACAGCAAAATGGCTGTTGCCACCTATGGTATGGGTAAGTGTTTTGTATACAAACATGGATCCTAGCCAGAGAACGCAATCTACAGCTCACTTAAGGGTGTATAGACTCAATTCATTGAGGACTGGTCTGGAGTAAACAGGTAATGAATTCCAGCCAAGGACAGTACTCTGCTGTTGCTTTCTTCACATACATCACACACAAGGTAAATTTACTTCATTTCACAGCTACTGAAGCCACTGATATGGATCATTAAATAAAGATAAACAGTATGAAGCACTGAGAATGAATGACTGATTCAAAAAGAGAACTGATGTGCCAGGGAGTCTATAAACCTCATATGACACCTTTAATTTTCTTCTCTGCATGGTATTTGGGGATTAATTTGAAAACAAATAAAAAGAAGAAAAGACAAAGAAAAATGAAGAATCAAATGATCAGTCCTTTTCATTGCCTGCAAACAATAAAGGTGTCCAAGATTGGGTAATTAACTTCTCACCCTCCAGGCACCTTAGGGTGATCCCCAAGGTATCCTACCTTACCTCCTTCATTGCACTGCTTGCCAGTTGTGACCAGAGTCACCCAAAATGCTCCTAGTCAGCTTGGCTAAAGCTGAGCAGGACTGGGAGTGGTTATTGCCTGGATGAGAAACAGCCAGGGTTCTCTATGTACACTGCCTGGAACTCCATCATGGAATAAATGTGGAATATCACTGTAATAAATAAATATAATAAAATCTTTGTGCATTGAGAAAAGCTGCTCCTACCCTCCAGCTGCATGGACAAAGCCTCAAGAGTAGAGGAGTATTTATTTATTTATTACATTTATATACCACCCCATAGCTGAAGTTCTCTGGGCGGTTTACCAAAGTTAAAAACTGTGAACATTAAAAAGAAATCTACAAAAATTTAAAACCATCAAAAGCATAAAAACAACAATATCCATTTAAAGCAACTATATTTATTGCCCACAAGGAAGGTGCCTCTGATGTTGCAGGAGAGTGCCCACCCAAATGACACACCTCAAGAGACCAGCAATGACCACCTCCTTCGCTGTGAACTGCAAAAGGTGCTTTCCTCCTTGGCAAATGTAACTAAGGTGTCTGCTTGCTCTCAGGTGCCCATGCATCTTAACTAGTGGAGGCTGGTGGCTCCGAAGACAATGGGACGGTAAATCCACTCTGGGTCCTTAGCTAGACCTAAGGTTTTTCCCAGGATCATCCCTGGGTCATCCCTGTTCATGTAAATGACACACAGGATATCCAGGGAGCAGGCAGGGACGACCCTGGGATAAACCTTAGGTCTAGCTAAGGCCTGGGTTTCAGTCACTCCCAGTCAGAACTCTAAACTTACTTATCCAAGGTGCGGAACCTAGGGTTCTGACTAGTTCTGACTAGTCAGAGCAGATTCACTGCCCCAAGACATTGGAGCTACCAGCCTCCATGGATTGTAACCTTCACAGAGGTTTGAAAAGTCAAATCAGATACAATTTTTCTTCAAGCTGAGATATTTAAACATGGTTCAAAACTTATAACCAATTATAACTCTAAACACCAGTTCTTTTACTACTATTACAAAATAACATGGACCAGTTCATACATATATTGGGTGCCATGCATATGACAAGTACAGATTTTGATATGATGAATAAATAAATGAATCTATCTAAACACAGATTCGTCTATTCATTTTTAGCATGCAAAATAGTCTTGTCCCTAGCACAGGAGTATCATAAAACTTCACTCTTTCATTTCATTTTGATTCATTCAAATGGTGTGTATGACAGAAAATGGAATTTATTCAAGTTGCAGAAAACTGTTGGGATAATACCCATTGTTACTGTCTAAAGTATTAAATTAGAACAAATAATATGCCTCCTTTTCTTTGAGAAACTACCTCTCAGTCTGAATTACTTCCTAGTAATCAGAGCTCAAGAATAGACATCACAAAATAATGGGATGTGTCAAGATTTCAGCTGAAATGCGACAGTGAGAGAAATCTTTGAAAGTGATTATTACTTTAAGGAATCTGGCTATTGTCCACAATGTTCCCTACTATTGTGGAATTGCCCAATTCATCTTAATAACAAGCCAGTCTTGGGAGATGAAGAAATAAAATGCAATATAAGTCTGTTATATCAAGGATCTGCAACATGTAACGGTTTTTGGAAAAGTAAAGAGGATGCTTTGATGGAATATATATATATATATATATATATATATATATATATATATATATATATGTGTGTGTGTGTGTGTGTGTGTGTGTGTGTGTGTGTGTGTGTGTGTATTCAAGAACACTTTGCATTACCATAGTCATCAACGTATTATGGTCTGGGGAAATGTAGTGTGTCACAAGCATTTGTGATAATGGTCACATTTGGATGATTGCCCAAAACTTCATATACTATGCTTCATTGTATATGCTCCTTTCCCACCTCTCCACCCTGGCTTCAACACAAAAAATCATGGGTTGCATTAAGCTAGATTTCCCCATTATGTCTGAACTGGCTTAATGTCAGTTAACACACCAAAAAAAGCAAAGATATTGTTATGGAAGTATGGAATCTTTTTATTCCTTATTGGAATAATACATTTGAACGAAATACTGTAAAGATCACATGTTAATCACTTATTGCAATCATCTTATGCTTAATACCATAATTCAAAGTTCATCTGAACATTCCCTATATATCTATATAGATATATATCAGAATTTTAGTGGGAATTCTACATTGCATATTCTAGTCTTTTCTCTCTTCCTGTCCCCAGCCTTTGGCTTTTGTTGGATTTATGTTCTTTTACTGTGCACAGGTGAAAGACCAGTTTATTAGGTAGATAAGTCTTTTCACAAAATGGGACACACTTAATAAATGTTGGATCATAAATGTGTTTTGAAGTAATAATGAGTACACAATTATATGATGCCAGATGTAATCGAGAGAAAGGATGGATGATCTCCTTTTCTTTAACTATGTTCAAGTTACTGAATTCCCCACCAAGAAATCCATTTCTACTAGGAAAGGGGATAATCAATAGAGCAAAAGTTGCACACCAAGAATGCCTGCACCAGTGAGCAAAAAAGAGATGAAACACCAGAATGTATCTGTGACCCTTTTGCTCCATCCAGCAATGTCTTTCTTTAGTACAGGTTTAGAGACCAAAAGGGAAACCCCTGGATTTGTTTTACCACCTTTGAGATGAATGTTTTATGTTTTTCACATCACTGTTTTTAAGTTCTTGAAATGGTCTCAGATTGGAGTTACTGGCAGAATTTCCAAACATGTAGCTTGGCACACTGTTGGGCCCCTTCTAGGGATAGGCATATCGGTCTATTTCTGGTTGATTCCATTTTCACATGTGAACCTTCTGGCCCATTTTCATATTAAACTGCACGTTTTGAAGTATTTGCACAAAAAATACATTGAAACACATAATAAACATGTATTTTAAGCCTATTTACCCCCCTCAAAATATGCAATTCTAAATGTATTCTGATATATTTTTTTTGTGAGTGAACTGTGTTGGAATATTTGGGAAGCAGGAAAGCTGGTGGATCTCAATGAATTGATTCATATATTAGTCCAGGAGATGTGGATCACATCATGTTGCATTGGAATTCACAAAGGCTGAATTCCTGAAGCATCCCTAGCTTATATAGATCTAACAATACTGTGCCTTATTATTATTATTATTATTATCATCATCATCATCATCATCATCATCATCATCATCTTTTCTCACTCATGGCATTTTTTCTTGATGGACATGATGGGCTTTGCCAAGTCATGCTGTCTTTTACTGATTCAGGAATTTCCTACTATTGAACATGTTTTAAGCATGACTGCTTTCTGGATGTTGGTATGGATGCATTTTGGTAGGCCCAGGTGGTGGTGGTGGTGGTGGTGGTGGTGGTTATTATTATTATTATTATTATTATTATTATTATTATTATTATTATTATCCCACCATATCATCTAAGGAGCCTGCTTCATGGCTGAATGGTGCCTTGAACCCAGGTCTTCTTAATCCAACCCACCACTCTAATTCACCTTCCCACGATGAATAATGCTCAAGGCAGCCAATGACAACAAAATGCAAAATCATAATTAAAACATGGGTGTTCCCTCACCCACTGAAGGCAGTCCAATAAAAAGCTATCACCTTACCTGTATCCTGCTGCCTCCTGTCCTCTGGGTAAACTTTAAAGACTGAATTGCTAGTCCAGTCAGAGCTCACTCTTTTTTTAGTCAGTACATCTCCATTCCACCCACCACCACACTTAAATAATGAAAAAAGCTAATCAGACTTTACTTTCTCCTAAGCATCTCAGTGTTTTCTCAAGTGGAATATGCTGACTGATATAGAATGCACACTGAGTGCACAGATAAATCGAAATTTCTGTAACTCGCTGATTACAATAGATAATCAGCACCTGGAATTTGTGCCATTATATGCAACTGCATTTCCTGATGTAATCTGCATAGATCATCCTTCACCTCCAAAGGTGACAATGGGAGGAAAGGAACAAAGGTAAATCTCAGCTGAATTAACACAGTCCTCTGCAGCACTTTCTATCAGTCTTTGGGATGAACGCAACTTGCATTTAAGATGTATTCACGACTTTAAAGCAGGGCATTACCTACTACTTAACTGACTGGCTGACACTGATTGAAACTCAGTATTTCATTATCTAAATATGCCACCATAGTTTGGGATGGGGGTTCTCCCACCCCATGATCCTTGGTCCATTTGTGAAATCATTTATTGTCAATTACTCACTTCTTAATATTGTCTAACTACTTTTTATTTGCACCCCAGTGGCTAGAATGTGGTAAATTTCCCACCCTTCCAATGCCTGCTTACATGTGGGGTGGTGACTTAATTCCATGTTAGTGACTGTAAGTGTAGGATTGAGATATTTAGTTATTTTGTTCCTCTCCCCTCTCATGAAAACCAACTGCTCTCTGAGCAGTAGAGGAAACAGCAGCTAGCAAGTCACACTCCCATCATCACCTTCTCCATCTGATGCTGCACCACCAAGCGAGGACTCAGTCCTTCCTCCCCTCACAGAGGCCATTAGAATTAAGGGTATATAAGATTTTCAATAATCCAAACTTGCCCCATTCACAAGCCTAAGAACATAAGAAGAGCCAGTGCTGGATCAGAACAAGGGTCCATCTAGTCCAGCACTGTTCACATAGTGGCCAACCAACTGCCGACCAGGAATCCTCAAGCAGGACATAAGTCCTGTTGCAACCTCCCACCCGTGTTCCCCAGCAACTGATGAACATAGGCATCCTGCCTCTGTTAGTGGATGTAGCACATAGCCATGAGGACTAGTAGCCATTGATCGCCTTCTCCTCCAGGAACTTATCTAACCCCCTTTTGAAGTCATCCAAATTGGTGGCCATCACTACATCTTGTGGTAGCGAATTCCATAGCTTAACTATGCACTGTGTGAAGAAGTAGTTCCTTTTATCTGTCCTGAATCTTCTACCAATCAGCTTCATGGGATGACCCCGGGTTCTAGTATTATGGGAAAGGTCCCTGTCATTGATCTCTTACACTTGGACTGTTTCTGCTGATATTGTTACTGGGGACCTTGTCCTTTTTGTTTTGTATAGTTTCCTGTTCCCACCAGCTCTGGAGTTGGCCTAATGACAAGAAAAGGCAAGCAGGACAAGGGCTTAGTTCTCAAGACTTAACTTGAAAACCTAAAACAGCTTGTAGATATTCAGATATTATGCATGAAAGACAGATTTTCATGAAGGTAGAAGCTCTGACTATTGGGTGTAGGTGAACTCTCACTTTCCCCCATCCTGCTGGCTCAAGGAGAGGAGAGACTGAAGAGAAAATAACTTGCCCAAACAGCTTCTTGGAGGTGGAAACTGGTTTCTCACCCAAAGTAGAAGTATCCAGTATGAGAAGATTTTCCCATAGTTTGGTAATATTACCAGTGGGTGCTTCTGGAGTGTTCCCTATGCAACCCCCCTTTGTGTTTTGGGCATGGACACATTAATGCACACAACTCAGGACCAGACAGAAGTAGCTGTGGAAGAAAATGGGAAAGCAGGAGTAAAGTCTCCATAGTGTTCAGGGAGGGAACTGCAACTACTTGTGCCTGACAAAACACATCCTATTCCTGGCAGTCCTGGGCCAATGCATAGTATACACATTAAATGTGCATGCTGTGTATCCGCTAGGCTGGAGTCAGAGAAGAATGCTAATGTTATGGCAGATAATGAATAAAAATGGCCATCAAAGGAGTTTACATCTAGAGAGATGCTTTTTGCGATATGTTCCTCAACAGACAAGTCAATGCGGAAAGCTGTGTACTATCAGCGCCAGTCCATTATATACTACATGTTGCCTTTCAGTTTTATGATGGAAATTCAATCACATTACCAGCCACAGCTGAACATCCACTAAGTCCATAAAAATACACACTAGTGCCCCTTCATAAAAAGAGTCCTTGAAATGCCATTTTTATTTCGACTGTCATGGCAAGAGCTCTTTTAACTCTCTCTCCAAGTTCTTGGGCTGGTATCTGCTTCAGTATTATTTAAGTGACAAGCAGCTACCAAGCCAGTGTAGCAACTTATGTGAAACAACTTGAAACCTTACTTCACGATGTGAAGAGGTCAGGCAGTCTGTTATAGGGTTTTATCTACAACCTGGTAATATCCATGACGGTTTGCACATGGCAGCAGCAAATGTAACAGAAGGCAGAGTAGATGCTGAAGCCACCCCATTAATGGTCCACATGTTGTCAGGAAGGAGACATGATAGAAAAACTGTGACAGCCATGGAACTGGAAACTGCAAATATATGGACCAACCTTGGAGAGGCTTCTGAAGCTTATACAAATTTGGTTTTCTCTGATTTGGTTGTATGGCCTCCACATCAAAGAGATCAAAGAGGTTAACCTTTTTGGTTAACCAAACTGCTTTGGAATTTTTGGGCTAGGGATGTCTTTTCTGTGTGTGAATATGTTGCTCCGGCAATGCTTCTGGCTGGTGTTTTTTTTTTTTTTTAAAAAAAAATTAACTCAAACAGCACAAACACTTTTGTGTTTTGCTACATTTTTCAAACTTCTGTGCATTACTAGGAAGTGGAGGCCACCACAAAAAATATGAAGAAGGAGGGAAAGAAGGACCAGCTGCATTGGCCAGTTTGAAACCGAAACCTGATTTCTCCCCTCCCTGCAGGTAATTAGGACTCCATCCACTCAAGCCATTTGCAGAGTTGGGTGGGAGGGGAAGAAGGAGGGAAAGAAGGACCAGCTGCATTGGCCAGTTTGAAATCGAAACCTGATTTCTCCCCTCCCTGCAGGTAATTAGGACTCCATCCACTCAAGCCATTTGCAGAGTTGGGTGGGAGGGGAAGAAGGAGGGAAAGAAGGACCAGCTGCATTGGCCAGTTTGAAACCGAAACCTGATTTCTCCCCTCCCTGCAGGTAATTAGGACTCCAGCTTGCTGGAGGCGTGAGCCTTCGGCGCGAGCCGAAGGGCGAGAGCACAAGGGCTCTCGGCCTGTGGCTCTCGGCCGTGGGTGAGAAGCCGTCAAGCGGAACTCTTTACCTCAGAGGTAGAACCCCAGCCCCGGACCGGTCTTCACCACCTCTGCTACAAGACATGCTCTCCTGCACTGTCAGGTTATTAGTCTGGCAATGTGACTGCCTTAACATACCCTATCTGTCTGCACTTCACTGTACCTACCTTCTTGCTTGCTGATACTGATCTTGGCCAGGCTAGTTCTGGCTAATCCTGTCCTGCGCATGTCTTACTTCCCTGCCTACTTGCTATCTCTCTCCCCATTTCTTCTCCTAATTCCTTTCTCATCATATCTGTTCCCTATGGCTCGCTCCAAGCTCATCTCTCCCAACTTAGTTCCTATTCGGTGTCCCCCCCCCCCTCACAGCTGCCTTTCTCGTGCTCCTTATGGAACTGTCGCTCTATTGCTTCCAAGGCCCCTGTCATCCAGGACCTGTTCTTCTCTAGATCTCTCCACCTCCTTGCTCTTACTGAAACCTGGCTCCCTGCCCATGATACCGCCATCTCTGCTGCCCTCTCTCTTGGAGGACTCTCTTTCTCTCACTCGAGTCGCCCAGAGGGTCGAGGTGGTGGTGTGGGTCTTTTATTATCGAGTTTGTGCCAGTTCCAGCCTCTTTCCATTCCACCTTCACACTGTTTCTCCTCCTTTGAGGCACATGTGGTGAGACTCTTCACTCCGCTGCGACTGCGGGTTGCAGTTCTCTACCACCCCCCTGGCTCATCCTCTAAATTTCTCTCTGATCTCGACTCGTGGCTGTCCTTTCTCCTCTCTGACAACTCTCCTACTCTGATCTTGGGTGACTTCAATATCCATGTAGATAACCTTCACGATGCTGCAGCTCTACGATTTCGCTCCTTATCTTCCTCTTACGATCTTAAGCTCTGGTCTGAAGCACCCACACATTCCCTTGGACACTGTCTGGATCTTGTCCTCACTCGGAACTGCTCTGTCCTGGACCTTTCTATTGTTGACTTTCCTCTGTCAGATCATCATCTAGTCTCTTTCAATATTACTCACAATCCCCCTCCTTCACGTCCCGCTTCACGCCCTTGTCGTGACCTGCATTCTATCAACTACGAGGCTTTTTCTCAGTCTTTAGCCTCCTCTCTTCCTTCTGTCTACACAGCCGTCTCCTTGGACTCAGCCGTCTCCTCCTTTAACTCCTCCTTATCTTCAACTCTTGATAATCTTGCTCCATCTACAACTCGGATAGTTCGCCCCTCTCAACCCCAACCGTGGCTCACCTCTTTCCTCCGCTACCTTCGCTCTTGTTCCCGGGCAGCCGAACGCCTGTGGCGTAAGACCAAGGACTGGGCGGACTTTGTCCATTACAAATTTGTTCTCTCCTCTTTCTCTTCTGCCATTTCACTGGCCAAACAGCAGCACTACTCAACGTTGATCCAGTCAAATGCTAAGCACCCTCAGCGGCTCTTCGCGTCCTTCAATTCTCTTCTGAAGCCTAATCCGCCATCTCTCCCCGCCTCTCTGTCTGCCAATGACTTTGCCTCTTTCTTCAATGCTAAAATCCAAACTATACGCTCCGATCTAGCCAGCTCTGCTCCGCTTCCAGCTCCTGTGCCTCACCTGTCAGTTCCTCCTGCAACTCTCTCGGCGTTCCCTTTGGTCTCAGCTGATGAACTGTCTAAAATACTGCGCTCGTCGAAGCCTTCCACTTGTTCCCGTGATCCGATTCCCTCTCGCGTCTTTATTAATCTTATCCCCGCTATCCTCCCGTCCTTGCTTCACATCATTAATTCTTCTCTGTCCTCTGGCTCATTTCCTTCTGCCTTTAAACATGCTACAGTCTCTCCCATTCTCAAAAAACCCACTCTTGATCGACTATCCCTGTCTAACTACCGACCTGTCTCTCTCCTGCCCTTTGTCTCAAAGATCCTGGAACGTCTGGTCTACTCTCGTTGTCTTGACTTTCTCTCTAATAACTCTGCTCTGGATCCCTTTCAATCTGGCTTCCGTCCTTTGCATTCCACTGAAACAGCCCTTACCAAGATCACCAATGATCTTCTTACTGCCAAGTCTAAAGGCCATTATTCCATTCTTATTCTCCTCGATCTAACCGCAGCCTTTGACACGGTTGATCACGATCTTCTCTTAGATTCCCTCCATGACCTTGGACTCTGTGGCTCTGTCTATAACTGGTTCGCCTCCTATCTAGAGGGTCGCTCTTTCAGCGTGTCGGCTAACGGCAGCTCGTCCTCCTCTTTTCCCCTTTCAGTTGGGGTTCCGCAAGGCTCGGTGCTTGGCCCGTTGTTGTTCTCTCTATACATGCTGCCCTTGGGTAAGCTTATTCAATCTCATGGCCTCCAATATCACCTGTATGCCGACGATACACAATTATATCTCTCATCTCCGGAACTTTCTCCTGATGTTCACGATCGTATCTCGGCATGTCTTTCAGATATCTCAGCCTGGCTGCTTCATCGTCGTTTGAAACTTAACATGGCAAAGACTGAATTGCTTGTTTTTCTTCCTAAACCCTCTCCTCACCTCTCATTCTCTCTTACTGTCAACGATGTCACGCTTACTCCGGTCAAGGAAGCTCATAGTCTTGGCTTTATATTTGACTCCTCGCTCTCCTTTACTCCTCACATCGAGGCAGTAGCTAAATCCTGTCGTTTCTTCCTGTATAATATTGCCAGGATTCGACCATTTTTGTCTGTCTCTTCTGCCAAGACTCTCGTTCACGCACTGGTTATCTCTCGGTTGGACTACTGCAACCTTCTTCTCTCTGGCCTTCCTTCGTCTCACATCAGTCCGCTGGTCTCTGTCCACCACTCTGCCGCTAAGATCATCTTCTTGGCCCGCCGCTCTGACCATGTCACTCCACTTCTGAAATCTCTTCATTGGCTTCCAGTTCACTCCAGAATCCAATATAAACTTCTCCTGCTGACCTTCAAAGCTCTTCACGGTCTAGCTCCTGCCTATCTCTCCTCTCTCATCTCACACTATCGCCCCGCTCGTGCTCTCCGCTCCTCTGATGCTATGCTTCTCGCCTGCCCTAGGACCTCCACTTCCCTTACTCGGCTTCGTCCTTTTTCTTCTGCTGCCCCTTACACCTGGAATGCTCTTCCAGAACACTTGAGAACTACAAACTCAATCACTGCTTTTAAAACTCAGCTAAAAACTTTTCTTTTCCCTATAGCCTTCAAATATTGAGTTTGTTCTGACTCTATACTGTTAGCTTCTCCCTACCCGGTGCCTGTTTACACTTCCCTGTGCCTGTTTGCATTCTCCTTCCCTCTTTATTGTTTACTACAACTTATTAGATTGTAAGCCTATGTGGCAGGGTCTTGCTATTTACTGTGTTATCTGTACAGCACCATGTACATTGATGGTGCTATATAAATAATAATAATAATAATAATAATAATAATAATAATAATAATAACCTGGTCGCTAACAAGAAAGTAAGGCTGCAGTTCTATGTATACCAGAAGCAAAGAAGCAAACAAATAAAAATTAGGAGCCACACATTCATGCAAGATTAAGACTGGGAGTAAGTCCATTGAATTCAGTAAGTCTGAATACAAATACAAATGTGACAAATTCAAGAACGGCCTATCTATGAGAGGACTGATTACATGTAATAATCATATCAGCCTATAAAAACGCAGTTTGAATCCGGCTCTCATTGAAAAACAACTCCAGCAAAAGCCTGATCACTCTGCTGTAACTTCACTTGATCCACCAGAAGGTGTCATCCTTTGTCCCAAACAGGACTGGAGCACAGCACAGCGCACCCCCCCCATTGTTAAGATGCAAAAGAAGAATTAACATGGAAGTGTTATCTTAAACTCAATCTCTTTCTTAAAAAGGGATGGGGGGGGGA
Organism: Elgaria multicarinata webbii; assembly: GCF_023053635.1. Classification (NCBI taxonomy): domain Eukaryota; kingdom Metazoa; phylum Chordata; class Lepidosauria; order Squamata; family Anguidae; genus Elgaria; species Elgaria multicarinata. The sequence continues at coordinate 22,284,278 of NC_086180.1, read as the reverse complement.
AACCTCTTCTGCTTTTTTAAAGCTGGTTCCCAAAGTTCTGAACAATTATTCATATGAGCCTAGGTTAAAAAAGAAGAAAAAAGAACAAGACGTGTCCTTCAGAAAAAAGCAACACATTGAAAATCTGGTAAGTCAGTACTCCTTGAATTGTGTTCCAAGTAATACTGAGGTTTGAAGGAGCTTATGCAGCAGTGAAAAGATCAGTAATGGTAGATGTTCTCTTGAAAGACACCTTGTCCATCACTTATGATTGACTCCTGGAATATGCAGCCACAGATGACTGTTGAGCATGAACATCCATTTTCCCACAGATACCAACCCTCTCCATGGGGGGGGGGGTTTAAATAAAAGCCTCCATTGACTATTATGGAGAGATTTGTGATATACCTTGCAGTGATGTGGTTGCCCCAGGCACCATTGAATCGATGCCTATGACACTAACAGTAAATAATAAGCCAAGAACGGACCTGATTTGCATCTCCCTGAACTAATCCATAGATGAGAATGAAATTCTCTTTCCAATTCTACACTTTCCTGAATGTTGTGATTTTCAGGTTTAAAAAGTATGATGATGCATATAAAGATGTGCATTTTACCAAAAAATGCCTGCACATGTTTGTGCAGATTTACAAAATAACCTGAAGATTAATGTTGAAACAGGATGGAACGAAAATACGAATGAACATATGCAAAACTGGCACTAACTAAAAATAGCCTGAAACGCCCATCTACACTCTGCAAACATACAGTAGCAGCCTTATATGATGACTTAACGGTTGGGAAGTGGAAAAGTGGAAGGAAAAGATAATGTTTTATGTAAAACAAAATGTCTCAAATCAATCAGACTAATTGCGCTTCATCACAATAGTACGTACAGGATTTGCTTTCAATTTAAGGCCTCTGTCCTAGGGGGTACCTTCACAGCACTGTTTCAGCTCCACGTTCCCTTAAAACCCCATGGTATCACAGCTGTGGGGTGGGACAAGTAAATCCCAATGTCAGGAGGGGGCTTTCTGGCACCCATTCGGCTCATCAGGCCTGCCCCCTGCCCCCCTTCCCACTCTTCCAGTGACCTACCAGTGGTCATAATCCAGCCCCGGAATGCCTCCAAAGCCGAATCAAGATCAGCACCAACAGATGGTGGGAAGAGGGTGGTGACCTCGCAGCATAGTTAGATTATGAAACTCAGTACCACAAGATGTAGTGATGGCCACCAATTTGGATGGCTTTAAAAGGGGGTTGGATCAATTCCTGGAGGCGAAGGCCATCAATGGCTACTAGCCCTGATGGTTGTGTGCTATCTCCAGTATCCAAGGCAGCAAGCCTGAGTGCACCAGTTGCTGGGGAACATGGGTGGGAGGGTGCTGTTGCACCATGTCCTGCTTGTTCATCCCTGGCCGATGGCTGGTTGGCCACTGTGTGAACAGAGAGCTGGACTAGATGGACCCTTGGTCTGATCCAGCAGGGATGTTCTTAAAGCAAAAAGTTGCAGTAAGTCCCCAACTTTTTAAATCTGCAGCTTCGGGGAAAAGCCCTGGGGTGGCTGTGAGTTGGCAGCTGTTTCGCATATGCAGCCTCCTACACTTAGTACCTATGAAAAGCTACAGTCAGGAACCAGACTTCACAACATCTATAAAATTCACTTTTGAGAAAGGAATCTTTAACACTAAATCAGAAGATCAAGGTACTATAATGATATTCTATTGCCTAGTTCTTGGGGCATTTGGATTTAGGAGGTTTAATTATGTGAATTCCATTATTTTTATGGCTTTGTCTCAGTCTCAGTGTTACATTAATAAGAGTTTTTGTGTTATACAGAAACCACCTTTTCTTTCATATAAGCTCATGGAAGGTTGTTAGTTTTCATTATAGATACTAATGCTTTATTTAGTGATACTTTGGAACCACTTACTGGAACACATCAGTCACTTTTGCTATTTCATATTTGCTTGCTTGTTAAAACATTTACAGCTTGCTGCATGTATTGCCACTGAGGGTCATAACAGCACATTTCAATCACATCTATCACTGTTCAGAGAGGGAGGGTGGGTTAAAATAAAATAAAAATGTTTTCTCTGTTTTATATCTTGCATTTGTTATCATTAACAAACAACTGTATGCAATGTTAGGGAAGTAAAATGATCCGATCCACATGAAACTGAAATGTTGATGTTGGGTAAAGACAGGTATTACAGATCTGCACCTCTTCTTCTTCTTCTTCTTCTTCTTCTTCTTCTTCTTCTTATTATTATTATTATTATTATTATTATTATTATTATTATTATTATCCCGCCTTTTTTCCTCCAAGGAACCCAAGGTGGCGTACATAATCCTCCTCCTCTCCACGTTATCTTCACAACAATAGCCCTGTAAGGTAGGTTGGGCTGAGAGTCTGTGACTGGCCCAAAGTCACCCAGTGTGTTTCCATGGCCGAGTGGGGACTAAAACCTGGATCTCCCAACTCCCAGTCCAACACTTTAGCCACTACACCAAACTGGCTTAACTAACAAATGGATCTGGTTCCACATGGGCCTGCAAGCAAACATACACAGCTTTGGACACATTCTGCCTGCCCTTTCTGAATAATGACACACCCATTAAAACACTTAGGCATGGATCCTTCGTGGTACACCCATATAAGGGAGGGATCTGTCCACTCCATTGCCTGTGGGGGTGCCCCATTGCAGGAGGATGGTGCAGACATATAGCTCTGTCTCTTGGTCTACTAATCTTCCCTAGCTTTAAACTGTATGGTCTGCAAAGCTATGCGCTGAGTAGGGATTTCGCCATTAGTGATTAAAGCTATTACTGTAGGCTTCAGCCACATGAACACATTTAAATGAATTAAAATGTATTATTGCACTTTAAAAACAAAATAAGCCCAAGAGGCACACCTCTAAGGTCCCCTTAATATGTGTGCCAAGTTTGAGGTGTCTTGATTTTACAGTTTTGGGACTATGGCACGGACGGGCAGATGGACAGCCAGTCAGTCAGACACTCATCCTCTCTTATTATTATAGATTTACCAAAGTGGCAGTGCAAGCTTTTAAGTGGGCATGACAGATATGGGTAATCCAGCAGTGCTTAACTTCAGAGATACAAGACCGAACAAGTAAGTAAAATATAGACATCTGCCCAATCCTTAAAAAAAATCAATGTGTGTTGATTTTTACTGTTTGGGGAAGTGAAGGTTCACCCTTAGAACAGGAGTACTGTGCAAAGTGAATGTCGAGCTGCAGAGAAGTCGTTGCAGTGTATACGAACTAGCCTTTTTGCTGCCCAGCCTGGGATATTAACTGACATATTTGGAACATCTGATTCTTCTTTTGGTTCCAGAGGAGCTGAATGTTTTAAATATGTGCTTTTCTTTTCACAAAATTTGACTCCAATTTATTGAAAAGCCAGTCTATTAAGATATGCATTGATGAACTCAGTTTGGTCAACTACTTTATTATACATGGCAGGCTCCTGTTTAACATTCCAATACATATTATCTTAACTATCTGATGTGCTCAAGACAAAACTGCACCCTTTAAAGCTTGGTAGCGAGAGGTGTCATTGAACCTTAATTTTTGGATGAGTTAAAACTGAATCAGACTACCCAGTAGAGTCCAACCCCTGCATTGAACAGGGGGGTTGGACTCGATGGCCTTATAAGACCCTTCCAACTCTACTATTCTATGATTCTATGAATGAATTTCTAGTTCAATGCATGTAGTCTTTGTCTTTGTTTTAAAAATAATTACATCTCTCTTGAAACGTTTCTCAAAAGCTGGTTTTATAATTGTAGTGCCTAACCCCTGTCCATTTAAAGTATCTACTGATATTAATTTATGCTGCTTTTATGCTATTTAATGTATTGTTTTATCAGGCAATTTCTACATTCTGGACCTAGTATAAGTCTTTTCCCTGACTCAGGATCTCCGGTATGTAATAATAGCAATCAAGGCAGTTCATTCTGACAAATGTGTGTCAGGAAAAAGAGACTGCTGCGACTTTGAAATATTGAAAGTGACTGATAACATAATGTGCAAAGCAGAATAAATGCATACAAATGGAAGTTTTAGCTGTGCCGTCAAAGTATGAACTAAATACAGTGTCAGGGGCCTGCACTGAAAGCATTGTGTGTGAGTGCTTACAGTGGCAAATTACTAAATGCACTTGCTAAAGTGTTTTTATGAATAAAGCGGCATGCATAGCTCCCCCCCCCCCACCCCAGCTATCTCATTCTCTTCTCCCTCCCAACGAGCTCTGTGGAATTCACAATGCAGAGTAAAGTTAAGTCCAAGCAAAAAGTGGGAAGAGCTGGAAACCGCTCAGTTTTAATAAAATGCAACAAAGTCAACGGAGCAGAGGCCAAGACACCAATTTCCACTGGGGATAAAAGAGTATTAGTGAAGCTGGGTTTAAATCAGAGATGAAACAAAATCTGGCATCAATCTGAAAGTTGACATTTCAATCTTGAGATGCAGATGTCTATAAGAAGATTCAAAATCTGAGAATCTCCCAACAAAAATTCATTTCTGCTTAACACAAGACTTGAGAGAGACTTCACAAATCTCATATCCTGTTCCAAAATATGGAAGTGCTCGTACTCTTACTTCAGGATTGCTCTGCCTCCAATGCATATAGATTTATTTGAACATTCATTTCCAATTCTCTTACATCTCCAAATTCCTTGAGTTGGCTGAGCCCTTTCTAGTCAAATTCAGTAATAATCCTAATTATGTCCCACAAGGATAAATATTCCTATGAAGAAAAAAATATTATAGGTACATTTCATAGACACCCCCCATTTATAAGATATTCATATTTTGTTAACCAGTATAAAAAATATGAAGGGAAAACAAAGACTGTGAAAGTAACTATAGATCTATTCACACTTCTCTTTTAGTCCTGGACAGTCACTTAGGACTACTTTGTACAACTAATCTGACCCGACAAAAGAGGTGAGGGGTCAAACGTTTCTGAGCTATTCATAGGCTTATGGCAAACTAGTTATGTGAATGTTTTATCCCATGTCCAAAGCATCACCTTGTGCCCACATGTTAATGTTTTACTTCAAATATACTTTCGTAAGGCTCTAGAGTGGTACAACCAAATGGGGAAAAATTGGTGCAGTGAAAGAATCACATGACTGATATACCATAAGCAAAACTTGCACCTGAATCAAGCCGACTTATAGTTCTAATGTTAATACATGATAATTCAAAAAGATACAGGGTTACCAGGTTGCAACAACCAGGAACATAGGCTTTTAAATTCTCCAGTGCAATGACAGAGAGCATTTCTCTTGACTCTTTCCTTTCCCACACTGCTGCCTTTCCTGTTTCTGTAGCAAGCAGGACCCCAGATGTGGTGGAGAAATCCATTTGGAGGGTCAAAGCCCAGTTTTACTAGGTTCGACTCCTTGGATGTTGTTCTGGTTTCTGCTATGGTGCCCACTTGTTCTGAAGTGAGTTGGGCCAGTTTGCAGATTTTCCAGACATGTTATGCATTTTTTGCAGGTTCTACAATTTGCACAAATTTCTGTTTGGGTAAATAATTGCCAAATTTGCAGATTCACCCATAATTAACGCAAATTTATCAGAAACATGCACAAATTGCAGAACCTGTGAACAAACAAACAAAAACATTCAAAAAAGGAGTTTGGGGGAAAAGCCTGCAGCTAGACTCACAGATATAAATCCTGTTCTCCATGTTATGAAAGTCCGTCAAGCCAAAACAGAATCAGATTTCCCTAGTGGTAGAGTACTTGCTTTGCATGCAGAAGATCCCAGATTCAATCTCCAGCATCTTCAAGTAGGACTGGGAAATATTCTTGTCCAAAACCCTAGAGCAGGGATAGGGAACCTGTGACTTTCCTAGGAGCGACATACAGCAAGCAGGTGTTGATAACAAGACCAGCAACAGAAGAATCAGAATTAACTAAAGCTGCCTTGCTTTCCTCTGCATCCAGGTTTCTGAAGGTATACTATGAACATTTCCCAAACTGCAACCTGGCAAAGCTACAGAGAAGAGATTAACAGACATTGTTTAGAGACCACCTTTGCTTAGCCTGGTTGGATCTGTGCTTGGAGATCAAGGGCTCATCTACACCAAGCAGGATATTGCACTATGAAAGCGGTATATAAAAAGTCAGGAACCACACCAAGCAGGATACAGCAGTATGAAAGTGGTATATGTTATGTGTCAATGGGCCCCAACAGTTGTCAGTGCACTTCAATACTGCTATAAAGCAGTAGCGTGGCTCCTGCCTTTCGTATACTGCTTTCATAGTGGAATATCCTGCTTGGTGTAGATGTGCCTGAAGAAGGATCAAGCGAACCAAGAGCCACTAGCTTAGGTTAGTGGTAAAATGCCTGCTTTGCATGCAGAAGGTCCCAGGTTTGATCCCCGACATCTCCAGGTAGGACAGGAAAACTCCTGCCTGAAACCCTGGACAGCCCCTGCTAGTCAGTGTCAACAATACTGGGCTTGATGGACCAATGACCAGTGTAAGACAGCTTCTTAAGTTTCTATGTGCCTCTTTTTTCCAATCTTTGTGCCCTTTCTGCAGAAGTACAAATTCTCCAAATGCACTCACTTCTCAGTCGAGCTAGGCTCTCCCCTTCCTGTCATCTCCCAGTATATGAAATATATTATCTCCATGCATTTAGATATCCTTCCTTTGATTCATTGCCAACATCATGTACCTCTGAGGGCAAAATCCAACCCCTAACATGATAAGGCTTGTATCGCCTTCGGCAAAAGAAGCAGCTAACTAGTTAAATTAGCAGGAAACCCGTTTCTCAGGGAAACACATGCTGACAGTTGTAACACATGCAGACTAGACGGCTTTGCTGCAAGACTTCAGTTGTAACCAGTGGGAGGCTAATCCACCTAACCAGCTTTCCTTTTCTTTAATTCAGCCCTCTCCGCTCCTGACCACCATGAACAAACTGCTCATGAAATAAGGATAGCAAAGGCTGGTGTGGAGTGCATCAAAATTAGCTCCATGCATTATACAGCAGGGATCTGGCAGCTACAGTGCAAATAGCCACATGGGGATGTTTCCATATGGGACGCAGTCCCTACAGGGGTTGCTTTAATCTGGGGAACATGTGGTGCTCCAATTGTTATTGAAATGTACCATCATCCTTAACCATTGGCTAATCTGGTGGGGGCTGATGGGAGTTGCAATCCAACATCTGGAGTGTCAAATGTTCCTTACCCTAGCTTTAACCAAACCCACAAACCCTCCCAATTAGGGTATAAGATGTTGCCATCCAGCAGAGTATCACTTTCTCTGACAGGCATCAGTTGTCCAGGGTCTCAAGTAAGAACATTAGAACAGCCCTGCTGGATCAGACCAGGAGTCCATCTAGTTCAGCATTCTGTTCACACAGTGGCCAATGAGGGGCCCATGGGAAAACCACAAGCAGGACATGAGTACAGCTCCCTCCTGCTCCTGTTCCCCAGCAACTGGTATATCTAGGCATTCTGCCTCTGATACTGGAGTATCAGGACTAGTCGCCATTGATAGCCTTATCCTAGAGAGGTCTTTCTCATCACACGCTCCTGATGCCTTCAACTGGAATTGCTTTGGACCAAACCCGGCACCTCCTGCATGCAGCACACAAGGTTTTCCACAGAGCTCTGGTCCAACCCTTTTGCACAAATAGGCTTCTGTTTTGCATGCTTTGGCCTAAAACTGTCCAATTGCACCTCACCTGTAAACCATCATTTTCTCAGGAACCACCTGAACTTCCATCATGCCAGATTGTGAAGTGGAGCTGTGAATTGCCTGTCACTGGCCTCCTACAGTTACCTACGGCATGAAGTAAGGACAGCATGATGGTCCCTTATCCAGGCTGGCTCTTAAGGAATCTTTTTTCCTTTCCTTTTTTTTAATGTCTTCAGCTAATTTATTTGGTAAATCAGGAAGATGCACACACCTTTCCACTGCATTTCATGTCACATTTTTTTGTTTTAATTTAAGCTTCTGTTGAATATATAATGAGGAAAGGAGAGGAAGGGTTGCTATCTGCATGGAATTAAACTGGTGTGACAAGATTTTCTTTTGCCTCCTGATCATTTTGCGGTTGTCGTCGTCGTCTTCTTCTTTTTTAAAAAAAGGTGCTTCTTTTTTTTAAGAAAAGGCCAGCCTCACTGCTAGTGAATAAGCAGCTTAAAATAATAAGCTTAAGCTGTATTGAAATGAATTAACTGATCCAAATGAACAATGGCTGTGGTTTTCTCCCTTTCTGGGAATGCTGACATGCCTGATTTCAGATTCCAGGAACATCTAGTGGTAGAAGATACAAATAAAACTAATTATCCATGACTGCATTATGGCTGTAGGTGCATGACTAAGTCTGATAAATCCCATTTCTTCCCTACTATGACATCAGCCTTTAGTTTAGAGTCCATGCACTGGTAACCTCATGATTAGACTACTGCAATGTGCTCTGTGTGGGGCTCCCCTTTGCCTTGTTCAGAAGCTGCAGCTAGTGTTGAACATAGCGGCTGGGATGCTCCCTAGGGGATCCAGCTATGCTCATATAGCCTCTGTATTAAAGTAACTGCACTGGCTGCCTATTAGCTACTGATCCAAATTCAAGGTTATGTTATTTAGGGTGACCATATGAAAAGGAGGACAGGGCTCCTGTATCTTAAACAGTTGTATTGAAAAGGGAATTTCAGCAGGTGTCATTTGTATATATGGAGAATCTGGTGAAATTTCCTCTTCATCACAACACTTAAAGCTGCAGGAGCCCTGCCTTGTTTTAAATCTGGTCACTCTAGTATAGCTCCTGCACCTTTAACTGTTGTGATAAAGAGGGAATTTCACCAGGTTCTCAATATATATACAAATGACACCTGCTGAAATTCCTTTTTCTATGCAACTGTCAAAGATACAGAAGCCCTATCCTCTTTTTCATATGGTCACCCTATGTTATTGTCATACAAAGCCCTAAACAATTTGGGACCAGGATATCTAGCAGACTACCTTCCCTTTTACATACACAGGTAGCCTTTAAGATTTGTCAGACGAGGCCTTGCTGGTTGTTCTGAAATCAACAGAATGTCCCAACACAATATCTCAATGACAGCCTTTCTTGGTAGTGGCACCCACCCTTTGGAAAACTGCCTCAAGCAATTCAAGAGGCAGAAAATATGGCATCTTTGAAAGGCCTCCTGAAAACACACTTGCACACCCAGGCTCTACGCGGGCTGCAATTAAATTAATCATGCGGCTCCATCTTACTGCTCCTTATATTGCTTTTATTGAAACTGGGATCATTTTAATTTGTGTTTTTAATATTGTACTTTTAAATGTGATTTTAATATTTATATGTAAATTGCTTGGTTTTTTTTTATATTTAGTGGTACATAAATACCACAAATAAAAGAAATAAGGAATTATTTTTAAACAAGCAATGCACGGAAGTGGAAGAAGACAATAGAATAGGAAGGACAAGAGACCTCTTCCAGAAAATTAGAAACTTCGGAGGTAAATTCCAGGCAAAAATGGGTATGATCAAAAACAAAGATGGCAAGGACCTAACAGAAACAGAAGAGATCAAGAAAAGGTGGCAAGAATATACGGAAGATCTGAATAGGAAGGATAATAATATCGGGGATAGCTCAGACGGTGTGGTCAGTGAGTTAGAGCCAGACATCCTGAAGAGTGAGGTTGAATGGGCCTTAAGAAGCATTGCTAATAACAAGGCAGCAGGAGACGACGGTATCCCAGCTGAACTGTTTAAAATATTGCAAAATGATGCTGTCAAGGTGATGCATGCCATATGCCAGCAAATTTGGAAAACACAAGAATGGCCATCTAACTGGAAAAAAATCAACTTATATCCCCATACCAAAAAAGGGAAACACTAAAGAATGTTCAAACTATCGGACAGTGGCACTTATTTCACATGCCAGCAAGGTAATGCTCAAGATCTTGCAAGGTAGACTCCAGCAATTCATGGAGCGAGAATTGCCAGATGTACAAGCTGGGTTTAGAAAAGGCAGAGGAACTAGAGACCAAGTTGCCAATATCCGCTGGATAATGGAGAAAGCCAGGGAGTTCCAGAAAAACATCTATTTCTGTTTTATTGACTATTCTAAAGCCTTTGAATGTGTGGATCATAACAAACTGTGGCAAGTTCTTGGTGGTATGGGGATATCAAGTCATCTTGTCTGCCTCCTGAGGAATCTGTATAATGAACAAGTAGCAACGGTAAGAACAGACCACGGAACAACGGACTGGTTTAAGATTGGGAAAGGAGTACGGCAGGGTTGTATACTCTCACTTTACCTATTCAACTTGTATGCAGAACACATCATGCGATGTGCTGGGCTTGACGAATCCAAGGCTGGAGTTAAAATCGCAGGAAGAAACATTAACAATCTCAGATATGCAGATGACACCACATTGATGGCTGAAAGCGAGGTGGAGCTGAGGAGCCTTATCATGAAGGTGAAAGAAGAAAGTGCAAAAGTTGGGTTGCAGTTAAACCTAAAAAAAAAACAAGATTATGGCAACCAGCTTGATTGATAACTGGCAAATAGAGGGAGAAAACGTGGAGGCAGTGACAGACTTTGTATTTCTGGGCACAAAGATTACTGCAGACGCTGACTGCAGCCAGGAAATCTGAAGATGTTTACTTCTTGGGAGGAGAGCAATGACAAATCTTGATAAAACAGTTAGAGACATCACACTGACAACAAAGGTCTGCATAGTTAAAGCAATGGTATTCCCCGTAGTAACCTATGGCTGCGAGAGCTGGACCATAAGGAAGGCTGAGCGAAGGAAGATAGATGCTTTTGAACTGTGGTGTTGGAGGAAAATTCTGAGAGTGCCGTGGACTGCAAGAAGATCAAACCAGTCCATACTCCAGGAAATAAAGCCAGACTGCTCACTTGAGGGAATGATACTAAAGGCAAAACTGAAGTACTTTGGCCACATAATGAGAAGACAAGATACCCTGGAGAAGCTGCTGATGCTAGGGAAAGTGGAAGGCAAAAGGAAGAGAGCAAGGGCAAGATGGATGGATGATATTCTGGAGGTGACGGACTCGACCTTGGGGGAGCTAGGGGTGGTGACGGCTGACAGAAAGCTCTGGCGTGGGCTGGTCCATGAAGTCATGAAGAGTCGGAAGCAACTGAATGAATAAACACAAGTGCACATGACCCCAATTTAGATGAGGACTGTGGCACTCCAGGAGGTGGGATGAGTTTCTCCACCACCCATTTTCATCCTGAATTTCCACCTCCCGCAGGGGTTAAAAATGAAAGAAAAAACATCCCTATGATACTGCTTGTTTGATAAAACAAAAACAAGAAGCCATTCCTCCTGGAGTGCTGAGGTCCCAATCTGAACTGGGGCTGTGTATGCTTACTTTGAAGTAAATAAACCAATCACACATAGCTTAGCTATGCATGATTACAAGAATGATAACAAGAACACTTAGTTTGGTCCAAGATTCCCTTAGAATGGAGCAACGATTTTTCTTGCTTTTGAGAAAAATATTTATCTGAGGTAAAATATTAGCAGTAGTGATGATACACACACACACACACACACACACACACTGGCTACATGGCCTTTTCAGGAAGTGTTCTGAAAAAATCAGCACCTGATCTTACATTCTCAGCAGGTTGGTTACCATAACACAAACTGAACTAAAGTGTACAAAAAGGAAACCCTTTGTTTGATGAGCAGTGTACAATTCAGAATCACACAAGGAGAGAAACAAAGCTGCAAGAATCACTAGTTTTCTCTTGGGACAGGAAACCATTCCATTGATAGTTGAGAAGCTAGTGGCAGATCCTGCATCTTCCGCATCATCCTTGAGAAAGGGTTTTTCATTTCTCAGGCCAACAGGAATCAGTGCATGGGCAGTTGGTGGTCCACTGCTTTTGCACTTTCCCAGTCCTCTCAGCCCACCACACATGATAGCTGCTGACAGGGATGGAACTGGCCTAGCAGTTTACCCCTGGACAATGAAAAAGAGAGCCAGTTTTGGAGTGGCTCTGCTCTCCCAGTTTGGCCATTGGGTCTCCTCAACTGGAAGGCCTAAAGGGGCTTACTTTGCCTGAGGAAATTATAGTATTTCCTCAGGCAAAGGAATATATAGTATTACAGCTGCTCTCAGCTCAGCTCTGACATCCATATGTATTTTATCAACCCTATCATGGCTGCTTTGCTTAGGGAAAACAGAGAAGGTGTTGGAGTGTATGTCTAGCCCTTTTCCTATTTAACATTTCTCCCCTCCAGATCTCTTCTCCAATCTGCTCCCCCTTTCAGGTTTCCAAAAACATGTTTGGAGCGGCAAGAGTGTGTTTGCATACCCGGAGGAATGTTTTGGAGAGGAAAAGTGGTGGGAAGGGAAAACATTAAGCACCCCATCCACTTTTCCACTCCAAAGCCCTTTCCCAAAACTTGTAAAACTCTTCCTTCCAAATCCATAAAGCCAGCAGCTGGCTTTAGCAGCTTGCATTTCTGTCACCTAGCTCTTCTGGGGTTTTAATGCCAGCTGTAATTCCCTATGCTGGTGAATGAACAGACTCAAGTCCTTTCCACATAAATAATCACAACCAGCCTTGCATGCTTTTGGAAGTGGCCAACAATGCTTGTTGTTTGTCTGGGAAGGGCTAACCCGATTAACCTCCCTTTAATTTGTCTTTATTGGCTTAATTGGTTCTGCCCTTTCTTCCACTCTGGTCTCTTGACCACTCCCTTTCCAATCTTCTCTGCCTTCAATCTTCCAATTCTTATCTCTTACTTCCTCGCTTTGGAATAGGGTTTTTTTTTTTTTTTTTTTTGCTTCTCCAACATTTGGTATCTGAGAAGATGACGTATGTATATTTTTACTTGGAATAAAGCTGTTTATTGTTTTCTTTTTTTACCTTTACTATAAGTCTCAATGGACTGTTTATTGCAACTGATGTCTGCGCATTCTGCATATATCTTACACATGCCTAGTACATGGTGCAAGGTACCTGGCTCGGGGGTGTGTGTGCTCTGGTTCTTGAGGGAAGCACTGAAGCTCAGCAGTAGGGCAGAGGCTTTGTATGCAAAAGGTCCTGGGTGCAAATCCCTGGCATCTGCAGGTAAGGCTAGGGAAACCTTCAGCCTGCACATCCACTGTGAGTCATTGGAGACAATAGTGTTTGGGGTTGTTCTGAATGACCTTTCAGAAGCCCCTTAGGGCCCAGTTCCTCTGATTGAAGAGAGATTCAGGAACTGAATCCATTCTGGGTTTCAGTCAGAGCAAGTCAGAAGTCCAAGCTGGTGAATCTATTTTGGGGGTAGGTTTTGGCACCTTGGATAGTACTTTGGATATAGTTCTGGCTGGTTCTGATTGAAACCCAGAATGGATTCAAAGCCTCACTAAAATCAGAACCACCAGCCTCATAGAATCATAGAATCATAGAATAGCAGAGTTGGAAGGGGCCTACAAGGCCATCGAGTCCAACCCCCTGCTCAATGCAGGAATCCACCCTAAAGCATCCCTGACAGATGGTTGTCCAGCTGCCTCTTGAATGCCTCTAGTGTGGGAGAGCCTCCACCACTTGCAACTCTGTAAGTAGACTTACCAGCATGGGTGCCCTGACTCAATACCTCTTAAGACCTGACAAAGACAGTTAATACCCAGTAATATTCTGGTGATGTATCTCAATGGGAATCAGGATGGTCCGAGAAGGCAGAGGTCAGGAGTGCAGAACCTCTGCCCAAGGACCTAATCTGGCCTTCACCACCTCTTGGGGTTCCTCCAGGGGGGTGAGGTTTACCACCCTGGATAGCTCCTTTGGATAGAACCAGTTCTAGATATCTTTAAATAGAACTGGTTCCATCTAAAGGAGCTATCCAAGCTGCTACACCTTATTGCCAAAATAGATCCAGTACCTTGGATAGCTGCTTCAGAATTCTGGCTGGTTCTAAGTAAAACCTGGAATGGATTCTTAGCCCACTGAAATCAAAGCTACCAGATGCCACTACCTGGAGGGCCGGATGGGGCCCCACGAGGCCTGGATTTGCTGCAGTGCCTGAGGCTCTGCATCCCTGTACTAGATGGACCCCTGACCTGACTCAGTATAAGTCAGCTTCCCAAGTCTTTTAAGCCAGGCTAGAGCTTTGCTATTAGTCTCCATTCCTCCCCCTCCTTTTTAATAAAAAATAATAATGAAGCAATAGCCAGCTGACCCTGTAACCACATCCCCATTTGCTTTGGCTGGCTGGAATAATATGTTGCTAATTGCTATTGGTTTGGCAAACACCTCTTCCCTGTATGGAGAATGATCTGTGGATTGGCTGGGGAGATGCAGCGGAGCATGATGTGATGGGAAAATGGTCCTCCATCTGGACAGGAGAATGAACTTGACATCCTCTTGGTCCTTCTCAACCCTCTGCCATAGCAAAGATCCTGTTAGCAGTCTATTGATTCACTAGCCTGTAGTTCTGGGAATACCATCTAACTTCTGGCATTTCTTTCTCATGTTTACTGGAAGTGACAAAGACTAAATTTCTCGTTCTGTAACACTTATTTTCCCAGGGTTGTGTGTGTGTGTGTGTGTAACTGCAAGAAACCCTGGAAGAACCCTGGAGAGATTACCTCTGTTTGCTTTCTCTTTTGTTCTATTATTTATGATTTGCTGTGTACAAGTGCCAGACTTCTGAGGGCCACAAAATTCTATTAACAAGTTAGCACAAAGCTCCGGTAAATTGGAGAGCTTACTCTCACCCTCGCTTTCTGTCTTTGATCACATAGTTAAGGATGAAGAGTCCAATTACACCATCACACTTATTCCCTTGGAAAGGTCAGATGTAGTTTCGGGTCCTCCAATATCACTGCAAATGGGGTGATGTCAGTTGGGTAAAACTGTGTTCTCCTTTAAACAGCTACATTTTCTGGAGTACCAAGAAAGAAAAGCAACCATTTTAAAAAAATAGATGTGGTCAGCTTTTTTCATATTCTAAGCTTTCGTGTTTCAGTGATTCTCAGTAATTCTTCTGATTCACAGAGAGAACGACTGACAATCTGGAGAGGGTAGTAAAAAAGGGAATTCTGAAAGAACACAACCTACACAATTGCTTCTCAATATATTTACTGGGGATACGTGGGTTGATTTCACAGGGAAGTTAAATAAAAGCTATAAGAGGCATCGTCCCCCATTTTCAATATGGGGGATAATAACATTAACTTACCTTATAGCAAAGGTGGGCCAGATTTGTTTTCTCATCTCCCCTTTGGGACTCCCTCTACTTCCAATCAAAGATAAAAGCCCTGTGTAACCATTCAGCACTAGAGAAAGACTGCCCTGCTCTAACGCTGAATATGAAACTCTATTCTTATGTGATTGGAGCTAAAAGTAGGGTTTCATCATGCAGTCCTAGGGAAAGACTGCCTTTCTCTAGCACCAAGGGAGAAACTGCACTCTTATCTCCAACCAGTGATTGGAGATATGAGTGGGCTTTCCCTTTTTCAGCACTAGAAAAAGGCTACTTTTCTCTAGCACTAGGAAAGGTGATGGGTCTGAGCTGCACCCTCTGTGAGCTGGATAGGGAACCGCCGTAGGCAAGATTCAGCCCAATGGCTGGAGATTCCCCATTCCTGCCTTACAGGGTTGTTGTTATAAGGAATACAATTAGTTAATTGTTTGAAAATTTGGGAGTGCCATACAAATGTGAAATATTATTAGCACCTAAAAAAGAGAGAGAAGAGCACAGGTTCCCCTCCTGAGTTAAACAGATGGTGTTTCTCTTTGGGTAGGGGTTCTCCCAACTCTCTTCTGCAACCACAGATGCTACTGCACTAGTTAAGGAAACCTTCATTGGAATCTATTTGTTTCCCATCTGTATTTCAGGGCCTATGCAGCATCTTTTAAGGCAGGTCAACCTATTTTCTGAAAAGAGCCACATCTGCCATGGCAGTGGTGAGCAGGACCAAAGCTAGCATTGAGCAGGACTCAAGCCAAAAGTGTGTGGGTCACCTCTTTTCTCTTTCTGCCACTTTCTTTTCTTTCTCTCCCTCTTCTTTGCTGCACAGTGGGCTTCCAGGGAAGGGACAAACCAATATTTCTAGAAGTCTAAACTGATGGCATGCAGAGAGCTTTTGAAATTAGCCCGAGGGCCTCTTGAAATTAGGCCAAGGGCTGTATTTGACAATAGGGGCACAAGTTGCTCACCTCTGCTTTAAGACTATGGTAGGGAGCTTTGCCCCACCCCACTCCAGATTCTATGAGAATATTTACTGATGTGTTGAAAATATCTACACGCCACCTCTCATTATAACAGGGTGATATACAAAATTCATTAAAACCATAATTAAAATAAAATGCAAAGATAAAAACAGGGAAAAAAATACTAAGGTAGGTATTAACATCAGCAGTGCCTGGGTAAACGGAACAAAAGAGTAAGATGGCAGCACTATCCCTTCCTCACCAGCTTATTGATACTGATATGAGAGCCTAGGCTTGGTGTGCTCTTTATCTGAAAGTTCCTTAAGACAGAGTTGAGGCTTCAGATCCACTTGGGACCAGATACCCCCCACGCAAGCACTGAATTGGTTTCCAGCAAATAAATTAAAAATCACTTTAATTATGTCAATGGGAAAATGGCAGAGGTCTTTCTTTTCGGTGTTATTTAAGATTGCCAGGTGGGGAAAGGTTGCCAACTAATGGCCATGGTGAATGGCTAAGTGGCTGCTAATGTGGTCTTAAAAGGTTACTGCATACTGAAATAGAAACAGGAAACAAGAGGAATCTAAATGAAGTTTCT
This sequence comes from Elgaria multicarinata webbii, assembly GCF_023053635.1. NCBI lineage: Eukaryota > Metazoa > Chordata > Lepidosauria > Squamata > Anguidae > Elgaria > Elgaria multicarinata. The sequence goes on along the minus strand of NC_086180.1, from coordinate 22,267,513 downwards.
TTAACTGCAGAGAGTGAAGGAAAAAAAATACATAAAATTGACAGATCTAAGCCCAGCCAGTGCAACTTGTGAGCCAAACACTGCCTAGCAGTTAGGAACTTTGCCTTCTTAGGTAGTTAAGCACCTCCCTGTTTTTGTACTTCAGGGCAAGCAACACAGACAGGATGTTCAGTCAACTCATGATGGCTGCCTTAAGGTGGTTCTTCTGCTGTATTGAGTAGGGGTGTGCATGGACCCCCCGCTCCGCTTCCCTTCCAGATCCACGATTTTTGGATCGGCCCACTTCGCTCCGCCCCCGCTCCACCCATGTCCGCTCTGCTCCGCTGCGGAGCTCCGGATCCGGATCGGAGCTCCGTTTCCCCCCCCATAGGCTTGCATTAAGCTAAAAAAGTATACAACTTTTTTTCTATGAAAGTTAGAAACCTCAAGTTTGGCACCATGACACCTCATGGAGGTATACACATGCATGCCAAGTTTCAAGCCAATCCCATCATCCCCTGATTTTTGGGGAATTTGTGAAAATCGGGCACCCCATTCACACCCCTTTTGATAGCTCCGTCAATTTGCACGTTAAAAATCTCAAACTCACCACCATGATAGCTTATCCAGGGATACAGATGCATGCCAAGACTCAAGGCAGTCCCATCATCCCCTGATTTTTGGGGAATTTATGAAAATCCAACACCCCATTCACACCCCTTTCGATAGCTCCGTCAATTTGCACGTTAGAAACCTCAAACTCGCCACCATGATAGCTTATCCAGGGACACACACACACGCCCAGACTCAAGGCAGTCCCATCATCCCGTTTTTTGGCAGGGCTTAAACCTGCAGACATCTCAATGGGGCCATTTCAAAGGAAATCCCAACATGCCATAAATTGGGGAGTAGAGATCATCAACCTAATATGAATCTTCTTCCACACTTGAAAAATGGATTTGGAACTTCCAAAACTCCAAGTGAGCACAGGAAGGACTTCTCCCCTGAGTCAAAGCCAGACACACACAACATCCCTGCGAGGCGGGCAGGGGAGGAGAGAGGGAAGGCAGGCAGGCAGCAGACATTTCTGGGGGCATAAGGAAGTGAGCCAAGGATAAGCCAGTAATGCATATAAAATGGAATAAATAAATGAATAAATAAATAAACGAAGGAGGGGTGGAATTAAAAGCAGCAGTGTTGCTGAATAAACAACAAGAAGAACTTTAAAAAAAAGGCTATATCTGTCTTTTACCAGCAATAGGGGGACGTGCCCAGGGGAGGGGGAAGCAGCTGCCAATTAGACTGGCCCTAGTAACCAGTCTTTTAAGAAGCAAGGCTGTCAGTTCAACTCATGAAAGCCATTGCTCCACCACGAGAGCTCTAAGAAATAGAACTCTCACTTCAACTCATGATAGCCATTGCTCCACCGGGTTACTCTCTTTGGAAGGCTCTGATGGCCCTCCAAGTACAGGAGAGAGTGAGGGCACGTCCACATGGGATGCCCTAGGGGAGCTCATCCCCTTGCACCACATCTTTTCAGTTGTTCCCCAAAGTTAGGGTAGGTAGCAGTGCTGTGTTTCTATCTCTTATTATTGGCTTAGTATATGATTTCACAGGTTGTGTTTGTGCATTTGGTGGGGCTACTGTTTTAAAAAACACTGGGAAAAGTCCATTCAGAGTAGAAAGAGAAGTTCCCAGAATCCCAAGTTACCCATTTTGCCTATCCCCTCCTCCAACTTTAGGATCATGTGATCATGACCGGGAGTTGACTCTGCCCCTCAGCCCTTCGAAAAAGGTATTTCCTGCTGGTTTTTTAAAAAATTCTAGCGCGTGACCCACACCACACAGAGAGGTGAGAGTAGTCTCAAAATGACCCCCATCCACGACTCTCCAAGCACAAGAATTTTTAGAAAGGTATCTTCAAAAACAACACAGTTATCCCCCTTTCTTTTCCGCAATGCAATCCTATGGGCGAAATGTTTCAAGATGGCGATAGAAGTGGACCGCGGAAACCGGAGTGCTCCGAAAATGGGCGCTTCTCTTCACCTTGCTTCTAGGGGTCTGCGGTCCGCTTCTACTCCGCCTCTGGGCAAGGCGGAGCAGGCCAATTCGCTCCTGCTTCTGCGCTTCTAATCGGAGCGGAGCACATGCCTAGTATTGAGCTTGATCGGTCAATTGCCAAAAAAGAAAAAAGAAAAGAAAATGTATCATCCAGAAAGGGGATATAGCTTTACATAATGACCTTGTTAAGATGACACACTAAGCCACAGTGGTTGAGCATTTTGAGCTAAACATTATGGCTTAGCAAGTTGTGTGAACCTTTCCTAACCCTGGTGGCTACATAGCCATGGTTTAAACACTCTCACTAACCTTTTGCTGCAAAAGGGTTAGTGGCCTAACCATGGCTTAGCACGTAGTCTGAACAGTCCCAGTATTTGCAGATACTAATATATATGTGCAGGTATAATTGTAGAAATAATGTCTAGACATTAATATAAGTCCAGAGGCGAAGTCTGAAGTCCAGTCCGAGGTTCAATTCACAAGACATACAATTCAGGGTCAGGAATGCAGGATACATGGAGTCATCACTAGAACCAGCAACATTTGCAACAGTTGTTGCCAGTGCTGTGTGATTCTTCATGCTGAGTTTTTTGCAAGAGCTTAGCCTGTACCCATTCATCTCCAGCTGTGGCTGAGGAACCTTCCATCTAAGCTGGCTATATGAGGGTGGCATTCACAGAGCTGAGTTTCTGGCCTGCAGCTGAGGACTTTTCCTCACAGGCTGGACTGGCTCTCTTCGCTTCAGTCACTGTCTTTCTAGAGGGCTGGGTGGATGCCTTTCTTCTGGATCAGAATCTGCACCATCAGAGACTGGATGAGGTGGAGAAGGATAGCCTTCACTGAGAACTGCTGAGGAGCCTGCATCCACTTCAGCTGCATGTCCCTTCTCTTCCTGCAACATTACCTCTGGAATATCCTTGGGGGAAGGAGAGTCCACAAATTCAGGTAAGTCAGGTCCCTCCTCAGAAGAAGACTCCTCAGGAGGAGCCCTGACAACCAGGTGCTAACTGCTGATAGGCAACTTCAAGGCCCTCTCTCCTTTCTTAAGGTTCTTGATTTTTAAACCAGACTTGGACTGGATAGCAATTTGAATAGAGGATGCTTTCAAATATTGGACTGTCCTCTAAGAGCCCTTCAAATAGAGGACTATCCTCTGCAAAGTAGGACACATGGGCACCTTTTATACAGGCCTGAAAGCTACATCCACTGTTCCACTGATGAGAATGCTGTTTCTCTTTTTGCTTCCTTAAGTGCGCAATCCTATGCGTGTCTAGGCAGAAAAAAAATCTTTAGAAAAAAGCAACACTTGCTAGGAAATGCTGGGAGTTATAGGACTCTTTCCCTGTCTTAACATGCATAGGATTGTGCTCTGAATATAAAAGTTATTTATTTATTTGCTGTCTTTACAGTTTATGCTACTTTTTCTTTTTTTACCAAAGCATTAACAGCAGCTTACTTTTCATAACAATGGGATGCAATCTAAGAGGATTTATACAAAAAGGCAGCAGTGGGGTGAGAGAAGAGGAAGATTAGCATCTTTGGGTACTACCAACTCTTTCATAGTGTTACATAATGAAGGTATATAGCGATCAGGTTGTGGAAGGTTGCCTAGAGCAAGCCATACATACAGTAATGCACCTTTTGCAAAAAAATGTGTCATGCACTCATTGATATTGAGCTTTTCTACACAAAGCTGTTAATCTGCTATATCTATTTTCGGTTTTATCACAGAATTGTGATCGAAGTAATACACATAACAAAGCGAGTTTTCTTCTTTTTTGCTACATAACCTCTACGTGGCGTTGTAGTATAGTGGAACAGCACAACTATGCAAGTGGAAAATGTTTCTTTCGCCTTCTCGAATAACAATGCATTTTCCCTGCTTAGGATGCGGGAGGGAGGGGTGGAATGCACCAGAAGTGATAATTAAAAATAGAAGCAAAGCTGGAGGGTTATGACCCATAAACAACCATGAGTAGGGAATGATGAGAGTACAATAAATGCCTCATGTAGAAAAGCTCATTATGCTGTTTATTATTTCCTGCGTGATGCACAGATCTTCATATATGGGTGTGGATTTGCATCCATGACATTAGCCAATAAAGTAAGTAGCCACATTCACTTGAACTGACTCCTGCTGATTCAGGTTATTTCTGGTTTTACTGAAGGTAACTGGATCTCATAATGGCCGGAAAGCACCTTTGAATTGACAATGTGCATCCCTTCACCCATGGCTTTTTATTCTGTTTTCCCACCCTATAAAATTAAAGGTAAGAAGAAATAATAAAAAGATCCCAAAACCAAAGTGACATCATGGTTATCTCTGGTAATATGGAGAACTGAAAGCTCCCAATTATGTTTGCGGATACGAGGCCAGTAACCTCTGAAATCTATGAAATTTATCTTATTCTCCTTTTCTGTTTTTAAAGCCATTGATGGAGCGGTTCATAAGGCAGAACGGAAGATCCACAGCCTGTTAATAGAGAGTGGTGGAGGGAAGTGAATGAGATCAGAATTCCTTTCGGTCACCTTATCCTTGACCTCGCAGTAGATAGGACATGAACAGAAATGAGCAATTGTGGCATCACGATAAGAAGTATAGGTCTTCGCATGATGTAGCCCTGATTAAATCTGCCAATATTTTACATAAATCCAATGGGTGCACTGCTGGTTTTTAAGACTTAGGACTGAACATCGACCTTAATACGTATTGCACACTATTTCCCACTGAACCGTGGCACATTTGCTTAGAACAATTCAACATTTTTAAAGCCTCTATAATTAAGTGAAAGAAAAATAATTCTGTTGCATCTGAAGTGATATCACTTGCAAGGGACTGGGGGAGAGGGAACAGCATGAGAAGGAAGAGGTGCTCCAAACTGGCAATATAATGGCACGGACCTTTTTGCATATGAAAAAAACATCAAGGAGAATATATTAGGCTGAAACTCACCCTAATACATTAGCTGCGAGGAGCACCATGTCAGGGGCCATGAGAAAGCTTTGCCCACCTGCTTTGTTTCTACACCCCCCTGCCCCCAATGAAGTCAGACATTTTTCTTTGAGAACTTCTAGCCTAGTGCTAATTGCATGTATGCCAGATGCTCTATGATGAGGATCATCTGGAAACAAAGTCCTATGAGCAGAGACTGAAAGAACTGGGCATGTTTAGCCTGGAGAAGAGAAGATTGAGGGGAGACATGATAGCACTCTTCAAATACTTAAAATGTTGTCACACAGAGGAGGGCCAGGATCTCTTCTTGATCATCCCAGAGTGCAGGACACGGAATAACGGGCTCAACTTACAGTAAGCCAGATTTCAGTTGGACATCAGGAAAAACTTCCTGACTGTTAGAGCAGTATGGCAACGGAACCAGTTACCTAGGGAGGTTGTGGGCTCTCCCACACTAGAGGCATTCAAGAGGCAGCTGGACAACCATCTGTCAGGTAAGCTTTAGGGTGGATTCCTGCATTGAGCAGGGGGTTGGACTTGATGGCCTTATAGGCCCCTTCCAACTTTACTATTCTAGAAATACATTCAGAGTTGTTACTTCTGCCATAGAAAGGACCCGGACCATGGTGACTCTTGAATGATGTAGCCAGAGGCTTCCCTACCATGAACCAAGCTGAAGCAATAGATTTTGGGTGCCATTAAGGAGAACAGAATGGGAGACAGAAAGAGCTGCCCAATAGGGAACAATCCACCAGGTGGAGTGAGTTAGAGCTCCCACCAGTGGAAGATGGTGGCTCTGATGTCAGTGGGGCGGTAAATCTGCTCCAGGTTTCAGTCAGAACTCTAAACCAGTCAGAATTTGCTATGGCAGAGATATGGATTGTGAATGTGAGTGACTTGACCTTTCCATCAATAGCCTCCCTGATCATGGCTGGTGGCTTCAATGTCATTCGGGCGGTGAATTCATTCCAGTTTTCAGTCAGACCTCCAAAGGGAATTTTCAAGGTGCTGAGGCCTACCCCCAAAATACATTTAGCTCCTTGAACATCTCCTTTAGAGATCTGTCTGGTTTTGACTGAAACCCAGAATGGAGTTACATCTCAATCAAAATTGAAGCCGCTGGCTGGGGCTGATGGGAAGTGGGATCCACAATATATGTAGTGCGCAATTTGGAGAAGGCTGCTCTAAACTTAAGGAGTAGATGTGGTTTCCTTTTACTATCAAAAGTGTTTCCCAGGTCATGCCTTATTTACAAGTGCTTTATTTACAAGCATGACACTGTTTTTATTGTCTGGGCTGCAGATTTTGTTTTCTGTTTATAGTAATATAGAGGCTCCAATTATTTCATTTTTGTTATGGTCTTCACTAATGCTACGTTATGTTTGTGCTTGGTTTTTTTTTTGGAAAATGCATGTAAAAAAATAGTGTTAAAAATCTTTACAAATAAAGAGTGAAAAAGAGATACAGAAGGAAATAGGCTATGGAGAAGAAAAGGATTCATATCTGCCACAGAAAAGAAGAGTGTGGAATGAGGAAGATAAGTGTTTAGAGCCATACAAGATGAAGAGGAGATGGGTGCCTTCAATCACTGCTATCAAGAGCTATATATCATGAAACGGAAGTAATGTGAAGCAGTGGTGGTGGTAACTTTTGGACACTCAGAATGTGCTTCTGTCTTACTCATTAAATAGTGCAGAGAGGCAGAAGATGCAAAGACATCCCTTTGGAGAAGAGTTAATGGCAAATGCCTGCTCAGTGAATTATTCCGATCTCTTTAAGAGTTTCCAAATGAGTCATGCAGTCCTTCTGGCATTTCCTTTCTCCTCCCCATTCGAACAGTTAGTCTAATTTGTATTAGGCTTAATGCGTTTCTTACGCAGCAGTGCCGATGGTTCATAAAAAAATGCGCCTCCAAATTTGTCCAGCTGAAGTACTTCCCCTGTGTGATTTGGTTTATTAATTATTATGCCCAGTTTCACATCTCTTTCCATTATCTTAATGTAACATAGGCAAGGCCCCAACTGAAGCTTAAGTAATCTCCAAACCAAAAATAACATGACACCCTCTCAGAAGAAAAAGACACTATCCACTCTTAAGCTGGAATGTCGCTTGAGTGTGAAGTGTCCCCAAATTCAGATAAGATAGTGAGTGGTAACGGGCAACATGGCATGAAAGCTTCAAATGTGATCCCAACCTATTCAAATTAAGGCTGCAGTCCTATAGTCACTTATCCAGGAGTGAGCTGCATTGTTCTCAGTGCAGGGTTATAAAGTGGAGGGATGTCACTTGCTGTGAATTCACAGAATCCTAGAATTGGAAGACACTTCAAGGTCATCCAGTCCAACCTCCTGCCAATGCAGGAACTCTGCTGCTCATTGAGACATATTATGTACTTATTTTACATTCCCGAAACTGCAGATGTCTGCTACACTTGAAGTGGCAAAAACATTTATTTGCAGCTGTACTTCATATGGCCAACTGAACCTTTAAACCGAAGAGGTTTGGGATCAGGGCCAGCATCAATGGTAGGCATGGTTCGGCACCTGCTGAGGACCCCCACCACAGCAGAGGACCACTGAGAAGAGTCGCCCCGGAGTTGCTCCTCCTTTTCACCATTGTAACCTGCTTGTTCACCTGTCTCTCACTCTGGCTCTGACAATGGAGTTGGTGAGAAGGAAGAGCAGTAGATGCCCCTGCCAAGTTGCTTCTGGGCTCTCTGGCTGTAAAGGGGACAAGTAGGAGTAATGATGAAAAAGAGGATGAAGAGAAATAGCAGCTGGGGCAATGGCAGTGAGCAGGGAGGGGGCCATTGAGGCTGCCTTGCCAAAGGGGTTTTCAAAAACCTGGAGGTGCCACCACTTGAAATGGATGATAAAGGTCATAAATGTCCTGATAATGTCATGTTGGATTGGAGCAAGGTTGGCCAAAGTTTAGAAATCTGAGAGATACATGCAAAAAACACATGATTCAGAGTTTCAGCACTCGTCAACTCTGCTTCTTAAAATACAATTTCATTTCCTAGTTTTCATTTCTCCTAGCATGGCAGCTGTTCCTTCCCTCCATCAACTCCTACTTCAGTGGCCTCCACAGCCAGGCAGCTGCTCCTGTCTTTACTTCCTTCTCCACTCAGGTTCCTCCTTCTCTGTTTCCTTCAATCATCATTCCTCCCAATTCTTCACCCACTGCCTATTCTATATTCCAGCTTTCCCAACCTGGTGCACTCCAGATGTGTTGAATTACCGCTCCCATAATCTCACAGCCAGGTGCTCTAATCTACTGTATCCATTTAGCCACAATTTTGCTTACCTCCTTTCCTTCTCAGGCCTTCTTCCCATTTAGCTTTCCATTTTGCTACCTTCCCTGCTTCATGCTAACAACAAATCCACTTTGCGTTGGGGGCTGTACAAATGGTTTTCTCCCAGCCTGGGTTCCTCCTTTATCCCTCCCATCTTCAACCCTGTGCCTCTGTTTCCTTTCCTTATGTCAGTCCGGTGCTTCTAAGTTCACTGTATTCTGTCTATTTCCTGCAGCCTACCTCATAACCTTCCTCAGCCATCCAGATCTCACTGTACCTTGACCTCCTTTGACATCTAGCCCTCAGCCTTTGGACGTTGACACAGCTCATTTCTCCTCTCTACGCTGCCTAAGGCAATAAAGATCCCTTTGTTGGTCCAGTCTATTTTTGTAATCCTTCAAGGCCCTGTGAAATTGCCACATAAAGATTTTAACTCCACAAAACTTATGGTGGAATCCTGATATTTCATAAAACCATGCGCTGCTCCCCTCTCCTGGGAGGAACAGAGAGAGCATAAAACACCAACGGATTTCAAATGGATCCCTTATCACATTAAGGAATTTGAAATATTTATGTGAACATTTGCTAATACCACCCAGTGAAAATGTATTTTCGTAGCTACTTAGAATGCAGCAACTCAACTTTCCTACCAGAAAGGCAAAGGAAGATTTGAAAACCCACATGAGAGCAGTCATGAAAAACTGCATCTAGGGAGCTTTATGAAACCTAAGAACACTTTTCATTGATGCCTCTGCTTGCTAGAAACTACTCTCCAGTTTCCCATCAGTAAAATTCCTATTGGCCCTCCCTACATTCATGGCCCTCCTTTCCTTGTGACTTAGTCTTCAGTACTGATCATCTAATTATTTTCTCATTAATGCTAACATCTCCTTCCTTCAGTCTCCTCTACCTCCAGAGACCTTGCAAACATCTGTTGACCCAGATATGAAGTATGCCACTAAACTAACCTACCTGGGTGCACATCCAAAATCTCTGGATGAAAAAGCTGCTCCCTCAATTGTATTTCATACTTAACCCATCTCCGAGTCTAAAGAAGATACACACAGCATCACTTTTTATAAATGGTGCACCCATATACACATCATAGCAACAACACAAATGGGTGGTGAACATGAAAGGACTGAGCTTCTGCTTGTATGCAGTTTGCCCACAAAAATTATGAGTTTGTACCTGAGGGTTGCTGCTTATCAATGTTTCCAGGCACAAACATTTTTAAATTGGGAATTGGTTCCCACATACTCTATGCAACTTATGAAGCAGCTCTCAGTCTTTCCATCTCCAGGGATCTACCTAGGATTTGTCCATTCAGATGCATAATTTGCCACTAGAAGGTAAGTTTGTTTGGGTACAAATTGCAAACAGACAGAATAACGGGTTCAAGTTAGAGGAAGCCAGATTCCAGCTGGACATCAGGAAAAACTTCCTGACTGTTAGAGCAGTATGACAATGGAATCAGTTGCTGGTGAGGTTGTGGCCTCTCCCACACTAGAGGCCTTCAAGAGGAAGCTGGACAACCATCTGTCAGGGATGCTTGAGGGTGGATTCCTGCATTGAGCAGGGGGTTGGACTCGATGGCCTTGTAGGCCCCTTCCAACTCTGCTATTCTATGATTCTATGATCTAAAAACTTATTTTATTTATTTATTTATTTATTACATTTTTATATCGCCCAATAGCCGAAGCTCTCTGGGCGGTTCACAAAAATTAAAACCATCATAAAACAACCAACAAGTTAAAAACACAAATACAAAATACAATATAAAAAGCACAACCAGGATAAAACCACGCAGCAAAATTGATATAAGGTTAAAATACAGAGTTAAAACAGTATAATTTAAATTTAAGTTAAAATTAAGTGTTAAAATACTGAGTGAATAAAAAGGTCTTCAGCTGGCGACGAAAGGAGTACAGTGTAGGCGCCAGGCAGACCTCTCTGGGGAGCTCATTCCACAACCGGGGTGCCACAGCGGAGAAAGCCCTCCTCCTAATAGCCACCTGCCTCACTTCCTTTGGCAGGGGCTCACGGAGAAGGGCCCCTGAAGATGATCTTAAGGTCCGGGTAGGTACATATGGGAGGAGGCGTACCTTCAAATAACCTGGCCCCAAACCGTTTAGGGCTTTAAATGTCAATACCAGCACTTTGAATCGGGCCTGGACCTGGACTGGCAGCCAATGAAGTTGTAAAAGGACTGGCGTAATGTGATCTCGCCAGCCAGTCCCTGTTAGTAAACGGGCTGCCCTGTTTTGTACCAGCTGAAGCTTCCGGACCGTTTTCAAAGGCAGCCCCACGTATAACGCATTGCAGTAATCCAAACGAGAGGTTATCAGAGCATGGATAACTGTAGCTAGGCTATCACTGTCCAGATAAGGGCGCAGTTGGTATATCAGCCTAAGCTGGTAAAAGGTGCGCTTTGCTACTGAGTTCACCTGTGCCTCAAGTGACAGTTCTGGATCCAAGAGCACCCCCAAACTACGGACCCGATCCTTTAGGGAGAGTGCAACCCCATCCAGGACAGGGCAAACATCACCTCGCCGGACAAATGAACCACCCGCTAACAGTACCTCCGTCTTGTCTGGATTGAGTCTCAGTTTGTTAGCCCTCATCCAGTCCATTACCGTGCCCAGGCACTGGTTCAGAACAGTCACTGCCTCACCTGGGTTTGATGAAAAGGAAAGGTAGAGCTGGGTATCATCCGCATATTGATGACACCTCAGTCCACATCTCCGGATAACCTCCCCCAGTGGCTTCATGTACATGTTAAACAGCATAGGGGATAAAATAGAGCCCTGCGGAACCCCATAGCTTAGGAGCCACGGCACAGAGCAATAATCCCCCAGCACCACCTTCTGGAATTGGCCATCCAAGTAGGAGCGGAACCACTGCAACGCAGTACCTCCAACTCCCAGCTCAGACAACCTATCCAGAAGGATACCATGGTCGATGGTATCGAAGGCCTCTGAGAGGTCTAGGAGAACCAACACTTGAACGATTATAACTTGAATAACGAAAGGAAAACTCTAGAATGGATGCAAAAGGCAACTGAATCAAAAGCCAAGCAAGACAATACGTTTCAATGGGTCTGATTTTTGTTATTTAAATAGGAACTAGATCAGGATTAGAACTGCACTGCATGGGGAGGGATCTTTAATCCCCCCCATGGCAAATATTTGACCTAGAAGCCTTTGCGGCTTGCCTCTGCACCAACCTGCATTATAGGCTACTTTGCCATTTCCCCCCCAAAATAAAGAGTTATTGGTGTTTTACATTTCCCTCATAAATTGCTACATTCTCCTAAGCTATGATTTTCATAAAGAAGCAATGGTATATTAATAAATTTTCCTGAATTAAATTTGAATCACTTTGATTTCAACAGAGGCATTCTAACAGAAGTATAAGTGTTGACATGCTGTGACTTTAAACTGAAGCTTTCACTGACCTAGGGAAAGATGAAATTTTCCCAGTTAAACTCCAGAAAAAAGCAAAATGTGCTTGAGATAAGAAAGTTGAGAGAAAAAGGTAACTGCTTACTAAACAATTGTACATGTTCAACTTATGATGCAAATTAACTGAAGATAAAATATTCTAAAAGTAAATAAACAAATGAGACCTGTGAAGGAGAACCAAGTGGTATCCTGCTTGGGAAACATAAGGAAATGTGCTAAAAAAAAACATGACAAAATATGAAGTAAATATATTCCTCTGAAATAATAGCTAGGAACTTTGAAACAGCAATAACAACAACACTGTTTGTTAACAAAATTTCTGGTTGGAGAAGTGTCACATAAGTGCTAATAAAAAATCATAGAAATATAAAAGCCAAAGCAAACAAACTCCAGGACATTCTACCATTTCTCAGAGAACCAAACACTGGTTCTCACAGGATGCAACACCTGTCCTCAGGAGGATAATGGCACTAGTCATTATTGACTTCCTTACTAGGGCTGTGATCCCCTTCTCCTCGGATCGGAGAAGCAGAAGCGGATCGGGGTGATCCGCCTCTGCTACAGGCGGAGGAGAAGTGAATCGGGGGCTGGAGAAACATGGCGAAGAGAAGCAACCATAAGCGGATTGCTCCTCTTTTCGCAGAGCACTCCGCCCACGATTTTGGATATTTTTGCCCATAGGATTACATTGTGGAAAAGATTAGTGGATAACTTTTTTGTTTTTCATGCTATCTATTTGAAACTCGCTGTGCTTAGAGAGTCATGGGTGGGGGTCATTTTAAGCCTATTTTTAGCACTTTTCATATTGCGGTTTGCTTGCTATTTTTTTTAAAAAAAATAGAGTAAAAAAAGCAGGGGAGGTACCTTTTTGAAGTGCTGAGAGGCAGATTCAACTCCCAATCATGATCACCTGATGAAGCATCCTCCAATCCCAAAGTTGGAGGGGGGGGGGATAAGCAAAATGGGATACTTAGTAACTTGGGATACTAGGAAACTTTTCTTTCTTAGTCTCTGAACAGACTTTTCCCAGTGTTTTTTTTAAACAGTAGCCCCACCAAACGCACAAACACAACCTGAAATCATATACTAAGCAAATAAATAACAGATAGGAAATACAGCACTGCTACCCACCCTAACCTTGGTGAACAACTGAATGGATGTGGTGCAAGGGGATGAGGTCCCCTAGGGCATGTGGATGTGCCCAGTGAACACACTCCTGTCCTTGGAGGGTCATCAGTGGAGAAGCTATGCCTATCATGAGTTGAAGTGTCAGGTAGCTTCTTAAAGACTGTACTTAGGGCCAGTCAAATTGGCACAGTTCCCCCTCCCCCTGGGCACGTCCACTTTCCTCTTACTGGTAAAAGACAGATATAGCCTTTCTAAAAAAATTCTTGTTGTTTATTCAGCAACACTGCTGCTTTTAATTCCACCCCTCCTTTGTTTATTTATTTATTTATTTATTTATTACATTTTATATTTATACACCCCATAGCACAAGCTCTCCTGGCTTTTCCTCTTCAGTGAACTCAGGCTGGCTTTCATTTTGGTTCAACTCCTTGTTGTTGTTGTTGTTTTTGTTATTATTGCTATTAATATTAATTAGTACTACTATTATTAACATTATTATTTTGTAGTTGTTTAATAATGGCTGTGATCACAATGCAGTCAATCAACTCTGAAGCAAGGATCACAAAGCTTTACTCATATCCTCCAAGCCTCCTAGTTATGGGATGCAAAAGAAAAAGTATCTCTCTGTGCTGCTCCCACCTCACAGCGATGGTTTGCATTACTAGCTTTGAAACAATCCTTGGCTCACTTCCTTGTGCCCCCAGAAATGTCTGCTGCCTGCCTGCCTGCCTGCATGCCTTCCCCCCTGGGTGCTGCAGTGGTGGGGCATCTGCCGGGACGGAGTCCCCCATACTAGATCTATGGCATCTCTCTGCCCGCCTCTCTGCCCGCCTGTCCTCCTCCTCTGTGACCGCCTCGCAGGGTTGGTTTGCAATGCATTATGGCTTTGAAACAAGCCATCCTTGGCTCACTGTACTTCTCACTGTACATCTCACTGTACATCTCTCTGTGCTGCTCCCACCTCACAACGATGGTTTGCATTACTAGCTTTGAAACAATCCTTGGCTCACTTCCTTGTGCCCCCAGAAATGTCTGCTCCATGCCTGCCTTCCCGCCTCTGCCTGGGTGCTGTTGTTTTGGGGTATCTGCTGGGACTGACTTCCCCATAGATCTATGGCATATCTCTGCCTGCCTCTCTGCCCGCCTGGTGCCTGGGAGCTGTACTACATGATGGGCTTTGTGGTTCAACCCCACAAGCCTCTGGCATGCTTGCTCCCAGTGCTGCCTGTCCTCCTCTGTGCCTGCCTTGCAGGGATGGTTTGTGTGTGTCTTGCTTTGACTCAGGGGATAAGTCCTTCCTGTGCTCACTTAGACTTTTTGAAGTTCCAAATAAATTTTTCAAGTGTGGAAGAAGATTCATATCCCCAATTCATGGCATGTTGGGGTTTCCTTTGAAATGGCCATAAATAAAGAAAGCCCATTGAGCTGTCTGCAGCTTTAAAAAATCCCTGAGATATTGGGGTGTCAGATTTTCAAAAATCCCCTCAAAATCAGGGGATGCTTGGATTTGCTTGAGGCTTGGCATGCATGTGTATCAGCTGTCACGGTGCCTAATTTGAGGTTTCTAACGTGAAAATTGATGGAGATATCGAAAGGGGAGTGAATTGGGGTTAGGGGTGATGCTTTAAAGGTTAAAAACCCCACCAAAAATCAGGGGATGATGGGATTTGCTTGAAACTTGCCATGAATGTGGATCTAGATGGCATCTGTGAGGGTGCCCGCTTCAAAGTTTTTATCTGTAAAAATGTCAGAGTAAATCCCATTTCTGAAAATGGGGTGTCGGGTTTTCAAAAATCCCCCCAAAATCAGGGGATACTTGGATATGCTTGAGGCTTGGCATGCGTGTGTATACATGGATAAGTTATTATGGTGCCGAGTTTGAGGATTCTAACGTTAACAGAAAAAAAGTTGTAGGAGTTTTTGGATTTCAATGCAAGTCTATGTGGGAAAAAGCGGAGCTCCGATCCGGATCTGGAGCTCCGCAGTGAAGCGGAGCGGACCATAGGCAGAGCGGACCCAATCTGGAAGTTGGGAGTCTCGAAGAGAAGCGGATCGGGGGGTCTGTGCACAGCCCTATTCCCTACTGTGTTTTGCTACAAGCTCAATAAAGCCACAAGGCAAAAATGTTTTTACTTTAAAGGCAATGCTCCTAAAACTAAACAAATCCTTTAAAAATGTATTTTGGTGGCAACAATGGTGATGTATTAATTTTTTTTGGTATTTATTCAATGTTCTTATATCAAATGTGAATCATGTAGACACTGCTTGAGCTTTTAAAGTAAAAGATGAAAAGATGTACCTGATCTCAGAGTCCTCCATTTAAAAACTCTGTGTGATAATACCAAGAATTTTGTAAACTTACAATTCCTTGGTGACACTTTGCTCCTGGAATATGTTATGGGATACATTACCTGCTGATCCATGATCATGCATGGCTGGCTGGGGAATGCTGGGAGTTGTTGGGCTTTTTTTCTTTCTCAATATGCCTAGGTTGTGTCCTCAGTGTGTATTTGTATACACATACATAAATCATGAAACCAGCTTGGATTACAAAGTGAAGGCTCGGCAACAGTGGAGTAGGAGACACGTTTAATAAATATGGCACCATGTCAGAGAAAGCCATACTTTTTGCTGGCTTTTAATCGATTCTATAGAAAGTGATGTTAACAAAACCAAATAAAGTACAGGCTCATTTAACTGAATGGCTTGGGAGGCATCCAAGCCATTCAGCAATGCAGCAGTGCAGATAAAGAGGCATACTCTGTGTGACACATTTGATAGGTAACTGAATGCACAATCTTAATGTGAAGACAAATGATCACTTAGCATGGGGCACACTGACGGCTGAAGTGAGACTGACATTACAGAAATGTTAAGCTGGCTTTGCAGAACATACACTAAGGAGCAGGTTATAAACAGTGGATTCTGGTAACAAAGAATTCTAGATAACAAAGCCTGGAGAATGGTGACTCTGTTACATATTTATCTCTTATGTTAAACCAGAAAGGAAGATTGTACCAGCCTGTAAGGGAAGCCTTCCAGAGCCTGGTGTCTCCCAGATGTTTTGGACTCAAATTCCCAGCATTCCTGAATGCTGGCTAGGGAGTTGAAAGATTTCTCTATACCAAGACAGGCTACAGGGTAGGATTTGTTTTAACTGTTTTTTTACTGCTTTTAAATTATATATCGTTTTAACTTGGTTTATGGTTTAATTTGTTTTTAGATGTGTATATTTATTGTTTTTATACTGTGTGCTTTTATCTGAACGCCGCCCTGAGATCTTATTGATATAGGGCGGGATATAAATGTTTTAAGTAAATAAATAAATAAATAAATTTCCTATTTCATTCATTTATTTTATTTATTTACAACATTTATATTAGTGGTGGGCCAAATCCTTCTCCCCCTATTTTTGGGAACTTTCTTTCTCCCTGAGAAAGAAGCATTGTTTTTTCTGCCTCTTTCGCAATGAGGGAAGAAATTGGAAAATTTTCTCCTCGAGGAGACAGACAGTTTCCACATATTTTGTTTTTTAAAAGTGTAGCCAGTTCCTATTTTTCAGTTTTTCAAAAAACACCCCCTGTTCCCTCAGCATTTGGAGGAGGCCAGTAGTTTTTAGTGAATGCCTATTGGAGGCCATGTGACTTTGCCCTCTCCAATAAGCACTCAGGAAGAACTCCTGGGCTCCTGAAAATGCCAGGGGTGTTTTTAAAGAAATAAAAAGAAAGAAAGAAGACTCTTCAACTACTGGCTACATTTGAAAAGGTATGTGGAAAACCTATCCCCTCCCCAAGGAGAAAATTCTCTCCTCTCGCAGGCTCTTTCGCCTGAGTTTTCATTCCCCCCGCCCCATGAAATGTTCCTTCAGCAAAGGAGTTACATGTTGAAAAGGACCACTCCTGACAATAGCCAAGCTGCTGCATTCTGCTCTAGCAGTAATTGCAGTAATCCAGCCTTGAGGGTCCTAATGCCCATACCATTGTGGCCACGTTATCCTGTCCATGAAAGGCAGTAGCTGGTGAACCAGCCAAAGCTGGTAAAAGACATTCTGAGTCGCCATAGCCACTTGGGCCTCCAGCAGCAGTGATGGATCTTGAAGTAAACCTAGAATACAGACCTGATCTTTCAGAAGGAAGGCAACCCCATTCAGAACATACAATGAGCCGAGAGCATGGAACCACTTGCCAGGATTTCCCATTCATTAACTAATGCTCATCTGTTTCAATGGCAAACAGTGCTAGTTGCGAAATTATGCCAAACAGTGATTTGCACAGGGTGGCCGCTTATGCATCACCAAAAAAGAGGACACCAATTTGTATAAAGCTTCCTTATGCAAATATATATGTATAGGTAGAAATAATAACTATTATTTAAATAGAAATACAAGACATCTCACCATAGTGGAGAGACTGACTAGATGTTGTGTCTGTCTGTTCAGTCTGCTGTCCAGGTGCTAACTATTGATGGGAAACATCAAACCTCCTGCTCCCCCTCCTCATAGTTATTTGATATTCAATCAGACTTGTAGAGCACAGCCCATCCAATAGAGAACACCTTCAAATAGAGGACTGTCCTCCATAAAGTAGGACATCTAGTAGGTTTGCACTACTATAGTTGATACCCAACCCGTAATTGGGATGTTCAGATGTGTAGACAAATAAGAACATAAGAAGAGCCATGCTGGATCAGACCAAGCACTAGTCCAGCACTCTGTTCACACAGTGGTCAACCAGCTGTTGACCAGGAACCCACAAGCAGGGCATGGGTCCTACAGCATCATCCGGCCTTTGTTCCCCAGGAACTGGTGTGTATAGGCTTACTGCCTCTGGTAATGGAAGTAGCACACAGTCATCAGGACTAGAAGCCATTGCTAACCTTCTCCTGCAGGAATTTATCCAATTCCCCTTTAAAGCCACCCAAATCTGTGGTCATTCTTACATCTTGTGGAAGTGAATTCCATAGTTTAAGTATGTGCGGAGTGCAGAAGTACTTCCTTTTATCTGACCTGAAACTCCCACCAATCAGCTTCATGGGATGACCAAGGGTTCTAGTAATGGGAGAGGGAAATATTGGCTGCTCCTCTACTTCCCTGTAATTTCTAGGGGCTCTGTCCTTCAGAGATGGAACAACAGCTATCACTATGGTCTGTCAGTTTGGACATCGAGCCCTATACTTTTTTACCATTAACCAACGTTTGCAAACTCACTTCAAACCATGGTTTCTGATTCTGGTTTGCAAGCCAGTCATAAACCACAGATTGTCCGTTCAGACATCACACCAAACTACTCTCAAGCTTTTTTAACCACACACAAAAAAATGGTACTTGTTCTTGTTTCTATGTCTGCAAACTTCCCAAATCTTGAAGGAGGAGCTGAAGGGAGCCTGCTTCCTCCTCTCTGCCAGAAAGAACATGAAGCAAAATCATGAAGTTGTCCTGGAACTGCATGGTCAAAGGGAAGCCCATTCTGGCCTCTGCTATTACCCAGGGGACCAAGTGCCACTGGGATGTTGCACCCCCTGCCTATCAAGAAGAACATTGTAGCAAAGAAAAGAAAGTCCGGCTTCATCCCATGGCCAGAGAAGGAGAAACTGCAGAGAGCTTGCTTCTCCCCTCCTTGCCAGAAAGATCATCCAGCCTCAACTACCATTTCCCACAGAATACAGAGTTAAATGAACATTGCTCTGGTCCCATTGATGGGCCCCAAGGACTAAGGGCTTTGGGGTTGTGTTGGGTTTCTTGTTTTTTTTTGGGTTTTTTTTTGTATTATTATAGCTTTTTGTAAACCACTTTATTTATTTATTGCATTTATATCCCACCTTTTTTCCTCCAAGGAACCCAAGGTGGAGTACATAATCCTCCTCCTCCTCCTCCTCCTCCTCCTCCTCCTCTCCATTTTATCCTCACAACAACAACCCTGTGAGGTAGGTTGGACTGAGAATCTGCAACTGGCTCAAAGTCACCCAGTGACCTTCCATGGCCAAGAGGGGACTAGAACCCGGATCTCCCGACTCCCAGTCCTACACTTTAGTCACTACACCACACTGGCTCTCAAGAATTATTTGATAAATAAAAAATAAATAAAATGTCTCTCATGAGCCACAGGGAGTCAAATGAACACTTCAAAAACACCACAATCATCATGGACATTGTTCAGAAAAGACTTGTGATAGGTATGTATATATGCCACCAATAGAGCAAGCATACAAGCCTTTTTGCAAGACATAATTCAGATCAGTTGCTATGAATGCTGCTTACACAACCCAAATGCAGAAATTGCTTTTTGTTGTTGCTGTTGAGCCGTTGTCTGGACTGACAGAGCTGACTGGATACACACAGAAAAGTGAATACAAATAGAGGCGGTAGCCGGAATGAGGCATAATCATTGTGACATAATGAGGCACAACCATTATGATGGCGGCACAAAGGCAAATTCAGGAAAGCAACTATATCATTCTTTTGCACGTCTTAACCCCAAACACTTAGCAACAGGGTGAGTAAAAAGAGGTTTGGAACACACAGGACTGCACGCTTCATGCAAACCTTCACTGAGGGCCCAAACAAACATTAATATAAGTCTGTGTCTAGCAGCTATATCTTGTGTGTGTGTGTGTGGTGATTTTTACTCTAGAACAGGCCCAGGGCTTCCAATCCAGATTGGGACTCTAGCATGAGGTGGGGAAGAATAGGGGTGCTTTTAAGATCTGGTTTGGGGCCCCTGGACCTACTCTAAAGTAAAAATGAAAAACAAAACAAAACATCACATACTGGCTAAATAAGGATTAAAGGTTTGTTTTCGCCTTCAAGCTGGATCTTTGGAGGTTTGAATATCATTGTACTTTATTCCCTCATATATTTTCCCTGTTTAGCAACATGTAGATATACAAAAAGGAGTATTAAAATATAATGATGAAGATCTTTCCAGACCCATGTAGAAGATAAGAAAGATTAGGGCTGGAGAGAGGTGTGGGGCTGGGCTTGCAGAAACCACAATGGTGGGATTAGTCACATAGTGTAAAGAATGCCTGGATAGGGCTCGTTTGTGAACGACAGAGACTGTGACATTACGTTGGTGTTCTGTAGCAAAGTAATAGGGGATAGCAGTGGTATGGAAGTACAGTTATGTGTCTTTAAGGCAAAGCAGAAAAATGCATGTCCCCACTTGTCTGTATTGTTTGTGGGTGAGGGGGTGTCACTAGAAGAGCCCCCCTCTTGGGAAACAAAGAGCCAAAACTTACATTTCTTTAAACATGTGTCTAGCAACTGTCTTCTTTTCATTTTCACTCTAGAGTACATGCAGGAGACCCCCAATCCAGAACATAAAAGCCCCCTACCCACCCCCACTTGGGTCCCAATCCAGATTTGGGGCCCTTTGCCAACTCTAGAATAAAAATGAGAGGGGAAAGATGTAACTGCTAGATACACATATAAAGTAATGTCTGTTTTGGTTCTAAGTCTGGAGTTTGTAGTGAGTCCTGTGTAGCTCTCTCATAAACCTTCATTTAATCTGGTGGCCCTTGGGTCACCAAATTAGTCAAAAGTGAGTATTGCTCAGCTGAGCTATTTCTTTGTTGCTTCAGACACCAGGCAGGTTATTGTTCCCTTCGCCCTTTACCTGGGAGGCCAGGAAAAGAAAATGCTCTACTCTAATCTAAATCAATGGCTTTATCAGATAAGAAGCTGGACTAGCTCAACTGTTAAGTCTGGCCCAGAAAATGTTAAACCAATTCTTGGATTCTAGCAAAAGATCTATATTAACCCACAACCCAGCTGTGTTAATCTGCTTCACAGATGTGTTCTGTTATTGCCCCCTACTTCTACATTTCTTCATGTAACAACTATTTCACATTTCTGTTTTAGAGAAAACCTCGAAGAAAGGCAGATGTGACAAGCAATAAAATGGCAGGCATCTGCTGATGTCTTTTCTCCTAGTGTAAACCAAATAGATGTCTTATAGTCTCCACATCCTCCCACAAACATTACCTTTGTGAGAATACATCTCTGTAGGGACTACCATGTTGAAGGGCAATTCCATACCCTCGATCTGCAATTGTATTTCCAACAGTATAGAAGGAACAATCTGGGTCATTCAGAGCAACATATTCCAAAACTGCTGCATCCCATACGAAGGCATAATTCCCATATTTGACCTGAAACAAAAAAAAGGGAAACAAATGCTCAGATTTTCCTTTGGAAGTTCCACAAAGAGGCAGTATGAACAGAAACAGTATTCTCTGAAAGCTATTTGTAGGGTGGGAGCAAATATTTTCCTAATATAGCCTTCCCCAGCCTGGTGCCCTCCAGAGGTTTTGGACTACAATTCAAATCAGCCCCAGCATGAATAATGGTCAGGAATGATGGGAGTCATAATGCAAAGCATATGATGGGCTCTTGGTTGGGGAAGACTGTATTAGCACTATTTTCAGTTCATATAAATATGAGAAGATATACATGCCTGAAGCTCACGGTAATCCAGAAAACATATTTATTTGTTTCATTTATATTCTACCTTTCTTTCATGAAGGAACTTAAGGTGATGTACCTAGGGCTGCTTGGGGGAAGGAGTCTCCCATCCAGGAACTGAGCAGAATTAAATCTTCTTAGCTTCAGTAAGATGGCTGTATCGTGTGCCTTCAGACCAATTGCTAGGACCATACAAAGGAACTTACAATCACCATCTCAAGTTCTGAAGGGTATCTTCAGGAATAATGGGAGTATAGGAAGCACTTAATAGGGATATCTGAGAAATCCATTTGGTGATGGTGGGCTGAATTTTGACAAGTTTTCCTAGGTTTTATTGTGGTTTTAATTTTTGTGAACCGCCCAGAGAGCTTTGGCTATTGGGCGGTATAAAAATCTAATAAATAAATTAAATAAATAAATAAATAAATAGGTTTGCTCCCTGGGCATCATTCTGGTTCCTGCTGTGGCCTGCAGTGAGTCAGGCCAGTTTTTGGATTTTCTGGGCACTTTGCACATTTTCCCCAGCAGATTCTGAAATTTGCACAAATTTCTGAGCAATTTGCACAAATTATGGCTGAATTTGTGAAAATTGCTTAGAAATTTGCACAAATTGCCCAGAAATTTGTGCAAATTGTAGAATCTGCAAAAAAAAAATGCACAAAAACTGTTCCTGGTGATTGCGGAAAAACCCACTGCTAGCTTGCAAATGCAAATGGCTGCAAAATTCCATCAAATCACCAAAAGGAACCGGATCACCCTGTGACAGACATTCCTAGATCCCACATCGAACAGCCTTGAGGATGGATTACAAAGGCCTTGAGGATGGATTACAAAGAAGACATGCCAGAACTCCTGTCCCTATCAAAACCAGCAGCCCCATGCTGAGTTCCCATTTCACTTTGAAAATGACCGTAACATCTAGTTCAGCTTAATCCCATGTCCTGGTTTTATTCCTATTTTTAGCTGTTGTTGGAAAAGTTGGGGAAGCACACATCATAATAATATCAGGAAGTGAGATATGTTGAACTAGGTTATTATGGAGGGGAGTGAGGAACCTGACACGCAGCTTCCATTTTCAGTAATAACCCAGTGTCCGATATAATATGTAGTTCTGTCTTTAGACTCAAACCCAATTTCCCACTGAAAAATTGTGGAAGAATGAGAAAATTAGCCGATAGTCAAACACTGGGCCATCTTCTTCCACCAGGACCATCTTCCTCCATTGTCTCAGCACCTGCTATTCCCCAGCTGTGTACATGTAAGTTCTGCTCTTCCATTAAGTGAATTCATCAGACATTCGACTATTGAGACTGCCAGCTCAATTTGCTGCACACTGCCTGTTCTCTGGCTGCCTGGAGAAGTCATGTTGCTTTTTCTCCCTGGCCCCACACAGCATTTTCCCTGCAATACTCAGACCAATTACACTGTCTCCAAAGGAAAGTGGAAGCAAACTCATTAAATGTACAGAGTCAACAAGGAATAAATATGTAACAGCTAAGTATAAAATAAACAATACAAAACAGGCTGTCTGGGGCCAGGCAAACCTAACGGGAATTAAAAAGAACCCCAAATAGAATATTAAATTACACTCTATCATTATATCACTTAGATTACAACTTGATGTTATAGATGATATTTGCAGAATATGTTTACGTGCAGGAGTTACTGAAGCTAAGCAGACGAAGCCAGGTCCTAATTTCTGAGCTGTAATGCACGAGAGGCACTTTCATTTGGGATGCTTTATTCTCTCCCCCCATTGCCACCTCAAAAAGCATAATCCATCTTTTCTGGAGTAAACAAAGCAAGCCTGGAGAGAAACAAGGTTTTCTTCATGGCTCTTTAGAACTGAAGAAGTATTAGTTAGGAAGATATAGGAGCAGACATGAGGAGGGCACGTTGTGTGGCTTTTTACTAGCCTCGGGCGCTAAAACATGTACTCTGGATTAAACTATCAACAGGCTCAACTCTGATGCTATCGATTTATGGATTGCAGAAGAAGGTTGGCCTTAGACACTTTGCTGACCTGGACTGGGGCCATCTCAAGGCATTTTGATGTGTGAGGCAAAGGACAAGATGGCACTGCTCACTATTTCATGTACAGAAGCTGAATGGACTGGTAGTTGAATCTTCAACTGCATCCATCACAGTTGACGGCAGCAGGCTAGCTTAGTAGGCACACGTAGCTCTGCCCTTCCAACCCTTCATGATTCTCTTTGACCCCCTCTGTGACATCTAGCACCTGAGGCAGCCATTTCATATTTCATCTGTCGACGCTTAGTGCTGGCCTACCTTATAGGACACTCATGAGGATTATTGAGATAAGTTACCTGAAGTGATTTGAGAATGTTTCACAAGAACGTAGTGTAAATGCTAAGTGGTATTATGGGCACAACAATAGTGGCTATGAAAAAGAAATCAATTCTTTTTAAGAACGTAAGAACATAAGAGGTGTCTTGCTGGATCAGACGAAGGGTCCATATAGTCCAGTGCTCTGTTCACACAGTGGCCAACCAGCTGTCGACCTTAGACCAACAAAGCAGGACATGGTGCAACAGTACCCTTCCACCCATGTTCCCCAAAAATTGGTGCACACAGGCTTACTGCCTTGAATATTGGGTTGCACACAACCATCAGGACTTGTAGCCATTGATTGCCCTCTCCTACAGGATTTTATCCAACCCCCTTTTAAAGCCATCCAAATTGGTGGCCATTACTACATTTTGTGGTAGTTTAACTATGTGCTGTGTGAAGAAGCATTTCCTTTAATTTGTCCTAATTTATTTATTCAGTGCCCTCAATGCACATGGTGCTGTACATAGTAAAACAATAAAACAGCAACACCCTGCCACATAGGCTTACATTCTGATAAAATCACAAGTAAACAACAAGAAAGAGAAGGGAATGAGCCAAACATACACAGGGGACAATAAAACTAACAACATTATAAAACAGGAAGGTCAAACTAAAGCACTGGAAGCTTTGGAAAAAAGAAAAGTTTTCAGTTGAGCTTTAATGACTGTAATTGAAGTCGTGGTCCATAACTGCTCTGGAAGAGAATTCCAGGCCTAGGGGGCAGCGAGAGAAAATGGACAAAGCTGAGCAAGGGAAGTATTTACACAGCAATAATATTAAAAGCATGGAGAATAGGGCAACTGGACCAACAGCTGGTAGGAATAATTGTATTGGCAAAACTTCATGATTTTAATTTTTGTGAACTGCCCAGAGAGCTTCGGCTATTGGGCAGTATAAAAATGTAATAAATAAATAAATAAATAAACACTGGTCACTCCTGCCTGATTCCTGAGGTTGGCTCTAGGATCTGCCTTAAGTTGATGGCAGAGGCTGGATCCAGCATCTCAGAAAGTGTCTGCTCAAGTTTTGGGGATTCCCTGCTCACCACAGCTCACCCCATTCAGCAGCCCCCCCTGACCATGTGTGCAGCATTTGTGGGGGGACTGGAGAGGCTGCTGTGGGGAGAAGTGGGGTGGGGAAGACCTCTTCCACCAGCCCAGTTGCACATACCTACATCTGGATTCAACCCATAGTGCTTTTACTTATCTACCTTGTCTAGTGCTAAATTTTAGTTAGCAAATGAAGAGAGTTCCCTTCTGCAAACACTTCCCTCCTTTCAGATATGCCTCATATCAGAGGGCTTAGAGACGGAGCTGGCAAAAGCACAACCAAGTGCTGATTCCTCTAAAACTGGTGTGTTTTTTTGCCAGTGGTTGTTACTTATTTATTTCCTCTAGTCTTACCCCACTTTTCAGACAGTTAATTGTTTCCTAGAACAGCTCACATCAATAAAGACAAGACAAGAAATTGAGGCCCTGACCTCAGGCTTACAAACTAAGAACATAAGAACACAAGAAGACCCATGATGGACCAGACCAAGAGTCCATCTAATCCAGCACTCTGTTCACACAGTGGCCAACCAGCTGCTCACAGGAAACCCATAATTTATTTATTTATTACACTTATATACCGCCCCCATAGCCAGAGCTCTCTGAGCGGTTTACAGAAATTCTAAAATTGAGATAAAAACAAGTATACAAAATTTAAAAATTTTAAACACAGAACATACTCACAAAAAGCATTAAAACGGTTAAAAAACTAAACATGTGGGTGATTAAGATGTGCTGCCATATGCCTGGGCAAAGAGGAAAGTCTTAACCTGGCACTGGAAAGATAGCAGCAGGACATGGTGCAACAGCACCCTCCCACCTATGTTCCCCAACATCTAGTTTATACAGGCTTACTGCCTCTGATACTGGGGGTTGCACTTAGCTATCAGGACTAGTAGCCGTTGATAGCCTCCAGGAATTTATCCAACCCCCTTTTAAAGCCATCCAAATTGGTGGCCATCACTACTTCTTTTGGTAGGGAGTTCCGTAGTTTAACTATGCGCTGTGTGTAGAAGTACTTCCTTTTATCTGTCCTGAATCTCCCACCAAACAGCTGCATGGGATGTCCCCAGTTCAAGTATTATGAGAGAGGGGGAAAATGTCTCCCTTTCCACATTCTCCACAGCATGCATAATTTTGTACACCTCTATGTGCAAATGAGATATCAGAAAATATATCATCAATGATGAACATGGTTGTCATCAGTGGAAGCTGGTGGCTACTATTTCAGTGGTGCTGTGAATTTGCTCTGGGTTTCAGTCAGAATGCTAAAGGAGCTGTCCACAGTGATGAACCCACTTTGGTTATAGGTATGAAAGCTGAGCATATATACAGCCCATGGGTGTATATATGCAATGAGTGCCTGACATCTGTTGATGCCATTTTGGGTACTGATACTGCTATTGGTTTAATTGCGCTGATGTCATAGAGGTACCATTATTAGCTTAGCTGCTCCGATGTCACAGAGGGGCTGGGAAACCTTAGGCCATGCTGATGAGTGCTAAGAGGGGAATGAGAGTGCTACGAGGAGAACTAAGATGTTAAATTCCAAGGTCCATGAGCTTGCTTTGTTAAGTCAAATTGCAGACATATCGCTTAAATACCTTGGTCTTTCGAATGACACTTTAGACCCTTAGGGAACTCTGGTTGCTTACGGCATTTTTAGAAATAAAAAGAGCTGAAGAAGATGAACTTACGTTCTCTTCCAGCAACTTGTTACGAGAAGAAAACCTGCTCGAGATAGGATTCAATCATTCTAATATCACTCACTGCTCATGGCAGATTTGTATTCCTGAATTCTACATTTCCACATCATTATGTTGCCATTTCATGTGGAGATAATAGCATTTCAGGGTGGCAGCAAATTGGAATGCAGGGCACACACTACCTCCACAGCACAGGGGAGCAGCAAAGCGCGAACGGCATGAAGGAAGCATATTGTCATTCAGCGGGAATCATGACTTTCCAGTCAATCAGGGTAGAAAGTATTAGCACTACAAACTGTACCCTTAGTCTCTCCATCGCACTTTGCTAGCATTAATGCATCTGCTACCGCCAGGGAGAGGCTGCACAAAAAGAAGGGAAAATGCCTGAGCATATGATGAAAATCCCCCACTCAATATTACAAACCAAAGCAGAGAGTGGCTGAGTTCATAAGGCCATCTGCGCTTCTACGTTAATCTGGAAATAAGGTAGCAGATTGATGGTCCTCCCCAAAACACAACTCTCTGTTGTTGTTGGATTTTGTCTCAGGTAATTTGGTAAGAGTTGCTATAATATTGGGATATGGTGTAGAGGTTGGAGTGTTGGACTAGGGATCAGAAGATCTTGGGTGATTTTGGACCAATCAAGGACAGCCTAACCTACCTCACAGGATTGTTGTGAGGATAAAATGTAGAAGAGGCAGCTTTCATGAGGTTCCTTGAAAGAGGAAGAAAGGTGGGATATAAATCAGTCAATCAAGAAAATAAGCCCATCCCTGCTTGCAGGCTTACAATCTAAAAATGACACGTAAGGAAAAGAGGATGGAGAGGAAAAGGGGGAAAATAGGTTTTCAGTTGGGCTTGTGGAATAGTCCAGCTTCACTTCTCAACCCCTGGGAGGGCCCTGATGTTCTGTCATCATGCTCCTATCTCCCTTGCTGCTGCTGCTTCTCCACAGGGAGGTTGGTGTCTGTTAGCTCTGAGGAGTGGTGGGAGGGAGAGGGAAAGTCCAAATGGAGCAAGGCCCTGATGTTTCCTCAGCCTGCTCCTGCCTCCTGTCACACCTTTTTTTTTTTGGCAGGGAGAGAAACAATCCCCCAAAATAGGGGGCAGGATTTGGCACAACACTAGTAAAGACTCATGTCGAAATGCGTTGGGAACACAACCAGGGCAGCTGTCTTTTAGTGATTTTGGTTTCCAGGCTTGCAGCTGTTTTTCTGATCCCTATTGGTATTAGTGTAAGGACATAGCACCAAATTTCAGATTTAGCTGTGAACCCAGACACAAGGTTTAATACGTGCCATTTCACCAGGCAAGGTATTGGTTTCACTTTGCCAGATTTGGAGACTGGTCATAATACACACCCACCCCACTATGTGAATTTTGCAAATATTTGCAAGAACCAAGTTTCTCTATGTGATATTAGGTGATCCTTCAGTAATCCCTATAAATCAACCCCACTTTAACCAGAGAGAAATGCCCACTTCAGCTGTAAGAGATCTATGCTCCTTGGTTTTTAATCTCACTTTTATGTTGCTCAGATACAGCAATGTGCTGCTGATGAAACCAGAGCTCTCATTCCAGAGTCATATTCACAGATATAACATTAAAGATAATAACCTCAAGTGACAATGTGAAGTTGACCTCATAGCATAACACGTGCAACCTACCGAACACATGCTGCTTCTGCTGCTGCACAACTTCTATTTACTGAAATAAATGGAAGCTGAGCAGTGACAGAGCCTGGTAGATGGCTCACAAGGCTTTTCTTTGGAAAAAGCATGTCTTTTTCTAAGCCTTCCAATGCGTCACCACCACCAAGTGCTAAAAGGATGCAGGTCTGAGTGATCGCTTACATTCACTTGAAATGCAGGTTGCTTACCTGTAACTGTAGTTCTTCGAGTGGTCATCTATGCATTCACACATATGGGCTTTGCGCCTGCGCAGAGACCAGACCGGAACCTTCTATAGCTGAGTGGAACGTTTTTGGCGGGAACCCCTCCCCCACGCTACCGTGCATGTCCATGGGGTTCCCGCCCTTACCTCAGTTTACAGGAGTCCGACATTGTGCCCCCATAAACATGAGTGTAAATAAAATACAAGTACATTCCACATATAACTGTGTCATTTATAAGTCTCACACCACCAAGTGGGGATGGTGGGTGGGTTGTGTGAATGCATAGATGACCACTCGAAGAACTACAGTTACAGGTAAGCAACCTGCATTTCTTCTTCGTGGTCTCTATGCATCACACATATGGGCGAGTAGCAAGCTGACATATATTTGGAGGTGGGTTGGTGCATCATCTGAAGATCTCCGAGAGCACTGTCCTTCAAATGAGCAGTCCTGCCTCGCACGGGTGCCCAAACTGTAGTGCCTAACAAACGTGGATGGAGTGGACCACGTTGCAGCTCTACAGACTTCTGTCAAAGGAACACCTTTGCCGAGAACCACAGATGTTGTGACGGCTCTGGTAGAATGAGCTGTCACAGGTTTCACCAGTTCTAGTTTAGAGATAGAGTAGGCAAGTTCAATTGTCTCTACAATCCAGCGTGACAGACGCCGGTATGAAACAGGGAGTCCCTTATAAGGCTCCCCATAACAAATAAACAATTGCTTTGTTTTTCTAAAATTCCCTGTCCTAGCCTTGTAAAAGGCAAGAGTTCTCCTTACATCAAGTGTATGTAAAGCAGACTCTACAGGTGATGTAGGATTCGGAAAGAAAGCTGGTAGAGTGATATATTGGGACAGATGAAAAGTTGACACTACCTTAGGCAAGAAGGCAGGGTCTGTGCGTAACACAACCTTATCTTTGTGAAAGATAGTGTAAGGAGCAACTATCTTGAGAGCTCTAAGCTCACTTGCACGTCTTGCAAAAGTGATGGCTACTAAAAAGACAGTATTGAATGTTAGAAGCCTAAGGTCAGATAAGGCCATGGGCTCGAAGGGCTTCTTTGTCAATGCCTGTAACACCACTGATAGGCTCCATGGTGGAACGATACTCTTTACTGTCGGTATCATATTTTTAAGCCCTTTTAAAAATTTCCTCGATGTTGGATGCACAAAAGGTGTAAAACCAATCATGCCTCGATGAAAGACGTAATAGCTGCTAAGTGAACTCTGATGGAAGTGAGTTCGAGTCCCTGCTGATAAAGTGTCAGTAGGTATTAGAGGATTAACGCCAAAGGGCAAGATTCAGGTGCTTGATCGTTTTCCAAGGCAAAAGTTTGAAATCTTTGCCACTTTGCTGCATAAGATTTTCTTGTTGAAGGCTTTAGTGATGCCAATAATATATGGTCTACAGTTAAATCTTTGATACGAGAGGAGGAGTGGATGATATCCTCCATGCCGTCATCTTGACGGTCGACGGGTTTGCGTGTCGAACCCTGCCCTGATGTCGAGACAACTGTCGGTATCGGCGGGAGTCTGATGTAATTCCCGTCCGACAGTCGAAGGGCGTGGAGAACCACGTCTGTCGAGGCCACCACGGTGTGATAAGGATGCAGTCCGACCTGTCCGACTGGATTTTGGCCAGCACCTTCGTCAACAGTGGAAACAGAGGAAAGATGTAAAGAAGATTTCCTTTCCAGGTTCTGGTGAAAGCATCTCCTAGCGAGTGCTTTCCTCTTCCTGCTCTGCTGCAGAACCTGGAACAAGCTGCGTTTTCTTCGGTAGCGAAGACATCGACAGCAGGGAGGCTCCAGTACCGAAAGAGAACGTCTCTTACTTCGGTATCGAGCTCCCATTCGTGGTCGACGTGGAAAGACCTGCTGAGGGCGTCCGCGAAGATGTTTTCATTGCCCGCTACATGGGTCGCCGTCAGGTGAGTATTTCTCTTTATGCACCAGTTCCAAATCCTGAGTGCCGATCGATTCAGAGGATGAGACCTTGTCCCACCTTGTTTGTTGATGTACGCCACCACCGTGGTGTTGTCTGTCGCGATCAGGACGTTTAGGCCCTCGATCAATTGTGAAAAAGTTCTTATTGCATTCTCAACCGCTAGCAGTGGTAGATATGATGTTCCCTCTGGGAAGGAGGCCAACGGCCCTGAGCTGTGAGGGAGTCGCAGTGTGCTCCCCATCCGATCAACGATGCATCCGTCGTGATCGTTACCGAAGGAGTGTTTTGTTGGAACGAAACCCCTTCTAGGAGCGTCGACATCGAAAACCACTATTTCAGAGATGCCCTTACTTGCGTCAGGATCGACAGGTAAGCTCACCGGGCATCGTGTCGAAGATCGAAAATTCTTAAAACCCAGGCTTGCAATATTCTCATTCTGAGTCTTGCAAACCTGATGACTGCATCAAGCCTAATAGCCTCTGAATTGTCCATGCCGAAACTTTTCGGCGGCTCTCGGTATCGATGGCTAACTGCTGTAAGGTGTTCGCTCTGGTCGACGGTAAGTATGCTCTCCCATCTCGAGACGACAGAGTTACCCCTATAAAGTCGAGCTTCTGATGTGGGGTCAAGATGGATTTCTCCTCGTTGACCCACAAACCCAACAAGTCCAACAGGTTGAGGGTGGTTGAAATGTCCTTCTGGAGCGTGCAACTGCTGTCCGCTACCAGAAGCCAATCGTCCAAGTGTAGGAGCTGCAGAATAAAAGTAACCGTTGTCATACGGAACTTCCTTGGAATGATGAATTTGTTTAACTGCTTTAAGTCCATGATCGGCCGAAGACCTCATATTTCTTCGGGACCGTGAAGTAGCGTGAGAAAAAACCCTGGTTGAGTTCCTCTGCGGGTACGGGAGAGATGGCTCTCTTCGATAGCAGAGGTCTGTACCTCCGGAAGCAGAGGAAGGGATGGCGCCGTTACTTTCACCCCCGAAGAAGGAGGAAGGACATCGAGCTCGATGGCATACCCCGAGTTGATGATAGTGAGCACGCAGGAGTCTGATGTCATTGACTCCCATTGATGGTAATGGGGTGCTAGGCGGTTCGCAAAGGGAGGTGGACGTGGGACAAAGAAGTCAAAGTCGCTGCTTCTTGGTGAAGTCAGGCTGACGCTTGTCTTGTTGAAATGTAGACTGATATGGCCGCTTACTCTGGAGTTGTTGTTGTTGCTGCCTCTGTTGGCTTTGATAGTAGGGCCGCTGCTGTTGTTGTTGAGCAGGCGGTCTTGTTCACCGTCTCAGCTTGTATTGGGCAGGCTGAGCAGAGAAACTTATTTTCTTGGCTGTTGTGCAAGCCTTGTATATAGAGTCCAAGGTCTTGTCCTGCTATTAAACAAGCCCTCGCCATCGTAAGGCATGTTCTAAATCCTGGCTTTGGTGTCATGAGCCAGATTAGCGGAGCGGAGCCAAGCACGTCTCCTCAAGGACACGGGTCCCATCATCGACTTGGAATGGCAGTCAACTTGGTGTCGCGCTGTCGACACTTGTTGCCTGGCTATGGCTGAAGCTTCACTTTGGAAGACTCGTGCCCGCTCTTTTTTGTCCTCTGGGAGATGTTCACCTAGTGATCCTATTTTCTCCCAGAGGAAGAGCTGGTATCGTGCCATGGTAGCCTCGTAGGCTGATGCCCAAAGAAGCAGAGGAGTAAATCCTCCGGCCCGTAAGGTCCAACTTTCTGCCGTCTCTGTCCACGGGTGCAGAATGTGCCTTCTGTGAGCGGCCTTGAACCGACTCCCTACGATCGAATTAGGTTTGGGATGTTGGACCAGAAACTGTACATTTTCTTGTTAGACTCGATAGAGGGTCTCTAGCCTTTACGATGTGGCCTGAGACATAGCCGGTGTTTTCCAGAATAATTGAGCCATTTGCTTTAAAGCATGTGGTGCTGGATCACCAGTCCTAATGCCTGAGCCATTCTAAGCATATGGTCAGAAGATCTGACCATATCGTCGGAAGGGGAAGAAGGGTCGTTGTCATGAACCTCATCTTATGGTGAAGGCATCGATGGAGTAGCCGACAACCCCAATTCAGAATCCGATGAATAATTTCCTTCAGGCAAGGATACTGTAACCACCTGGAGGTATACATGCTCCGTCGGTATCGTGGTAACCGCGGCAGTCGATGCCGATGGCTGTGTACGGTGTCGAGGCGTCGACACCGTGGACATTGGTGGGCGGGCGGTGGAGGCAGCGGTAGATGACACATGCTCCGTCGGTATCGTGGTAACCGCGGCAGTCGATGCCGATGGCTGTGTACGGTGTCGAGGCGTCGACACCGTGGACATTGGTGGGTGGGCGGTGGAGGCAGCGGTAGATGACACACCCTCGATGTAAGCGAAGGGTGCGCATAATACTCTTCTTGAGGGTACTGGTGGTCACCCTGGAAGTGGGCGATATCGATCCCATTCCGAAGGCGGTAGAGGGATTAGTCCCTGAACCTCTCACGGCCTGCTAGGCTCTCGGAAAGAGGCCGCTGAAACCGAATCCCGCAACTCGCCCTCCGATAGACTGGGAGGGTGCGTCGGTACCGTAGCCATCGGTAGCGGCTGGAATCTCGATACCGAGGGAGGCCTCGGTATCGAAGCGGTCGGTATGGCAGGAGGAGTAGAGTGACTCCTAGCCGGTTCCGCCGCTCCATTTCCGAAGAAGATTTGGGAGTCCGGGCCTTTTTTGGAGATTTTCCTGGCCGCGGAACTCGCCAGTGACCGTCCAGGCGTTAGGGGTATCTGAGCCCTATGAGCCGCCCTGGAATACTCAGGCACCTCAGTGCAACGGTCATCAACGGACTTACTGGCTGCCGTTTTGTCAATCGTCGAAGATTTGGGAGCCCGGGCCTTTTTTGGAGATTTTCCTGGCCGCGGAACTCGCCAGTGACCGTCCAGGCGTTAGGGGTATCTGAGCCCTATTAGCCGCTCTGGAATATTCAGGCACCTCAGTGCAACGGTCATCAACGGACTTACTGGCTGCCGTTTTGTCCATCATCGAAGATTTGGGAGCCCGGGCCTTTTTTGGAGATTTTCCTGGCCGCGGAACTCACCAGTGACCGTCCAGGCGTTAGGGGTATCTGAGCCCTATTAGCCGCTCTGGAATTCTCAGGCACCTCAGTGCAACGGTCATCAACGGTCTTACTGGCTGCCGTTTTGTCGGTAACGGACTTACTCGCTGCCGTTTTGTCGGTAACGGACTTACTGACTGCCGTTTTATCCATAGTAGGAGCCTCCGTGGCTCTGAGAGCTTTTTCCCCCCAAGATGGAGGGAGGTCGTCAGCTCTGCTTTTCCTGTTTGTTTTGTAAACGACATGCAATGATGGCAGGCCTCAACGATATGGCCTTAGCACAAACAAAGGACACAGAGGGAGTGTCCGTCAATAGGTGGAAACTTGACCCCACACTTCACACACTTCGTAAACGGGGCTTCAACTGCCATACAGGCCTCACGCGACCGAAGTCGCTGAGGAAAACTATCTACAATAATATTTTTTTTTTTTTTTTTTAATATAAGAAAAGTAGTAAGAAGAGTCTTAGAAAAAGATCGAAAAACGAAGAAGATCGTAAAAGAGAGAATAAAGTTAATAAGAAAAACGCTAGAGGTTCGGTTAAACAGGTCTGTGCACAATGGCGGACGAAGAAGAACTGAGGTAAGGGCGGGAACCCCATGGACATGCACGGTAGCGTGGGGGAGGGGTTCCCGCCAAAAACGTTCCACTCAGCTATAGAAGGTTCCGGTCTGGTCTCTGCGCAGGCGCAAAGCCCATATGTGTGATGCATAGAGACCACGAAGAAGAACCACAGGCAATTGAAACTACTGTCAATTTCAGGAAGGAAAAATTGGACAGAGCTTTAGCAAGCGTAGGAAACAAAAACCCATACGGTTTCTCCTCCCCCAGCCCCACATGCTTCCTTCAGAGGAGGCCTCTGCATTTCTCTCACTGGAAGAACATCTATTTTGACTAAATATCACTCAAAGATCACCTATGGAAATCGCTTCTTGCTTTGCCTGGATTTAGTTTTGACTCAGCAACTAACTCATTAAAGACAACAAGGTTGCATGCATGCATGCATGCATGTGGAGGGGGCACATCTGGGGTTGGCTTGCACATCGATGGCTTGATGGCTGCACCATCACGAGACAAATCCCATGTGCAGATGCAAGTACCATAGTTTCAGTTCGCTTCAAGTGCAAGAAATGGCATTTCTTCACATGATCATATGTGACTGCGAATGTTCAGTAACTGAGTGATGTACAAAGTCCCTATGTAGTGACTCTCTGCTTTGTTGTAGTAAGAGCTTCCAGGGGCAACATCCTACTTGAACAGAAGCATGAAAGTGATGGAAAGAATAGCTTGCTCAATCCACAGCGAGTCCTCTCACAATCATTATCTTTAGTTCATAAAGACATGCATGCAGACTATAGCACCACATAGGCCTTATTTGTTTGTTTGTTCATGTATTTATTGCATTTATAGCCCACCTTTCTTCCTCCTTAAGAAACCCAAGGAGGCTTACGTAATCCTCCTCCTCTCCATTTTATCCTCATAACAACAACAGGTTGGGCTGAGAGTCTGTGACTGGCCCAAAGTCGTCCAGTGAGCTTCCCTGGCTGAGTGGGGAATAGAACCTGGATCTTCTCACCCCCTCAGTCCAACACTCTAACCACTACACCACACTGGCAGTACTGAATTTAAAAGGGTGAGGCAAGTCTCTAAACAAGGAAGCCGTTCTCAGTTTCAATGCAGCACAAAATCGATTAAGATTAAGGCTGGTCTGAAAGATGGGGCACAGCTTTCTTCCACAAACACAAAAAGGTTCTAGCCTTAACAGACTACGAACTATTAATGAGAACAGAGTTAAGAACAAAGAAATATATAAAATTCGATACAATTCATATAAATTAAAATAAACAATGTTTGTACATAAGAGCACTTGCATGATCAAATTTAATGCCACATGAATTGCTAAAAAAGTGCTCTCTTCCAAATGGCCAGACACATTTCGACATGAATGTTTTCTTCAGAGGCCAAACATCTGGCACATAAAAACATACAAATACAAATAGTATTAATTAGTGCCATACGAGGAGAAGAGGAAGAAAAATATGAGTATATGTGGCATATAATGCCTTTCTTTCAAAACAATCATAACTGTCCAGAGAGCTTTGGCTATTGGGCAGTATAGAAATGAAATAAATAAATACATAAATAACTACCTGCTTGATTATTATTAATATTAATATGCTGACTTATTTGCAAAAACGCCTCTAAGGCAGTTCACCACAATTTAAAACAATAAAAATGTAAAAACAATAAAATAAGAACATTAAAACCGGCAAAACATTAAAAGAACTGCATAATTTAAAAAGCTGCAAGATTAAAAAGACATGTGTTCCCCTGTGCAGACTGCACAGCGTCTGCTAGTCTCACAGCAATCCCCCAAAATAAGTGCAAACACACACAGTATCAGTCCAAATCTCAGCAGTGTTAACTCTTGAAATAAACTCTTTATGAGGTCTGATGGCCAAACAGCCTGGCCAAACAGATCAGCTTGACTGATCTGCCCGCCCCCAGATCAGTCAAGCCCTTTTGAGCATTTCTTTTGGGTATGCAAAAACTAGGGGTGTGCACGGACCCCCCCGCTCCGCCCCGCGGGCCGATCCAAAAATTTCAGATCGGCCAGCTCCGCGCCGCTTCGCCCATAGTCCGCTCCTCTTCGCTGTGGAGCTCTGGCTCCGAATTGGAGCTCCACAGTGGAGGGGAATGGCGCCAGGTAAGGCCCCCCTCCCTCCTCTCCCTTACCTGCAGAGACCAAGGGGGAGGGGGGCCTTACCTGTGTCCGTCCGCGGTCCCTCGGCTTCGTCAATCGAGCCCGTGGCTCAACCAGGAAGTCTGGGCCGCAAGTGCGGTCTAGACTTCCTGGTTGAGCGCCGGGCTCAATTGAAGAAGCCGAGGGACCGCGGACGGATGCAGGTAAGGGAGAGGAGGGAGGGGGGGTTACCGGGCCCTGCCGCTATTGCCGCATGGGCGACAGCGACAGCGGCAGGGCCCGGTAAACCCCACTTACCTTTCTTGCAGAGCTCCAGATCGAGGCAAAGGATCCGCCTTCACCTCGATCCTCTTCACAATGCTCCGCCGGCCCCCCAATCCTCTTCGCCTCCGCCTTAAGGGTAGGTGGAGCCCCCCACTCCACTCCTGCTTCTCCAGTTCAAGGAGAAGCAGAGCACATCCCTAGCAAAAACCTTCGAGTGGGGGGAGTGTTTGAAAGAGGCATTGGAAGGGTCCCATTGCTACCCTCCTCTGCCTACTACCTCATTCCCCTCCCTGAACAACAATAACAACAACAACAACAACACAGTCTTAGGAAAAGAGTATTCTGCATTGTCAGAAAGTAGCAGGTGATGGAGATTGATCTATCTATCTATCTATCTATCTATCTATCTATCTATCTATCTATCTATCTATCTATTTCTATCCATCCATCCACCTACACACCCCTGGAATAGGGCAGGTGTCAAAGATAGGCAGGTGTGGGAACAGGGTACATTTTCATATTGGAAAAGGCAGTCTCCACGTGTTCAGAGGTACTCCTCTTTATTATTTAACATTTCTTCCTATTCATTACTTTTCAAGAAGGTAACTGGCCGGAGGTGGTGGTGGTGCTGTTAAGATGGGAGGGGCAGGCTACAGAAGGAGGGGTGGGGCTACTACAGGACCACAGGCCAACAGTAGCTTGAACAGATTTCTTTTTCTTGCTTACTCCAGGTGGCCTAGCTCTTGAAGCATTTCTGAAACAATTCTGATTGTGTGCCCAGCTCTGATCTAGTGCTATCTGGGCTATACTACTGCAAGGTGAAGCAACGTATCCTTTCTTTTGAAGAGCGAGGGCCACACTCAGTGGTAGAGCACATCTTTTGCAAGCAGAAGGTCCCACATTTGATCCCTATCAGCTCTCGGGAAACGTCTGATGTAGCAAGGCTAGGGAAGAGTTCCGTCTAAGATGCTACAAAGGCCCTTCAGGGCTAGATCTACACTAGTGCTTTTTTATCTGTATCAAAGCACATTGATAACCATTGGGGCACATATACTGCTTTTCCAGTGTGATGTCTCACTTTTTATTCTGTATTATCCAAAATACTGCAAGAGATATTGTGTGCACTATAGTATAAACACGCATCACCATGACAGGTTCTTATTGATACGACACAAGGTGTAGATATGGCAATGGCAAGAGTAGATCAGCCTTCCTCTGTATTGGACTACATCTCCCATCATCCCCAAATGGTGGGGCCAATGGCTGGGGATCATTGGAACTTTAGTCCAATACAGCTGGACTGGGGAATGCTGTATTAGACAATACTAAGCCAGACAAACATCAGAACATAAGAAGAGCCATGCTGGATCAGAACAAGGGTCTATCTAGTCCAGCACTTTGTTCAAGCAGCGGCCAACCAGCTGGCAAACAGGAACCCACAAGCAGGACATGGTGCAACAGCACCCTCCCACCCATTTTCCTCAGCAACTGGTGTATATAGGATTACTGCCTATACCATTGGTCTTTGTAAGCGGCAGCTCTGTATGTTCAAAGCCTTAGGAGATTGCCTATAAAAGCCACGCTTCCTCGCTGTGCACGCTTTTGCACTAATGTTGCTCCATCCAGTCATGTCGGGTGTATGAAACAGAGAGAGAGAGAGAGAAAGAGAGAACTCTAGGATTTTCCATAGCGTTAAACTTCTTTGCGGAGAAAGAGATCCCCTTCTTATTCATCGCTTTGTTGTTCTGCAACATGGTTTACTGATGGCTAAGAATCACAGTGCTTTAGGGATGCTGTTAGATTAGACAGGCAGATCACAGAGATACATTGTGCAGACAGAAATATAGAATGACATACTCTTTACCTTGGCTCACAGCTCCAGGCCAGGCAGGCACATGAGTGAATGCAGGGAAAATACTCTGACTCCCCATGCACGCCAGATTTACCCAGTGCTGTAGATTGCCTCTGATCAGGGTTTTTTATGTGTCAGTTTTACTTACCTCCTTCTAGATGTCAACGGCTGTTACTGTGAACTGTTTGTATGCTACATCTCCCCCTTTTCTAAGCATTTTGGAAATAATTCAGGAACAAATTCCAGAAGAGACACTGGTTGCAGCAGCAGCAGCAGCAGCAGCAATAACAAATAGTCCTGTGTGACATGAGCTTTCACAAGCAAAAGAATATCTCTTCATGAGATGTATGAAGTAGAGCATGAGTATGCTGGGTGAGACATGCACATGTCGTGCACACATAGCAGTACTTATGGTAGTCATATGTGCCCTGCATTTGTTCAAGTGGTGAAAAGTGTGATCTGGATTGGATCTGCAGCAGAAAAGAAATGTACAACCTCTGATACCTCTGATGCTTTGAAGGCAGTCCTCCACTTTGTGATTGTTGCTGGAAACACTTGAGTTACATGAGTGTTTTCTTCTAGAAACGTGTAAAGCGGTGGGCATTACTTATATGTACATACGTTTGATAGTTCCAGGGCTCACAGGCATATATGGATATG
Organism: Elgaria multicarinata webbii; assembly: GCF_023053635.1. Classification (NCBI taxonomy): domain Eukaryota; kingdom Metazoa; phylum Chordata; class Lepidosauria; order Squamata; family Anguidae; genus Elgaria; species Elgaria multicarinata. The sequence continues at coordinate 22,228,639 of NC_086180.1, read as the reverse complement.
AGTGCTTAAATCACCATCATCACTTTATTACGATCCATAGATCCATCAAGGACAAAACTCAGACATAAAACATAGGACAAATTAAAACTATTATTGACTTTCATCTAAGGCCGTTGCTAGATGAGGGTTTAGCCCGGTGCAAGGCCTGGGCTCCCTGCTGTGCGTGCAGATGACGCACAGGGGATCCCGGGATCAGGCCGGGCTAAACCCTCCCTTGACCTGGGATAACCGGATCCACTTGTGGCCCGGTTTTTCCACAGCCCTGGGCTGAGCTGCGGAAGGTCTAGCTGGTTCTGTGGCTTTTCCTGGCTGCTCACTTACTCGTGAGTAGCCAGGAGAAGCTGTGCACTGTGCGGGGGGGTTTTTTAAAGTCATGGGGGGGAGATGGGGGCTGGGGGGAAAGAGCGGACTCGGCGAGAGAGGTGGGGGGAAGAGCGGAGCCAGGGTGGGGAGATCACGGACGGGGGAGCAGAGGGGGCATCATGGCGGGCGGGTGATCAGGCAAGCATGGTGATCAGGTGGGCAATTGGGCAGGGGGACATCAGACATGGTGGATGGGGGGGAGAAGAACGGGGCCAGGGCAAGGAGATTGGGGACGGGGGCGGCGGAGGGGGCATCGGACATAGCGAGCGGGGGCAGGTGGGTGAGTGAGCGGGGGACGGGCGGGCGAGTGAGAGAGGGCGGACATGGCGAGCAGGGGACGGGCGGGCGAGCAAGCAGGCGGGGGGTATCAGACATTGTGGGGCGGGGAAATCGGGGGCAGGGGGGCAGGGAACCCTTTATTTTTTTAAAAAAAGACTTACCTTTTTGTTGGTGCGCTCCTGCGCACATGGCCCCTTTACGATAAAAAAAAATGGCCGATGCGACAGGGCTTTCCCTTACCCCGTCACGTGTTATGTCTAGCTAGGGGCGACGGCCCATGCTAGCTGCAGCGTGGCTTCACCCCTACTCCCCACTGGATTATCAGGTAGGTCTAGCAAGGCCCTAATACACAAAGCGCTCTAATCCTGGCCGCTTCTATAAAAAAATTAGCAACAGCCAAAGTCACTTTTGCGAACTTGTTTTCCAGCAGGAACTTAATATAGGATTTATCTGAACTTCTGGGCAGTTTACACAACAATGGGGGTGATTATAGAACAACGAGCCTGATTATAAAAGCTACGAGACAAAAAAAATATGCTCCACCATCTCCACTTCCATATTCCTACAGGGGCACCGTCTTTCCTGATATGGGGCACCAGCAAATCTGCCCTGAAGTAATTCAGTAGAGTAAACTTTACATCTGGACTTAGAGAAAGCACTGCGGTATTTAGCCACCGACAGGTTCTTTAGGTAATCAGCCAGATGAAAAGGCCCGGCACAATGGACATACATTGCACTGGGAGAGCAGGAAACGTATGAGCGGGTGTGCAAATCACAAAAAGCTATGTCCCACAATCTTTGTTTGACAGATTTAAGAGCAATATTCAAACCCAGATTGAGGAAGAAAGAGGAGGAGAAGCTTGCCTTCCTGGCAAGAAGCCTAGACCAGCTACTCACATAGTTATCCTGGGACAAATATGCAGATGAGTGCTTAAAGATATTTGTATATGCATGTGAGATGTCTGTATTTACTGGTTTGCTACAGACAATTTCAGACTTTCCATCATCAATTTGTAATGTTGGAGATACAGGATTTTTCTAGATGAGGCTTTTATTGTGCACTCACGGTACCTTATGGGAGCTTTAGATGATGTCATCCTCCTCCAGTTTCTCTCCCATGCTTTCCAAGTATTTTCCCAGGCTTGCAGGAGGGCTTGGAAAATGCGGTCTTTTGTGGAAAGTTATTTATTTATTTACAACATTTATATACTGCTCCCCATTCAAAATTTCGGAGCAGTGTACAAGATAAAATTCAATAAAAACACCTTAAAATAGATTTTAAAAAGCAAAATGAAAGGTGAACTGTGAACCATGGCTGGTCATTAAAGAAAGGCGTCCTTGAACAATTACATTTTCAGGAGACGCCGAAAGGAATACAAAGTTGGTGCCTGCCTGACCTCCAGAGGCAGGGAATTCCATAGGAGGGGGCCACCACACTGAAGGCTCTTTCCCTGGTGGACTCCAATCGGAGGATGGGTCTATGTGGAATCACCAGGAGCATGCCCTCGGATGACCTCAGTGACCAGGCAGGTTGGTAGGGGAGAAGGCGCTCTCTCAGGTATCCTGGTCCCCAGTTGTTTTGGGCTTTGTACCCAAGTACAAGAACGTTAAACCTGGCCTGGTAGCAAATAGGCAGCTAGTGCAGTTCCCTCAGCAGAGGTGATACATGCTGGAAAGGGGCAGCTCCAGACAACAGCCGAGCTGCAGCATTCTGCACTAGCTCCAGCTTCCGGAACAGCTTTAAGGGCAGCCCCACATAGAGTGCATTGCAATAATCCAATCTTGAGGTTACCAATGCCTGTACCACCGTGGTCCAGCTATCCCTGTCCAGGAGAGGCCGTAGTTGGCAAACCAGCCGAAGCTGGTAAAAGGCATGCCGAGCTGATGTGGCCACTTGAGTCTCCAGTGACCTAAGAGTGATCTAAGAATGAAACTATGAACCTGATCTCTCAGAGGGAGTTCAAACACATCCAGAAGTCTCCTGGACTTGAAGCAAAGTGCAACTTTTCACTTTTCACCAGTGTAGCTGCATCTATAGTGGAACAGTCACAGTGTAATTGCATCTATGTCCACTTTATCACAGTGCCACCTCCCCTCTAACGAGCTTTTGTGATAGAGGGTGTTGCCTGAGATCTGTGAACTCATTCGTTTCAAGAGCAGTTGAGACCCCTGAGTGACAAAAGTAATCCCCTCCTGTAACAACTGCACTGGTACCTGCGCTAATTAGGGTGGAGGGGAAACTCTGGATCAGATTTCTAGGTGCCTGGTGCCAGAGGCATGCAGTTTGCAGCCTTGTACAAATTTGTGGAAGTAAATATAGATCAATAATATGTAGCAAATCCTACGGTACTACCTTGCAGTGTTGTTGTAAGGATTACTTCATGAAAATGTACATGTAGCATTTTGAACATTCAGAGGTGCTATTTAAATCCTAAATAATGAATTATTTACTGTGTCGTGGTGAATTCTCCTGTCTTTGTGATTTGCCACGAAAGGAGCCTGAGCATGGACTCCTCTCAGCAGCCTGCAGACTTATTTCTTTCTTTCATTTCTATACCACCCAATAGCCAGAAGTGTCTGGGCAGTTCACAAAAATTAAACCATAAGGTACAGCAAAAAATATAAAATATGGAAGCTTAATACCACAGTATAAAAGTACAACTAGAATAAAACCGAGCAGCAATGCAGAGATTTAAAATACAGAGTTAAAACAGCAGAGTTAAAAGACTAGGATGGTAAAATGATAAAATAGCCAGTAAATAAAAAGGGCTTCACCTGGTGCCAGAAGGAGTAACTATAGGTGCCAGGTGATCCTCTCTAAGGAGCTCATTCCACAGCTGGGGTGCCACAGCAGAAAAGGCCCTTTTCCTGGTAGCCACCTGCCTCGCTTCCTTTGCCAGGGACTCCTGGAGAAGGATCTCTGAAGATGATTTTAGGGTTTGGGCAGGTACATATGAGAGAAGGTGATCCTTCAGATAATCCAGCCCCAAGCTGTTTAGGGCTTTGAATGTTAATACACGGACTGACAGCCATTATTGCTGGAAAAGACTTCTATGCACTGTTGAGTAGGTCAGTAAGGAGCAACTCTAGGTTGAATCAGAAGAGACCCTGGTTGGTAAGAGTCTATTTCAGGCATTTGACTCAGTTGAACTTGAACCCCTTCAAATCTATAATTCTATGGAAACAAGGACTTTATCCATAAAAAACACACAAATGTATGTCATGGCTATTTACGAATAGGTTGGGAATGAATCAAAGCTCGCAATTGTGCAGAATAGCTCAAAACAAGCTCATATTTCAAGTGAAGGCAATTGGCAGTGTGTTAACTATAAAACACTGTCGGGATAAAGGACATGAGTAGCCTTATTTTATCAATTTATATCTGTAGGAGTTTTAAGAGTGAAACCTTTCTGAAAAGTTTCACTGGGAAATTACACAGTTGTATGTCTCCATTCACCTTCCACCTTTCCAATAGATTTGATTTTGAGGACATTATGGGACTCACTAAAGCTTGAGACTTGGCAGAAAGCCAGATACCACAAATAAGGCCAGAATCCTTGTTGTTATTTTTGTCTGCTTCTGTCTGAATCAGAGGACATTAAATGTGTTTTTTCATATAACATGCAGTGTTTTAGAAATGCAATTTAATTAATGGGGTTAGAGTAGGCATGGGGTTGGGGGAGGGGTGGGTCATTGTTCAAATTCCCAACAGCAGTTGTATTTTACATTCCTATTTTACTATTCAAATTGCTCCTAGTCTTTGATGTATGTTTCAATGCTGCTTAAAGTCCCCTTGGCCCTGGTAATAACAATTACTGCAATGCCCTCTACGTGGGGCAGCCTTTGAAGACAGTTTGGAAGTTGCAGCTTGTGCAAAATGCAGCAGCCAGATTGATAACTGGAACCAGAAAGTTTGAACATATAACACTGATTCTGGCCCACTTGCATTGGCTGCCTATATGTTTCCGAGCCCAATTGAAGGTGCTCATTTCTAACCTATAAAGCCTTACACGGCTTGGGACCACAATACCTGATGCAATGCCTCTCCTGACATGAAACTACCCGTGCACTGTGCTCATAGAATCATAGAATCATAGAATAGCAGAGTTGGAAGGGGCCTACAAGGCCATCGAGTCCAACCCCCTGCTCAATGCAGGAATCCACCCTAAAGCATCCCTGACAGATGGTTGTCCAGCTGCCTCTTGAATGCCTCTAGTGTGGGAGAGCCCACAACCTCCCTAGGTAGCTGATTCCACTGTCGCACTGCTCTAACAGTCAGGAAGTTTTTCCTGATGTCCAGCCGGAATCTGGCTTCCTTTAACTTGAGCCCGTTATTCCGTGTCCTGCACTCTGGGAGAATCAAGAAGAGATCCTGGCCCTCCTCTGTGTGACAACCTTTTAAGTATTTTAAGAGTGCTATCATGTCTCCCCTCAATCTTCTCTTCTCCAGGCTAAACATGCCCAGTTCTTTCAGTCTCTCTTCATAGGGCTTTGTTTCTAGACCTCTGATCATCCTCGTTGCCCTCTTCTGAACACGCTCCAGCTTGTCTGTGTCCTTCTTGAATTGTGGAGCCCAGAACTGGACGCAATACTCTAGATGAGGCCTAACCAGGGCCGAATAGAGAGGAACCAGTACCTCACGTGATTTGGAAGCTATACTTCTATTAATGCAGCCCAAAATAGCATTTGCCTTTCTTGCAGCCATATCGCACTGTTGGCTCATATTCAGCTTGTGATCTACAACAATTCCAAGATCTTTCTCATTTGTAGTATTGCTGAGCCAAGTGTCCCCCATCTTGTAACTGTGCATTTGGTTTCTATTCCCTAAATGTAGAACTTGGCATTTATCCCTATTAAATTTCATTCTGTTGTTTTCAGCCCAGCACTCCAGCCTATCAAGATCACTTTGAAGTTTGTTTCTGTCTTCCAGGGTATTAGCTATCCCACCCAATTTGGTGTCATCTGCAAATTTGATCAGCGTTCCCTGCACCTCCTCGTCCAAATCATTAATAAAAATGTTGAAGAGCACTGGGCCCAGGACTGAGCCCTGCGGCACCCCACTCGTTGCCTCTCCCCAGTTTGAGAAGGTTCCATTGATAAGTACTCTTTGAGTCCGATTCTGTAGCCAACTGTGGATCCACCTAATAGTTGTTCCATCTAGCCCACTTTTAGCTAGTTTGTTAATCAGAATGTCATGTGGTACTTTGTCAAAAGCTTTGCTGAAGTCAAGATATATGACATCCACAGCATTCCCACAGTCCACAAGGGAGGTTATCCTATCAAAAAATGAGATCAAATTAGTCTGACAGGATTTGTTCCTGACAAATCCATGTTGGCTTCTAGTAATCACTGCATTGACTTCAAGGTGTTTACAGATTGACTTCTTTATAATCTGCTCCAGAATTTTCCCAGGGATGGATGTCAGGCTGACTGGTCTGTAGTTCCCAGGTTCCTCCTTTTTGCCCTTTTTGAAGATAGGGACAACGTTAGCCCTCCTCCAGTCGTCCGGCACCTCACCCGTCTTCCATGATTTTGCAAAGATAATAGACAAAGGTTCTGAGAGTTCTTCCGCTAGCTCCTTCATTACTCTTGGATGCAGTTCATCGGGCCCTGGGGATTTGAACTCATTCAAGGAAATTAGGTGTTCTTTGACCATTTGTTTATCAATCTCAAACTGCAATCCTGCCCCCTCAACTTCTGCTTCACTTTTTCCAGGGGGGTCATAGATCCGCTTTTGGGAGAAGACCGAGGCAAAGTAGGAATTGAGCACTTCAGCCTTTTGTTTGTCGTCTGTTATCAATTTGCCATCCTCATTAAGCAGTTGAACCACCATTTCTTTCCTCTGTCTTTTACTACTCACGTATCTGAAGAAAGCCTTTTTATTGCTTTTAGCATCCCTCGCTAATCTCAGCTCATTCACAGCTTTAGCCTTCCTGACGCCATTCCGGCACTTCTGCGCCACTTGTCTGTACTCTTCTTTTGTAGCCTGGCCTTCCTTCCACTTCCTATATGTATCCCTTTTTGTTTTCAGTTCATCAATAAGCTTTTTGTGGAGCCACATTGGTTTCCTCTGTTGTCTTCTATCTTTTCTCCTTGTTGGAATTGTTTGTAACTGTGCCTTTAAAATTTCATTTTTTAGATACTCCCACCCATCCTGCACTCCTTTTCTTTTTAGGCTCCCTTGCCACGGGACCTTACTTATTATAGTTCTGAGTTTATTAAAATCAGCTTTCCTAAAATCCAGAGTACGTGTATGGCTACGCTCGACTTTTGTCTCCTTCATAATCAAGAATTCAAGTATGACGTGGTCACTTTCCCCCAGAGTTCCCGTAACTGCCACTTTATCCACTAAGTCATCCCTATTGGTCAATAACAAGTCAAGGATTGCTGACCCTCTAGTTCCTTCCACCACTTTCTGTAGGAGAAAGTTATCACCCATACATGTCAGGAATTTCTTGGAAGGGCCGCTTTTGGCAGTAATGGTCTCCCAACAGATATCAGGGTAATTGAAGTCCCCCATCACTACTACATCACACTTCCTTGAAACACTGGCAATTTGTTTCTCAAAAGTTTCGTCCTCGTCTTCTCCTTGATTGGGTGGTCGGTAGTAGACTCCGATTATCATATTCTTTTTATTCCTAGCCCCATTTATTTTAATCCAGACGCTCTCGACGGGGCTCCCAATCTCATCCGCCTGTATTTCTGTGCAGGGATAGGTATTTTTAACATATAGTGCAACTCCACCTCCCTTTCTATTTCTTCTGTTCTTTTTGAACAAGTTATATCCTTCAATTGCTATATTCCAGTCATGGGAGTCATCCCACCAAGTTTCAGTTATACCTATCAAGTCGTATTTGCCTTCATGTAATAAGAGTTCAAGTTCATTCTGTTTGTTTCCCATGCTCTGGGCATTAGTATATAGACATCGAAGACCATGTGTTTTATAGTCTGGCTTTGTTCCTACCTTGTTGCAGACACTATTTTGGGACTCTGTTGGAGCTGTTCTCTGTACTGTGGTGCATTGGCCTTCATCCATTGTTGCCTCAAAATTTACGTCTCCCACCCCCGCAAGATTCAGTTTAAAGCCCTCCTGATGAAGTTCTTCATGCTGTGGCCGAACTCATTCTTTCCAGCCCTTGTGAGGTGCAACCCATCCCTTGCCAGCAGTCCATGTTCCAAGTAGCGTAGCCCGTGGTCCCAGAATCCAAAACTCTCACGACGGCACCACTTTCGAAGCCAGTCGTTCATCCGGAGTATTTTTCTTTCCCTTTCTAATCCTCTTCCAAGAACCGGGAGGATGGATGAGAAAACTACCTGGGCCCCAAAGTTCTTCAGTTTCCTTCCCAGAACTTCAAAGTCTGAAATGATTTCTTTGTAGCTCTGCTTGGCGACATCATTTGTTCCCACATGGATGAGAAGAAAGGGGTATGTGTCCGTGGGCTTTATGAGCTTCGGTAACCCTTCAGTCACATCTCTAATCTGTGCTCCAGGGAGACAGCACACCTGGCGAGTCCATGGGTCTTCACGACATACTTGGGTTTCAATCCCACGCAGCAGGGAGTCTCCCACAACGACTACTCTTCGCTTCTTCTTGGTTGACCTACCTTCTGTCTCTTGGTCACTGTTGCATGGTGCCTCCTGTACTTCTTCCTCTGCAAACTGTCCTTCAGTCTCATTCTCCAGAAGCTGAAAGCGGTTGCTTAACTGCAATGGCTCCACCGGTGCAGAACGCCCTCTAATTCCTCTTCTAACTGTCACTCTTTTCCAGGGAGTTGGCTTTCCTCCCCTCAGCATACTCCACTTCTGCTTCAGCTGGCTGTTGTTCTTCAATCTCATGTGTTCTTCAATCTCATGTGCTTCTTGTTGCTGTTGCAGTTCCACCGTTCGGTCTAAGAACTCCTCGACTTCTCTTATTCCTTGGAGGGTGGACACTCGCTGCTCAAGTCCTCTCACTTTTTCTTCCAAAAGTGCCACCAGCTTGCACTTGTTGCAGGTGTACGCCATGTTGAGCTCAGGCAGAAACACGAACATTGCATCTAAGGTCCTCCTCCAAGGGAAGCCTTTTCAGTGGTGGCCCCCCAATTATGGAATAATCTCCCCGATGAGGCTCGCCTGGCGCCAACATTGTTATCTTTTTGGCGCCAGGTCAAGACCTTTCTCTTCTCCCAAGCATTTAACAGCATTTAACAACATGTGCTAAGTTTGTTTGTTTTTCAATGGACCCCAGAACTGTTGTTGTTTAAAATGGATACTGTTTTATACTGTTGTTTTTATATTTTGTTGATGGTTTTAAATTTTGTATACTTTTTTTTTATTGTCCACTGTTTTTAACTTTTGTAAACTGCCCAGACAGCTTCGGCTATGGGGCAGTATATAAATCTAATAAATAAATACATTTAATAATAAATAAATATACGGGGCTTTTGCGGATTTAAACCCCGTGCCCCCAGAGATAATGTAGGAATATCCGGGAAATTATACCCCCACAGCATATGATCTCAGTGTGCCCTATAATTATGCCACCAGATGGCAATGTCTCAGTAAAGTTAGTTGAGCACATGGAGAAGGATGCATTCAATTTCAAGTCATGTGGGCACTCATGTAATGCTGCAGATCACATCCAAGAAAGTAAGTGAATGTAGATAGCCACAGTAAGGCAGCACAATCTTTTTTTAAAATGTAGAGAAGCCTTGTGAAACATACATCCCCCTGGAACGGCATACTTTTACAACTGCTTCTACATTCTTGATACATTAAAACAACCCTCCAGCCTGAAAAACCTGTTTGCCAACTTTGATTAAAAAAAAAAAAAAAAAGGAAGACTTCGAGCATGTACAATTTCACATCTTAAACTAACTAAAATTATAACACCATTATGCCCCTGTTCAGAAGACACCTTAAACTATGGCTCTAAGCATGGTGAATAAGGCAAAAGCCTTATTCATTGTGGTTAAAGTTGTGGTTTAAGGTGTCTTCTGAACAAGGCCAATGACTACAAAAATCAAATGGAATTTGCTTCTACTACCCTGATATTAAAATATTTACTTGAGAAGAAGCACCATTTTATTGTAGAGATTGAATCTGGGGCCTTCTGTATGTGAAGCATGCACTCTACTACTGATCTATAGTCCCTTCTCCCCATTGCTATTGCCTCTAGTGTACTGGGTGCTAGTCAGAAAACATGTTGCATGATCCCTGAGCAGAGCACCCAGTACCTATAATGTGGTTTTATCCCGCATTCACAGAAGAGAAAACTGCAATGCATGGCTGAAACTACTCACTAGGAATAAGATGCCCCTTGTACAGTCTAAGGCCACAGCTAGACCTAAGGTTTATCCTGGGATCATCCTGGGTTCACCCCTGTCTGAGCACAGGATCCCCTGTGTGTCACCTAGATGAACAGGTTTGACCCCTGGATGATCCAGGGATAAACCTTACGTCTAGCTATGGCCTAAGACTTTCCAAAAAGAGAAGAATGTATAATAACCTGTCATAAGAACACAAGAAGAGCAATGCTGGATCAGACCATGGGTCCATCTAGTCCAGCACTCTGTTCACACAGTGGCCAACCAGTTGTCGACCAGGCACCCATAAGCAGGACAAGGCGCAACAACACCCTCCCACCCATGTTCCCCAACAATTAGTGTATTCAGGCTTACCATCAGGATTAGTAGCCACTGATAGCCTTCTCCTCCAGGAATTTATCTAACCTCCTTCTAAAGCCATCCAAATTGGTGGCCATCACCACACCTTGTGGTGGTGAATTCCATAGTTTAATTATGCACTGTGTACATAATGAGACTTCTCACATAATGAGAAGACAGGATACCCTGGAGAAGAGGCTGATGCTAGGGAAAGTGGAAGGCAAAAGGAAGAGGGGCCGACCAAGGGCAAGATGGATGGATGAGATTCTGGAGGTGACAGACTTGACCTTGGGGGAGCTAGGGGTGGCAACGGCAGACAGAAAGCTCTGGCGTGGGCTGGTCCATGAAGTCACGAAGAGTCGGAAACAGCTGAATGAATAAACAACAAACAAAGTAGTACCTCCTTTTATCCATCCTGAATCTCCCACCAATCAGCTTCATGGGATGACCCCGGGTTCTAGTATTATTGGAGAGGGAGAAAAATGTCCCCCTATGTTTTCCATAGGGGCAATATTCTCCACACCACACTTTTTTTTTTTTTTTTACAACGTTATCATATCTCTCCTTAGCCTCCAAGCTGAACAATCCCAGCTGTTGTAACCTTCCCTCATAGGGGAGATGCTTCAGTCCCTTGATCAGCTCCAGTCCCGTGATCCCTCAGTTTCAGCAAGCTATTCCCAGTCCCTGATCCTAGGAAGGATCTATTGACACAGAAGGAAGACCTTTTCAATGCACACTAGCTTAAACGCAGTAGCCTTGTGAGGCCTTTGGTATCACAGTATCTGTATAGAGATCTATCAAAGCCAGGCTTGATCATGCTAGTTTGGAACCTCTAGTTCTATCCTGGGTTAAAAAGCAGAGGTGAAAAAGAAGAGAGATGTCAAAAGTGGATAATATGGCTTGCTGGAATTGTGCCTTTTCCTATCAAACATACCCTTTTGTGATGGATGTTAGTTCAAAATCTATTGTATTATGCCATCAGTTACATGACGCCAGCACTATACCAATTTCAGCGTACTTTATCTATCAAACCTAGTGAAATTTATACCCAAGCAGATGTTTATTACACCATGTGACACATTTTATATCCATTATGTGATCTATGGTCTTCATTTTGGCAGGCTGCACAATATATCTTTCCTATAAGCACTTTTATTTGTTCTTATATACGTTTTGCCATATTTTATGCCCCAATAGGTCTCCATTTTTGCCTTACAGCTCACTCAAGATGAAAGGCCATGTATAAAAATTCTTATGGTCCAATTCTCTTTTGGGGAGCAAAATTTCAGCCTACCAATTGGCACTCGGTTTCAATTGGTTCAAATGGGCGAATACTTAATACTCTGTTCTGTTTTGTGCTTTTGATTCTAACAAACCTTGATGATTTAGGAGACAGAAACCAGAACTGGTGGAAGTTATTGCATAAAGAGTATTGGCAGTATGGGAGTGGGTCGAGCTGATTCTTCATGGTGTTTTCTCTTCCTCTTATAGGGCAGGTTTACACACAGGGAAGGCTTTTACGGTCAGCTATGACCCCAGAAGCTCAGATAGCGGATGTTGCCAAGAGTGCTTTGTATTAGATTCATCCAAATTGCAGGTTGGGATTTCTTTTAGACTAAGGGGACCTGACAATGTTCCTCCGTAGCTTTGCTATGGTGCAACATCTGCAAAGTGTTCCACGTGGGGTTGCCTATGAAAACAGAGCAGCGGTTCCAACCAATGGAGAAGGCCAGTGGGACTCATTCCAACATTGAGAGCCAGTGTGGTGTAGTGGCTAAAGTGCCAGAATGGGAGTCGGGAGACCCAGGTTCTAGTCCCCACTTAGCCATGGAAACCCATTGGTGACTTTGGGCCAGTCACAGTCTCTCAGCCCAGCCCACCTCACAGGGTTGTTGTTGTGAGGATAAAATGAGGAGGAGGATTATGTATGCCGCCTTGGGTTCCTTGGAGGAAAAAAGGAGGGATATAAATGCATTTTTTTTTTAAAAAAACACCCACACCACACCCACTACATTATTGCAATACCTTTATTAGGCCAACCAAAAGAACACATACACACAATAAATGTGTGCAAGCATTTGAGAAAAGCCTTACTTCTATGCCTGGTGCAGCCTGGGCATGGGGAGGCTATTGTGGGTGGGGGTGGGAAACGAGGCATGGAGGCATGCCATTTGTGGCCTCCTGGTGATGCCAATGGAGAGGGGAGGGGGAATTCGAGACCATAAATTGGCTCTCACCCCTCCCCTGTCACTCACCAGCAATGAGGCCTTCCCCAGCAACATTATTCCCAAGGAAGAACTCCAACCTGTGGGCTGTTTGCTTGCACTTAGTGTTCCAGCATCCAAAGGAAACAGAAACTGCAGCCTTTCCCAGCCAGAAGAGCTGTTGTTGTGCTTCAAGACCCATCTGGCTGGGAAGGGCTGCAGTGTTCTGTTTCCACAGGAGGCTGAAGCTCTAAGTGCCCGTAAGCAGTTAGTTTGGGCCTCTAGCAAGAATAAGACCAAGGGAGCCAACATCCCCTGGATATAAGAACTTAAGAGCCACCATGTTGGATGAGACCAAGGGTCCATCTAGTCCAGCATTCTGTTCACACAGTGGCCAACCAGCTACCCACAAGCAGAAATTGAGTGCAACAGAACTCTGTTCCCCAGCAATAGGCATACTGCCCTTGATACTGGAAGTGGCATGTAGCCATCAGGACTAGAAACCACTGATATCCTTCTCGTCTTACCCCCTTTTAAAGCTATCCAAACTGGTGGTCATCCCTATGTCTTATGGTAGCAAATCCCACAGTGCTGGGTAAAGATCAATCAGAGACTGCCAAGCTATGCCTGGGGAGGCTCAGCCATGCCTCCCAACTGGACATGCACCCCATCTCTGTACCCTCCCTTGTCAACAGCAGGGAGGTGGAGCAGAGATGACAGCAGGAATGGCCGAAGCCCTGAACCAGAGACAGAGCCCATTGGTCAGCATGATGTACACCCTTAGCATGAAGTATCCCCTCACATAGCCCTTCTCAGGAGCAGGGGACCAGCAGCAAAACACCTGCCCCAGAGGAGAACAGGGCCCTGCTGAGGGCCCAGAGACAAGTGGGGCAGCAGTTTCCAGTATAATACTGCTCAGTTCCTTTTTGATGGTCACTGGTGCAGCCCCATAAGGACAGCTTCTCAGCTCATGTCTTGCTCATCTTTGTCTCCTTGCTTGGACATCTGTCCGTGCTGGGTTTGTTCTGCTAGAGAATGCTCCTCCTGATCCAGGGTCACCTAGAACCTTCCGCACTGCCGGTAACCTGCCAGAAACTTTCCCATCACACCAGTACAACAGGACACTATGGAGGGAGCACTCACAATAATGCAAGCAGCTACTGGTTTTGCACTAGCAAACTGGCTGGAGGCCTCAAATAAGTATTTATTGTGGTGAGTTTGAGAAAAGTGACATATTTTACATTGCTTTTATTCATTTGTACAGAATACTTACCAATACACTCAAAGATATTCCATCTTGTGGACATGGTAGTGAACCACTTCTGCCCTCTAATTTATGTTTGGACCAAAGCCCCTTCATAGCAGTACAGGCTTGTAGTATACAGCTGCTTATCTATTGCTTTTATTATGGATGCATTGTATTTTGCACTTTTCTTGATATAGTACTGGTTATTTATGTGCCACTCCATGCTATACTCCATAGAATACATGGTATGTTTTATTTGATTAAAAAGCATTCCTGGGGGGATTGGGAGGAACCTACACACACTAATCAACCATCCGGCCGTCAGAAAATATAAACTGAAGCAGCAATAAACCATTCCCTCCCACCAATGCTTTGGCATCAAACTCAGAAGACCTGGTGTTAATCTCGACCCCCTTCTTCTGCAAACTTGGAAGGAAATAAAGTGTGATTGCAGCCCAGATAAGATACTCCCAGGCACACTTTTCCAGACACTTTCCACATATATATCAACGATTACAAGGAAATTGATTTACGGAGCCATTTTTTCAAAGCAGAAAGTTATGCCATCTTATTGCGGAGTCATTGCTTTAGCAAAATTACACTGGTTCCACAATTCACCATGGGGTCACCATGGGTGTGATGGAATTCTGCCCCCACCCCACCCCACCATTGGCCAAATACACATGACGATCCATTGGTTGTTTGCCTACCTACAACAGGAAGCCGGCGTGTGCCCCTCCCTTTTCGCAATCTGCTCATCTGTAGAGCCTTGGCTGGTGTCACTCCTGCTCCAGGCTCTAGAAGGCTGGCTAAAAACAGGGATGCAAGGAAGCCTGAATCCGAGTCAAAGTAGGCCAATTCGGCCTGCCTCAGCCTAAATCTGGTTCAGGACCAGATTGGGCTGCTTCAGCCCCATACAGCCAAAACACTTTGGGCTGATTTAGCCCAATAATAATGATAATGATGATGATGATGATGATGATGATGATGATGATGATAATAATAATAATAATAATAATAATAATAATAATCTTACCCGCCTCTCCAATTGGATTGAGGCGGGGAACAACAGCAATCATAAAATACATAAAATACTGATTAAAAACATAGCATACACTGTTAAAAACATCCTAAAAGTATCCCTGTCCAGTTGCTAGCCTATGGAACTTACCTGAGGCTTCCACATGTGCCAGTGAGCTGCCTGCCTCCCTTCTGGACTGCTGTAAGTTTAGTGTCGTAAACTATTCAGGTAAGGGAGCAATCGTGGGTATGTTTAGACAGAAAGAAGTCCTACAACTCCCAGCATCCCTCAAGCCAAACATGCTGACTGGGACATGCTGGCAATTGTAGGACCTTTTCCCTGTCTAAACATGCATAGGATTGCACCCTCAGCGAAATAAGCTAGTCAGATGGAATGAGAATAGTTCTCCCATCTCACCCCCAGCCAGCTATGGGAGTTGTAGACATTCAGAGGTTGGGAACGGCTGCCCTAATGTATTGGTGGGTAGAGAAATTGGGTGTGTGGATGGGGAAACCAGGGGCAGGAGAAATCATCCAACAGTTTCAATGCCTCAGCATTGTCAGTGGCTGTAGTACAGCTTATTTCTTCTTTTCCCTGTGAGTTTTTCTTTTTTGTGTGCTGCCGCTGTAAGTGGCAACACCAGGAACTGTGTGGGCAGCATGACCTCATTTTGCAATCTCTGTAATGATCCATATTTAGCATTATTCCACAGCATTGTCAAGAATGGAGGCAGCCACCCCACCCCCTGCAAAAAAACAAATGAACAATAGTGGCAAAAACGTGGATAAAATTCTGCAAAATGGCCTTCTGTTTCTATTCTAGATGGGGTAAGGAAAAATCTCAGATCCTTTCTCAGAAAAAAATGTCTTCTGAGAAAGTTTGGCTCAGCTCTAACCGTTCTTCAGAGTTCAGCACCTTCCCCAAGGTCTCCAAAATATCAACACATCTGAAGGTGATTGTGGATACCTCTTTTCTCTACAGCAGGTGCTTATAATAGTGCTGTTTCCCTGCAAGCTCTGTAGTGGGTGTGAGCGGGGGCAACGGCGTTGCCATGTCCAACTCCAGGGAAGAGGAGGTGCCCAAATCTGTTCCCTAGTTTCCCAAAAGCTTTCTTCCCCAATGAAAGAGGTTCCATTTTATTTTGGTGGTGTTTTAGAACTTACCTTCTCCTAGGAGTGGCTGAGGGTGCTGGGTGTGTTTTCTTTCTATTACATGTCTCACCATCACTCTGCAGCCATGAATTCCCACCCCCCCTGGGTTTAACCAAAACGTGGAAAGCTGAGGAGGTTACAATCTGCTGGATATATGAATGTACAATGAAAGACAGGACACTCACACTCATTCCTCAGCCACCTTAGGCCCAAGAACAGTGAACCCAACTCATGAGAACTTCTTTGAAATTTTCTTCCCCTTTGATTTTTTTTTCAAATGCAAATTCTTTTCTATCAAATTGAATGAGGATGGTCGAAAAAAATGTGGAAGAAGTTTTAGGCAAAACACTATCTAACGTAAGTGCAATAAGATCACAGTTCTGTGGGATGAGGGGATAGGGTGGAGATTAGAATTTATGGCAGGAACTGACACACTGAAATAATTCTACTACAGTAGGCTTCACCCTTTCTCACTAGTAATTGAGATTACATTTCATTACTGTTGGAAGATTCAGCAGTGGCTCTAAGGAGCATCTCTGCAAACCTTGCTTTTGGTGGATAGATGAGGTGGTAAAATGTCTTCCATCTTTCTGGGCAGAAATGCCTGTTAGGGAATATTTATCAACTGCAGAATCCTTGAGTTTGCACCATTACAATAAAACGGCCCCTTCATCAGAGGAAATGATTGCTTCATGCAATGATCTGGAAGTGAGTAGAGTTATGGAAAAAGGAAGCAAGCTCCAGTGTTTTGTGACATGAAGGCATCAATTTCCAGCAAGGGGTTGCCTGTCAGTGGATAGGACAATCCTTTCTGATGTAGCCACTGCTATATTGTGTGACATGATTGATTGCCTTACCTCTGCAATGTGGGAAAGTGCTACAGCTAGATCAATGTGTTGTGGTGTTGGCAAGTTTTTCAGCTGCTCTTCATGGGCTTCCGCTATCTCAATAGACAAGGGCTAATTTGGAGAGGTGCAAAATGTGTCATGTTTAAGCACTGTGATCCACCAAGGCTCTAATGCCTTTTTCTAGAAAGTGCACACATGGACCAAAGTGTTTCTTTTTCCACTCTAGCCCCATTTTCTTCACCCTACTAAATTGTCAAACAAATAACGGGCAAATCAACTTTTTTGGTCTAGGGTGGAGAGAGCAGAAATGACCTTGAAGTGCACATGCATTCACTAACACACATGCAATGGTGAGTTAATTGCTTGTATAAGTAGTTTGTTATACTTTCTTCCTCGAATGGGCCCAGGCAGGTGTACATATTGATGCGAGGAGGTCTTCCAATCACAATTCTTAAGTGTAGCATACAGTGAAGTCTGAACGCGGCCATTAAGTATTTTATATTGTCAATGGATATTTCATCTGTTTCCTTAATTAAAATTGCTACTTTGTTAACCATCTTGTCTTCTCAAGACCGGTTGGGTTGGAAACTTTAAATAAGTATATGTTACAAATTCACATCAACACAGATATATATTCTTCATAAAATCAGAAGAGATATGAAGCCAAATAAAATCATGCACTTGTAATTTTCCTCCAGCACGTAAGTAGGTTTATTTCAATTTTCAGGCCACTACCCACGGCAGCATAAAATCACACAGAGATATACTTGCGCAAATATAAAACACAACATCCAGGCACCTTCTCCAAATACAGACTATTTAAAACTTTTGACATACAGAACATACTATTTCTGCTAATACAATTTTTAATTGATTTTCTCAGGTGGCTACACAGATTTTCTAATCCATCAATTTACCCCCAGGAAGAAAAGCTAGCTTTTGAGGAACTGAATCATTAATAATTTAATGATTTAATAAAAAAGCAAAGCCTTTCAAAATTTAAATGCACCTATACACTTAATAGCATAGGACAACATATAATACAGACAGACATATTTATTTATTTATTACATTTTTATACTGCCCAATAGCCGAAGCTTTCTGGGTGGTTCACAAAAATAATTCATAACAGTTTTGAAAAATTGACTTATATAAATTACAGCCCATTCCGCCATTGTTTCTGGTTTTCCAATTTTTGTGTGTGTGCTGGATTCATACCCTGACAGCGTGTTTAACATAGGGTTAAGTAGCAAGCACATTTATGCCCACTGGAATCCGTGGACAAGCCTGCTTACGTCTTGCGGTTCCACAGAACAGAACGTTACACACAAGCATTGTAGCGACATTATGACGACAGGTAATATTGGTGAAAATGTTTGCATCACAATCCTGCTTACCTCTGTGATGGATGAAGATCCTAAACATCCTGCTTTGTCATGTTGTTGTTGTTGTTGTTGTTGTTGTTGTTGTTATTATTATTATTATTATTATTATTATTATTATTATTCATATTTATACCCCGCTCCTCAGCCAAAAAAGGCTCTCAGAGCGGCTTACACTTAGCAAAAAAGACAGTCCCTGCCCTCAGGCTTACAGTCTAATAAAGACATGACACACAAGGAAAAGGAGTTCAGGAGGGAGGGAGGGGGGAGGAGAGAGAGAGAGTTCAACAGGAGCAGGCCATGATGTTTCTTCTGCCTGCTCCTGTCCCCTTGTTCTTTCTTCTTCCCCACAGGGCCAAGATGACAGTTTGCCCTGTGGGGGTGGGGGAAGAGTCCAACAGGAACAGGCCATGATGTTTCTTCTGCCTGCTCCTGTCCCCTTGTTCTTTCTTCTTCCCCACAGGGCCAAGATGACAGTTTGCCCTGTGGGGGTGGAGGAAGAGTCCAACAGGAGCAGGCCATGATGTTTCTTCTGCCTGCTCCTGTCCCCTTGTTCTTTCTTCTTCCCCACAGGGCCAAGATGACAGTTTGCCCTGTGGGGGTGGGGGAAGAGTCCGACAGGAGCAGGCCATGATGTTTCTTCTGCCTGCTCCTGTCCCCTTGTTCTTTCTTCTTCCCCACAGGGCCAAGATGACAGTTTGCCCTGTGGGGGTGGGGGAAGAGTCCAACAGGAGCAGGCCATGATGTTTCTTCTGCCTGCTCCTGTCCCCTTGTTCTTTCTTCTTCCCCACAAGGCCAAGATGACAGTTTGCCCTGTGGGGGTGGAGGAAGAGTCCAACAGGAGCAGACCATGATGTTTCTTCTGCCTGCTCCTGTCCCCTTGTTCTTTCTTCTTCCCCACAGGGCCAAGATGACAGTTTGCCCTGTGGGGGTGGGGGAAGACTCCGACAGGAGCAGTCCATGATGTTTCTTCTGCCTGCTCCTGTCCCCTTGTTCTTTCTTCTTCCCCACAGGGCCAAGATGACAGTTTGCCCTGTGGGGGTGGGGGAAGAGTCCAACAGGAGCAGGCCATGATGTTTCTTCTGCCTGCTCCTGTCCCCTTGTTCTTTCTTCTTCCCCACAGGGCCAAGATGACAGTTTGCCCTGTGGGGGTGGGGGAAGAGTCCAACAGGAGCAGGCCATGATGTTTCTTCTGCCTGCTCCTGTCCCCTTGTTCTTTCTTCTTCCCCACAGGGCCAAGATGACAGTTTGCCCTGTGGGGGTGGAGGAAGAGTCCAACAGGAGCAGGCCATGATGTTTCTTCTGCCTGCTCCTGTCCCCTTGTGCTTTCTTCTTCCCCACAGGGCCAAGATGACAGTTTGCCCTGTGGGGGTGGGGGAAGAGTCCAACAGGAGCAGGCCATGATGTTTCTTCTGCCTGCTCCTGTCCCCTTGTTCTTTCTTCTTCCCCACAGGGCCAAGATGACAGTTTGCCCTGTGGGGGTGGGGGAAGACTCCGACAGGAGCAGGCCATGATGTTTCTTCTGCCTGCTCCTGTCCCCTTGTTCTTTCTTCTTCCCCACAGGGCCAAGATGACAGTTTGCCCTGTGGGGGTGGGGGAAGAGTCCAACAGGAGCAGGCCATGATGTTTCTTCTGCCTGCTCCTGTCCCCTTGTTCTTTCTTCTTCCCCACAGGGCCAAGATGACAGTTTGCCCTGTGGGGGTGGGGGAAGAGTCTGTCAGGAGCAGGCCATGATG
This sequence comes from Elgaria multicarinata webbii, assembly GCF_023053635.1. Lineage (NCBI taxonomy): Eukaryota > Metazoa > Chordata > Lepidosauria > Squamata > Anguidae > Elgaria > Elgaria multicarinata. The sequence goes on along the minus strand of NC_086180.1, from coordinate 22,208,765 downwards.
TTTCTTCTGCCTGCTCCTGTCCCCTTGTTCTTTCTTCTTCCCCACAGGGCCAAGATGACAGTTTGCCCTGTGGGGGTGGGGGAAGACTCCGACAGGAGCAGTCCATGATGTTTCTTCTGCCTGCTCCTGTCCCCTTGTTCTTTCTTCTTCCCCACAGGGCCAAGATGACAGTTTGCCCTGTGGGGGTGGGGGAAGAGTCCAACAGGAGCAGGCCATGATGTTTCTTCTGCCTGCTCCTGTCCCCTTGCTCTTTCTTCTTCCCCACAGGGACAAGATGACAGTTTGCCCTGTGGGGGTGGGGGAAGAGTCCAATAGGAGCAGGCCATGATGTTTCTTCTGCCTGCTCCTGTCCCCTTGCTCTTTCTTCTTCCCCACAGGGACAAGATGACAGTTTGCCCTGTGGGGGTGGGGGAAGAGTCTGACAGGAGCAGGCCATGATGTTTCTTCTGCCTGCTCCTGTCCCCTTGTTCTTTCTTCTTCCCCACAGGGCCAAGATGACAGTTTGCCCTGTGGGGGTGGGGGAAGAGTCCGACAGGAGCAGGCCATGATGTTTCTTCTGCCTGCTCCTGTCCCCTTGTTCTTTCTTCTGTTGCTTTGGCATAGCCCTTGGTAACTCTCCGTTTAAGCATTTAGTAGCAAATTAGACATGATACTAAACACATCATTTGCCATTGTGTTTTCCACCCACCCTACTGTTAATAGCACTAGAAATATGATGCGCAAAGGGGGGTAGTTAATTCTTTCTTACCTTGCTGTAATCCCAATGAACCCCAACCCTCACCCGCAACAGCTTTGGCTCTGGAAGTGAAGCATCCATTGGCATCTATGGGAGCCTCCTTCTCACTCCAGACTAACAGAAGCTTTTTTGCAGGGTGGGGGGAGATTATCATCAGGACCACATTCAGGTAGGAAAAAATCAATCTCCCTCCCTTTGTGCCATGGTCCCCAAGAAAATCACAAGTATTAAGAGTTTAAAAACACACATAAACACCCCTTGCAAATTGGGAGTGGAAGCTTGCTCTAGTTTGACTTGGTTCCCACATAATGACACCCCATTGATTTAAAAACCAATGGATTGTTGTGTATTATTATTATTATTATTATTATTATTATTTATTTATTTATTTATTTATTTATTTATATAGCACCATCAATGTACATGGTGCTGTACAGAGTAAAACAGTAAATAGCAAGGCCCTGCCGCATAGGCTTACAATCTAATAAAATCATAGTAAAACAATAAGGAGGGGAAGAGAATGCCAACAGGTACAGGGTAGGGTAAGCAGGCACAGGGTAGGGAAAAACTAACAGTAGAAAGTAACCGTAGAAGTCTGCACAACATCAAGTTTTAAAAGCTTTAGGAAAAAGAAAACTTTTTAGCTGAGCTTTAAAAGCTGCGATTGAACTTGTAGTTCTCAAATGTTCTGGAAGAGCGTTCCAGGCGTAAGGGGCAGCAGAAGAAAATGGACGAAGCCGAGCAAGGGAAGTAGAGGCCCTTGGGCAGGCGAGAAACATGGCATCAGAGGAGCGAAGAGGACGAGCGGGGCAATAGTGTGAGATGAGAGAGGAGATGACTGAGAGAGAACAGGCACGCTGCCTGCTGCATGCCTGCCTCTTCCACTTTTACTGCACAACCTGCAATTGGCTACTTTGTAAGTTGTGGAGTGTGACATCTGAACCTGGACACTGGGTTGTTTAGGGGCTTAACAACCAGTCATTAAGCCATGGTTTGTTTAGCCTCTAAACAACCCAGTGGTCTGGGTTTGGACATTATGCTTCGCAGTCATGGATTACTGACCTGATCATCGTTTGCCGAATAAAAGCGGAAGAGGCGGATGTGCTGCAGGCCGACAGATCTCTCCCTCCCACTCAATCACAGCAACCCATTAAATTCATGGGTTGTGGTTACTTGTGAACAGGACCACAGAGTCCTCCCACTGGTCCATCTAGCCTTGTATTGTTGAAACTGCATGGCTGCTGCTCTCCAAGGATTTCATTCTCTCTCACTGTCAATGATGTTACGCTTACTCCGGTCAAGGAAGCTCGTAGTCTTGGCTTCATATTTGACTCATCGCTCTCCTTTATTCCTCATATTGAGGCAGTAGCTAAATCCTGTCGTTTTTTCCTGTATAATATTGCCAGGATTCGATCATTTCTGTCTATCTCTTCTGCCAAGACGCTTGTTCATGCACTGGTTATTTCTCGGTTGGACTACTGCAACCTTCTTCTCTCTGGCCTTCCTTCTTCTCACATCAGTCCACTGGTTTCTGTCCACGACTCTGCCGCTAAGATCATCTTCCTGGCTCGCCGCTCTGACCATGTTACTCCACTTCTGAAATCTCTTCATTGGCTTCCAATTCACTTCAGAATCCAATATAAACTTCTCCTGTCGACCTTCAAAGCTTTTCACGGTCTAGCTCCTTCCTATCTTTCCTCTCTCATCTCACACTATTGCCCCGCTCGTCCTCTTCGCTCCTCTGATGCCATGTTTCTCGCCTGCCCAAGGGTCTCTTCTTCCCTTGCTCAGCTTCGTCCATTTTCCTCTGCTGCCCCTTACGCCTGGAACACTCTTCCAGAACATCTGAGATCCACAAGTTCAATCGCAGCTTTTAAAGCTCAGCTAAAAAGTTTTCTTTTTCCTAAAGCTTTTAAAACTTGATGTTGTTTGGACTTTACACTGTTAGTTTTACCCTACCCTGTGCCTGTTTACCCTACCCAGTGCCTGTTTACATTCTCTTCCCCTCCTTATTACTTTACTATGATTTTATTAGATTGTAAGCCTATACGGCAGGGTCTTGCGATTTACTGTTTTACTCTGTACAGCACCATGTACATTGATGGTGCAATAATAATAATAATAATAATAATAATAATAATAATAATAATAATTTAGGCAGGAATTTTTCCAGCCTTACCCGGAGACATCAGGGATTGAACCTGGGACATTCTGCATGCAAAACAGGTGCTCCATCACACTGAGTTATGCCCCCTCCCAACATGTTTAGCATTAGGGACCTGTTTAGCATCCCTTCTCGTTCGGCCCCTTTCTTGCTAGCGTGGAGACTTCTTAAAAATAATGCCAATGAATCTCTTTAGTCCATAGGGGTATTGTGGGAATGTGCATACAGCATCTCTTACATTTTTAAACAGCTGCTCATGAATTTCTAAGGCAAAAACATAACCTTTGCGAAGCTGGCAACGTTCCTGGAATGTATGATGCTATTGCCACTCACCTAACAAGCTCTTACCGAAAGATGCCGCTTTGTCATCAAGGTCATCGTAGCTGGAATGTCAGCAGTGTCCCTGACATCATCACATTAAAGTGCGCTGTCATTAAACAGCTGCAAAAATTGTAGCCCTGGGAATGTCTGTTTCCCCTTGTGTCTCTCTTGGCAACTGGCATCATCACAAATTCAAGGGGCAAAAGTGTTCATTTTAAATACTGGTCCATCTTTAGACAGCACATGCCCCATTTTCCTTGTGAACTAATAATGGTTCATTCCCTCCGCTCCCTATGTATCAGTGGGGTTTTTTCTGTGTGTGATTCTGGAGGCATTTCTGTGTATGTTTTACTCATGGGAGAAAGCATACCCCTGAGATTTCTTTGCCCCGCAGAGCTGCTTTCGAATATGCAAATGCATTACAAATTTATTCACTGTTCATAAAACACTTTAAAACTGCCTCTTGAGACAGTAGATCTCACTCATTAGGAGAACAAAATTCTACACCATCTCGGCCCAATTTTTGTGATCATTTTGGATGTCATCATAAAAAGGTACTTCCACCTACTGTTTTAGCATAATGTGGTGTTCTTCCACATAGTAAAATTAAGTTAACACATCCACAGAATTGGTAACAATGCTCATATACTATGATGGGGGTCTGGAGGAATTATCATCCAACACCTCATGATTGTGAATTTTGTTGATTATAATAATAATAATAATAATAATAATAATAATAATAATAATAATAATAAAAATTATTTCTTACCCGCCTCTCCATTCTGATTGAGGCGGGGAAAAACAATAAACAATAAAATACATAGAACTGAATTAAAACATAATATACATTGTTAAAACATCCTAAAATCATTTCAAAAACACCCTAAAATCATTTTAAAACATCTTAAAATTACACTGGATAGGCCTGCCAGAAAAGATCAGTCTTAATAGCTTTCTTAAATGCTGATAGACTGTTAAGTTGACGAGTCTCATCCGGCAGGCCATTCCACAGTCTGGGAGCAGCAGAAGAGAAGGTCCTCTGGGTAACAGTTGTCAATCTAGTTTTTGCTGACTGAAGTAGATTCTTCCCAGAGAACCTGAGTGTGCGTGGTGGATTGTACAGGATAAGGCAATCCCGCAGGTAGCCTGGACCCAAACCATGTAGGGCTTTAAAGGTGATAACCAACACTTTATACTTTGCCCAGAAACTAACTGGCAGCCAGTGAAGAGATTTTGAATCTGGTGTAATGTGGTCACCTCTAGGTGCACCAGTGACCAGCCTGGCTGCCATATTTTGAACTAGTTGAAGTTTCCGGACTAGGCACAAAGGTAGCCCTATGTAGAGCGCATTGCAGAAGTCGAGCCTTGAAATTACCAGCACATGCACTACCATCTTTAGGTCTTCTAACTCTAGGAAGGATGAAAAGCACTTACTTTGGTATGGAAACTGCTTAGAGATTGTTATATCAAGTAGTATACAAGTATTAAGAATACACACACACACACACACACACGTAAACATGGATGTCTAAGGCAGAACCAACATTTCATGTTTGCCTCATTTCATGTTGGCACTGAAAAGCACCCCCTGCCTTTCCCCATGCTCACTGATTCTCAGCTTGTTGCAAGCATCTTTACATTGCTTCCATGCTGTTTTTCCTCTGCATCTTTTCCCTCCTTTTGTGCCTTCACTATCCTTGACCTCACTGACTCTCAATGCCATTTAATTCCATTGAGTGTGGTGACCTATGAGATTATGCTGTTAATGCGACCTCTGTGATGACAAAACCATACAAGTCCCTATATAACCAATCAGATTAAATGGCAATGCAGGCAGAAGAGATGGAGGACAGTAAGGCCAAGTAAGAAAAATGAAATTCATGCTGGAGCTGTGGTCAAAGGAACAGAAGAGCACTGAACAGCATCAAAACAAGGCAACATGCAGCAAAATTGTTTTGTTTCCAGTAATTTCTTCAGCTAAGTAAAATGTACCATTTTCAAGGTGAATATCAAAGTTACAGAACATTCACTGCAGCCCTAATAAACTGTACATGTGGTTCCAGGGCATGGACTGAGGACACATGATACAGCCATCTTGCTGAAGCTAAGCTGGTTTGGGTCTGGTTAGTGCATGAATAGGAGAACCCCATGTCTTGAATCCCATGATGGAAGAAAGACAGGACGTTAGCATACTAAATAAACGAATACTTGAACAAAGCTCAACAACACCTTGAGATTTCCTTATTGTATGATATTATTATTATTATTATTATTTATTTATTTATTTATTTATATAGCACCATCAATGTACATGGTGCTGTACAGAGTAAAACAGTAAATAGCAAGACCCTGCCGCATAGGCTTACATTCTAATAAAACCATGATAAAACAATAAGAGAAAGGGAAGAGAAAGCAAACAGGCACAGGGTAGGGTAAACAGGCACTGGGTAGGGTAAAATTAACAGTATAAAGTCAGAACAAAATCAAGTTTTAAAAGCTTTAGGAAAAAGAAAAGTTTTTAGCTGAGCTTTAAAAGCTGTGGTTGAACTTGTAGTTCTCAAATGTTCTGGAAGAGCGTTCCAGGCATAAGGGGCAGCAGAAGAAAATGGACGAAGCCGAGCAAGGGAAGTAGAGACCCTTGGGCAGGCGAGAAACTTGGCATCAGAGGAGCGAAGAGCACGAGCGGGGATACTGCATTATGTACTAAGAGCAGAACAGTACATCAAAGAAAATGAGTGAATACAGATTTATTTATTTATTAAATTTATATACCGCCCCATAGCCAAAGCTCTCTGGGCGGTTTACAAAAGTTGACCATTCACCATATGGTATATTACTACAAAGGAAGCCTGTCCACTAGGGAACTCAGAGAAATCCACAACGGAATCAAATGAATCCGACCCGTGGATTCTGCAGTGGATGGGCTTTCCCCCCTGTCGGGTGGATTCTGTGGATTTGTAGTCCATTTTTCTAACCTTCTGGAACTTTGCACAAATTACGTTGTAGAAAAAATATGCAAAAATAATTTAAATCAAAGGCCAAAAATGTGCAGTTCTTCCATAAGCTAAAGTGTGAAAATTCACAAGGTTTTTTTGGGGGGAATTTGCACATTTTGGGGGAAATTTGCGCACGTGTGAATTTGCGCAAATTCGCATTTGTGCACATTTGGAAACTGAAAATAATATCCAATTCCATTGATGGGCAGATGACGGAATGAAGGGTGCCTGATAATTTGCGAAACACAGACAGAATGGATTTTACACAATCCATACATCCTACTGTTCACGTGGTATGACTGTCATCTTTATCATTCTGCTGTGTAGGTGAGGAGAATTTTATCACACATCTGTATCTGATCAGTAAGGCATAGGAATTGTGATGCTCTTGGCTAACTCATCTCAAATAGATTATTTAATGCAGGGGTGCGCAGAAGGCAGTTTCTCATATTTTTGGACCTCAATTCCCAGAACCCCTTGCCAACATGGCCAATGGTCAGGAATGCTGGGAGCTGAAGCCAAAAACATCTGGAGTTCTACTTTCTGCCAACCCCGGATTTAATTTGTTTGCCACTTGGAAAAACTACAAGTTTGCATGCCTCTGAAAATCTCCTTAATGTAGTGAAGCAGTGGCATGTACAATAGTTTTTCCTTATGGTGAATTGCCATGGACAAAAATAAATAAATAAAATAAATAAATAAATAAATGGCCATCAGAAGCAAGACACTTGTCTGCAATGGCCTCTAATTCCTTGTTACCTCAATTTCAGATGCTGTTCTAACTATCTATCTGCTTTTAAAAGCCGTCTTCCTGCCATTTCATCCAAAGCACTTCACTGTTTAAAGTAATGGCTTCTAATATAATAGGCATAATACAAAAGGGGGAAAGGACAGGAAGAAAAGAGGAAAATGGACATTTTTTATGGTCAATTTATGAGGAAATTCTGAGAGAGGAGAAGCCAAATGTCAGCTGACCCCAGAAACTGATTGAAGAGGCCTAATTCTCTGTCCCTTGATGCACCAGAGGGTGTGTGCGCGGGCAGATAATGCAAAATAAAAAGGCATCTGCAAACATATTTAACTTTTACAATTGAGTTTGAGAACATAACACAGTGTGCTATTTGTGTATGTGTGTGCAAAGCATGGTGGGAAATAAGCGAATATTGTTGTTCAGGTTGTAAATCTTCACAGGCCATCAAGATTACTTTGAGGATTTTAAAATATTTCTCTTTAAAATATTCTAGGCTCTGGTATAAAACAAGAACAACCCACACACAGTTAGGATTAGAAAAATACCACCTCCCCCCCCCCACCGCACCAAACCCGGCTGTTCTTCTCGCTGGCTGATACAAATTGGGCCCAATTTACAAGGAGGCTATTATGCATCGGTTTTGCCAAGACACCCCCTGATGAGTTGACAGGTTGTAAGATACTAAATGTGGCTAGTGGAAAAGCTGACAGGGGATTAGGCATCGTTCCTGTCATTGTTATCAAGCTTTCATGGGTGACTCTGGCTCAGGTATTATTTTCAAAGAAAAGGTTAATTATCTGACACAAAGCAACCAAAGTAAATCCACCCCCAATCATTCATTCCACAGTTAACTCGATAGTCCTTGTTCTTTAAAATCCCAGACTGGAGTAGATAATTGGCAAATGGGCCATGATCCAAGCTTTCTTCACAGTGCCTTTATCAAAAGTCTTTAGTAACTGAAAAGTTCTTCTTTCTTCATCCCTTTTTTATTATCTTACTTGTAATGCAAACTTGCAAGTGTAGATATAACTCACCCCAAGCTCTAGAGATGGACAGCATATAAGTATATTTGTGTGCTTAGCTGTGTTTTTAATGTATTTGCTTTGCTGTTGTTTTAACAGAGTTTTTACTGTAAATTTTTACAACATCTATAAATTCACTATCACAAGATGTAGTGATGGCCACCAATTTGGATGGCTTTAAAAGGGGTTTGGATAAATTCCTGTATGAGAAGACTATCAATGGCTACTAGCCCTGATGGTTGTGTGCTCCCTCCAGTAAAAAGCCTGTGTGCACCAGTTGCTGGGGAATGTGGGTGGGAGGGTGCTATTGCACTATGTCCTGCTTTGTTGGTCCCTGGTCGACAGCTGGTTGGCCACTGTGGGAACAGAGTGCTGGACTAGATGGATCCTTGGTCTGATCCAGCACGACACTTCTTATGTTCTTAAGAGCCATGCAGCCACCTTTTCCATCCCTGCAGCTCTCCATAGAGTCGAAGGGGTGGCAGCAAAGGTACGAGGAAGGGAATGCACAATGGCGGAAGGGGAAGAGCGAGGCATTGGCAACAGCAGATGGTCTCTCCTGTCTCAGGTGGTGAGTGACTTTGCCCTACAGGTACCACCACCACTGGCTCTCACTGTCGTTGGGATCAATTTCTCTTACTAGTACTATGCTCTTTCCTGTTCTCCTGGATATACACAAGGAACAATGGGACTGGTAGATCTTGAGAGAGCACATCACACAGGGAAGCACAAATATCATGGACTCTCAAACTAGATGAATAAACTAGGTGAATCAACTACAAGTTCTAGGGAACATATTCACTAGTCAGAATGTTGCTTGTTCAGTCCTAACGCTGCTTATGATTGGCCCTAGCAAATCTCACAAGAAATGGACGATAGGTACATAGATACAGGGAAATAACCTTCCATAAATAACCTCGAACATGATCTTCAAATTATCCTCATTTCCTGTTCCCTCATGCTAATAGGGTTGCAGCCTGAGCCAAGGCCCCCTGGATCTGCCTAGGCAATGCTTGTGATCAGCTCATGTCTCAACGCCCTGGGCCTTATCAGAATCAGCTCAGTCCCATATCTTTCACCATATTTTAGCCCAATCCAATTTCTTGCTACAAACTCCCATCAATGAGTTGTTGTCACCATTTCCCCTCTAGCATAGTTTCATAGCAATGTATTTTTTTTAAACAAACAAACAAAACAAAACCCTGATCCTTCAAATTAAACTCTGCTATAGACAATTCCATGACACCTTTATGTGGTATTATTAAACTGCTCCACACCCTGGTCAATGCAAACAGGTTACCTAATACAGGCAGGGTATAATCTGACAGCAAAAGGAAAAACAAAAATCTTCATTCCAATTAGAATAAGAAAAGCTAAAAAGGAAGACAAGCCCGGGGCCAACATTTCTGCTATTGTTTGTGTACCTGAGTAGAAGTATGAATATTAATGGCCTGGGTTTCAGAGACTAGACAAGCTTCTTTTATTGTGAAATTCAAGAGCTTTATTTCTCTTGACAGTAATTCACAGTTTTCCTACTGGCTAAATATTTTGTATACCAAGTTAAATGCAATAAGGCATTATTTAAAGACGTCATGAGCCTTCCCTATTCAGTTTGAGAAATTGCAGTCCCCTGTCCCTCCACAGGAGATGAGTGAGGGAAAAAGACAGACAATGTAAGTTGGGGACAGTATGAATACAGAGACAAATATCATGAGGCAAAGGCCATTTGGAATTAATGGAGGTCAAAAAGGAATGGCAAAGAATAACAATAGTAATAACAATGGGTTGGCCCCGATTGAGTTATTCAAACTTTCGTTTATTTATTTATTTATTTATTTATTACATTTTTATATCGCCCAATAGCCGAAGCTCTCTGGGCGGTTCCATTGCCATCAATATGAAAAGTTAGTCTAGACTTATTTAAATCCCATTGATCTCAGTTGGCTAAAAGTGGCATCCTATGCATGAAACTGAATCCTGGCAAGAGAAAACCTGTGGTTGAGTGGTCCCTTAGTTCAGGAGATAGGCTTATTGCTGGTTCTGGATTGGACTGCACTCCCTTTGAAAGATCAGATTCGTAATCCAGGGGTATCCCTATATCCATCACTGTTGCTGGAGGCTCAAGTGGCCATTGCAGCTCAGAATCCCTTTTACCAGCAACTCCTTTGATGATGGAACAGCACTAGCTGCCTAATTGCTGCATGGCCAGATTTAAGTTTTTGGTACTACTGTACAAAGCCCTCAACAACTTGGGACCAGGATACCTAAGAGAGCACCTTCTCTCTTACCAACCTGCCTGGTCACTAAGGTCATCTGAGGGCATGTTCCTGGTGGTTCCACATAGACCTATTGTCAGACTGAAATCCACCAGGAGAAGAGCATTCAGTGAGGTGCCCCCCTCCTATGAAATTCCCTGCCACTGGACATCAGGCAGGCACTCACTTTGTATTCCTTCTGGCACCTCCTGAAAATGTTGTTGTTCCGGGAAGCCTTCTTTGACTGACAACTATGGTTTTTATCAATATTCTGTTTTATAAAAAAACATAATTTTAATATGGTGTTTTAATCATTATTAGCATCATCATTATCATTGGTATTTTACTTCTTGTGTTCACTGCTGTGGAATATGTTTTGGATATGGAGCAGTATACAAAATTTTGAAAATAAATAAATAAATGCATGTTCAGACAGAAAAATCTCCTACAGGGAAAGGTTCATGGGCATCTAGGAAAGCTGGATTTGGCCTTCAGGCCTTTGGTTTCCCTTCCTCTGCTAGAGTATGCATGGAACATCACAGACAACCTGTGCATATTAGAAGGAAAGTTGGCCTCAGGGTTCAATGGTGGGCCTCTCATGGCCTCTATTCATGGCCTCTATTCATGGCCTCTATTCATGCTGGCCAAGCTCTGAAGCTTGAATTGGTCCTATTGTAGGATAGCACATCTAGTGCTACTGTCAAGCAAAACTGAAGTACTTTGGCCACATAATGAGAAGACAGGATACCCTAGAGAAGAGGCTGATGCTAGGGAAAGTGGAAGTCAAAAGGAAGAGGAGCCGACCAAGGGCAAGATGGATGGATGATATTCTGGAGGTGACAGACTTGACCTTGGGGGAGCTAGGGGTGGCGACAGCCGACAGAAAGCTCTGGCGTGGGCTGGTCCATGAAGTTACGAAGAGTCGGAAGTGACTGAACGAATAAACAACAACAAATCCCTTCCTTTTCAACTAGGAGAAACATGTGAAGAAACAGACTTTCTTAAAGGGCCATGAAAATTCTCAGAAGCAAACCAACCTTGAAGTGATGATCATGAGCTTTTGACAAAATAATATGGTTAGAAGTTTCCACCTGACCACCTTATCCACTACTATAAAATCAGATAAACTGTAGCAAAGAGCAAGTACACATCCATCATTTGGAAAACTTCCAAGGCAAGGAAGGAGACTCCGCAACCTAGTTAGACAATTTGGCTTAGCAGTAGACTGCTCTTATGTTAAGGAGCGTTTTTGGTTTGTCATGTTACAAACTGGATGGCAGGATTTGGGAAGGAACAAATAGATGAAGCTGAAGCTTTTACTTCTTCTATTTCTTAATCTGTAGTAAATTGCTGGATTGCAACCTGGTAAATTCATTCTTCCTAATGAATAAGTTAAATGCGAGCTAAAACCAATAGTTCTTATCCTAACTTCTTTACTTGGGATGCAAAACAGATAAATACATACATATGCATTCAAAAGAAAACTTGGTGAACCAGCTTATCTTTTCAAGAAAAAAAATATTTTTAAAAAAATATTTTTCATTTGAAAAAATTAAATAAATGAAGAATTCAAAACCCTTGTTTGAAATTGTAACACGTTCTATAAACCACTTGCCAAGTTCAGTATAGGATGATTGTTTTATGTGCTGTTAAAACTCTAATTCTACAGATAGCAGCAAAGTAGTCAGCAATTCAGAAGAGCTTTTTAATTGGTTGAGGGAAAAGGCCCTTACCTTTTGAATGCCTGCTTGGGATTCCTGCACATTATTCTCGGACCCGTTACTTCGGTTAATCATCTGCCACAGTTTGGAATACATGTTGTTCTTCTCAAAAGGGTTCATGCCTTTCACCCGGACATGCTCATAGACCGCAGAATCCAAAACAGTGCCATAAGGAATATCAGTCTGCCTGGAGAGATCCTGAAGAGACCTTAAGTGTTGGTGAAGATAAGAAACACAGGAGACATGATTCAACATTTTCAAGCTACTAGCAAGCAAAGGGCAACATGTATGACGACAGCTGTCAAGTCATTTTTATTTTGTTTTATATTATTCTTAAAAGTCAAAGCAAGGCTAAGAGAATTGCCTTTATAGTTTAAGGCACAAGGGAAACTATAGAGCTAGAGAGGAAAGCAAAGATAATGGATTTTTTAAACAATGGAGAACTGCAAGAATCAGGGCAGCACGAGTCATTTTCTTTTAAAGGGCAAAATAGGGTTTGGGTGTGTGTGTGTGTGTGTTAGATTTTTTAGGCCTTTATTTATTTCAGTCATATCTCACCTTTAAGATTCAAAGATCTCACAACGTGACTCCCAATCATTAAAAAAGAAATGAAAACAGCCATTAATAGTTTTAAAATATAGAAATGAAAAAAAATATGTATTGGATCCAATACTGGTCGTTCGATAGTAGAACGGAAACTGCTAGTGGAATAGAAACCACTAGCAGAACAGATTCCCCCCTCATAAGGAAATAAGAGATATGCTGGATCAGGCCAAGAGTCTGTCTAGTCCAGCTTTCTTTTCACCCTGTGGCAACCAGCTGCTTGTGGTAAGCCCAAAAATATGGTGTGAGTGCAATAGCACCCTCCCATCCACATTCCCCAGCAACTGGTGCACACAGGCTTACTGCCTCTGATGCTGGAGGTAGCATATAGCCATCAGGGGTAGTAGCCGTTGATGGGCATCTTGGGGAATTTATCCAACCCCCTTTTAAAGTTATCCAAATTGGTGGCCATCACTACATCTTGTGGTAGTGAGTTCCATAGTTTAACTGGCATCTTAGCCCTGCGGGGAAGAAGAAAGAGCAAGGGGACAGGAGCAGGCAGAGGAAACATCAGGGCACAACCCTGCCACTCGCTATGCACTGGAGCTAAATGTCACCAACTAGGAGACTGGTCTACCTGTAGAGCCATGCCATGTGATGCAGAACCCTGATCAGTCCCCACACATGCAGCCTCAACCAGTGGAGGATGGTGACTCCGTTTTGGGACTACGAATTCTTTCTGGCTTTCAGTCAGAACCAACCGGAACTCTAAAAGAGCTATTGAGCTGAACCCTATCCCCAATACTTGGAGGGCGGCAAGGCTTGAGTGTCAGAAATGCAATGGAGACGTGAGCCTGGCGAACCCATCTTCACTCTCCCCCCTCATGTGATGGGTGAGATGGTGCATCTGAGCGGGTTGTGAGAATCAGTTCACAACAGTGATCAATGATAACGTTCTATCACAATACAAGTATGCCTCATTTCCCAGGGATTAAATTTTTGTAGGAAGCAAGTTCTATTGTCACAGAGTATGAATGTAATTCTTGATAAGAATTCATTGTATTTCATAGGAGCGCTATTCTTAATTATCTGTGTATGCTGACTGTAAGTGATCAGTAACAGATGTGATTAGTTCTGTGTATGCTGCAAGATAACTGTGTGTAATGGAATGTATTCTTGAAAATAAGGGTAAGCATTCTTAGAAATGGAGCAAGGTTGCTACCAATGGGTCGGATCAAGTTCAAGAATGGGAACGCTGCTTAGCTTACCAGGGATAAACCTTAGGTTTAGCTAAGGCCTCAGATACACCCGTTCAAGTTTGGGAAACAAGCTAGTTGGATGGTGCGAGAAATAGTTGCTCGTCTCACTAGGTGGGATAATCATTCTATACAACCAAGATCTTCTGTACTACCTGCAATTAATAGTTTTGCAACTCAGGAGGCAGAAATAAGGAATCTGGTTACTGGGTACTAAGTCAGCTACCATACATGTTCGAAATGACAAAAATGGAGCCCCCTGTGATAAATATTTGGTCAATAGTTGGAAGGGGAACTGCTGGACCTGGAAAGCAGATCAAAGATGGGCTAAAAGTAAAAGTGAATCAGCATAGACCAGTGGGGCAGCTAGGTAATTTTAAGCTACAGCTGTGTGCAAATGGCCTCTCAAAGTTCCCCATCTTATTCATGCGCAAAGAAACTGTTTCATCGAATTCTTCGAACGGGTGAAGAAATTCTCCAACTGTTTCTCACAGATAGGATTTACAGTTGGCAGGGTTTGTAGCACAGCTTCTTTCCTTTTTTTGTAAGGTTTATTGGGTTTTTTGCACTGACACTGCAAATAGCAACATCATCCAGTGTTTTGAGGATTCCACTTTTCTCCCTCATTCTCAGGGCATTTCATAACTTAGTTTGAATTTCTTTTTGTGGTGTTTTTGAGAGTACCTAATCACCGCAAGGCGGCCAAGGGTGCTGCATGTGTATATGTGTTCCCTTTACATTATGCATCTCTCCTTTGCTCTGCAGCCTCCCAGGCCATCTGCAGTTCCTGATCTGAAAAAGGCCCATGATAGGAATTACCTCATGATGTCTTCTCCTGGGCTTTTACTGAAGTGCAGGAAGCCAAGGAGGCTACAGGCTGCCACAGAGATTATTGTATAATGAAAGACAGGGCACTAGCATAAACTCCTCAGCGTACACTCCTCATACACCTTTTTTTGTATGTTTTTGTGGTTTAAAATTGTACGTTTTTGTGATTTTAAATTTTGGTATATTGTTTTAAAGTTTTTTTATCCTATGTAAACCACCCAGAGAGCCTCAGCTATGGGGCGGTATACAAATGTAAACAATAATAATAATAATAAGTAAGGTATGCCCAAGTACCCTGAACCCAACCTAGGATAATTTCTCCTAAATTTCTTCTCCTTTGAATTTCTTTTTGGAAGCCATTTCTTTTCTATCAAATTAAATGAGAAAATACAAAATACAAGAGGAAAAAGTTGAAAAAATACAAGTTGAAAAAATACAAGAGGAATTTCAGCACAACACCCTTCTAGCTGGTCATGTGGATTGCTTCAGTTGTGAAGCACTCAACTAACATTTATTTTCTCTCCCCATCCCCACTGCCATTCCATAATGTACAACTGCTTCTACATTCCTGATAAGTTAGAACAATAAAAAAGGGTTCGCTGACTCTGATTTTAAACTGGAAGAACCTGATATAAAGAGCACTTGGCTGATATTCAGTATATTGAAATGTGTGTTGACTTTCGTCCCTTCATCTGAGGGAGAAACATGTTAGCAGGGCAACTTTAGTGAAGACTTCTGTGCTAGCACTTGAACAGAGGCTCCAAAGGAGAAAGATCAAAGAAGCAATGTTTACGGGTAAGTTGAAACCAGCTATCAGTGTAAAGGCTGAGATGAAACAAGCCCTGATGTTTATTAATGTGGTTTGATTGGCTGTTGAATACAGATGCTGATTGTTAATCCATGTTCCCTCACTGCGGTATGGCCTGTTCCTGATAGATTCTAGTTCAACTTATATGTGGTATTGTAGCATACTCTTGTTTGTGACTGCAGCTGGTATTTTATACTGACATGTTTCACATTTAAAATCTATAAATTTAAAATGTTAAAATCTATGAATTTTAATTTTTAAAATCCATGAATTAATAAACTGGATTTGCTACAGGTGGTCATTTGAATTGTTAAAATGTATATACTCTGAGCATGGGCAGTTTTACATTTAAGACTAACTTCAGACATAGCACCATCATGACTACATAGAGTTTGCTCCTGCTGCCTTCATCACCTAACACTGTTTGGTTGGTCATCGGGGGTCCTCTCGGCTGCATGGCCTTTGACTTCAGACCCACAGTCCAGGCCTAGTTGCACCAGTGGTAGTGACACTTTTCAAGCAATATCAGGTGAAGGGGTGCATGGGATCACATCTGTTGCCCCTGTGGATAGCTTCTCTCTACATTCACAGCTTATTCATTTAGAATGCACATAGAGTTGTACATGTATGGACTATATTCTGACCTGAAACTGAACATGTGTGGGGCAGGGCTTGCTACCATAAATTCACCCCCCCCACACACACACCCTGGGAGCAAATGCTGAGGGCTGGGTGTCTCCTGAAGAGGGACTCACATTCCATGGCCAAATCACCTTCATAGATACACATAAAAGAGTCTTTCATCTCTGTTTTGATGAACTCTGTATATTTTCCCACAAACCTAACAAACAGGGGTCCTGTTGTGCTGTGTTATATTTCACAGATAGATTTTTCCAGACTTCTGTTGCTTTGGTAATCCTCTAGCGACTTCATCTTATTGTCAGAGCATTTTCTTTTTACCCCCAGCCGTTCACTTATCCATGGACATATGCAAATTAGTCTTTATATATGGAGTTCTGAAATACCAGAAGCTTCAAATCAATGTTCTGATGGTCCCTAAATTCTGCGGACCTGACATATTTCCCTCTATTTACCCATCCTTGTGGACCACTTAACCATGCCTTTATTTTTTTAATGACATTCATTAGGCTTTCTGAAGGACTGCTGCAGTCCAACACCTAGGGCCCATTAAGACTTTGCTGTCCCAAATTAGCTTCATGTAAATGCACAAATCTAACCGATGACACTTAAGGACAGATAAAAGGGCTGGATGTGTGCAGTCTTTTGAAAACCCAACACCACATTACAAAATGCTCATGTAAGACATGAGATAATGTTAACACAAACTTATAAGATGTCACAGGCTTCATTAGAGTTGGAAGAAACCTGGAGATGAGGTCATCTAGTGTAGGAAATGGTGCTCAGTAACAAAACTAATCGATAACCTTGGGCCAGTCACAGTAGATTTATTTATTTATTTATTTATTTATTTATTAAATTTATATACTGCCCCATAGTCGAAGCTCTTTGGGCAGTTTACAAAGCTCCCTGTGCATCCCTGCATGTTGGACATGGAGTGATGCACAGGGTAGGTATACCTCATAACAGGCAAACAGCTCTGAGCATTGTTGTGCTCAGGAGTTGGCACTGTAAGGCAATTGCTGAAGCTTAGACCCCACTATGGTTTCAATCACCTTATGTCCAGCACCCTCAGCTTAATCTACTTCAAAGTGTCATTGTGTTGTACATCAGCTTAAGATCCTTGGGGGGAATGCTGGATGCAAATATAACATAAGAATTGTCTTGTTGGGTTGAACAAATCATTCTATCTCTAAAAGCAGCTACCTTTGGAAGCTTATGGGCGGAACATGATAGAATAGCTATTTCCTTTGCTTGTCTGCAGCAATCAGAGATAGACTGCTTCTGATCATGGAAGCTCAATAGCTAATACTTACCTTACATGAATTTGTCTATTCTCCCCGCCCCCCACACTCCTAGTCTCTCTACATTTTAAAATGGCTAAGCAAGTAGAAGCAACAATATTTATTAGCTCTTTCTTGACCCCTCTGCAGCAGCAATTGCAGGTTTTTCATTTGTACTTTACTCTGTAAATGTAACAAACAACAAACTGAAATGGGAACTTGGAGCTCAAGCAAATATCAATCCTTTGTGTGTACTTGTTTGGACTGACAAAAGAGATGCTCGTGCATCCCTATATCAATCATGGATTCATCAAGACTTTCCCAAAGAGTCTCTGAAAGCTACTCAAAATTTTGGAAATCTCCTTGAAAGTTTTAAAAGTTATTTTGCACCCAAAAATATATATTGTAAGGCCTCAGTCTAGAGACTGCCTTGAATTTTCAAGAATCAAGGACAATGCATTTCAGTTTATCTTCTGTTTCATAATGAGTTGGCCTGCCAGTCTACGATGACCAATGTGATCATTCCCACCAGAAACACAATCAGGTTTCTGGGACAGTGGCAACAGATGGAGTACTGGCCCACTGAGCTCCAGTCAGATCCAGTTAATGTCTAGTCTGCTGATGGCAGGGGAGAGTTGTAGAACTGGATGAAACAGTACCTAGGTAAACACTGTGCTGAATCATGACATTCCATTGGCTAGCACAAGTGTGTAAATGAACATCCTGGACACTGTGGTTGTTTGCCTGTGACCAGGGCCAGATCTACACCAAGCAGGATAAGACACTTTGAAAACGGTTTGAAAATGGTATATGGAGTGTGTCCCGGGCCCCAACAGTTGTCAGTACTGTTATAAACTGTTTTAAAGCAGTAGTGTAGATTCTGCCTAGTTTTGCAAAGTGCAATCCAAAACATATAAGGCTCTCCTGTTCCCCTGATACCCTCAGAATTCTGGCCTGGATTCTGCTGATTAAAGGGCTGGATCATCTCCCCTATGAGGGAAGGTTAGATCAACTGGGATTGTTTAGCTTAGAAAAAAGGAGGCGAAGGGGAGACATGATAGAGGTGTACAAAATTATGCACGGTGTGGAGAATGTGGCTAGGGAGACATTTTTCTCCCTCTTTCAAAATACTAGAACTTGGGGTCATCCCATGAAACTGATTGGTGGGAGATCCAGGACAAATAAAAGGAAGTACTTCTTCACACATTGCATAGTTAAATTATCGAACTCACTACCATAATTTAAAAGGGGGTTGGATAAATTCCTGAAGGTGAATGCCATCAATGGCTACTAGCCCTGATGGTTGTATGCTATCTCCAGTATTTGAGGCAGTAAGCCTGTGTGCACTAGTTGCTGGGGAACGTGGGTGGGAGGGTGCTGTTGCACCATGTCCTGCCATATTTGTTCCTGGCCGATGGCTGGTTGGCCACTGTGTGAACAGTGTGCTGGACTAGATGGACCTTTGGTCTGATCCAGTATGGTAGGATGTTCTTATGTTCTTATGCTCATCTATGTTCCTATTAACAAGATTTAATGTTTCAGATTGTCAAAGCTTTGAAGTAGTACCAGCTCCAGGTTTTGGAAAGTCATTGAGCAAGACACTCTCCATGCCCCCACTTCCTCAGTGAGTCTATCTTTTAACCAGCATTGCCATCAGCTGCAATTGCTCCTCATCCTCTTTCTCATCATTGCTACCACTTGTTTGCTTGTCAGGCATAGAACCAGTGAGCACGTGGGCATCTACTGGTGCTCCTTCTCACCACCACCGTTGCCTGCACCAGAGTGAAAGGCAGGTGAACAAGAAGGTTGCAATGGTGAAGAGAAGAAGCAAGTCCAAGAGGTTGTTGTCAGTGGCCCCTGTTGGGCTGTGGTCCTTTGGCAGCTGGCCACCCATATCTACCTTTGTAGTATTGTAATGAAGGATACTGTAAAAAAAAAAAAAAGTAAGGTATTGCCATTTATAGTTTCTGATTGCCAGGATTTCTCTTAATAAGCCTCTGCATCTCCTGACAGTGCTCTCCACAACATCACACCATATACCACAGCGTCCTGTCACTGTAAGGGTATTTGCTGTGCACATTATGGGAATGGGGTAGGAGAAAGGAGTTCATAAGTCCCCTGCTTCTAATGAGAACACCTTGCAATTTTTAATCAGTTGCTTACGGGACTCAAGGTGGCCATATAATTCCCCAGCATTACAGCCAACACAGCAATTTCCCTACATGTATTGCTGTTAGTATAAATGATCGGTGCAACAGATGCTGCAGAACAGTCCATTGGGATGCAGCAATGGGAGAAATAATTTCCTTGCACATCTTAAAACTCTAGAAGTTATTCTTTTCATCTCTTACAAGGCAAACCAAAGCAACGCCACAAATTAGTTTGCTTTTCCACCATTTCGGCGGGGAGACAATCACAGCATAAGATAAATGAAGCATGGTTATTAACAGAAGGACTCGATACAAAGAAATCAGCGGCCTACACTCAGAGGAGAGGTGAGGCTCAATAGAGGAACACACACATGCAGAAGCTCTCCGATTCAATACATGTCATCTCCGAGGTAGAAGGTAATGTGAAAGAGCTCTGCCTGAGATTCTGGACTGCTACCCATACTCAAAAGTAGGAATAATCAGCTATGGAGAAATAGCCTGACCTAGCATAAGGCAGTATTCTATGTTCCCATCTCAGATTTCCAATCCTGGACATTACTGGCTACATTATTCTGCCAAAAACAAATCCAAAAATTTCAATAGCCTAGATGAAGCATAAGGCATGCCTCGGATCAGGACCGGAACCCCCTCCCTAAAGAGCACATCCTGCCCCCCCCGCCATGCCCCCACAATCAAGGCACAATCTGCCTGTGCTGTAACTTTGCTGGCAGGATTGGACCAAGTTTGGGCTGACCCACTTTGGGCTTCTGTCATTTTTAGGATGAACATCAGACCTGGAATTCACCTACATCACAAACGTATATTGCTTTTATACCTGTTTTGCAAGCAGAGCTTCCCCAAACAATCCTGGAACTGTAGTTAAATAATAATAATAATAATAATAATAATAATAATAATAATAATAATAATAAATTTCTTACCCGCCTCTCCCTTTGGATCGAGGTGGGGAACAACATTAGTACAACAATACAATATAAATCAAATACATAAAATTAATTAAAAGAGGATATAAAACCAATACAAAATCAAAATAACAATCAACACATCTTAAAAATTCTTGGTTTAAAATTCATCTGGGTAGGCCTGCCAGAAAAGTCTAGTCTTTACAGAGATCTCTAGCCCTCCAGACCCACCCCCCACTTCACTCTCCAGAATTACAGTTGGGCTGAAGGGGTGACTACAAACCTAATTTCACTGCGTGGCATTGCAATGTCTTAAGAAGCAACGGCTCGAAGGTGTATGTGAAACCCTAATGCAAATGGGTCAATACGTCCACTCAAATTGGTTTCTTAAATAATAATAATAATAATAATAATAATAATAATAATAATAATTTATTTTATTATTTATTTTATTTATTATTACATTAATATACAAAAAAACCATCAAAAGCACAAAAATAACAATATCCATTTAAAACAACTATTCTGGGGTCAGTTAAAAACTCAGCATATGTTGTTAACTCCCTGGGAGAAGAGAAAAGTCTTGACCTGGTGCCAAAAAGATAACAATGTTGGCGTCAGGCGAGCCTCATCAGGGAGATCATTCCATAATTGGGGGGCCACCACTGAAAAGGCCCTCTCCCTTGTTGCCATCCTCCGAGCTTCCCTCGGAGTAGGCACTTCTAGGAGGATCTTAGATGGTAAGCATAGTGTACGGGTAGGTTCATGTCAGGACAGGCATTCCATCAGGTATTGTGGTCCCAAGCCGTGTAAAGCTTTATAGGTTAAAACCAGCACCTTGAATTGGGCTCAGAAACGTACAGGCAGCCAATGTAAGCGGGCCAGAGTCAGTCTTATATGCTCGAACCTTCTGGTTCCTGTTATCAATCTGGCCGCTGCATTTTGCACAAGCTGCAGCTTCCGAACCATCTTCAAAGGCAGCCCCCATCATAATGATTATTATTAAGATGATACTTTAGCTGCACTACTGCCAACCTAACATTTATGCTGCTGCAGCTCATAAGGACAGGATGCCAGGTTCCCAGTATCTCCCGAGTATCAACTCCCCAGTATCTCTTTTTAAAGCAACAACAACAAAACAATAACACATGTTGTTCTTGTGCCTGTTGTTGGTCCTGACAGTGCATAATTCCTCACCAGTGCTATGGCAGAATTGTAAGGTGTCCATCACATGCACGTTAGGAATTTTAAGGAATATTTAGATGACTGTACATGGCAAAGAACAACAAGTTGGCTGACTCTGAGGGTGCTATTAGAGCCGTCTTGTTGTGCAAACGCTGTCTGCTAGGGAGCAATTAGTCACTAAATAACGAGGGCAAGCATCTCATTGCTTATTCTGAAGCACACTCATTTATGACTCTAATTCAGATAAAGCCTTGCCCGGGCAGTCGTGTTCTCCCTCCCTCTGTCTGCAGTTACAAGTATCCATTCCAAGTAAGCCGGGGAGACAGGGCACAGGGAGACATGTATAGTGACGCCCTGCAATGACAGCCATGTCAGAAAGTAATAATAGTGCTAGCTGGGTGAGATATATATATATATAGATCATGGTGGGTTGGGAAAAGAACAGCATTCTCTCTTTCTCTAAATCCAAGTATTTATTGGCATTCAGTTTCAAAAGCCCTCTCCAAGAGAAGCACTGTAAATTAGGGATGTGCTCCACTTCTAATCGGACCGGAGAAGCAGTAGCGGAGCGGGGGGCTTCGCCTGCCCTTAAGGCGGAGGCGAAGAGGATTGGAGGGCCAGTGGAGCGTGGCGAAGAGGATCGAGGTGAAGGCGGATCCTTCGCCTCGATCCGGAGCTCCGCCGGAAAGGTAAGTGGGGTTTACCGGGCCCTGCCGCTGTTGCTGTCGCCCATGCGGCGACAGCAGCAGGGCCCGGTAACGCCCCCCTGCCCTCCTCTCCCTTACCTGCCTCCGTCCACGGTCCGTCAGCGTCTCCAATTGAGCCCTTGGTTCCAGCAGGAAGTCTGGGCCGCATTTGCGGCCCAGACTTCCTGGTGGAACCGCGGGCTCAATTGAAGACGGTGACGGACCGCGGACGGAGGCAGGTAAGGCCCCCCTCCCCCTTGGTCCCTTACCGGGCTCTGCCGCCGTCGCCGCATGGGCGGCGATGGCGGCAGGGCCCGGTAACCCCCCTATGGGGGGGGGACTGGAGCTCCGATCCGGATCCGGAGCTCCGAGCGGAGCGGAGTGGGCACAGGCGGAGTGGGGGCGGGGCGGAGCGGGCCGATCCGAAAATGGCAGATCTTAAAGTGAAGCTGAGTGGGGGGTCCGTGCACACCCCTACTGTAAATAGCCTTGTTTGGGCAGGTGGAAGCCCTACGGACATTCTCGGGTTCATCTGAGTAAGGGCAAAAGTAAATGGAACGGTTTTGTCTATGTAGCTTTATGAACAGGTTATACCAAAGGGAAGACAATTATTATCTATGGTTTAACTCTGTTATTTGCTAACCAGAGAAACAGGAAGACAGTATGCCTATTTACACCAGTTGCTGGGGAACATAGGTGGGAGGGTGCTTTTGAACTGTGTCCTGGTTGTGGGTCCCTGGTTAACAGCTGGTTGACCATTGTTTGAACAGAATGCTGGACTAGCTGGAGTTTTGGTCTGATCCAGCATGGCTCTTCTTATGTTATTATGTTGTTATATCCTATTTTGGTAACAGATTTATCAAGGTCTGTGAAGAAGGGCCATAATAGTAACACACATGCTTTGCACAAAGGGAAGTCCTGGCATTTTCACTTAAGGCAGTGGGTAGGCCACCACTAGGATCTGTATTCCCCTCCACTACCACCCCACCCCAGTTGGAACTCACCAGTGGCTTCAACACCACCCCTGCTCCCAAGAAGCTTCAAGGAGTACCATTTTGCTTGCCAATAAGGAGTGTGCTCCGCCGTGCGCCTTATTTCTTTGCAAAATCGCTGTGATTTTTGCTGCTGCAGGGAATGCAGCACTGGTGTGTGTGTGTGTGTGTGTGTGTGTGTGTGAAAAATGGCCATGGGGGCCACATGTAGCCCATGGGCCTTTTGTTACCTACCTCAAGAGGAATATAGTTCTTAATGCAGGGGTAGAACTGGGCTAGATGGGTCGTCATTCTGACTTAGTGTTTGGTGGTTTGTAAGGTGGCCCACTTCCTACCACTTTCAGAGGTCCTTCTACTCACTTCTTCTGGTGAGGGGGGAGGCAAAGAGCCACCCACCAGGCAACCAGGAGCTCCTTGGCTCAATGGGCAGAGCAGGGCAGTGGCAGTAGGAAAATTGGTGGAGCAGATGTCCAAGTGCCCTCGCTACATTATGGATAATTGTGGCTCTAGGGAACACATAACTCCTCCCCTCTCCCTTGCGGTGTTTGTGCCAACTTACTGGATGGAGTTCTCAATACGAGTGATGGTGAGAAAAGCTGCTAGATTTGCCGTATAGGATGAGATGACAATCAAGGCGAAGAGCCACCAGGCGCCCATCATCATCCGTGTTGCCAACGTTGTATAGGGAACCTCTCCTCCTATTGAGCAGGGAAGAAAAAGTGAGAAGAAATCTAATTACAGAAGGCAACTTCCTTATCAGCTTCCTGATTCCACATAAAGCAGCTTGCCTGATACCAGTAGGGATTGCCACAACCGTAGTGGATAGCATGCCAGCCTTTAACCTGTGAGACTGGAATTTAAATCCTGCTTAGCTTTGGGAGCTTCAGGATCTCCCACAATATCAAGATTACCCAATTGGGCAGTGGTGTAGTGGTACATTTTGACAGATCTCCACAGGGAGTCCAAAAAAGCAGGCAGCTGCATGGATCCCTATCAACAAACCAGTTCTAGCCATTCTTATCTCCATCAGGAGCAGGTCTTTTGTAAAGCTAAGGCTCCGAATTGCTCATTCAAAACCAAGCCACCCCCCAAATATTTTGCATTGCAACAGGGGTAGTTCACGACATTATATTGTTTCTGGGAAAATCCATTTCATCCCAACTGCTATGAGAATTGCAGCTAAGCTCAGAAGGAACAGGAAAGCCTGAGCAAGGTGGCAGATAACATCAACATCCCTGCTAATGAAAAAGCCCTGATGCTTCGATCCTGGGAGTCCTGGTTCAACTACGCCACTGCACCCTTCAGCAATTGTCAGGGGCAGCCACCACTGGCTACAGCCTCCATTTGTGGAAGGAGCTTTGAAAAGAAGGCCCCAGTAATGGGAAAAAGGTGAGATATAAATAAATATAACAACAGCAACATAAGAACAAAAGAAGAGCCATGCTGGATTGGATCAGACCAAGGGGCCATCTAGTCCAGCATTCTGTTCACACAGTGACCAACCAGCTGTCCACGGGAAACCCGCAAGCAGGACATGGGTACAACAGCACCCTCCTGCCCATGTTCTCCAGCAACTGGTGCACAAAAGCATACTGCCACAGACACTGGAGGTAGCACATAGCCATCAGGACAAGTAGCCATTGATACACTTGTCCTTCAGGATTTTTTCTAACCCCCTTTTAAAGCCATCCAAGTTGATGGCCATTGCTACACTTTGTGGTAGTGAATTCCATAGTTTAACTATGCACTGTGTGAAAAACTACTTCCTTTTATCTGTCCCGAATCTTCCAACCAATCAGCTTCATGGGATGTCCCCGGTTCTAGTATTATGAAAGAAGGGGGAAATGTCTCCTTATCCACTTTCTCCACATGATGCATAATTTTGTACACCCCTCTCATGACTCCCCTTACCACCCTTTCCCCCCAAGATAAACAATCCCAGCTGTTGTAACCTTCTCTCATTGGGGAGTTGTTCCAGCCCCTTGCGCCAGTACAAACTGTGGCAGCTCCTCTCCTAAGAACACAAATGAAAGCAATAGGTTGGTCTAGCTCTCTTTCTAGGCAGAAGTCATACCACCATAGATGAATGCTGAATCTGTCTGGATGGTGGCCCATAACTAGGGATGTCTGAGAATTTTGTTTCTGTTTCTTAAAGACCAGAACTTCACCTATTCACATCTGCGAACATGACTGGATTTTGCAGGCAAAGCTTGCACATTCTTGAGTTCACAATGCCCGTTCACAAAATGCATACTTTAGAAGAAGGTGCACTTTAAAAATCAACCTTTGGGGAAAATTTGCATTTTCACATTTTATCAATTGGGGGGGGGGGTAAGGATTTGGGAGCACACATAAAAAATGTGCATCCAAACATGCATTTTGGTGAGGATTTCCCATTTGAATAGGAAAGGTGGGGGGAAAGGCTTACAATCAGAAACAGTGGAGCTTGGTCAACGATGTAGACCAAGCTTCAAAGTAGAACTGGGAGAACCTTGATGAACTGAAGCCTTTCTGGTTCCCCCATCCCTTCCCATAAGACATGTTACTTGTGAGGGTTATTTTATTATTATTATTATTATTATTATTATTATTTATTTATTTATTTATATAGTACCATCAATGTACATGGTGCTGTACAGAGTAAAAGAGTAAATAGCAAGGCCCTGCCGCATAGGCTTACAATCTAATAAAATCATAGTAAAACAATAAGGAGGGGAAGAGAATGCAAACAGGCACAGGGTAGGGTAAAACTAACAGTGTAAAGTCCGCACAACATCAAGTTTTAAAAGCTTTAGGAAAAAGAAAAGTTTTTAGTTGAGCTTTAAAAGCTGCGATTGAACTTGTAGTTCTCAAATGTTCTGGAAGAGCGTTCCAGGCATAAGGGGCAGCAGAAGAAAATGGACGGAGCCGAGCAAGGGAAGTAGAGACCCTTGGGCAGGCGAGAAACATGGCATCAGAGGAGCGAAGAGCACGAGCGGGGCAATAGTGTGAGATGAGAGAGGAGAGATAGGAAGGAGCTAGACCGTGAAAAGCTTTGAAGGTCAACAGGAGAAGTTTATATTGGATTCTGAAGTGAATTGGAAGCCAATGAAGAGATTCCAGAAGCGGAGTAACATGGTCAGAGCGGCGAGCCAAGAAGATGATCTTTGCGGCAGAGTGGTGGACAGAAACCAACGGACTGATGTGAGAAGCAGAGTGCTCATTTTCCAACGTGCCCCACTTTTTAACACTGCAAGCCCGTCACATGTTTACTGAGCTATTGCATGGTTTAGTAATGTATATGTTGACTAGGCAAACACACAAAGCATGTAAATATATACGCATCCCACAGAGAAATAAAGTTTTATCCTGCCTTTTGGATTCGACGATTCTCTTCCACCCCACCCACAAAGTGGCTCATAGGATCATCAATAAAAGAAAGGAAAATAAAATTCTAACCATTAACCAGCCATTTAACATAGCAATAACACCGCAGAGCAAGAATAAAAGCAGCATCCAAATCACCCCCTTAAGAAATTAAAAACCAACAACATTTTTACCAGTCTCCTGAAGACCATCACAAAATTGTTTGCCTGTTGATTAAAAAAAGTTGGAATGGGTTTTTGTTTTTTCCTCCTCTCACAAAGAATTTGTTCATTCAGTACCCAAACGTTGTGAGGAATTTGGTTGACAAAATAGAGAGGAAAGAAAACTCACCCACATAGCCGTGGTTTTGAGGACATAGCATTCCTCTTAAGTTAGAAATGCCAATAGGAGGGTATGTCATTGTAGCAAAGAAATAACATTAGATTAACCTACTTCCTCCGTTGCCTGGAATGTTTATTAACTCGCCTAATTTCTTTTATCCTTGGAAAGATGGGTCACTGCATACAAGGAATTTAATATTAAGACAGGTTTAAAACTAACTAAATAAATCACTCTTTAATAGACATGGATCTTAGCTCTCTGATCAAAAAGATGAATAATACTGTAAAAAACAACAACCCACCAAACATTTGTCAATTTCCCTCCACTCTGTTTCTCCTGAGTTTTGTTTGAATTCAATATTCACTTAACTGGCTTTAAGTATAGAAGAAAGCAAATATTGTCTTTAAGGTCTGCACAATTCTTATAATCGAAAACACTTAAGAGTTTCCTTCTCTTTTATTTATTTTGAAGTTCAATATAGCCTTCTAAATTTTATTCTACTCCCGCTACCCCTTTAGTCCAATGCTAAAGAAAAACGGATGGAAAATAGAAGGTAGGGCGAGAGGTCTCCGAAAATAAAAGGTCAAGCTACACAACATTATTAATCATATATAGTTTTCCACCAACGTTTTCTCTTGTGCGTAAAGTAAGCTGCAATCTCCAATGGGAGATGACTGTCTGTATGGGGGGGGGAAGCAAAGGGTCTTTCTTCTCCACTGCTTTTCCACCTCAAATTGCTTTCCCCAACTGCTTGTAGTCCTACGATAGGAAAGAGTTTGCCTAAGCAAACTCCAGTTCTCTGCATTGCCAAACGTTCCCATCATACTGAGAGAAGGTTGTAATGTATGAGTGCCTGAACTCTGTGTTGTATCTTTCCACTTACTGTCCATATTCTGTTGTGTTACGAACTAAGCTAGGGGGCTACCTATATGGGGGCTGCATTGCCTCTGCCTTAAACAGAACCCTGAACTTTCTCTTCAGTGGCTAATCCCAAAGCAAAGGAAGGGCACGGGCTTTCTGGTGGCCAGTGGCATGCCCACTGCCTGGGTGGATGGTGACCAACACGGGTCGCCATGCCCCTGGGAGTGCCTCTGCCATGACTCTGGAGGAAGGATAGGTGGCGGATGTGCCATACTACTCACCTTGCTTCGGGAAAAAAAAAGTTGGGGTAAGTCCCTGACATTTTTACATCACATCTTCACAGGAAAGCCCTGCAAAGGATGTGAGGTGGCTGTTGCATTGTATAACCAACGCAGCAGCACCGGGCACCCACGGCGGGGCTTTCTGACAATCTAGGCAGCCCCTAGAAGTCCAGGGAAAGTGGTGGAAGAGAAGGGAGCACAGCCCCAAATAGCTACATCCCATTGCCAAGGCCTGCTCTTTTGGCTCTGGACAGCTTAAAGACTGGCCATCTGAGTGAATCCTAGGCCTACTTTTAAAAGTTAGGACCAGGGCTGACCCTAGGATAACTAGTGCCCCGAGCAAGAGTCACCTCTGGTGCTGCCCTTAGTCAGTTTTGCAGGGAATCCAGAGTATTTATGGGGCCTTGTACAGGTGTGATGTCCATCAAGAATGACATTGCTCAAAACCTTGATCTCTCAGCCAGTGTGCTACAATTTGCACAAGCCAAAGTTCAAAAAGCCACATTCTGAGCAGTGGCAGCATACTGTGCAATACAGCAGAACTATCACAGGCTTTACTTATAGTATTCTTGGTTTTGTAGCATTTCCCATCTTCTGGTGAGCATTCTTTATTTTAGAATATCCATTATTTTGATGTTTTAAAATGTCCAGAAAATTTATAAATAAAAAAAAAGATATCCAGCTGACCCATGATAGCTTCTGGCTTTATTTTATTATTAGTTACATATAATGTTTACAGTATTTGAAGTGCTTGGTAACATTGCCTCAAAGTAAAGCTGTGTCCCACTGATTTTTACTGAATGCAAATGACATCAAAGTGGAAACTGAGAAAGAAACATACTTTAAAACTAATTGAAGGAATGTCATTTTTGCAGTTAGTACCCAAACAACCTGCAGAACCTTGAAAGAAAGTTTACAGACACTTGCTTTTTGCCACTCTTAACTCACTGCAGTCAGAAAACAAAACCAGTGAGCCCAGCTTGACGCACCCTTCAGCTCAGCTTAGCACCTCCTTCAGCTTGGCATCCCAGACGACTGCCCAGTTTGCCCACCCCTAAGGCCAGCTCTAGGTAGGACTCAACCTTGGAGTTATATTAAAAACAGGTATATCTCTGACCATGAACAAAGTGCTTTCCCTTACCAATGAATATCCTAAAGGTCTGGAATTGGAAGCATTGCTTACACATCAAAGGCTGGTCCTATATACTCCAGGGACATTTTTTTTTTAAAAAAAGAAACAAAATCACTGGGTTATACACCCATATCAAGGACATTTTTAGTTCTGCTATTATTCTGCATGTATTAATCACAACAGTTATCAAACTCTTGGATAGCTCAGGTAAGAGCATACAAAGAACTAGATGGCACTGCCTGTTGGGAAAGTTCAAAGAGAACCGAGATGCTTATTCTACTCAGAATGAGAATGTTGCACCATCTGAGTTAATTATAAATGGTGTTCGTGGTACGTGGATCTTTTGTCTTAAAAAAACAAAACCCTCTATTAAATAAGATAAGATCAACGTTAGTTTCTCACGTAGTCAGGAACATATTTCCACCTCTTTCTGAAACAGTATCATTATCAGAAATTAGAATCTTCTGATTCGATCTGGTGATGCTAATTCAATATTAAGACTTTGGGAAGATGAAATGTTTAAAGTTTAACTTCTGGAAACCTTATGTCACTGCTGAAAATGAAAAAATAATAATGGGATATTTGCATTTTACAGGGTTGTGGTGGGGGGAGAGTCTTAGTAGCGCTTTTTGGAATCTTTCAATCAAAAACCAAATTACAATCAAACGGAATTTTTTTAGACAGGCACACACTAAATGAGCCCAATAGGGCTGATTGTCCCTTTAACCTCCCTGTGTCAATCTCTGTAGTTTGCTGTGAATTAAATTGAAATAGGCGGGGTGGTGAAGGGGAAACCTGCAATTTCTCAAGAACATTCACATCCTCATTTTTCAAGCTCATGAATAAAACCAAATGCTGTTTCCCACTGTTTTTAATTGAGGTGAATTGGCAGGAGGAATTGGCACAACTGAAAGTCAACCTCATGCCTTTCATTCACAGACAAATCTCTCAAGTGAGGAACCCATTCAAGGAGAGATTGGGGTGGCGGATCGGATCTTGCCGTGTCGGTCCTCTCCCATGCAAGCTGTGCGGAGCCATCATGATTTTCAGTTTGCTAATACCCTAAGGCATGATGTCACAGAGCTATCCACACACAGCGGAAATGAAGTGAACAGTACATTCCAAGAACGAGAGGGGCTGCAGCCCTTTTATTCCCTCAGAAAAACAGCAGGAGCTGTCATATTTATTTCATTTGTACGTTTCTAGGCAGCCTAGATTCCCAGGACGGTGTACATATGAAAACAATAATGCTGCAATCCTTATACACCAGGGGAAGACAACCAGAATGGGGTGGGGGCCAGATGCCTCCCACCAACCTGCCATGATCCCTGGCACACACCATGGTGTGTCCACCAAGAACTGGCTTTGCTGAGCACAGTTTGGCCCATAGATTGCCACTTTTCATGTTGCCTTGGGAAAAATAGCACATTTTGGAAGATGGTGAATCCATTTCTTAAATAACCAAGACATTAATAAAAATAACAGGCAGTACTAGGTAAGGAAGCCCTCCAGAATCCCATTTTCTAACAAACCCCCCCAGATTTTTTGAGGAAATGCTACAATAGGAGGCTACAATGGAGTTGGGTGCCACATGAAGGCCCTTCAGAGTTGTTTGAGCTCCCCCCCTCAATTTCAGCTTTTTTTTTTTTTAATGGAAGCCCCCAGACTTTTAGCTTGGAAGATCATGTTTCCTATATCACTTTGGCCTTCTGCTGCTGTCCTACAGTACGGACGAGCAGCTTCCTCTTCCTTCACACGGTGAAGGAAGAGGAAGCAGCAAAGACCACATTGCCCATTCACTGGGCGTTTTTGATCGCGCTGCTTCTCCTGCACACAGCAGGAAATGTCGTCAAGTTTCATTTAAAAACAAAAATTGGATTTACCAGGCCTTATTTTTTGACGGGAAAAAAAAAAAGACCAGAAGGAGCAGGAGATATGCGGGAGGCGGACATCATCATCAAAAGGACCCGTGAAAAGCCATGAGAGGCCACTAACGAGTGTGTGATAAAACACTAGTCTGATGATCCGCGTAACAAAAAATATGGAGGCAGCGTTCTGTCCTATTGCTCACCAAAAAGCCAGTTTGAGCCTAGCCTCAAGTTTTCTGGATGAAGACACTGAAAAATTGGACAAGTGCTTAGCCCCTTCTTGTTTAAATTGTATAAAGTTCTTCTAAAATATTAATGCAATTAAATAACTTTAAATATATTAGGCTACCTGAATGCCATTTTTCTGCCTACAAAAGTGCTGAGGACATATTACAGTTAGCTCTTTCGTTCGTTCTTTCAGACGTCCAGCTTTTAATGAAGCTTTAAATGTCTGAAAAAGTGTGGGTTCAGCAAAAAACCTTTCTAAAGAATGCAGCTGTTAGCCAGGAGAGCCTGCTGTTAATCAACAGAGCTGTGTCTTATTAATAGTTGATGATTACTGTAGATTGGCCACAGCATGGAAGAGCACACATTTTCACATGCTGGGCCTGCTTTCTCCCATCTCTTTACTTTCAGAGCAGTTCAACATGTCATTGTCAAAATATGCCACAGCTCTTCACAAAAATCTCCTTTTCGTTAAAGGAAAGGAGACGCTGTAAAGGAGCATCATGGGGAAATTGCTGCCAGCGGCTCCAACGGAAGATGAACTTTCCTGAACTGCCACGGTGATGCCGTGCCTTTTTCTCCAACTCCTTCTCCTCTCCTTTTCCATCTGATATACATTCCAAAGCCTGTGAACAAGGGCTGTTTAGGCTCCCATTATCCCTGGCGGGATCTACACTACTGCTTTATAACAGTTTATAATAGTATTGACAACTGTTTGGGCTCAGGACACATTCTATATACTGTTTTCAAACCATTTTCAAAATATTATATCCTGCTTGGTGTAGATCTGGCTCCTGTTTACCAGGGATGCCTTTAAAATTTATTTTCCTGTGAGTTGCTAGAGTTTGACATGGGTTTCCCAAGGGTTTCCAGAACTTAAATCCCCGAACCGTCTTTTCTCTAGTGCATATGTGGATAAAAGTATGCACATGAACACTAAAGCACAGCCTCCCATTTCAGGTGTTGCGGTTGCTGATCAATATTTGGAACTATTGATAATGTATGATAGGATGCTTACATTCTTTTTCTTTCACCGAAAGTCCAAATACCCTCTTGATTTCTAAGACAGCAGAGGATGGGCTAGGATAAATACAACAGGCAACAGGCAAGGAAAAGCCTCCAGCAATGTGTAATAGTGCAGAGTTTGTGTGTGTGTATGTGTGTGTGTGTATGTGTGTGTGTGTGTGTGTGTGCATCAGTCACCCTTGGTTTGAGAACTGGGGTATTGCAAGCATGTCCCTCTTTTAATCCATGACATGTTATAAGGCCTTCAGGCCTTGGCTTAATTTCAAAAGCATTCTGCAAGTATCAGAATGCTCAGACCTATGGCAAAAGCATTCTGTTCCTTACCTGGATAGGGAGGGAGAGAGAAGAGGGAGAGAGAGAAGAGGGAGGGAGAGAGAGAGAGAGAGAGAGGCCTAGGGCATGTCTAAACCAGGGGAGGGGAGGGGGAGGATCTCACAATATGCTAATTGCGAGATCCTCCCCCTCAGTACACATGGGCCATGCAACATCCTGGGCATCGTGCCCGATGCAGTGGCTGTTTTTTTTTTTTTACAGACATGAAGAGCTGGAACGCACTCGTGCTCCAGCAAAAAGTAAAAGGTAAAAAACAAAGAAACCGATCTCATTCCCCTACTCCACCCCTGATGGGCACACAGTGCCTGAAGAGCTCTGTGCCCTGTGCTCGGTTCCTGGCTCCTTGTGTTTACTCACGAGGAGCCAGGATGAAACTGGGATGGCCGCCTATACCTCCCGCAGTCTCAGGACAATCCTGTGGGAAAAATCAGGCTGAAAGCCGTCCTGGTTATCTCAGGAAAATGGAGGGATCTTCCCTCCCTGTCCCCAGGATCCCCTGTGCATCATGTGGACACACAGGGATGATCCCGGGGCAATCCCCAGAATAAGGCATGGTGTAGACATGCCCCCAATCTACACCATCCAGTTATCCCGGGGTTGGCTCGAGATCGTCCCTGTGCATCCAAATGATGCACAGGGGATCCCGGGGTCAACCAGGGATGAGCTCTCAGTAGTCCTGGGATAACTGGAACTGGATTTTTCCTGTTTTTCCCCATGGTCCTGGGACAACCCCAAGGTCCATGGGCAATGTGGCACTTGTTCCCAGAGTCGACCCTCCTCCCCACGAGTAGCAGGGCTCACCAAACGGGCATGGAGCTCTGCGGGGGGAGTCCATGTCCACCAGGGGTGAGGGAGGGAGGGAGCATCTTCGCTGTCCTTGCGATGGCTCTTGGTGGTTTGCGGTGTCAAGATCCCAGGAGTGTTTGTTTTTTTAAATGCTTTTGGTGTAAAATTGCACCCATGCAATTGCACAATGTCTCCTTCTTTAAAACAAACCAAAAAAAACCCCACTATGCCGGAATGTCCCTATTCACTTCCGGGATGACATGCTGGTGTTTGGACCCTGGGGGATGACCCTGGAAGCTAGAAATCCTGAGATCTTCCCATCCTGGAAGGCCTGCAGGTGTAGATTAGGCCAGAGAGAGAGAGTGAGAGAGAAAGAGATGGAGGTGGCAGCTGGTGGCTCCAATGTCAGTGGGGTGGTGAACCCGCTCCAGGTTTCAGTCCGAACCAGTCCGAACTCCAAAGGGGCTGTCCAAGGCATGAAGCACCTTGGATACTTGCTTTAAAATCCTGACTGGTTCCGACTGAAACCCAGAGCATTCACCACTCCTTGACATCAGAGCCACCAGCCTCCACTGAGAGAATGGGGGGAAGGGGTGGCCCCATCCACATTTCTCCCTACCCACTGCTAGCAGGCAGCCCTGGACAGAACACCCCACCCCCCAAAGAAACAAACAACAAATCCTCAGCCCTCCTGTAGAGAAGTGCACCTTCATTGTGGACATTTACATTAAGACTAGATGTATTATTATCCACTCGTGAAACACAATTATATATTGATTTCCTGCCCACCAGGTCTCTCAAGGCAATGAACAATAAAATCACAACAACATAAAAGCAAACAACAACAACAACAAGAAGTAAAGGGAATATTCTTTAAGAACAGACCAGATACTAAGGCCTGACAAAACAAAAGAGTTTTTGCTGCCTGCCTAAAGGAACTAAACCAGCTGCCCTCCTTTGGGAGGAGTTCCACAGGTGAAGTGCTACTGCAGCCATTCTGCAATGCACGCTCTGTGGGGCTTCCTTTGAAGACAGTTTGAAAGCTTCCATTGGTCCAGAAAGTAGATGCAGGTAACACTGATTCTGTACCAGCTGCATTATTTGCCCGTACACTTCTAGGCCCAATTTAAAATACCGGTGATTATCTCTAAAAGCCCTAAATGGCTTGAGAAGAGGTCCAGATCTACACCTCATGTCATATTAAGACAATCTCATCCTGCTGATACTATATCCCTCTTGCTCATTTATACCTCATAGAACACACACATACAATAACATCTGTTGCAGTACTTTGGATGATATGGAATAAAAAGCAGGAAACAATGCTAGAAAAGTGGTGTGTGTAATGTGTAATGTGCCCTAACAGTTATCAGTGCTAAGAAGCACTAGTATAGTTCTAGCCTGTGTTATTTGAAGGACCGCCTGTATGAACCCACCTAGAACCATAAGATCAGCTGTGCAGGCCCTGTTCAAGGGCTCAATGCAAAGGAATATCTGGTTGGGGGGTAAAAGGGGAAGGGCCTTTTCTGTGTTGGTCCTATCCTTATGGAAACTCTTTCACCGGAAATGTGCCTGGCTCCCTCCTTTACTACTTTTAAAAGACCAGGATGGTTCTGACAATTTTTAATTGAACAATAGTGCTGGTGTACTATTTAGAAGTTGTAGTTTTAACTGTTACTGGTATATTTTGGTTTTGGTTTGCATTTAAGTGAATTTGTTTAATTCTATTTTGTATTGTATTGGTTAATTGTATTTTATAGTTTGGGGGCTGTTATTTGTAAACCACCTTCACAGGGCTTTTTAAGCGTTATAACAATAGTTTGAATAATTGTTTTGAAGAAGTATATATTCTTTTATATATGTTTGGAGGATTACTATACTGCTAACTTCTAATGATCTAAACTTATAAGTAATGCTTTCCTGCTTGAACAAATGCTTTCTTGAAGCAAATGCACCATCCCTTTATATATTCCCTTTCCTCTGCCAACTGTTGTATTAGTGCATGGAGACTAATATATATGTAAACTTACCATGTGGAAACAACGAAGTTGTTGATACAGCAACTAGAAAATAATAATGCTTGTTTCCCCCAAAGTTGCAATATAGGTTTCTAATGTAATTTCATTCATTCTCATTTTTCAAATGAATTTTAAGGAAAACAAAAATGAGAGCAAAGAGTATTAGATAGGCTTAAGCAGAGAACAATGACGAACAACAAAGCAGCCGGAACACCATGGGAAATTTCAACTAGAATTTTACACCATGTAGCATCAGTCTCAGATTTTAATCAATCAGAATGTTCACAAGTAGTACCTGATCTGAGGGAAGGGGTTATAATTCAGACAGCGAGCACATGTTTAACATCAGAAGGTAGACTGAGATCTACTGGTGGATCTGTTGGTGATTTTCAGCAGACCTTCAAGCATTAACGACTTCCAATGATTTAACAGTCACAACAAAAATGCCTTATTTTCCTCCTCAATTAGGCTGCTGAAATTAAGACAGCTCATGGAGGTGGGGGTACAGAAGTAGATTTGTGTATGGAAGTACACAGAATGCACACAGAGGTCCCTTGTTCCTCAATTCTATGTCCACCTGCCTGAGTCACTATTTTGCCACTGGCCAAATACAAGCAACTCTTAAAAATAGCTCATGTCAAGGTGATGCTATTGACATATAAAGCTTAAATAACTTGGGACTAGGTTGCCTGAGGGAGCACCATCTTCCATATCAACTTGCCTGTTCATTGAGATGTATCAGAGCCACCTGACTGTTCTGTCACTTGCACATGTATATCTAACAGCAACCAGGGGGAGGGCCTTTTCTGTGGTGGTGCCCTGCTTTTGGAATTCACTCCCCTCTGCAGTACAACAGGCACTATCCTTGATGGCGTTTCAGTGCCTGTAAAAACCTCATCTGTTTACCCAGGCATTTGCTGGTTTAGTTGTAGCTTTGTATTTTGTTTTAATTGTTGCTTTCATGAATTTTGAATTGGCTTGTGATCAGGTATTGAAGGGTTGTACATACACATTTTTAAATACATTTGATCTTGATTTTGTTTTAATCAACCCAAGGAGGTGTCTGTACACAGCCGCTTGGGCCACTTGTTCCTTCAAAACCCTGCAGCATCACAGCTGTGGGGCGGGAACGGTAAATCTCGCTGGCAGGAAGGAGCACAGGGTTTCCGTCCGAAAAAGACACAGCACTAGCAACCATTTGGCTCGTCAAGCCCATCCCGTGCCCTCTGCCCTGCTTTCCCACGCTCCCTGTGTCCATCCTGGGCCTTGATCCACCCCCATAATGCTCCCAGCCTCAACTCCAAATGAGGTCACCACCGATAGACAGAGGAAAGAAGGTGGTGATGTTGGAGCAAAGGAAAAAGTTGGCGTAAGTCAGCATATTTTAAAAATCGCACTTTCAGGGGAAAAGCCCATGGTGGCTGCAACTTGGCGGCCATGTCATATAAACAACACAGCGCCAACTCACAGCCACCACGGGCTAAACAGGGTGTATCGACAAGCCCCAAATGGGAATGGTTAAACAGCCGGAACGCTAATAAGCTATAGGACTGTGTTTGCTTAGCAGGTATGAAGAAAATAATGTTACTAGTTGACCTCTATCCTAATATAGGAAACCTGGTCCATAGTATGATCAAAGCAGTTGGGCATCTTGAATTTCAGTTTCTGGTACGAAACAGCTGTGAGGCACTCATTACTCTTCCGTACAAGTCTACGTTTTATCAGGGTTTTCAGGGTCGGATTGTTTCCCGAGAAGACGCATGAAATTCCATTATCGAAGCAGTTGGAAGCAATTCAGTTTCATATCCTAAATCCACTTACCTAACTGGCAATTACTTGGAAAAACACATTCTTTGGAAATTTTACATATGCTTTTTATTAGCATTATTCCTTTAACCGTTATTTTCTCCACCTACGCTCTAGAATATTACAATTTTTACCAACCTGCCTAACTTTTGTTTCTATTCATGTTATTTGCAGGAAAATAATGAGAACAGCAATTACTTCTGTAGGACAATCTCTCCTGCAACAAATTTACAGAACCTGTAGACAAGCATTATAGTTCTTTTAAAAGCACCCCCCTCCAAAGCTTGATCTGTGTGCTTTTTTTTTAACCCCCCCCCCACAGATAATGAGCTTCAGGGGCTGACATTGTGCTTCATCACGGGTGAGCATCATGAAAAAAATGGAAGGGGGAGAAGAAGACAAGGAAGCAAAATATGACTTATTGCAATCTTATACACATAATATAACAACTATTTAGTACTTTTCTCATATGAGCTTAGTTCCTAATAAGGGTGCTTGAGGAATTAATTACTTGCACATTTTGATAGAAAATGCCATGATTCACACCTCCTGGACTAACATGAGGATCAGAAGAACAGTTATCCTACAGATTTCACACTTCTCAAAGTTTTGTAATAGTTTCCTGTTCTAAATGCATTTAAATCCCTATTTTTAGATAAAATACATTTAGAAATCTCTACAAAATATACAGTTGGGTGATCTCTTTATTAGCAACAAACAAAATGTTACAGAATGTTGAGCTTTTGAGTTTTCCATGGGCACAACTACACCAAGCAGGATATTCCGCTATGAAAGCGGTATATAAAAGGCAGGAGCCACACTGCTGCTTTATAGCAGTATTGAAGTGCACTGACAACTGTTGGGGCGCATTGACACATATACCATATACCACTTTCTTATTGCTATATGCTGCTTGGTGTGATCCTGCCTTTTATATTCCACTTTCATAGTGCAATATCCTGCTTGGTGTAGATGAGCCCCCAAAATCTTAATCATGTTAGATGGTATAAAATAGGGATGTGCTCCGCTCCGATTAGGAGCGTAGAAGCAGTAGCGGATTGGCCTGCTCCGCCTTACCCAGAGGCGGAGTAGGAGCGGACCGCGGACCCCCTAGAAGCAAGGCGAAGAGAAGCGCCCATTTTTCGGAGCTCCGAGTTCAGGTGGAGCGCTCCGGTCGCCATCTTGAAAACATTTCGCCATAGGATTGCATTGCGGCAAATAATCGCGCATAACTACGTTGTTTTTGAAGCTATCATTCTGGAAATTCTTGTGCACAGAGAGTCGTGGATGGGGGTCATTTTGAGACCACTCTCAACTTTCTGCGTTGTCTGGGTCGCGGGCTATATTTTTGTGAAAATCGGGTCAACCGCGCGGCTCAAACTGCGTTTTCGGCTTTTCGCCCATAGGATTGCATTGAGGGAAAGAATCGGGGATAACTGGGGGGGGGGTTTAAGCTATCGTTCTGGAAATTCTTGTGCACAGAGAGACGTGGATGGGGGTCATTTTGAGACCACTCTCAACTTTCTGCATCGTACGGGTCGCGGGCTATATTTTTGTGAAAATCGGGTCAACCGCGCGGCTCAAACGGCGTTTTCGGCTTTTCGCCCATAGGATTGCATTGAGGAAAAGAATCGGGGATAACTGGGGGGGGGTTTAAGCTATCGTTCTGAAAATTATTGTGCACAGAGAGTCGTGGATGGGGGTCATTTTGAGACCACTCTCAACTTTCTGCATCGTACGGGTCGCGGGCTAGACGTTTTTAAAAAATCGGCGGGAAAAATACCTTTTTCAAAGGGCTGAGGGGCAGAGTCAGCTCCCGGTCATGATGATCCCAAAGTTGGAGGAGGGCATAGGCAAAACAGGTAACTTGGGATTCTGGGAAACTTCTCTTTCTTCATCTGAACGGGCTTTTCCCCGTGTTTTTTAACACAGTAGCCCCACCAAATGCACAAACACAACCTGAAATCATATACTAAGCCAAGAATAAGAGATAGAAACACAGCACTGCTCCCCACCCTAACCTTGGGGAACAACTGATTCGATGTGGTGCAAGGGGATAAGCTCCCCTAGGGCATCTCATCGTGGACGTGCCCCCACTCTCTCCTGCACTGGAAGGCCATTAGAGCCTTCCAAAGAGAGTAAAACGGTGGAGCAATGCCTATCATGAGTTGAAGTGAATGGTCACTTTTCAGTGGTGGAGCAATGCCTGTTCTGAGTCGAAGTGAGCGTTTTACTTCTTCTCAGAGCTGTGGCTGTCAGTGTCTTGAACTGGCAGCTACTTCCCCCTCCCCCGGGCACGTCCCCCTATTGCTGGTAAAAGACAGATATAGCCTTTTAAAAAAAGTTCTTCTTGTTGTTTATTGAGCAACACTGCTGCTTTTAATTCCACCCCTCCTTTGTTTATTGATTGATTTATTCCATTTTATATGCATTACTGGCTTATCCTTGGCTCACTTCCTTATGCCCCCAGAAATGCCAGCTGCATGCCTACCTGCCTTCCCTCCCTCCTCCCCTGCCCACCTCGCAGGGATGTTGTGTGTGGGGTGCCCGATTTTCAAAAATTCGCCAAAAATCAGGGGATGATGGGATTGCTTTGAAACTTGGCATGCGTGTGTATATCCCCATGAGGTGTCATGGTGCCAAACATGAGGTTTCTAACTTGAACAGAAAAAAAGTTGTATAATTTTTTAGCTTTCAATGCAAGCCTATGGGGGGGGGGGGGAAACGGAGCTCCGGATCCGGATCCGGAGCTCCGGGCGGAGCGGAGCGGAAGTGGGCGGAGCGGGGGCGGGGCGGAGCGGCCCGATCCGGAAAATGGCGGATCTGCAAGTGAAGCGGAGCGGGGGGTCTGTGCACACCCCTAGTATAAAACAACAACAACATCAACAAACAGGGGGTGGGGAGTATAACACTTAGGCCACATGTTGTTGCTATGAGGTGCATTTTAGACCCATCTGGGTCAGCCATTGGTTCCTTGTCCCAGAAC
Source organism: Elgaria multicarinata webbii (assembly GCF_023053635.1). Lineage (NCBI taxonomy): Eukaryota > Metazoa > Chordata > Lepidosauria > Squamata > Anguidae > Elgaria > Elgaria multicarinata. The sequence goes on along the minus strand of NC_086180.1, from coordinate 22,168,494 downwards.
CCTGAGTGTAATCTGGTACCAGAAGTGATGATTTTCTGTATGCAAATCAGATCTATACAGTATAGTATAGTATAGTTGCAAAGTACTACCCTTTGTAGATAAAAGACAGCTTGAAATTATGACCTGTATTATAGTAACCCAAAGAATGTGAACAAAAACAAAGTCTCATTTAAGCAGGATTCAGTCCTACTAAAACCAGATCCAGTTTCATGATATGAACTTTGGAGCAAAATAGGAAATGGTTTAAGTATCCTCAGCAAAATATATCATCCAGGAAGGTAAACAGATGCCTGAAGCTGTTCTCCATGTTTGCTGAACTCAAGTATTTAGAACTAATTCTAAGTGGCTTTTATTAGTTCAGTCTGAGGGCCTATTTTCTTTGTACTTGAAGTGTAGTTTGAGTTTTTGAGAGCTGCTCTATACTTCAGTCTCAAGGTGACATACTGACACACAGAGATTATCTAGATCTGCTGAAAATGACATGAATTAATCTACCTCAGCCTTTGCTCTGATGTGTCCCTCAGCTGTATTTTTGCATTGGTCCCAACACCCACTGCTGGTAATGTAATGATCCACCCAACTGTGACTTCTACTAGGGTGACCAACTGTCAGGATTTCCCCGGATTTGTCCTGGTTTTTGTTCTTTCCATGGTGTCAGGGGGGATTTTCTATAATTTTCAATAATGTCCTGGAATGACACACCTTCCCCTTTAAGGCTGCCATTAGCATGGCAGGAGGGAATGACATGCTTTCTTGAGGCACATCATTCCCCCACCCCGAGCTCAAATTGAGGTCTTAAAGGGGAAAGTGGGTCATTCCTGGACATTATAGAAAAGGCCCCAATTGGAGTGGATGGTGGTGGTGCAGAATGAAATCCTTTCACCTCCTCCACTCCAATCGGGTTCTTTAAGGTGGCGGGGGAATAACGTACTTTCTGCAGGACTCGGAAAGCTGCTTCCCCACACACCCACTAGGTGTCCTCTTTTTTGGTTTCCCAAATATGGTCACCCTACTTCTACAATCATAATCTGTTCGATCCAAAGCTGCCATCTGGGAATGACTAAAGGCCCAAACCTACTCATGTTTAGACAGGAGAAAAGTACCTCAACTCCCAGCATGGGTTGTAGGACTTTCCCCCTTTGTTGATTTAGTTTAGGATCCTAGCATGAGGGCTTTTAAGATCTAGAGTAAAAATTCATGAAAGATGTAGCTCCTAGTCACAGATTTAAAGTATTGTCTGTTTTGGCTCTAACAGATGACATATGAAGAAATAATTGTTCCCAAGTCTCCTCTGCTGAACTTCCCCCTCCAGCCTGCCTTCTCTCTCTATATCTCCCTTCAGAGGATTTTCCATTCCATTGTGATGATCTAGTCTTCAATCCTATCTTTGTAACTTGGGACACAATTTATAAATGTTGCAAGGCATCCTGAGGAGAGCTTTTGTGAAGCTCCAAAGCTTGTGAACACTCACTGATAGAAACCAGTGAAGTAATAAAAAGCTTTCCCTACTTTACCTGAAGACACCTTTGTGAATGGCTTTACAGAAGAATGCTGACCTCTAGGTGTAAATGGCCCCATCCCAATTTACAAGATAGCTTTCAAAACTCCTTTCATTGTCCTGACATGACTATTAGCACACAAACATTGTACCTTTTGAAATACAGCTGTGAGAAAACATTCCTGCTTAAACTCGAATCTTCATCCCCAACTGTAAAGACATCTACACCTAGCTAACTACATTTTTTCACATCTACCCCTTTCTTCTCTCCGAGTAGCTGAATTTTAGATTGCAAGCTCCTTTCAGGCAGGGATTTCTTATTGTTTCTTATACTGCAAAGTTTAGGTATTTGGATACCAGCCTATGTATGTATGCATGCATGAATGTATATATAAATAAAATACATCTTTTCTATTATAGACAGGATAAATCCTATGCTGCTTTTACACAATGCATAAACTTCATGCGAAGGACAGAGTTGACCACACAGATATGCTGCCATTAGAAAGAAGTGCTTCTATGTTTTAGCCCCTGTTATCTCTGTTGCCAACAGATTCTTCACAACTTTCTTCAGATGCTCAGTTTGCATTGCTGGCTGGCTGCACATAGTGTATGAGTGCATGGTCTACAGATACGAGTGGCTAATCATTTAGTTATTATGTGCCATTACCTTCTGAAACACTCTGCCAAGTTGCATTGAAAATGTTTATATAATGCTCATTTGAAAATTCATCTCTCTGTAAAAGCACATCGGATACGGTCTCATTTTATTTGGATTCTCCGCTCCTTCAGTTGTTTGTGTGTACGTGAAGATATTCAATCTCCTTCCAGATTTGTACCACAAATGTTTAACCTTAAATGGTTAGAAGTCACAAGTTCGAACAGGATGAACAAAGTAATTTGGGTCCACCTTTCTACTTGCGGTCAAATTTACCCTCTGATCTCAGCCAATGCAACTGTTCAGATTGGAGCTATTCCTCGTAATGCTGGGGTGCACATAATCTTTAAAAGTCTGCACGGCTAGTTTTCCATAACATTCTCTGTTGCTAATTCAAAACTGATCAAGCTACAGGAATAAGCTTCTAAGGCATGATCAGAATGTGTGAAGGAATATTTCTTTTATCATATCCAGCACAAATGAGCTTAGCCAGTTGCTGATCTCTTTAGGCTGCTATCTTCGGCACAGTCTTACAAACCTTCCCATGAAAGGTTCAGTTGCTTTATTCTATGCCTGATTAACAGGGTAGGAGAGAGGAATGCAGAGAATGGGAGGGGAGATGGTTTTTCTATGAGAGTCTAGAGAGAAAGAATAGAAAATTCAGGAGCTTTCATATGTCTAGCTTAGACAGGAACCCAGGTCACTGAGTAGAAAGAGTACAATAAAAATAAAATAAGAAGAGAACAGCATAATAAATACTATTGCCCAACTTCCTCTACTCAGTGACTTTGAGATAAAAACCAATGCATTTAAATACATATTGAAATAATAAAATAGAGGTCTAACAAGTTCTCTCTGGAAGCTCTGGGATCCAGCGTGATAACGGGAAAGTCTAACCTCTTTCTAACTGAGCTGAGATTCCAATTTTCTGCATCGCTACGAATGATAATACTACACAAACAGTATTCATTCATTAAATTAATTCCCATTAAATCAACACCCTTTAAGATCAAACAGTCCTTTAATAATAAGCTGATTAAAGTGATGTTAGCATAATGCATTAGCTATGGTATATTTATATCTTTCCAAACACAGATACACGTGGACAAATTTCTTACTGCTGAAAAATGGCAACATTGTCCTGTTCATTTGGCATATCTCTGGACAACTACCATGTGGAAAGGGAGCTGGGATCACACGTAATGCCATCAATATCCAATGAAGATGGCTTGTAGCAAATTGAAATAACTCTGGTAGTCACAGCTGCGTTCCCCAGATAGCAAGATATTCAGGTTCAAATGGGGCAGCTGTGTGAGTCTGTAGCATGAAAACAAAAAGTCTGTGGCATCTTAAAGACTAGCAGTCCTTTATTATTAAGGTATGAGCTTTTGTGGGCTAAACCCACTTCATCAGATGCAGGAATGGATAGAAACAAGATGGAAAACTCAGTTACAGGCAGGTAGAAAGCAAACCTTTCATTTCAATGTAAAGAGACTTATATAATATTAAAGGCAGTAAACTACAAGATGGGGCTGGACCCATCTACGGACCGTAATGACTAAGCAATTCAGATGATTGGTTCATGCCAAGTTCCAAGGTGTTAAACTTAACAATGAATGCCAACTCTGAAGTCTCTCGCTGAATTCTATCTCTAAAGTTTCTCTGTTGCAAGACAATCCCTTTGAAATCTGTTACCAAATGACATTTTCAGGGAAAGAGTTGGTATTCTGTTTGCAATGCGGATCTGCTCTTTTATTCAGATTTTCTGGCTTAGCATCCTACATGGTACCACAGATGAATTCCTGGCGAGGAAAGGAGATCAATTTGCATATGTGTTAGCAAGACCTTACATATTTTGTGTCACAGAAATGAATCCCTCGGTCTTGCAGAAGCTCCACATAGCCTCAAAATTTCAAAGGCAAACTAGCAGAGTGGTTACTTGCAACTGGTTGTTCTTTAATTATTTGGATCTATTATTCGGCAGAAATAGCAAAACCAGCCAGGCCTCAGAGGAAAAAGATTAGATGAATCACTGTGTTGCATGTTAATCATATTATATGTTATGATGATAATTTAGCGTATAAACATAAGAGTAGCTGGTGTCATATCTATGACAGAAAGACAGACAGGTAAAAACTAATGCAATAACAGTAGACTGAAGTGGTTAGGGAAATGTACTCCAAGAATGCAACCCCCAAAACACTTACTTGGGAGTAAGTTGCATTTGTCATAATGGGATTTACTTCCAAGTAAGCATGGACAGGATTACACTGTAAGAGCAACTTCTATGGCCACAGCTAGACCGAAGGTTTATCCTGGGATCATCCAGGGTTCGCCCCTGCCTGAGCACTGGATCCCCTGTGTGTCACCTAGATGAACAGGTTTGACCCCTGGATGATCCAGGGATAAACCTTAGGTCTAGCTATGGCCTATATTTCTCCTCTTAAGTTAAAACATAAAATGGATAATGACAGTATCCAAACTTTGTGGCTGAATGGTAATCAGCTATATTTAAATGTCTACATTTAGGGATGATTTATATACCCATTTGAAGAATTATTTTGCAATCAGCACAAACTCACAGGGAAGGACCCTAGCTCAGGAGGAGAGCACATGCTTTGCATGCATAAGGCTTTGGCCCTGTTCAGACAACACACTAAACCATGCTGCATTCCGTTAACCATTTTGCGGTTAAGCAGCATGGTTTAGTGTGTGTTGTCTGAACGGGGCCTCTGAGTCCAATCCCAAGCATCTCCACTTGAAGAGTATCACCAGACCTCAGAGAGACTCTGAGACTTTTGAAGCACCGCTACTAGGCATTGCCTGAAAGAATCAGAGGTGCTTTTCAGTAGGGTAAATGTATATGATTTTTGTTTAACACCCTGGAAATGATACCGATGGATTTTCAAGCACATCTTCACACTTGCAATATATGGTTAGGTGGAGATTATCCACATCTTGAAAAAAAGTGTGATAATAATGTAGTTAGCAATCCTCAACAGTTGAAGAGATAAGGCACTTTTAAAACAGCATGCATCTTTATCAGTAGGTGTTGCTGTAGGCAATAGCTCAAAGTAAGCTGTGTCTCCATTCGGTTGCTTCCTTTGAATGGAGCTTAACAACAATCTAAGTGAAATAACAGGCTTTTCTCCCTTCCAGTGCAGATGCATCATCATCATCATCATCATCATCATCATCATCATCTACATTTCTATATGGCTCCATAGCCGAAGCTGTCTGGGCAGTTTACAAAAGATTCAGTGAGTGGGTTCCTATAGTTTCTGTATATTGTGACCAGTATGGCAGTCTGAATGTTGCAGAATTAGTTTGTATATTTTGCAAAATGGATGATGAATTTGGGGGTGGGGGGGGATTTCAAGGCCTGTGGCTTTATGCTCTGGATCAATCTACCGGTTCCCCTTCTCAGCCCTCCAAAACGAAACAGCTATGTTAGTGTACTTTGTGAAGATGTAACGGCGGATGGCTCCTATTCAAAACATTTTTGGTCACATGCATTTTCTTCTGGAACATTACAAACCTACAGAGATTAGTGCATGGTTAATTAAGAATAAATGTCAATAGAAAAGAGCGTTGTCACAGGATAATAGCTTCCTGCCGGCAGGGATACGCCAAGAGAAAGATAAGTAAGACGGAGTAATTTATTAAGCAACTGTACACTGCAGGCAGCACATTTCTGGAGATTATTGCACGCCTTGGGTGGTAATATAAAGAACAAGACTGAACGCCGCATGGCATTAAAGTGGGTGGGGGGGAGGCTATAATCATGCAAAAGCACAGTCTTTTGCAGGATATCACACTGCTCTTATGTAATGGAATATAAAGACAGAGAATCGCCAGTACTCTGCTTTTACTATGCATTACAAGGCAGAATTATTTTTTTGCAATTTACTCGGGAGCTACAATGTTCCAATTATGACCAGGCAGACAAAATCTAGTCATTCTGTACCCAAGACTATTATTTCAGCCCCATGATATATGGCCTTACAGTGTTTCATGCATGCAGCTGCCCAGTTCCTTGAGTGATAGGCAGTTCTGGGAACTGCAACTGCTTGGAACAGTCATTCCCAACCTGGTGCCCTCCAGATGTGTTGGACTGCATCTTCCATAATTCCCAGCCAGCATGGTTAGGAAAATTCTCTGGAGCAAACCAACCTTAACTTCTGATAAAATCATATGGTTGGAGGTTTCCACCAGACCACCCAATCCACTACTATAAAACTAGTTATCCTGCAGTACAGAACAAGTACACATCTGGCCTTTGGAAAACCTCCAAGGAAGGAGACTCTAGCTTGGCACAACAAGAGGGTGGAGCTGGCATGACAAGCCAGAGAACACTAGGCCTACCAAGGCACTAGTCCCTTTCAACTGTATTCTACTGCACAATGAAGAACAAAGTTGGATGTCAAATCATATTACAATCTGAGATGATTTATTTTCACAGAGGCTTTTGTTGAAATCCTTAATTCCCCACCTCCTCTACCCCAGTAACAGAGAGTCGAGAGCAATACACCCAACATCATGAAACTAAGCCCCCAAAACAATTTTGGCATTGTTTCAAAATCCATTTGTATTTCTCTGCAGCCCTCATGGTCATGCCATGCTATATATAACAAATCAATACAGTAATTAAATAGCCATGGATATAGGGACGAGGGTTATACATTTTCATGCCTGGTAGAAATGCTCAATGTCATGAATCGTCAAATACCTGATTACACCTGTTTGGCTCCTAATTAGCTGTAGTACTAGATCTCCGAGGCACTGAAAGGTCTCCTCCTTGCCATTTCATATCAATATAGTACATTTTAGTAAACACTGAACTTAAAGAGAAACCTGTATCTCAGTGAGGAGAGTGTAGTGTGCATGCACTCACATCAGTGAGACTTCTTTTTATTGAGGAAATCTCATGGTAACAGGCTTAATGGTTACACACTCCAGAAACACACTTAAAGCTGAATGATGGTCAAGGCTTTAGGCCCCATGCTTTCTGCTTAGCACTGCTGAGTCTGGCAGAGAGATTGAGAGAGAGACCATGCACCAGTCAATCCTGGCCTGCCGTACACTGAGGACCTGGTAGACATGATCACTGGGAAGGGAAATATTTCAGGCACAAAAACTCCCCTGCAGTAACTTTAGCTCCAGGGAAGCTCTTTGCCACATGAGTCTGGCAGGGAAGAAGTCTAACAGCCCCACGCAGTCTGTCGTATGCTGAGCTGACCAGGGAAACACAATCGCAGGCACAGGAACCCCCCTGCAAGTAACACTAGCTCCAGGGGTCCCTGCCACCTGAGTCAGGCCACGCACACACACACACGATCCAAAGCAAATGCAAGTTCAAGTCTATGAAAAGCCTCATAGTGCTTTTCATGGTACAGTCCTTTGAAATCCAAAGTCCAAATAGCAAAGTGTCCATGTACAGAGTGCTTTCAAAGAAAGTTCCAAGTGGAGATGGAATCCAAAGCAGGAGGGATTTCAGGCCTTGCAGTGAGAGAGATGAAGCCTAGCAAAAGCTCTTCCACTTTTGCACCAGGTCTTGTCTCCCCTTTTCTAAAAGGAAACAACAGAGCTGGAAAGGGTATAGAAACCAAAATACTCTACAGGTTGAAACACCTTCCCTATAAACAAAGGCTAAAACAGCTGTGTCCTAACATGGTACTGTCCAGATGTCAGGCAGGTGGCAACCAGAATGAGGGCCTTCTCTGCTGTGGCACCCCCGCTGTGGAATGAGTTTGCTAGAGAGGTTCGCCTAGCACCTACATTATACTTTTTGACGCCAGGTGAAGACCTTCTTTATTCTCCCAGTATTTTAACAGTTTATTATCTTAGTCTTTTAACCTTGCTGTTTTAAATCTGTATTTTAAATTGGAATTTAAATCTGTATAAATCTCTCTATTGCTGCTCTGTTTTACCTTGGTTGTGCTTTTACATAGTATTTTTATTGTGCTTTTATGTTGTTGTTTGTTTTATACTTTTATTCATGTCTGATGGTTTTAACTTTTGTGAACTACCCAGAGAGCTTGAGCTGCTGGGTGGTATAGAAATGCAATAAAATAAATATATTGTCACCTCTGGACTTAGTTGTCTTATGTGGGTGGGGTCTTTACATGGTAATGTGTAGCACTGCATTTATTTCAAAGACAGCCTTGTCACATTTGGAGGCCCTCCAGCTCATTCTATTGCATGGGCCCCCGACCTCTGTCCCAAAGTCCTACCCAGACTGAGCCTCTGCTGAAGGGGAGACATGACAGAGCTTTACAGAAGTATGACTTTGGAGAAAGTGGATAGAGAAAACCCATAATCCCTCCCCCATAAACTAGAACTCAGGATCACCCTATGAAATTGATCGGCTAATTGCCTTTCTAACAGGCAGCATCATTATAGTAAATAATCCCATCACCAGCCATGCTGGCTGGGGAATGCTGGGAATTACAGGGATTTTTTTCTGTCTAAGCATGCATAGGATTGGGCCTAAAACAGATAAGAATGCTGGGTCCACTCACCAGTGGAAGGCAGCTATCTCTCTTAACTCTAATCCTGCTTTGAAAGTGGCAATTTAGGAGTGACATGTACAGAAAGACCATATCATAAAGCCACTACAGTGATCTCCAGGGCTCCCTCTTACTTTTAAAAATGTGCAGGCAGTAGCTGTCAGGCAGAGAGATGTTGGCTTGATCCAACCCTATCAACACATCAATTATCTGCTCTGTTGAACTCCAGAGTATTAATTCACACAACCAGTTTTCTCATTATTATTTTTTTTACAGTCAGCTCAAAGTAGAGCTCCAGATGGAACTATCTTGTTAATGCACTCAATATGCACTTTACCATCTCTGCACCATATTAAACTTCAGTTAGTAATTTCAGTTAGTGAAATTTTCTTGTTAACCAAGCTTTTGGGGAGTGGTAAATTTGAATGCAGCTCTTTTTATTATAGTTTTATATGCTACTTTGAGTCCCTTATATAGGCAGACAAAGGAAACTCAGAAATGTTATAAATAGAATTCAGCCACTTATAAAGATAATATTAATTTCTTCCTTAGCTGAGCAGAAGGCACGTTGCTTTTTGGCCCTGACGTCCACCCTGCCTACTCCAACCTGCACTTTTGATCGACTGAAACATGGCCAAGTGAGAAGAGTTCCTTAAGTTAAAGCATAAACATAAACTGCATCATAAAGGCTTAAAAACAAACAAACCAAAAATGATTCCAGAACCAAACATATGAACTCAACAGCTGCCATGTAATCATCAGCACATTGGATTGAGCCGAATATAAAATGTAGCAGGTGAAAATAACACCGTTTTGTTCCAATCTAGCCGGCATAGTTGTGAACTGTTAGTCGACAGAAAATAAGGAAGTGGCAAAGCTAAGATGCATTGGGGTGTGGGGAGAGGCTGAAACAAAGAATTGAGAGGTAATAAAGTTGTAGCATCCTCAGGACCACTCTGCATTGCTCTTTTCAGTGCTGGACTCAGAGGTAGCCTCTATGCTTTGATAACAGGAATGACTACCTTGTCAGGTTTTAAATCAGCTGTCGAGAGAGACTTCTTAAGCGAACGTGACAATGTTTAAAACGCCCCATACTGCCTCAGTTAAGATCTGCCAGTCGCAATTAACAGCCACGGATTTGCTATTCTAAAATAAATAAACCCACAGACTTCTTTTACGGAATGAAAAGCAGATGAGGAGTGAATACAGAAGCCAGACTTAGCATTGTAGCCAGTTAATCTGTCACTGGGAATTACTTTCAGCTTCCTCCCTCCCTCCTGCATTCACTGAGGTTAGTAAACAATAGAGCTTCTGCTAACATAGTTTTTGTTACATTGAGATTGAATGCGAAATGTTGGATGACATTATAAATGAATCTCCTGAGCTACTGCACTAGGATTCAGGGGCCCTCTTTGCCTTTATTATTCAATCATTCTCTACATTCATATATTTAGATATCAAGTCCATTAAATTCTTGCTCCTTTCTTTTCAGCCAAATTAGGACCTGTCCTTATGACTGCTGTATGAAGGAGATACGTTTCCCTTGACTCTCCCTTCCTGAAGAAGAAACATAATAGACTAAGAAAATAATAATGATAATAAAAAATCCTCCCTGTGGATCAAGAGAACTCAATCCAAAAGTGCACTTGCTGAGGTAAATCTCTTCTTTGTAAACATAAGGTTAAGTTATAAACTACTTGGTATGGAGAAGTCCAGTTGAATTCTATCAGACTGCTCCAGAAAAATTCTCCAAATGTCACAGTTATGGAAACTGCACAAGTCATCATTCAAAATGGTGAGTTTTCTGGCTTTGCAGATTTAACCACAATTGTTTGTGTACATTGAAGCTTTGCACATTTAACCTTAACATGCGTTTTATACATTCTGGAAAAGGTTCTTCCACCAGCTTAGATTTAGGCTTGAGTCTGTCATACCTACATGACACTTTTCACTAGGGATGTGCTCCGCTTCTCCTCGAACCGGAGAAGCAGGAGCAAAGCGGGGGGCTTCGCCTACCCTTAAGGCGGAGGCGAAGAGGATTGGGGGGCCGGCGGATCGAGGCGAAGAGGATCGCCTCAATCCGGAGCTTCGCCTGAAGGTAAGTGGGGGGGAGGGGGACTAAACTGGTGCTGCTGGCGCCGCCATCCATGCGGTGGCGGCGGCGGCAGCACCAGGTAAGGGAGCAGGGAGGAGAGACAATTACCTTCCTCCGTCGCCGGCTTCAATTGAGGTCCCGGTTGAAGCTGGAAGTGAAGGCTGAAGCCTCTTCCGGCTTCAACCGGGGCCTCAATTGAATCCCGCGATGGAGGAAGGTAAGGGGGCGGCGGTGGGTGGGTGGTTTCTCTGCCGCCGCCGCCGTCGATATAGTGACGGCGGCGAAGCCAGATCTCGCTCCGCGGAGCGGAGCGGGAGACGGGCGGAGCGGCGCGAAGAGGATCGGGCCCGATCCGGATTTTCCGGATCGGGCCACAAAGTGGATTGGGGGGTCTGTGCACACCCCTACTTTTCACCTTGCTTATTAAAACTGGGAGATGGATCTTGCTCAAATACCATCTCCCTGTGAGCTTATGTCAGCAAAGGTACAATTCAGGGCCTTTTTGATTGTGGTGGCATCAGAACTTGAGCATTTTCTCCCCAAGGAGATCTGCCAGAACCCACCTTTGCATGTGAAAATGTATTGATTTGTACAGGCAATTGGCTGATTATACAGGCTTAGAGTGAGGGGTTCTGATTGGAATCTAAAGGATATCAGTCAGTGAAGAACCAGACCTTGCACATGGACCATCTCTGGACCATCTCTGGACTACCATTGCTTTAAAATATTAAAGATGAGGCTTTTAAAACACAGAAAAGCAAAAGTTAATCATGATTGGAAATGACCTCATTCAGCCTTCATTGCCCTTTTGACACTCTGATGTTTTTTAAAAGTGCTCTGTTTTCCCTTTGTAGCCTTGCCACTGATTTTGTTTAGGGGGGTTCTGCTTGTATTAGGAGATTCCATTTGATTTCTTGCCCTGCTTATCTGGATGATTTGTGCAAGACTGGAAGTGTAGGGGACAGAACTATTTCTGAAGTTTAGCATATGATAATTCCAAGCTCCACAGACAGCACTTTCAGTGTATGGCATTTCACCCAAATTCATGGCTCAATCAGTCAGTGAGGCATGAAACTCTGAAGACAGGGGCAGGATCTATACTAGGGATGTGCTCCGCTCCGATTAGAATCGGAGAATCAGAAGCGAATTGGCCTGCTCCGCCTTGCCCAGAGGTGGAGTAGAAGTGAACCGCGGACCCTTAGAAGCAAGGTGAAGAGAAGCGCCCATAGGCGGAGCGCTTCTCTTTTCGTGGAGCGCTCCGATCGCCATTTTGAAAAATTTTGCCCATAGGATTGCATTGCAGAAAAGAATAGGGGATAACTGTGTTGTTTTTTAAGCTATCTTTCGGAAATTTCTTGTGCTTAGAGAGTCGTGGCTGGGGGTCATTTTGAGCCTACTCTCAGCACTCTGCGTGGTGTGGTTTGCTTGCTATATATTTTTTAAAAATCGGGTAAAAAAAAGTGGGAGAGGTACCTTTTTGAAGTGCTGAGAGGCAGATTCATGATCACATGATCCCAAAGTTGGAGGAGGGGATAGGCAAAACGGGATACTAGTAACTTGGGATACTGGGAAACTTCTCTTTCTTAGTCTGTGAACGGACTTTTCCCAGTGTTTTTTTAAAACAGAAGCCCCACCAAATGCACAAACACAACCTGGAATCATATACTAAGCAAATAAATAACAGATAGGAAACACAGCACTGCTACCCACCCTAACCTTGGTGAACAACTGAATAGATGTGGTGCAAGGGGATGAGGTCCCCTAAGGCATGTGGACGTGCCCAGTGCACAGACACTGTGTCCTGCCCTGAAGGGTCATCAGAGCCCTCCATAGGTTAACCAGTGGACAGACTGAAGCTAATGCCTGTTATGAGTTGAAGTGACAGGTCGCTTCTTAACACTGGCACTTACTTAGGGCCAGTCAACAATTGGCACAGTTCCCCCTCCCCCTGGGCATGTCCACTTTCCTCTTACTGGTAAAAGACAGACATAGCCTTTTTTTAAAAAATTCTTCTTGTTGTTTATTCAGCAACACTGCTGCTTTTAATTCCACCCCTCCTTTGTTTATTTATTTATTTATTTAGTCCATTTTATATTTACACCCCATAGCCCAAGCTCTCCTGGCTTTTCCTCTTCAGTGAAGTCAGGCAGGCTTTCATTGTGGTTCAACTCCTTATTGTTGTTGTTGTTATTATTATTATTGCTATTAATATTAATTAGTACTGCTATTATTAACATTATTATTTTGTTGTTGTTTAATAATGGCTGTGATCACAGTGCAGTCAATCAACTCTGAAGCAAGGATCACAAAGCTTTACTCTTATCCTCCTAGCCTCCTAGTTATGGGATGCAAAAGAAAAGGCATCTCTCTGTGCTGCTCCCACCTCACAGGGATGGTTTGCATTACTGGCTTTGAAACTATCCTTGCTGTACTTCCTTGTGCCCCCAGAAATGTCTGCTGCCTGCTTGCCTTCCTCCCTCCTCCCATGCCCACCTCGCAGGGATGGTTTGTGTGTGTCTTGCTTTGACTCAGGGGATAAGTCCTTCCTGTGCTCACTTAGACTTTTTGAAGTTCCAAATCAATTTTTCAAGTGTGGAAGAAGATCTACTCCCCAATTCATGGCATGTTGAGATTTCCTTTGAAATGGTCCCATTGAGCTGTCTGCAGCTTTAAATCCCTGAGATACTGGGGTGTCCAATTTTCAAAAATTCCCCAAAAATCAGGGGATGATGGGATTGGCTTGAGTCTTGGCATGCATGTGTATACATCCATGAGGTGTCTTGGTGCTAAACTTGAGGTTTCTAACTTTAACAGAAAAAAAGTTGTAGACTTTTTTGGATTTCAATGCAAGCCTATGGGGGGGGGGAAAGCGGAGCTCCGATCCAGATCTGGAGCTCCGCAGCGGACTATACGCGGGGCGGGGCGGGGCAGAGCAAAGCGGCCCGATCAATTTGCGGATCTGGAAGTGAAGCGGATCGGGGGGTCCGTGCACACCCCTAATCTATACTACTGCTTTAAAGCACTTTAAAGCATTTTATAACAGTTTTGACAACTGTTGGGGCCCAGGACACACTCCAGGTACAGTTTTCAAAACTGTTATAAAGTGCTTTAAAGCAGTAGTATAGATCCGGCCAGGGTTGCTGCTGGTACAACTAGGCTGACCATATGAAAAGGAGGACAGGGCTCCTGTATCTTTAACAGTTGTATTGTAAAGGGAATTTCTGCAGGTGTCATTTGTATATACGGAGAACCTGGTGAAATTTCCTCTTCATCACAACATTTAAAGCTGCAGGTGCCCTGTCCTCTTTTAAAATGGTCACTCTAGTATAGCTCCTGCAGCTTTAACTGTGATGACGAAGAGGGAATTTCACCAGGTTCTCCATATGTACAAATGACAACTGCAGAAATTCCCTTTACTATGCAACTGTTAAAGATACAGGAGCCCTGTCCTCCTTTTCATATGGTCACCCTAGGTACAACAGATGCCACATGGATTAGCAAGCATGGAATGTCACTGGTGTGGCAATGCCTGTAGTGACCCATGAACCATTACACAAACAAAAGCGACAGGCAATTCTTCCAATTGTCCTGCCAGTGTTCTAATTTCCTTCGACTCATTTTCAGAGCTTAAACCGGCATGTTGCCCAGGTCCAATATGTGGCACCACTTACCATAAGCCTGCAGTTATATAATTAAATCTGAACACCATACGTACTGGGACCAGAAGTGATTACCCATACTGACTCAGCCTTCTGTGTCCCGTTAGGAATAGGTGAATTAGCACTAGTTGGAAAAGGAAGAGTTTGGAAAGGAAGTGAGAGGATAAATAACACCAGGGAATAATGAAAGTAGATCTGAAAGCTGGAGGGGGCAGGGAGCTCAGCCAAGAAGGTCAGGGAAGGCTTGGTAGATCTACAAGAAATGGAGCGAAAGCAAGATGAGTCAGCAAGGGGCAGGGAGCACGGACAGCCATGGGACCTGAAAACTACGCTGAAGCTGAGGTCAAAGAGGCTTCTCATCAAATGGGCCCCAGAAGATAACATCCGTTTTATGCAATGAATAAATTGCTAACAGAGATGGGAATATTAAAGACGCCACGGAGGGAAAATGGGCTTTTACTATTATATTATCACATAATAAACAGGCGAAAGCTACAGGCAGAAACAAACTTTACTGGTGTTTTAAATCAACTCATTGAAATGAAGGGTGCATGATACATTCAAAGTCACGGGAACATTACTTATATTTATATAAATAGAATTGCTTTGCATACATTAGACCGAAAGCATGGGGCCGGGGTGGGTGGGAAGAGAGATCACACATGCCGTCCGTGCTTCACAAGTTCAGTTTAACATGCACAGAGATCCTCATGCATTCAGCTATATGTTCCTGGGAAAGCAGGGTTCCGAATCACGCAGAAGGTGTTAAATACATATAGGATCTATACCCTGAATGTGTCGGGGTTGGGAGCAGAAGTGGTGCATCGAGAGATGCTGCCCGCCCCATACCATGTTCAACGTAATATGTCAAAATGTCTCTAACGAATGTGTGCATCTGAGGGCAGACGCCCATGTCACTTTAGCAACTCTCCCCCATCGAGGTGGGAGCAAACACCATAAAATGCATATAACTAATTAAAACATTTAAAACTAATACATTATTAAAAGCAGCACATTATTCAAAAGGCATCTTAAAATTCAACTGGGTAGAAATTACATTTCTATACTGCCCAAAGCTCTCTGAGCAGTTCACAAAAACCAAAACCACAAAATACAGATATATTGGCCCATTCCCTTATTGTTTCATGTGTTAAGTACTGCAACAGCCTCCACATTTATTTCCCCAAGCTATTTCCCCTTATACGCAAGAATGTTGCTGGCCTAGTTTTTTGTATAGTGTTTTGATAGTCTCAGACCTTTGTCTCATTTCTGTACTGGCTCCTTCTACATTTCATTTGCAGTTCAAGTTTCTCCTTCTAACATTTATGCATCTCCGTTTATCATTCCTTCCTAGCTGCCAGGTGTTCTGAGGCTTGAACCATGAGGCTGAGAAACAGTGGCTAAAACTCCCCACTCTCTGCTCTATTGGGAAAGTAACTGCAGGCAACTCCAGCCAAGAATTCAAAACATATCCCATCATTCTTCTGGCCTGAGATACCAAGTGGCACTGGGGAACTAATCCAGTGCTAATGGTTTTTCTAGAGAGGTCACCATCTGAAGATTTGGGGCCCAACTTCATCCCCATGCCCCCTCCCCCCAATGGCTGCATCATCAAATTCACCTCCAAAAATTTGATGCAAAATGGTGATGTAGGGGCAGTGGCAGGCAAAAAAACATGGAGGCAAATTCAGTGGTGGCAGAAGTGGCCACACATAAGGGTAGGGTGTGCATACAGCTTAGGGGGTACATGCTGCCCACCCTGGCAATAGACTCAGAGATCTTTTGACTTCCCTCAGTTCAGGCAACTTGTGACTGAAGGAGACCACCAAGTTCTCCATCTATGACTCCAGGGCCGGATCTACACTAGTTTTATACCGTTGCTAGTATCCCTTTCTAACGTGGTTCTCTGTATCGGTTCTCTGTAGCTGTAACGTTACTGCAGGGCACATTGTTAAATCCTTTTGTTGTTCTCCCTCCCTCTTCTCTGAGAGCTGCAGGGTTTGCTCCGCCCACTGCCTGCCTCATTCCTAGCCAGCAGTGCAGGGCAATAGTCATAATCACACACAAACTCCCTCCCTCCCAAAATATCTTTACACAAGTCCCAGGGAATTGCCTGAACACATAGGAGCCAGCCACTTTGCTGCTGCTAAGCAGGGTTGGGTCTGGTCAGGGTTGGGATGGGAGACCAAATTGAAAAGTTTTAGCAGCAGCCGCATTTAGACCCCGCTGGTCATGAGTTTTGGACTTTGGACCCTTGTTAATTTTCCTGCAGGGAGCTACAGCAATCCTTTGAGCGCTCCTCAGCTCCTTTGCAAAGAGGGGGGAAATGTTAAAAAAAAATCAAAAAAAATCAACCAATGACCCAATTTGATTCAAATTTTAAGGCAGGATGCATGGGACTACTTCACAATAAAAGCAGATTCTAAGGTGGAAAACTTCTGAGTCCTTTGCATGCAATTGTCAGTGATTGCACAGTATAATGCTGGTGTGATTTATCTGCTGTAGCAGATAAGATAGCAAACGGGGCGAAGGAAGGAGACCAGGAAGTAGGCGGAGCAAACCGAGCAGCTTTGAGAAAGGGAGAGGAAAATTACCGGTAGGACGAGGCACATGAATCTGTAGCCACACTGGAACTAAGAAATAGACCCTGTAAGTACGACTCATTTACAACGTTGGAGACCCAGGGTCACGTGACGCTATGCGTCACAGTAACCCATTCAAAACGTTAGAATAACACCAGTGTAGATTCCCACCAGGTTAACATGCCTTCAGCGCACTATCAATCTCAACTAACCTCACCTTCAAGAAGCGTTTAAGGATTACTCTCTTTACTCAAGCTTTACTGACATGATATACTTGCCTTATTTGTTCATTTACCAGCTACTTTCCTTATGAGTCAGATCTCTGCCCAGAATGGAAGCCTGCAGGCTGTTGTACTTTCCCCCTCTTTTTCTTTTAATCTCCGTAAGTTGTGTAAGTCTGGTTTTAGAACCTTAATAAATTGTATACACGTGCTCATGCAAAGTGCGTGCTCTGTCACTTAAGCCTTGGCCTCCCCATATTTTTCTGGGTGTTGTTTTCTTACCTTGCTGCACGAAGGATCCATAGACAAACCACATGGAGTTGTAGAGAGTTGTTGAAGTCATTGATCCCATTTGCAGACGTGGCGGATTGAGCCAATTTAGGAGGTATACCAAAAGTCCTACCAACAGCACCGTGCCAGCTATGCAGGCCCAGAGGGAGAGGTCAAATGGGGCCAAACAGGCAAACATGTCCATTGTCTTTTCAGCTTTCTGAAGCAGCACACCCACAGAGTAATCCATGTAACGGGTGGTAAAATCAACCACATTTTCCCGATCTGGGGTGATGGTTAATGCAGAAATGCCTATATCAGCTCTCTAAAAGGGGAGAGGGAGGGAGAGAGAGAGGGAGGGAGAGAGAGAGAGTTCATTTTCATGAGCAAAAGAAAAAAAAATCATAACTGTGATTTGATTTATAGCCTTCAAACCTCTGGCAAAATAGTTGCCAAGATCTATCTATCTTACATCTGTGTTTCAACCCAAACAGCGATTCTGCCAAGGGGGAGGAGGAGCAAAATGGATTCAAATTCATCTGTAAGCAATTGGACGGATTCATGATAATGAATTTTGATGTTTTCTTAATGGTCAAAAAGAAGAGTATCTTTCAAATATAGGAGGTAGCTGGAGGAAATTGGTAAGCCATTTATCTTAGTCTTTCTTATTGGCACTAGTATCACTACTGAAGCAATGTATTAGGTTGTCCATTCAACTAAAGAGTTCTAATCAACTGATCATCTTTTTATTTAACTACATTTGCATATTAACAAAGGCCATTTGAGATACTGAAGGAAGCGTGAGATAAATTGCTGGTTAATAAACAGAAACAATATTCATTGCTAGAAGGAAAGTCAACTTTTTTTAAAAAACAACAACTTTTCATTCCTTGTTTTTACTAACAACTACAAGAACCAAATAACCTAAACAAATAAACAGGTGTGCCATTCATTTTCAGCCCCACCAACTAAAATTCGGTATGGCTTGGAAAGTTTAGCAACTCAGAAAAGCTGCTGTTAGTCATTGTACACAATATTGAGCTAGATCATGTGACTAGATATATAAAAAATGTGTCCCCACCCCCGTTCCTTCATATCTCTAAGTCTGAACCAATATAAAGTGGGTTGCTATGTCTGTCTGTCTGGCTCTGATGGCTAATGCAATTCAGTTTCATTTTGTCATACACTCATAGACCTAATTTGGTATTTTGGTATTTTGCACAAAACAAGTCCACTGGGGAAAGTGAGCCATCTGTGAGATATTTACTATCACTTCTGCTTAGCCCCAATGATGGCTTTTGCTCCTTTGTATATCTGCAGTACGGTCTATGCACTGCCTGATTCAGCAGAACCTCTTTACCATCAAATGCAATTGTGCATATTCTAGAAGTTTGGCCTGGATATACATTAGCTTCTTCTCACCCTCTAATACTAAACCTCTTAGAGGATTTGCCTTTTTTTTAAAGTCAAGCTTGTAGTCTTTGGAAGTTCGTCTTAGATGGTCTCAAACTGAACATGGACTACTTAAGAGCTAATTGGGTTCATGATTCAGAGTGCTTTATGCAAACACAACAGAAGACAACTCTTAAATCATTAACTGCATCCTCTGTTGGTTTAGGCTTATGCAGCACAAAACTATATCCCATACATATTGGTCTCCCAAAAGATGTTTAATTGTAGACATTTTGAAAATTGATTAAAGCTGCAGATACAATGTTTCACTGGAGGCTCTGAACCATATAAGTTGGAAAGGTCTTGTGTCCTTTGAGAAAGAATTAATTTATTCTTGTCCTTAAAGTCAGAACTCTCATTTAATCATCTTGCTCTGGGATACATTCCTACAACCTGGAGGCTCCAAAAGTCAAGAATGCTTTGGATTGCCAGAACATCATTTGTAGCAAAGCAAAGCATATCACTTTATGGTTCTGCAACCATATTTTGTCCCTCTAAATGAAAATTGGGTTGAAGACCTCTTAGACCTCACCATTAAACTACAGGATCCCCGATAGGTGGCCATCCAGCTCCTGCTCAAATACCATAAGCAAAGGAGAGACCACAGCATTCTGAAACAGTGTGTGCCACTGCTGAACACCTTTTCAATTAGAAGGTTTCTCTTAATGATTATCCGAAATCTGTTTCCCTGCATTTTTCACTCATTGGTTCAAGTCTTGCACTCTGCTGAAATTAAATAACATGTTTACGATAAACATGTGCTTAAATGTGGCTGGATCCTGACTTTTGATGATTAATTTACTGCTTTATATGTTTGCTTGTTTAATGTTTCAATCATGCCCTTTAGCCTAACAACACAGGCCATTTTAGGCAGCTCTTAATATTGAAAGCATAACACTCAAATTTAAAACATTGATATCAGATCAATAAGTGCAATTGATAACACCAACATAAAAACAGCTATGAAAGTAGCAGCAACCTTCTGTTAATTGGATCAGCCTGCCCCCAGTGCCTGGTGAAAGAAGAATGTTTCAACAAACATCCTGAAAACCTGAATGGATTAGTCCTGTGTCATGCCTTTAGAACGTGGATCCAAAATGTTAGTGCCGCTACAGAGAAAGTGATGGTTCTTGGGGCAAACAGTTTTGCCTTTGATGGCAGAGGCATACAAATATGAGCCTCTCCTGATGGCTGTAGGGTACAGACAGGTTCATACAGTAGGTTCTCTAAAGCAGCCTCCCCCAACCTGGTGTCTTCCAGATGTGTTAGCCTGCAACTCCCATAATTGCTGGCAATTATGGGAGTTGCAGTTCAACACATCTGGGGCATGTCTACACCTACGGATGTAGAGGGAGGGAGGGGGCAGCATCGCAGACTTACCAGCTTCCACGATCCCCTCTGGGCATTTTGACGGCCACATGATGTCCCAGAAGGATGTCGCAGCCACCATTTTAATAAAAACAACAATAGAAAGCAGAGCGCACTTGCGCTCCAACACAAAAAGTAAGTTAAAAACTTACCCCCGCTTCCCACCCCTGATGGCAATGGACTGCTGCCGTGCAGCTCCGTGCCCATTTCAAGTGCCCCACTACTCGTACGGAGGATGGGACAACCTGGCAGTAGTGGCCACATGGCCTGCGCTCTGCAGGATGGTCCCAGAACCATAAAAAGTTGGGTTTTCAATGGTTCCTGACTTCCCAGAGAAAGTCCGCGGTCATCCCAGGCTGCCCCTGGGATCCCGTGTGTCATTTGGATGCACAGGGTGGATCCAGGGGTTATCCGGGATATAGGGCAGGTCTAGAAATGCCCCTGGAGGACAACATCTGGCGGGTGGGGAATGCAGTTTTAAAGTATCCTGGAGCCAGGATGTTTAAGAGTTTACAGGTAAGAAGAGACACCTTGAACTGGGCTTGGAAAACCAGTTATCCTGAAGTGGGTACTAGGGATGTGCTCCGCTTCTCCTCGGAGCGGAGAATCAGGAGCGAATTGGCCTGATCCGCCTTGCCTAGAGGCGGAGTAGAAGCAAACCGGGGTCCTGGAGAAGCATGGTGAAGAGAAGCAGCCATAGGCAAAGCGCTTCTCTTTTTGCGGAGCGATCCGCCCGCCATTTTGGAAAATTTCGCCCATAGGATTGCATTGCGGAAAAGATTAGGGGATAACTGTGTTGTTTTTAAAGCTATCTTTCTGAAATTTTGTGTGCTTAGAGAGTCGTGGCTGGGGGTCATTTTGAGCCTACTCTCAGCACTCTGCATGGTGCAGTTTGCTTGCTATAATTTTCTAAATAATAGGGTAAAAAAGCGGGAGAGGTACCTTTTTGAAGTACTGAGAGGCAGATTCAACTCCCAGTCATGATCACCTGATTAAGCATCCTCCAATCCCAAAGTTGGAGGGGGGATAGGCAAAACGAGATACTACTGGGAAACTTCTCTTTCTTAGTCTCTTTAACCTCTAAGGCATCACCCCTAACCCTAATTCACACCCCTTTCGATATCTCCGTCAATTTTCATGTTAGAAACCTCAAGTTAGGCACCATGACACCTCATGCACGTATACACATGCATGCCAAGACTCAAGCCAATCCAAGCCTCCCCTGATTTTTTGGGAATTTTTGAAAATCGGACACCCCAGTATCTGAGGGATTTAAAGCTGCAGACAGCTCAATGGGGCCATTTCAAAGGAAATCCCAACATGCCATGAATTGGGGAGTAGATAACCCTAAATATGAATCTTCTTCCACACTTGAAAAATTGATTTGGAACTTCAAAAAGTCTAAGTGAGCGCAGGAAGGACTTGTCCCCTGAGACAAAGCAAGACACACACAAACCATCCCTGCGAGGCGGTCACAGAAGAGAACAGGCAGAGGTTTGCATTACTGGCTTTGAAACAATCCTTGGCTCACTTCCTTGTGCCCCCAGAAATGTCTGCTGCCTGCCTACATGCCTTCCCCCCTGGGTGCTGCAGTGGTGGGGCATCTGCCGGGACTGACTCCCCCATACTAGATCTATGGCATCTCTCTGCCTGCCTCTCTGCCCGCCTGTCCTCCTCCTCTGTGACTGCCTCGCAGGGTTGGTTTGCAATGCATTATTTACTGCTGGCTTTGAAACAAGCCATCCTTGGCTCACTTCCTTGCGCCCGCCTCAAAGGGTTGGTTTTCAATGTGTTACTTACTTACTGCAGGGCAGCTTGGAAATGAGCCATCCTTGGCTCACTTCCTTGCGCCCGCTTCGAAGGGTTGGCTTGCAATGCATTACTTACTGCTGGCTTTGAAACAAACCATCCTTGGCTCACTTCCTTGTGCCCCCAGAAATGCCTGCTGCCAGCCTGCCTGCCTGCGTGCCTTCCCCCCCGGGTGCTGCTGTGGTGGGGCATCTGCCGGGACTGACTCCCCCATACTAGATCTATGGCATATCTCTGCCTGGCTCTCTGCCCGCCTGTCCTCCTCTTCTATGACTGCCTCGCAGGGATGGTTTGTGTGTGTCTCCTTCTGAGGTCGTCGTGTGTTGCATGTAAACAGAGGAGGATCTCATGATAAACAAAATGCGAGATTTTCCCTCCTCCGTCGCGGGCTAACTGGTAGATCTAACTAAGTCCTTAGACCCCTCCTCACAACACTGAACAGACTGACTTAGCAGAACTACAAGTTTGTTATTTTCATTTTTATTCTTTTGAAGAGGTCTCTGCTATATGCACCCAATTGGATCCCTACTTTTTATTCAGAAGAACCACATCTCCTGCCTGAGTGAAATCATGCCTCAAACTTTGTAATGAATTTGCTGTAATGACCGCTGTAATGAATTTGCCAGGCACTTCCAGGACAAAATCTCTGACATCCGTCGGGACTTAGACTCCAGTGTTATAGCAGTTGAATCTAGTGAGGTGTCCAGAGCGCAGGTTTGTCCTGTAATCTTGGATGAATTTCAGTTGGTACAGCTCGAGGATGTGGACAAGGTGCTTGGACAGGTCCGTGCGACCACCTCTGTACTGGATCCTTGCCCCTCTTGGCTAATAAAAGCTAGCAGGGATGGAACAGCCGGCTGGGCCAAGGAGGTGATTAATGCCTCTCTACGAGAGGGAGTGGTCCCAGACCATATGAAAGAGGCGGTAGTGAGACCACTCCTGAAGAAAACTTCCTTGGACCCGGAAAATCTTAGTAACTACAGGCCGGTAGCAAATGTTCCATTCCTGGGCAATGTCCTTGAGCGGGTGGTGGCGGGCCAGCTCCAGACACTCTTGGATGAGACTGATTATCTGGATCCATTTCAGTCGGGCTTCAGGCCTGGTTTTGGCACGGAAACAGCCTTGGTCGCCCTGTATGATGACCTATGTCGGGAGAAAGACAGGAGAGGGAGTGTGACTTTGTTGATTCTCCTCGACCTCTCAGCGGCTTTCGATACCATTGACCATGGTATCCTTCTGGGACGACTCGCTGAGCTGGGAGTGGGAGGTACTGCTCTGCAGTGGTTCCGCTTTTATTTGGCGAGTCAGATACAGAAGATGGTGCTTGGGGAACATTACTCGGCCCCGTGGACTCTCAAGTATGGGGTCCCGCAGGGGTCAGTTTTGTCCCCCATGTTGTTTAACATTTACATGGAGCCACTGGGTGCGGTCATCCAGAGCTTTGGAGTGTGCTGTCATCAGTATGCTGACGACACGCAGCTCTATTTCTCCTTTTCATCTTCAGCAGGAGAGGCTGTGGATGTGTTGAACCGGTGCTTGGCTGCGACAATGGACTGGATGAGGGCTAATAAACTGAGACTCAATCCAGACAAGACTGAGATGCTGTTAGTAGGTGATTCCGCTGACAGGATGAGGGTGTTCTACCAGTTCTGGACGGGATTGCACTCACCCTGAAGGAGCAGGTTCGTAGCTTGGGGGTTCTTTTAGATCCATCATTGTCACTTGAGGCTCAGGTAACCTCAGTGGCACGGAGTGCCTTCTACAAACTCCGGTTGGTGGCCCAGCTATGCCCCTATCTAGACAGGGATAACCTGGCTTCAGTTGTCCATGCTCTGGTAACCTCCAAGTTAGATTACTGCAATGAGCTCTACGTAGGGCTGCCTTTGAAGATGGTTCAGAAGCTGCAGCTCGTGCAAAATGCAGCCGCCAGATTGATTTCGGGAACCAGAAGGTTTGACCATATAACACCTGCTCTGGTCCGCTTGCACTGGCTGCCTGTATGTTTCTGAGCCCAATTCAAGGTGCTGGTTATGACCTATAAAGCCTTACATGGCTTGGGACCACAATATCTGATGGAATGCCTCTCCCGACATGAATATACCACGTCACTACGTTCAACATCTAAGGTCCTCCTCCGGGTGCCTACTCCGAAAGAGGCTCGGAGTGTGGCAACAAGGGACAGGGCCTTTTCATTGGTGGCCCCCAGACTATGGAATCATCTCCCTGACGAGGATCACCTGGCACCAACGCTGCTATCTTTCCGGCGCCAGGTTAAGACTTTCCTCTTTGCCCAGGCATATGGCGGCACATCTTAATCACCCACATGTTTAGTTTTTAACGGTTTTTAATGCTTTATGTGTGTATGTTCTGTGTTTTAGAGTTTTAAATTTTGTATACTTGTTTTTATCTCAATTTTAGAATTTCTGTAAACCGCCCAGAGAGCCCTGGCTATGGGAGCGGTATATAAGTGTAATAAAATAAATAAATAAATAAACTTTGATTACAAGGTTATGATAAGAGCACAAGTTGCTTTGGGTTTTTGTTTGTCCTGTGAATGACATGGTTGCAAAGTAACTTCTAAATAATGAACAGCCCGCTTTCCTGGCAGATGTTTAACAGCACCTGAAAATGAAGCTGCTGTACCAGATGGCTACCTGTCCTATACATCTCAAATGTACAGCTTTTGTTCCTTCCAGATCCATTTAATTTAAGATAAGAAGGCTATTAATATAGCCCTTGATCTAACCAGCTTACCGCTCCGCACGTCTCAAGAGACAGTAGTCACAACTTCAGAAGGTGTCATTTTAACTTCTTCTTTTTCCACATGTGGCAATATAATTGCAGCAAAGAACTGAAGAGGGAATTTTTAAGGCAATTACATTAGTGTGTGTGTACATTTTTTTTAAGAAAAAACAACACTGGCTAAGTGTCCTTTTAAAAAAAACTGAATAAAAAGGAATAGTTAAATGCTAAAAGTTTCTGCTCATTCGAAGTAATGAGCTTTGCCTGTGATTAAAGCTGCATGAAGTCTTTAATGGGAAGCTGAGCGGTATGGTCAGGGGGGGACGAGGTTCATGCAAATGGCAGAAGTGATCAATCAACGTACAACTGTATTGAGCATTGGAGGATTTCTTTCATCTCTGCCTAATGATTGGTGATGTTTCCTCCTTGCCAACCTGGCCAGTGAGCTGTATCTGGCATCTAAAGTGGCACAAAGAATGGCAAAAATAAAAACAAGTCCCTTTGACTTTACTTCACAGCCCATGCATGTATAAATCATTATTTCAGGCCCCATGCATGTATATATTTAGCACAATGCAATCCTAAACCTGAGAGTGCATCTTCTCCCTTACCAACCTGCGTGGTCACTGAGGACATCAGAAGGTGTGGTCCTGGTGGTTACACATGGACCTATGGCCCAATTAGAGTCCACCAGGAGAAGAGCCTTTAGGGTGGTGGCCCCCTTTCTTTGGAATTCTCTGTCCCAGGAGGTCAGGCAGTGTCAACACTTTGCTACTTTCAGCACTTCCTGAAAACAGCTCTTTTCCAGGAAGCCTTCCTTAACTGACCAGTCATGGTCGTTATTGGTATTCTGTTTTAAAATGATCAATTTTAATATGGTGTTTTAATCTTTTTAATCTTTTTATTTCTTATGTTCACCACTCCATAATTTTAGATATGGAATGGTACATAAATATTGTAAACAAAACAAACAAACAAATAAACCTTTTTCCTGGGTTATACTATTTCAGGCTGCAGCAGTGAGGGCGGGTGTTCCATCATGGGAAAAATATTGTCTGTATATATTAAAATAGCACATCAGAGAGAACATGAAGATGGGCCTTTCTCTCTGAATTTTTTTTTTAAAGATGGGGAAGATTTAAGCATTTGAATTGCTACCTGCAGCCTGAACTGATATGGAAATGATATGGTACTGTCCAGGAAAAGCCACTGGGTTCTGTAGTCAAGCGGGCATTGCAGTTGTCTCACTGAATTGTGATAATTCTCTGCTTCTTTTCATCCTGCTCTTTTTGGAGTAGGTTCCATCTGACCCAGGTAACCTGAGCGATTTCAGTTGGCTCCGTCTCCCAGTCTGAACAAAGAAAGTGACTAGCAGGGAGGTGCTAATTTGTTCTGAAGGATTCCATACAGATCATCATTCATCAGCCTCATCTTAGGACCATGGCAATCAAAGTGGAGTACAAAAATTAAAATTTGGAGTAAAATAATAACCAAATACAAACAAAAAACATAACTAAGCAGCTGACCCTGAATTGCATAACTCAAAACATTAAAATGCAAATACAGGTCAGTTCAGTCAGCTCAAATCAGATCAGCCTATTGGAAATGCTTTTAAAAACAAATACATCTCCACTTGGGAATGAAATGCCACAAAGGAACGACCAATGGCCTTCAGAGCCAAGCGGCAAAACTATGGTTGGCCAGTAAATAAAGAGATCTTCACTCACTGGATTCCATCATACAACCTAGTTTCATTTCATTTGAACCCCACTTCAACTGCTGAAGGCCTGAATCACCCATATTCCCCATGGTGTAGTCACTCAAAACAAACAAACCAACTTCCCAAAACAACAGCAGATGACACAGTGATCATGTATACAAGAGATAATCATAGAGTTGACTGTATTGAGGGGTTACGTACCACTCCATTGCTGCAATTCTAAGCGAGATGCGGCATTCCCATTGCAAGTAACCATGTGATATCATAACTGGTGCATATTTTCCACTGTGAAGTGGCAATCAAACTATACAGATTTTTTTTTTTTTTGGCAACTGTCATACCATATCAATAAGGCAGGAGTTAGGCCAAACTCAACTCTCATGGGGTGAAAAATGGTTGTCTGAATCTATCTATCCATTGCAAGAGTAGAACAAGATTTCAAACATTTTAGGGATTTAATGAGAAGCTGTAGAATAAATGCAGCTATCCATGTGAGTGAAATCAAAGTTACTAGTTACTATTCATGTTGAATACTATATATTATAATATATGTAGTGTGTGTGTGTGTGTGTGTGTGTGTGTGTGTATGTATTTATCCCCTCAAAGTGGCATTGCTTGCTTGTAAGCTCCAATAGAAAAAAAATCCTTTGCTAAAAAATAAAAAGCAGCAAAATGTGACTCAATCTTGAAAGTGTAGCCATCATTGTCCAAGGGACCAGCCTGGCATTTATAGGCAGAGCACCTCCGATGTGGTGACTTTGAGCTTAGAGCTGTTGCAAAGCATACCAGGGGTGGTCGTCCCCATGACTAAGCCTTCTGGATGGAAGCATTTCTAACGATATGCAAATAAAGTCAAATTACTTCAAAATTGTAAACTGGGAATGTGAAAAAGTCTATCATTATCCTGTCAGAATTAATCAGGGAAACAAGCAGTTTGTACAAGCCAAGGCTTGCTAAGTGCTCCATGGGAAGAAAAAGATAAAATATGTGCAATTGTGTCAATATTTAGATGTAAAGGTGCCAGTCCATAACATAAACATGTAAAGTGGGGCATATGATCCTCTTATAGTTAATGTCAAAACATCACCCAATAATCGTTTTGGAGCATATGGTACCATGTAATTTGCTTAACAAATTGAACACAGTGGTAAGAGATGATAACTTTAATTTATTAGCACATATTGCAGGGACTACTTCCTTGACTCAAAATGAATGAGAATTAGGGCCAGCACATAGATGTAAAACTGTCAAAATGGATGCTTACAATCATGGGCAACCTGCAATCCATGGAGCCCCTGGGGTATCGCACCCATTTTCCCTACAGCCCAGCTGATCAGTCATCAGTTGGATGATGGGGAAAAGCAGCTGGAAAACAGGATGGTTGTGGGGAGAGAAGACTTAATGTTGCCTGTCCCGGTGATCCTGATGCTGAAATCCCTTTTTCCTTGCTGCGAATAGCAGTGATGTTATAGCAATCTGGTTCAGGATTGATGTGTGTGTGTGTGTGTGTGTGTGTGTGTGTGTGGATTGACCTCACACCCCTCCCAGTGACCCCAATGCAGAGATCCTTAAAACAGTGCTCCGGATCAAGATCACAGGGCAGGAAGAGAATTTCAGCTCCCTCCTTCCTAGGGACTTGGTCAGGAATGTTGTGTGTGGGGGAGGCCTTAAGATCTCCTGCTCCAGCAATCCCATCCCCTGATCCTAGCGAGCAGGGAGGGGAAGTTTAAAAACCTGCCTATCTGTCTGTGCTGAGATGTGGATGGGTGGATGGAAGAATATGTCCTGAGAGTGTATGTGGAAGGCATCAGGATGGCCTGATTTATACAAAATCAACATGGAATCTTGGGTCACCTTAGGGCACAGTTCTATCGGAATGACCGTCAGCCTTAATATTCAGAGGCTGATGGGAATTCTATGCAAAGGGGGAGGAGTAAGGAGAGTTTTCTCCTGTATAATTGGGGCTCTGTGGAGTGGGAGGAAGGAGGTTGGAGGGATTCTCCCTGAGCTGGCCTCCTTAATCTCCTCTCTACCCCACTCACAGAACCACCTCTTCTTACTCATCTCTGGGGTTGCTTTTGCAACCTTGGAGAGGCAGCCAGTGCAACTATCTCCACATTAGCTGTGAGGAGGAGGGGGAGGGGCTGCTCAGACTCCTGGGTCTGAGGTTAGAGCACCATTTCTGAACTCAGATCCAGGAATCCAAACTAGACAATGCCCCCTGCCACTGCCTAGGGGCTGCAGGATTCCTCTCTTAAAGATTAAGCTTTTGTGGTCTACGAGCCACTTCATCAGATGTTGTTGTTTATTCGTTCAGTCACTTCTGACTCTTCCGACTCTTCGTGACTTCATGGACCAGCCCACGCCAGAGCTTTCTGTCGGCCATCACCACCCCTAGCTCCCCCAAGGTCAAGTCTGTCACCTCATCAGATACCTCATCAGATACATGAGGTATTATCTTGAGTTCTGCAAGTTCTATACACACTGTGAGGTCAAAGGGAATTGAAATGCAGAACATTCTGGCAGTGAAAACTGACTGGCCATTCACAAAGCGAATGTTAAGAACATAAGAAGAGTCATGCTGGATCAGACCAAGGGTCCATCTTGTCCAGCATTCTGGTCACACAGCGACTAACCAGCTGTCATAAAAAACCCATGAGCAGGACCTGCTTGCAACAGCATTCTCCTGTCCATGTTCCCCAGCAACTGGAGTACATAGGCATACTGCCTCTGATACTAGAGGTAGTATATAACCATCAGGACCAATAGCCATTGATAGCCTTCTCCTCAAGAAATTAACACGTTGTATGGTTTTAAAGAAAATGTCTTTGTCTCTATTCAAGCCACAGGAGATAGTGGCTTGATGATTTGTAACTCAGCTGTTATGCATTGAAATCTCTCTTTGAAGTTCCTTTATTCAAGAATGGCTATTTGACAGAGTGTCCTAGAATGCTAAAATATTCTCCCACTGCTGTTCCCCCCCATTATCATTTCTGATATCAGATTTGTGTCCATTTATTATTTTGCATCTCTATGCAAGCACATGTGTGCAATGTAGAATGCAGTGGGGCACTGTGGGGAAATGATGGCATGTATCACATCAGAAGATGAAAACTTATGCAGCCACAGACTAACATGGCTACCCCTCTGGAAACGGCTTTATACAGTTTATAGGCCACCCCGTAATGGAAATTTTCTGGGCGGCTTACTAGGATTCCAGCAAATAAAATTACAATAAAATGGCAAAATACAATGAGCACAACACCATTATAAAATCACAAAATCGTTTTAAAATAGAGAACAGCAACAAATCAATTTAAAACTGAGGGCAGAGGAATAGAATCCCACAAAGCTAAGGAAGTATAAAACCATAACATAATTTAAAAGGCCTGGGAAAATAAAGGCGGTCTTTCCATGGCTCCATAAAGATATTAAAGTAGGCACCAAGTGGGCCTAATCGTGGACCTCCTGCATCAGGTTTCATTTGGCCCTCCTTTCATGTCACAGAATTATTCTTCCTGTCTGCTTTCCTAAGTAATTTACTTAGTTCCATCCACCCTGGTGAAAGTTTATGATCTTGGGACTTATGTACCAGCATGCAGATAGCTGCAGAGATGTCATCTGGCTGTGGTGGTAGCAGTGAGAGACCCAAAACTATTGCCTCCAGTCAGCCAGAGTTCTGCTCTTCAATATCTGATGAGCTGTTTATTCAAAATTATTTGTGTTTGAAATGTGATCCTTTTAAACAAGCCAGCAAACTGATCAATGCTTTCAGTCATCAAGCTAAATAAACAAGAGAAGAATCTACTGAACCTTGTTGGGAAGGCTGAGGGGTGGGAGTTCTCACATGTCTTGGAGAAAATGCCATGCAGGTGCATCGCATGGGGGTCTGCTCTATTTTAATGCAGGAAATTTGCACTTGCCATAGCAACCACCACCTCCTGTGAGATGTCTCCTGCAGTGACACCTTTGAGACATGATACGCCTCCTCTTCGAGGTACTCTAAACAGCCCATCATGCAAATGCTACTATTTCCCACAACATTTGTGTGCAGGCATGCAATCTGATGACTCAGCATACCCCCGAATGCAAAGATCCATGCGGGCTCACAGGGAGCATCCTAAACAGCAGCACATGGTGGGACACGAGTTAGATTCCAATGCAGTGCTGCAAATTCCTTACAGTCGGAGTCCAACCCATACTGGCTCTTCCAAGAGAGCCATGATGCTGTAGTGGTTAAAGAGTTGACAGGCTAAGAAGACCTAAGAACAGAAGAAGAACTCTGCTGGGACAGGCCACTGGTCCATGTAGTCCAGCATCCTCTTTCTCAGAGCGGCCAACCAGATGACTTTGGGAAGCCCACAAGTGGGATATGAAGGCAATGGGCCTTTCTGGTTGCTGCTTTCCAGCAGCTGGTAACCAGTGGCATACTGCCTCCGAACGCATTGGTTAAATATAGCCATCATGATTAGTAGTAGCTACTGGCAAATTTATCCTCCATGACTTGGGTTCAAATACCTACTCAGCCCATGAAAATCATTGGGTGATTTTGGGCCAGTCACACATTCTTAACCTAATCTATCTGGTAGAATTGTGAGGGAAAAGCAGGGGTCAGGGAAAGTTAAACTTATCCATGTATGCCAACCTCAGTCCATTGGAGGAAAGGTGTAAATCAATAAAATAAATGAAGCTGCATGAATCGATCAATACAATAAACGAAGCTGCATAAATGTCACACACAGACCTTCTGTCCCTGCTTTGGGTCCCCTTGTAGAGAGTCTTAGGTTCAGAGAGGGTGAGCATTCAAGATATGAGGCCTAAAAATGGTGAGCCCTCTATTTGACTTCATCACTTTCAAGTCTCTTTCATATTGGACCAAGCCCCTCCACTACTTCCCTCCCTGTCCCTTTCCAAAAGGGTTTCTCCTGGCCCATCCTGCCCTTGGTGACCTATCCCACTCTTTCTTCACACCTCTACATTCCCTGTTTTCTCTCCCCCCTACTGCCTGTTACTCTTCTCTTCCCCAAGGTAAGACTCCTCCTCCTCCTCCTCCTCCTCCTCCTCCTCCGAACTGGAAGGTAGAGCACAAGAAAGAAGGAGGTGGGGAGCCTTGGAGAAGGGGGGAATAGAGATGGTGAACACAATTGGCTGAAGAGGCCAATTGAGTCTGGGGCTGAGCATGTAGGTGCCTACCTATCCCCACTGTAGAGTAAAAAGAGGGATACCTCAAGTATAGCTTGCTTCCCTCCCCCCTCTCCCTTCCACCTCTTCCTCTCCTCCAACTCTCTCACTCTCACTCTCACTCTCTCTCATACAGTGTTTATATAGGTTTCCAAGTCAGGCCTGGGTCTTTGCCATAGCAACAGGTAGTCCTGGCCTTTCCTAGCTGATTTTTCAGTCATCCAATCTGCTTCCTCACTGCATCCTGCTCCCAGTTCTCCTTGGACAATTCCCTTTTGGACAGTCCTTTCCATATGACGTCCCTGAGCCTTTTACCAGCATTTTCCAGAGCCCCTGGCAACACCAGTCCCTGCTCCTGCAGGTAGATCTGCCATGGCTGCCCAGGGCCCCATGCTGACAGGGAGCAAAGCTGCGTTCACAATAAATAAGACAAAAAGCTGCTTCCAGGGAACAGCTTGCGCTCAGTGTGAGATGAATCTATGCTGGCGGCTTGCCTGGTGGTTCTGCACTGTCTTGAATGAGACAGGGAGACAAAGCAGGAGGAAAGCGCACAAACAAGTCTTGCTGTGTACAGTAGCAAGAGAGAACGATCGTCTCGTACATTGATATAGGTCATTGGTGTTTGGTGCTGGTATGCTGACAAAGCAAGAGTTTAGGTGAAGCGGCATGACACGGACAGGCTCCCTTAGAGAAAGGCTCTGGAAGAGTACATAGCAAAAGTGCTTCCATACTGAAATCAACTTCCAGCAAGGTGCTGGTTAGCAGTACTTATAAAGGCCTAAGTAGCTTGGGACCAGGATATTTAAAGGACCACTTCTTTCTGCATGAACCTGTCTGTCAACTGCATTCATCTTCTGAGGCATTTCTACCACCAAGAGAGATTGGATGTGAGACAGGACCTTTAGGGTGGCAGCATCCCTATTATGCAACACTCTCTCCCAAGGGACATTCACTTGGATCTTCCTTTGATCATTTTTAGCCAAATTATTAAGGCGTTTATTGTTCTGCCAAAGTTTGGATCTATTTTAACACTTACCTGATTAGTTTTATTGCCTTGTTTTAATGTTATCACATTTTGATTTTATTGTTATTTTTAGATTGTAACCTGTCTCTTGAGGGCCAAAAGGTTGGATAAAAACAATTTAATAAAGTAAAACAAAATAAACTCCAGTCCAATTTTTCCTGACACCCACCCTCATCCTATTTTTTCCTGAAGTTCATGGCGTTCTCCTGCTCTCTCTTCTCCTTTCCTTGACTACCAATGGCATATACATTTGGATATTTTGCTGGGCTAAGAGAAGAGAGTTAGGTAAAAATGCACCTAAGTTATTATATATCCACAGGGACAGGGATTCATAGGTTGTAAATTACAGGTAGCGGAAAACGTGGAAAGGGTCACCAAGCAATTTAGGGTGCAATTATAGTGACAGAGGCATTGTGGGCTAGGTGCATGGAGCACCCTTTCCATTAGTCCAATGAATAGACTACCTCTTTGAAAGGTATTGTAACAGGATGCCAATTACCCACAATGAGACCTAATATCAAAAGGAAGAGTGGTTTCAGATCAAATAAAACATCCTTGCTTGTTTTGCTTTCTTCTTTCCTTTGTATATTATTCTTTCTGGCCATAGAATCAGCATTGCTTTTTTTTGTAACAAATACAAATGCACAATAGTGCTCATATAAATTAAACAAATACAATAGACCCTACATAGATGGATATCCAAATTGTACTTAGCAGGGATGGACAAACAAGCAAAGTTTGAGCTCACCACAATACTCCAAACACCAGCTCACATGCTCGTCTTTCTTCACTTTGCACTTTCTGTTTGTTTTGTGTGAACAGGAAAAGTATGCAAAACAAATAGCTTTCAAACATGGGCATTGTGCAAACATTTCCTAAGTGTACACATAATTCCAAAATTAACCCCCCCTTTCCCAAATAAACTAAAATGTGGGTGATTTAAAATGTGTGCCTTTTGAGAAAGTTGCACATTTTCCCAGTACACATTTGTGCAAATTTGCCGAAAGGGACGGGAATTTGTGGACATTTTTGAGGAAATGCACTCCTGTCCATTTTCAGGATGGTGAACAGGGCATTTTCCAGCAATTTGCCAACTAGGAGCGAAATTTGAGTGATTTGCCAACTAGGAATGAAATTCTGAATGAACGTGCAGGGGTGGACTGGAAAGGTGTTCTTCATTTTGCTGTCCTTTATTGGGGAGGGCCAATTCAAGGAAGCACTGTTCACCTTGCCTTCTCCCCCTCTCCCACCCCTCTTTAAAGAGCACAGTCCATTCTCTGTTAAAAGTACTCTCATCTCTCTTGTGGACAGAATGCACTCCTGACAGCCATTTTCCCATAGAAAGCAATGGCAGTGGTGCATCACTATGAATATTCCCTTGCGAAGAGATAGCAGTGGGGTTTTAACAGACTACATTTTGTTTGAGAAGGGGGTGGGGAAGCCAAAGTGAGCAGTATGCCTTCCAAAACATTTGACGCATCTCACACTTGCTCACCCAAACTCCCCCTCCCATTGCAGCAGCTATGACAGTGTCTTTGGGAAAGAACATGGCGACAAAAGCTGCCATACAGGTGATCTCCTAGGTGCTCTCCTCATGTTATGCTTACATTAGTGGAAATGGTAAGATTTATGTCAAACCTTGAGGTTTGCATGGATTCATTCCAGGGGAGGAACAGTATATAAGCTGGGGATCAAATGTGAAACGATCGGTGAATACATTATGCTTACTTTCTGTAATTTATTTATGACAGTAAACATTTAATGCAGAATTAATTTGTGGAGGGTGGTTTATTAATTACATATTAGAGTATATGTACCCAGTTCACACATCTACACCACATAAATGTTATTGTGCATCAATAAAACATTTTCTGTTGATCGTATACCTCAGTTATTATTCATGGCTATCAATATTTCTCTCTAAGTGCTGTGCATTATTTATGTAATGT
Organism: Elgaria multicarinata webbii; assembly: GCF_023053635.1. Taxonomy (NCBI): domain Eukaryota; kingdom Metazoa; phylum Chordata; class Lepidosauria; order Squamata; family Anguidae; genus Elgaria; species Elgaria multicarinata. The sequence goes on along the minus strand of NC_086180.1, from coordinate 22,133,757 downwards.
GTTAGCCATTAAAGCCATGCCATATTTTCCCCATCCAGATTGGTTTGCCCTGCTTACTTATGGCTGTCTTGACCAATAAACTAGTCTTATGAGTACTGCATCCTTTGCATCCTTTCATTGATGTTATTCCTCTTTGCCTTCTTGGTGCAGGTAAGACAAGGGGGGGGGGGGCGGGTCGTCAATAATCCTCACAAGCACATATTTGAGGCTTGATGCACCACACACCGCAGTGATATTTGCTGTGTACAGCTACAGCAACCATTTCACATCTGACCGCAGGTGGTAGTATCAACTTTGCATGAGATTACTGATCAGTGTCTTGCTAAAGTCGCTTAAATCTGTCCCACAATCATTCCTCTTGTGTTGGACATTTGGATACCAGTAAGTCCAGATGACCTTGTCCCAGAGACAAGCCATAGTTGTTGTTTATCACTAGAATATTCCAGGCTATGGGCAGAGTGAGGTGAGACATCATTTGGCCTCATTGACCCTTCTTTCTATTTTCCTTGCTTCTAATATGGACCTCAGCAGTTTGGTGCATGGTCTCAGTGGGAACAAGTGGGTTATATTGAACTGAAAAGCCCTTCAGTTTCCATCTGTCTTACCAAAAGAGGTTCATTCTGTTCACAATGAGTAAAAATAGAATTTTAGGTGACTCATGTTCATACCAGAGCACTGTAACCCAAAATCTCCAGTCTGCAAAGTACAACTTGAAGGAGGAAGCATAGCAGTGCTTTACTATCTGTTTAAACATTAAAAGCAATTAATTTTAGAAGAAATTAACTGTACCTGATTTTATCTGGACTTTCCCCAATGAGTATGAGTGAGACGGAACCACAAAACAACTGGGGAAATTTGCACAAGATGTATTTGTCTTATATACATTTTAAGGCAAGAATTAGTAACAGCCTTACCTTAAATACGAGTTCTCCTATCAGTCCATTCCAGGTCCCATTCTCCTGGGGGCGTCCATACTTGTGGTCTGGCGCAACATAAATTTCATACGTGAAGCCAAGGTAAGTGGATAAGGATTCCAGGACATCTATCGAAAAGCCTTGGTATTTCTTTGGCTTCCCCAAAACATTTTCTGACACCATTACAAAGGGCTCCTCCTAAACCAGAAAGAAAAAGAGGCACCTTGGGTAGTTGTAAAACAAAGACTTGTCACACTGACTACAATGGAAACTAACATTTTCAAAGAATTGTTTTCTGTGGTATGCTTTTTCCCAGCCTTTCCCTGACTGCCCTCTACATTTTCTTTGATTTATATTCTGCAAAATGTTCACAGTTTCCCCCCTGGATTCTGATAGTTGCAAGTTGGCAACCTTAGGCTGCCATTTCCCTTTCATATGGCCAAGGAGGATGTTCCACTTTCCAGACCAGGGCCACCCAAGATAATTTGCTGCCTGAGACAAAAGACAAGATGATACCCCTTGCCCAGTCCATAAATAGAAGGTGACTGAATTGGCAATTGAACCAAGACTGGCAATGGGATAGCATCCTCTATCACAGGCTCCATTTAGGATGTCCAAGACAGGCTGTCTCTCATACCCTGCTCTGTCCCCCCACAGCCAGATAGCTCATGAGAATAGTTAGGGGTCTCTGCTGCTGCCCCCTGCACCTGCTGCCAGAGATGATTGCTTCACTCTGCTTAATGGAATGGCTGCCCCTGTTCTGAATTATAGGGAAGCTTAGCACTAAGGAGCAGAATGGATGCACCACCTGCCATGGTCAAATAATCACATTATTTCATCAAGATGAGTACCTTTGTCTTCTGCTCTAGCTTCATTGACCCCATTCAGAAAACAACCTTAAACCACAGCTTTAATCATGGTGGTTAAGCCAGAAAGCCGGCCTGTATTCCAAATTCACCTTAAACCATGGCTTTAACCATGGTGAATAAGGCTTTTTGCTTTAGTCACTGTGGTTAAAGCTGTGGTTTAAGGTGACTTCTGGACACGGCCCAACTTTCTGGCTTAACCACCATGGTTAAAGCCGTGGTTTAAGGTGTCTTCTGAAAGGGGCCAAGGTGGCCTAAAACTCTGATAACCTACCTCACCAGATGCCTAAGTTGGCTTGGAAATATAATAAGCATACATACATAAAGGTGTTGTGAAAACAGTTTACAAAGTGAGGCAAAGAAAATGCAAAAAGTACACTACACAGTCCAATTGGGTGTAGGTGTGCTCCCAACACACTGAAGCCAAGCATCCCAATCCTACATGTACAAAAGCAGGCTTCGGTGTATGCATCTGTGTTGAAATGGTCACCTGAGCCCAGCTGAACTCATTGGAAGCATCTTTTGATGCAAATGGGGAGAGACAACCCTATGCTATACTGTTAGTTTTACCCGACCCTGTGCCTGCTTACCCTACCCTGTGCCTGTTTGCATTCTCTTCCCCTCCTTATTGTTTTACTATGATTTTATTAGATTGTAAGCCTATGCGGCAGAGTCTTGCTATTTACTGTTTTACTCTGTACAGCACCATGTACATTGATGGCGCTAAATAAATAAATAAATAATAATAATAATAATAATAATAATAATAATAATAATATGCAGAGGTACTTGTTGTGGCACACATCCAGAGCTGCATGAGTACTAGCATGCAGTTATGAGTGCTGTTGCTGTGATATCAAGGAGATTCAAGACTACCTGTCTGACACCAAATAGCGCACAATCTGTGGACATTGGCGCTATTGGTACATCACTGTATGCAGACTTCCTCTGGTGAGATCATCATCCATGGATGTTATTCAAGCCAAGTGTCAAATGGTTGTAAAACTTTACATCAGCAGCATCAAAAGGTTCCCTGTCTGTAGTATAGTTTGCTTACTGGTTAATCCATCTATGACTAGGGCCATAGCTAGACCTAAGGTTTATCCCTGGATCATCCAGGGGTCAAACCTGTTCATCTAGGTGACACACAGGGGATCCAGTGCTCAGGCAGGGGCGAACCCTGGATGATCCCAGGATAAACCTTAGGTCTAGCTCTGGCCTAAGAAAACTGCTCTAAAAATCTCTTTTGGCTGGCTTTGGCAAGTTGCTATGTCTCAAGGTCAGCCCCACAGCTGTAAAATGAGAGCTGCCACCCAGACCAGCTAAGGGTAGTCATGAAAAGTTATCACAATATATTTTGCAGGTTTCCATGTGTATGGTGTTTTTGAAGAAGTTCAGTTTCCATGTTTAAAAAAGAAGTTTCTAGTCCCCAAGATTCAGGGGCAATGCTTAAATTCTTTCTGATCTTGCCCACGTTTCTGGTATAACTATGGTAGATTATGTGTTGAAACTTAAAACTTTATTTAAATTTAAAACAAGGCATTGTCTATCATTTCTGAAATAGCCACTGATGGGCATTATCCAACACAAGAATCTCGTGAAGTTGTCACCTGGCATTGTTTTCTTTAAATTACAAGGGCCATAATCCAAAAAAAGTTCTAAGAAGTTAAAAAATGGAAATCCTTTATGTTTTCTCCATTTATACTTAAAAATAAAATAAAATTTTACACTACTGAAAAACTACAAGCTTACTGAAAAACTACAAGCTACACAAAAACAAACTGTGAATTAACGCTGATCATTAAGATGTCAGACTCCCTATTCAATAAATCCTATCGGCAGCAATAAATGAAAGTTTCTACCCACCCACCCACCCACCATATTTTATCAATCCAAGTGTATTATGCACAATTTCCCCCCAGATCTGTTTAAAAGGGGGAATGGAGATGTTTAAGGAGATCATGGTTTTCATATTACCAAAGATTTATTCACATCACTTGTTGGGTTATTAGATAATAGCACCTCATAATTCAGAATTTGCATTCAGTCAGTTAAAAATGACTGCTAATTGCTCATCTGATTTATAAGACTGTTTAAAGCAGGAGCACAGCTTTGCAGCTTATTCTAAACTTTCCTGAAGCCACGTACAAAAGCCGGCAAGTGAAGAAGCTCGGAGAGGCTTCTGCCATATGACACAAAGGCAACAGGGTTACTGATCCAAAAAAACGTTTCAAGCTATTAAGATGTTTAATTGAGGATCGCTTTGGATCTTTTCAGCTCTTGGGATAGTTGAGTATGTCTAGCTCCTGTAAGCCTCGTGACATTTGTGAAGACATCACATGGCATCAGGATTCAAGCCAACAACTGAACTGGTGGTGACAAAAAACAGTGGAAAAGGACCAGATCTCAGTTTCAGAGCACATGCTACCCATGCCGATTCAGTCACTGGCATCTGCAGTTTAAAGCTGGTTTGAAAGAGACCCTGGAGTCTCTTCTTCATTGGAATGAAGGGGCAGGTGGAGATGCATTGTTAATAGTGACAATGCCAAACATGGTTATACAAGGTTGATTTTTCTCTCTGCTTTGGTGTACTTAACAATAAATAAGATTGCCTAGAGCAGCTTTTCCCAACCTGGTGTCCTCCAGATATTTTGGACTACAGCTCCCAGCATTCCTGACCATTGGCCATGCTGGCTGGGGCTGCTGGGAATGGAAGTCCAAAACATCTGGAATGCACCAGGATAGGTAAGGCTGGCTTAGACAATGGATAATACAACAGAAATTAGTGTTAGTACATACTGGGTTGGATCCAGACTAGCCATACAAAGAATTTACCCACTGAGACAGTATTGGGCTAGCTGGACAAATACTCTGATCTGGTATAAGGCAATTGCTTATGGTCCTATACCAGGAAGGGGTTCAGTTTGTACACTATATAACCCAGTTTGGGCAAAAGAAAAGAACTGCAAGGAGATCAACTAAGAAAGCCTGTTACACCAACAGACCAAAGTGATGCATTAGCCTCCGATAGGGTTTGATTGACTGGATCCAGGAGCCCAGTGGACCTATTGTAAGCACAGATGCTCCCCATGCACACGTGAGGCCGAAGCAAGTGTTTGGCAGCTGCCCGCCATTGCCCCCAAATGGTACACTTCCCCCTTCCTGCATCATTGGCAACCACCATTGACACAACGGGGAGGGGGCAGGGAAGTGCACATTATCAGAAGCCTACACAAATTGCACATTTGCTCCATCCCGAGCTAAAGGTGGCCTTAACTTAAAGGCCCCATTGAAGCAAGGGTAAAGGTGTGAATGCTCCATTAACATCGCCATTGATGCAAGAAGGGGGAAATGTGCAAGTGTGGCAAATGGGTGGGTGGCTGCCAAGCAATTGCTGGGCCAAGCCAGGTCTCAGAAGAGACTTGCATGGCCTGGCAAGTGGGGTGAATGGCAGCAGAGACAGGGTGAACACCCCTGAGTCTAGCGCAGGTGAGTTCACCCATCCCTAGTCCAAATCATGCTTGTTGGATTATCTGATTCATCTCACCTGTCTTAAACATGGGGCCTGATCCAACCAGGACCCACACTAAACCAATTCAAAGGCACTAATATGACTCACATGCACTTGTATGAAAGAAGGCTATGCCTATACACTTCCGGTCAGAATTCAAGGTGTTGGTAATGATGTTTAAAGCCCTAAACAGCTTGGGACCTTGATATTTGAGAGAGCGCCTCTTCTTATACATGCCTGCCTGAGACCTTAGATCTGTTGGAGGAGCCTTTCTCCGCATCCCACCAATGGGACAAGGGAGAGGGCTTTCTCTGTTGTGGCACCCTGACTGTGGAATGCCCTCCCCTTGGAGGCCCGATTGGTGCCAACATTGACTGCATTTCGACGCCAAGTAAAAACATGGCTTTTTAACAAAGCCTTTGATGTTTAAACTCACTGGCACATTGTTTTAACTGCTTTAACTGCTTTTAAATTATATATTGTTTTAACTTGGATCATGGTTTAATTTGTTTTTAACTGGGCATATTTATCATTTTATACTGTATGCTTTTATCTAAATGCTGCTCTGAGATCTTAATGATATAGGGCAGGATATATAAATGTTTTAAATAAATACAGTGTGATAGGAAATGGATGCAGATATAAAAGCAAAGAAAAGCTTATACATGCCCCTCAACTCAAAGTTGTAGCTGCCCTGCTTCCCTTGAAGCAGCAGGCGTATTCTGAACCAGCTCAATATGAACTTTGGCAACATCTCTAGATGAAGCAGCTAAGAAAACTGTTATCACCAGCTACAGACTTCCTTTCTCAACCTCTGTCTTTGCTTTGCTGCACACTCAAGTCCACATCCAACCCATGGACATCCACGATTTCGCGAACATGGATAAAACTCCATGCTTCTCTTGAAATGGACTCTTATGCCATGACACACTTTTTAAGGTGCCACAAGACTCCTCCATGGTTTTGTTGCAGTGGATGGACACAGCTACCCCCTCTGGAAGTCTCAACTAGATTATGTAGCTTTGAACAGAAATCAGGGTTACCATCTTTATGACCACTCTGAAAAACAGATGGATTTTATAGTTCTGAAAATGGGGGAATCAACCAATGTTTCTTTTTTTCTTGTTCCCATCGGTCATAGTGGCAGATCCAGGTGAAACCTGAAATCACATCGCATCACCTATTAGAGCCAGATTTGAATGTCTGCAAAACCTTGATAAGACTCTTAAGACAGTCATAAAGCCATGCAAACATCACGACTTCAACATCACCAGTCTTTTCCCTCTCCTATTTCCCTCTCTCCCTCCCCAGCTGTTTTTGTGACACCTTGCCTGATTATGAGATCTGGAGATCTGAAAAGCTTGCACTTTTGGGGGGGGATTTGGCTTAAAATTGATATAATACTAATAAGAGTTTTGCCATTTTTTCTTCTGGCCAACATGGCTACCTTTGCTTTTTGTGTGTCTTTATGACCATTTGAAAACCTATGTCATTTTTAGTTCCTCGTAAAGGAAGGATATATTTCACAAGTAACAGAGGCAGACCAAAACCAAAATCCTTTTCATCTTTCTCCTGGAGCTAAAAGGGCAATAATTTTATTTCTATCTCACCTGCTTGACAATGATCAGAATAAAAAGCAGACCTGCCTGGATATGCCTTGCAAAACCATGTATGAAAGGAAAAGAAAGGAGTATTCAAAGCAACAGCAGAGCAGTGAATCTTCCTTAGACCTTTTACGATGCCTAATCATATGCTGACACATCATTACTCGTGGCCTTGAGTTTTGTTAGGGTTTGCTGAACAGTTTCACAAACACTCTCAACAAATTATAGGGAAAGATTTCGGCTGATTGTTGTTCATGGGCTCCCCACTGAGGAACCACAGGAGTTATCACCTTCTCATGCTTTGCAGGAATTATCTGGAGATGGGTGATAGGGAAAAAAAGGGGGTGGGGGCTTGAAGGCAACAGTTTCCTAGAATAAGAGCATTCTTAGGGGTAATTCACAAGTTCCTAGTCATATTTTAGTCATTGTGACAACAATGCACCTGCCGGCTCTTCATAAAGCTCAGGATTAACCTTCTGTCACCTACTATGTTGCCTGAGCTAGGGACGTTGGAGGAATCTGGTTTGGGATGGACCTCAGCAAATTTTCACCAGCTCGGCCCCCTGGATGCCAGCTCGCAGATCCCTGAGCTGGCTCAACTCAGTGTACACCATGTTGGACAAGCTTGCTGTTTTCCGCTTTTTTAAAAATCTGTGCGAATTCCAATTTGCATGGATCATAGAGCCATAGATTAGTAGAGTTGTTTTGATGTTTTCTTTTATTGTAATGTTGTATGTTTAATAAATGTGGAAAAGCAATAAAAAAAATTAAAAAAAAAAAGATTAGTAGAGTTGGAAGGGGCCTACAAGGCCATCGAGTCCAACCCCCAGCTTATTTGCAGGAATCTACCTTAAAGCATACCTGACAGATGGCTGTCCAAGATCAGGATTTGTCACAGCTGGGAATATTTATGGAGATCAGGATTTGTGTAAATTTGTGGCCATAAATGCCTGCAATTTATGCAAATTGCACTATTTATGGCTGGTGAAGTTGTGTAAATCCAGGGTGACCATATGAAAAGAAGGATCGGGCTCCTGTATCTTTAACGATTGCATAGAAAAGGGAATTTCAGCAGGTGTCAATTCTATGCATGCAGCACCTGATGAAATTCCCTCTTCATAACAACTTAAAAAGTTTAAAAGTTAAAATTATAGTTGCAGGAGCTCTGCCCTCTTGACCAGATACAAAAGAGGGCAGGGCTCCTTCAGCTTTAACTGTTGTGATGAAGAGGGAATTTCATTAGGAGTTGCATGCATACAAATGTGACCTACTGAAATTCCCTTTTCTATACAACTGCTAATGATACAAGAGCCCTGTGCTCCTTTTCATATGGACATGCTAGTAAATCCAAATTTCCATAAACATTTCCAGCCACAAATTTGTGCAAATCACAGCTCGTGGGGCGGGGGGGGGGGGTGGAAAGGGAAAAAAAAAAGATGTGAGGTTGCTGGTCTCCCATGGACCCTCTGTCGGCTTGCCCTGTAAGTCCATGGGGATTGGGCAACTGGCGGGAGTCCAGAGAGCCGAGCACGAACAGGACATGGGAGAGTTCACCTATCCCAAATTGCTGTGTGCGCCAGCTGTTTGGGAACATGGATGGGAGGGTGCTGTTGCTCCATGTCCTGCTTTGTTGGTCCCTGGCCATCAGCTGGTTGGCCGCTGTGTGAACAGAGAGCTGGATTAGATGGACCCTTGGTCTGATCCAGCATCAGGGAACTTCTTATGTTCTATGCTTGCTGTACCATTGGGTTTTTTTTTTAAAAAAAATAATAGTTGGCCATAACCTGTAATTGGTTTTCTAATAAACTTAATTTGGATTTGAGTAGGGTGACCATATGAAAAGGAGGACAGGTCTCCTGTATCTTTAACAGTTGCATAGAAAAGGGAATTTCAGCAGGTGTCCTTTGTATATATGGAGAACCTGGTGAAATTCCCTCTTCATCCCAACAGTTAAAGCTGCAGGAGCTGAGTGACCAGATTTAAAAGAGGGCAGGGCACCTACAGCTTTAACTGTTGGGATGAAGAGGAAATTTCACCAGGTTCTCCATATATACAAATGACACCTGCTGAATTCCCTTTTCAATACAATTGTTAAAGATACAGGAGCCCTGTCCTCCTTTCCATATGGCCACCCTAGATTTGAAGGGGAAAGGCCTTTCTGAATGGCAGCCTTTAACACAGAATCAGTTGTAAATCACAGAATGTGTGCAATGTGCAAAGCAAAGGACAGAAACAGGGAAGGGGAGATTAAACTGGAGACTAATAAGATTAAGATGTAAACGGATGAATGATTCTTTACCCTTCTCTTTACACATGCAGAATTGCAGCCCACAACGTTTCTGCATTTGAAGGGTCAGAAATAATTTTGCCACAGTGATCCATACTCCGATAACCTCCAGAGTAAGCAACTGCAATGTGTTTGAAGACTGTTCAGAAATTTCATTTAGTTCAGAACACTGCTGATAGGCTGCTAACTTGGATTGGAAACTAGGCTGCTAACTGGGGCCTCAACTTCAGTTGTTAGATGACTTGACTGGCTGGTCTGTTTCTGGGGGGAAATCAAAGTGGCAGCAATTACACTAGGGATGGACAAATATGTAATTTTCAATTTTTCATTTTAAACTTTAAGTCTGCATGAAAATTCATAAGCATTTTTGTACACATTTCTCCTAACACATGTTTTTGAATGCATTTTGCATAATATATACCCATTTGCAAGCAATTTCTCCAATATAATGCATTTTAAATGTTATTTCTCCAATATACACATGTCTGTATGCATTTTTTGATTGGAGAACTCCATTACAAAATTCAGAGAATTGTAAATTTGAAAGGTTAACTCAATTTCAGTTTCAGTTCACAAAGCGGTATGAAAATGTGGAACTAGGTAAGATTACATCAAAATGCAAGCTAAACAAATTCCTCTCCCATCCCTAGCTTAATGTTAAGATTTAGGGTGCAACCCTATGCATTTTTAGACAGAAAATGTCCAGTATCCAAAATTCCCCAACAAGGATGATTGGCTAAGGTATAACGTTTTCTGTCTTAGATGCATAGGATTGCATCCTTAATCAGCTTGGGACTTAGGTATCTGAAAGACTGCCCAGTGCCACATGAATCCACCCAAATATTACTTTCAGCAGCTGAAGTCCTTCTCCAAGACCTCCCCACCTTCTGAAATTAGGCAGGTGGTGACTTAAGAGAGAGTCTTCTTCTCAATTGTCACATCCCATATTTGAAATGCTTTTCCCAGGGCAAATGGTCCATCACCAAATCTGAAGTCCTTTCAGCACTAACCAAAAGACTTGCTATTTACCCAGGTCTTCTTAAATATCAACTGGGTGCATGTTTACACCTTAAGGGTGTAGCGGGAGAGCATGGACTTACCGGCTTCTGTGATCCTGCCCCAGTGTTTTGATGGCCATGCAACATCCTGGAAGGACATCACAGATGCCATTTTCTCTGACAAGAGGAGAAGGAGTGCAACTGCACTCCTCCACAAAAAGGTAAAAAACCAAAGAACTCCCCTGAACCCACTCCTCACCCCTGATGGTAAAGGACTGCCCCCATGCAGCTCCGTGCCCATTTTAAGTGCCCTGCAAGAAGGGATGACCTGGGAGCAGCAGCCACATGACCCACGCTCCATGGGATGGTCCTAGGACTGCAGCAAACTTGGGTTTGTCGATATCCTGAGGAAAGTGCCTGGTCATCCTGGGTTGCCCCCGGGATCCCCTGTGCATCACTTGGATGCACAGGGACGATCCAGGGACTACCCCGGGATATAGGGCTGGTGTAGACATGCCTTAGCTGATTTTAATCTGGGACTTTTATTTATTTTTACTGGCTTTTAATACATTTCCATTGCTTTGCTGCATTCATTGATTTTTGAGTGTGAACATATGTTTGTTGTTTTAATTTTTATTTTATGATTTATTGAGCAGTCCAAGAGCCTGTGCTAAAGAGCAGCATAATGTGAAGCAAACACCTTTTCTGTAACCAAAATGGGCCTTGCTTCGATTCACATTTACTAAGTAGACATGCTAGAGGTCTCAGCATTTCCTATGATTGCCACCCCACCCCACTGTGCTCGTACACACATTGATTGCTGCTCTGATGATGTGACTGAAGTGTGGGATATACTTTTTTAATGCAAATAAATATCACCTATCAATTCTAATCTTTGACATGGAAGTGAAACTTGTGGAGATTCTGTAGCTTCTAGACACCATCCTTAGATTCTAGACACCATCCTTAGATTCTAGACACCATCCATACCCACCAACTTATTTGTAAAATGCCCATTACTCACTGATGAGTATCGCCAAAAAGCACAGGATCCCACATCTTCCCTGTAACTTCATCTTCTACCTTTCTGACAAATGCTGAACTCACATCTTTTTGAAATGATAATAAATGGATATTGTAAAATTTCCCTCTTAGTTGATAATTATCTCTTAGCTAGGGTGCCCCACTTTACAGAGGACAGTCCTCTATTGGAAGGCATCTTCTGTATGAAGGGCTGCCCAGTCTAAACCAGTTCAATGATAAAGAAGAGAGAGGCAGTGGCCCTGAAGTTGGCCATCAGCAGTTAGCACCTGGACAGCAGACTGAGCAGTTGTGTAGGGAAGGATCTACACTACTGCTTTATAATGGTATCGAAGTGCACTGACTCCTGTTTGGGCCCATGACACATTCCATATACCATTTCCAAATCACTTTCATAGTGTTATATCCTGCTTGGTGTAGATCTGGCCTAGGTCACTTGGTCACGGTTTTCTCTGCTATGGTGAGATGTACTGTATTTCTATTTAAATTAGTCATTATTTCTATATTTGCATAAATTGTATAATTTTCATAAACATAGGCAAATTTTATGCAAATTGACATCTCCTTTTATCCCCCTTTTTTTGTTAGGTGTAAGTGACCACCCTTCTCATTTGGGAAGGATGTCTCTTTTATAAGGGAGACATCTCCTAGAAGGACTGCTGAACAAAAATAAAAGAGAAAAGAGAAGAGAAGAGAAAAGAGAGAGAGAGAAATGTTGATTGGTGAAAAATGGAAATGGGGTCTGCAGGGGGTCCAGAGCACACAGTAAGGTTTGATCTGCAAATGCATGACCTTATGCGCTCCAGTTGAAAGAAGTGGAGAGATCAGGCAATTAGACTGCCTGTTCGTATTCACAGAGCATATAAAATAACCTCAGTGACTTCCCTTTATATATATTTTTCTGAACACACTGGGATATATCTGAATATTGATATTGTAATCCATTAAACTGAGCTCTGCAAAAGAATATAATTTCCCTTTTTGGCAGGAAAGGTAGGCAGCCCCCCTCCCCCAGTCCCCCTAACTGCACCAATATGATTTTCATTACATAGGGGACTATTCCAAATCAAATCAAACATCATTACTTTAGCCAAGTGGCATCACAAAGCAATAGTACAATTCCAGAATAAAATCCTTTTTATTTGTTTAGTTTACACATAAAAAGTTATAAAAGTAAGAGAAGTTATTCACAACTAAAAACAACAACAAACAACAAAAACCCCACTAAAATATCCTACCGTGCCCTTGTAGGATATTCTGGTCCTGAGCCATGTAAGGCTTTATGGGTTAAAACCGGTTCTTTGAATTGGGCTGGAAAACCTACAGGCAGCCAGTGCCAGTGGGCCAGCATTTGTATTATACGTTCAGATCATTTTATTTATTACATTTAAATCCTGCCTTTTATCCTCCAAGGAACCCAAGGTGGCACACATAATCCTCCTCCTCCTTTTCTCACAACTACAACAACCCTGTGAGGAAGGTTGGGCTGAGAATCTGTGCCGGGCCCAAAGTCACCCAGTGAGCTTCCATGGCTGAGTGGGGACTAGAACCCAGACCTCCCAACTCCTAGTCCAACACTCTAGCCACTAAACCACATTGACTGTCTTGACCCTGTTATCAATGTGGCCACCACATTTTGCATGAGCTGCACCTTCTGAACCATCTCCACCTCAGACTGAGCACAGATGGTCTTTCAGAGAAGCCCCTCTTAGGCTGTACAAACTTAGTTATAGACTCCAGGAGGGCATAAAGTACCATTCAGAAATGGTATCTGCCATTTATCTTTGGGTATAGGGCAAGCTATGAGGCACACACACTGCCCCCTAAACTAGCCTGCTGCCCTCAAGTGCAGCAAAGAATGTTGTCCCATCACCATTGTTGAAGCAAGAATCAGGTGCCAGTCTGGTTGGCTTTTATACATGGAATGGGGGGCGGGGGAGAGATATCTTGTCCTTTCCCTCAGCATGCTGGCAGGCTAGCTTTAAGGGGCACAGGACATATACACAACTCTGTCATCTGCCCAGCTCTCAACATCTGCCACCTGAGGAGGCTGACTCACTCAGCCTAATGGTAGGGCTGTCCTTGATTGAAGCAATACTCCACCCTCACACCTTATTCTGATGCAAGTAGGAAACAGCCATTAGATAGCATAGAAGCATTGTTTCTGTTCAAATCACCACAAGCCTACTTCTGATTGCTTCTACGACAGCCACAACATTCCTCTCCTTTTCCCCTTCATGCCGCAGATGCCCATTCAGAGCTCCTCTATATGGGCAGGCTGGGGACAACCCTGCAAACCCGAATTGCACTCCATGACTTCAGTGTAGGGATGTCAGAGAAATCCTCAACAGAGTCAAATGAATTAGGATTTTGATGAATCTGACTTATGCTTTCCACAGCAGACCAGCTTTTTCCGAGTCATACAGCCTTTTGGATCAGTTTTTCACATTGGGGGAACATATTCAGTAAAATCCATAGATACCTTCTACAATGATATAAAGCAGGGGTGTTGAACTTCCATTGGGTCAAGGGCCAAATTCCATTTCAGAGAAGCTTTTGGAGGATACATCCCAGTGATTAGTTGGGCCAAAGCAAATCACACCTCAGCTTTAGAAGAGGCATATCAACCATTTCAAATGGGGGAGAGGACAGCACAAGTCAAGAAACCAGCTAACAATCTGATGTGGGGAGGGGTCGGGGGGGAGGGCACAGCTTTCTGAGGAACTCCAGAAGCCAATGGAGTTGGCTCCACCCCCAAACTAAAATTTGCACCTCAAACAGATATTAAAAACATTTTCCAAAACCCACCAGGTGGCCTGCATACATGTTGATCTAAAGGGTCCTGCCCACTTATTTTGCCTGTTTCAAGAATGATGGAAGTTGAATGATGATCTGAGAAGTTGAATGATGATCTGCCACCAGACCTTTCCTTCTCAGTGACGAGAAACAGAAATTCAAGACAGTGGAGATACTAAGAAGGGCCTTTGGCTCAAATATGCTTCACATGCTTGTATGGCCCAGTTCTCTCTTTGAGTTCTCAAAAGTTTTAGGTACCTGAGTTTCATTGTTAATCATTCTGGACTTTATTTCCCACAAGCTTTCGTAAAGAACACAGAGGCACCGATACTTCATTTTCTTGATTGCATTATTGAACACTTTTCCATCGTTTACACTTGGGCAAAGAATGACACAGCAGCTTGTTATTTTTAATTGAACAGCAAAAAGCATTACCTTGATGTTGGGAATCAATGGCTAAAATTTAATTGAAACATTTAATATTCTCGTTACGGATGCTCTCTTACTAACCATGGCTATGAAAAGATTATTTAAAAGAAAACGTCTCGTCAGATAATAGGCTTGGGGAAAATAAAACAAATTCAAAGTTTTTGGCCTCCCACCTAAACCAGCTGTGGAGTCTTGAGGCTATGGCGAGCTGAAATTCTGATGAAGAAGGAAACTAAGATGTGGAGTCCATGAGAATGAGCATTGTCTTTCAAGTCTTATAGCTTATCTTGTTACTATTGGCTCAACCGTCAGACCCTAATGAAATTCAGACCCAAAGATAACAAATTCAGACGACTGATCTATCTACCATTACTGTACTTTTCCTAATCAGTCTCTGCTCCAGGTCCAGAACATGACCATGGGTACACAGGGGATTCTAGTGAACTTCCGCCTCAAGAGTGACCAAAGGCCCAGGATCCCCAAAGGCACTAGAGAAGCTTCCTCTTCTGGAAACCTCTTACCAGATTTTTGATGATAGCAAAAGCTGGATTTCATCCATACTTTTCTTTCCGAGAACTCTACTAAGGGACAGCCTAGAGGAAGCTGGTGGGGAGCAATCTGAGGGCCAGAAGCTGCTCCAAGTTGCCTGGCCCTGTCAGTAAGATGCTGCTATTGTGGGCTCCTCCTCTCCCTGCTTTGGAGAAGACTTCAATGGGCAGGTGTCTATCCCAGGCTAAAACCCTGAGAGTTGGACAACTGCATATTCCCCACTTGGCAGGGATGACTCCAAAGGATAGCAGAGTAGCACCTGCTACCCAAGTACTTTCCACTACCCCATTCCCTCCCTGAAGAGTGAGGTTGAATGGGCCTTAAGAAGCATTGCTAATAACAAGGCAGCAGGAGACGACGGTATCCCAGCTGAACTGTTTAAAATATTGCAAGATGATGCTGTCAAGGTGATGCATGCCATATGCCAGCAAATTTGGAAAACACAAGAATGGCCATCAGAATGGAAAAAATCAACTTATATCCCCATACCAAAAAAGGGAAACTCCTTTGCTAAGGGAATTGCACTGGCTACCGAGCCAAGTTTAAGGTTTTGGTACTCGTGTACAAAGCCCTAAACAACTTGGGACCAGGATAACTGAGAGAGTGCCTTCTCCCTTACCAACCTGCCTAATCACTGAGCCCTGTTCTCTTTTGTATCTGGTCACTCTAGTATAGCTTCTGCAGCTTTAAATGTTGCAATGAAGAGGGAATTTCACCAGGTGCAGCATGTATACAAATGATACCTGCTGAAATTCCCTTTTCTATGGACCTGTTAAAGATACAGGAGCACTGTCCTTTTCATCGGGTCACCCTCACAAAGGGTTGTAGTCAATCCAGGGTCAAACCAACAAGGTTTACACCAAGAACACAGCACAAAACAAGGATGTGTCCAAATGCAATGCCACTAGGCAATTCAGGATCTACTCACAGGAAGCCCAGCAAAGGGAAGTCTTAGTAGTTAGAGACAAAAAAACCAGGGAGTAAAACTTGTGTAAAAGCATTGTTTCAGCAGTGCTCCCTGCTAAGAACTGAGGTTTATAAGCTTAATCTTCCAGGGCTCTACGCAGGGCTCAGGTGCAGCACATCAGAAGCTTCTAGATGTAGTCTTCCTCATGAGGAAGGTTCTACTCATGAGGCGCTCTTTAGTCTCAAAAAGTCCTCCTCTGCATCTGAGCACTTCTTCTTACAGCATTTGTTACTATAAGAAGTACAGGCCTGCCTATACTTTATTCACTACTCTTCAGGGTTAGATGGTCACTCAGCCTCCATCTCAGAGGAGAAGCTCCTCTTCTTTGGCAGGGATACACCCATGGCCATCTCCCCTGAGAACCCAGGCTCCTGCTGGTCTCTGAGAGCTGAAGCTCTTCTTAAGAGGATTCCTCCAGTGGAGGCATGACAGGGGCTGGGCCCCAGTGCCCCCCTATATTTCAAGCCCTAGGCACTAGTTCAAACCTAGAAGCCCCTGACAGTTCATGACTAAAACAAGAAAAAGAGACTATTCATGAGTGACTTGTCAACCTGTAAAATGGCTTCAGAAAAGTTTTTAGCTGGGGCCTGCCGCTGCTCTGGAAGCAATTAGTTCTGTTTAGATACTGGATTACCTGCAGGATTATTTTTAGAAGTGCCAACCATTTCGAATCCCATATTACTTACTGCATGTTATCTGTTTTAAATTAAAAATGACTGCCTCCCAGGAATCTCATGAACCGTATTTCATATTTAGTGACAGCTTCCAATCCAAGGCCTGGCATGACTAGAAAGAATAGCAAATAGCCAAGCGCTTCTGTCATGCATCAATCCTCATGATGATTTTATTCATCCAGCAATAAAATGAGCCCATTTATCAGAGCTGCTGTAAATTACCAGCATTTTGGGGGTGGCGGGATCTTCGTGGGCTTCTGCTAGGAAATGATTGTTGCTCCTGCTACCTTTTCTTTTGAGGAGATTGTGAGTAAGTGAGAGCAACATAAAGCAAAGCAGAAATTTCTCTGCCTTGCCATTAGCGACAGGTAAGAATTTTTTTGGTTTTGGTTCTTTTTGGTTCACAAAACATGCAAATTTCTGCAGAAATGGGGTGGAAAAAACTTAAGATCAACAAAAATTAAATGTGGGAACCAGTAAAACTCTCTGCTTTTGTTGACTGACGTTTTCCAATGAATTCCATAAAAAGTTAAAAACGCACCACTATTATAATTTGTCTATGATCAGCTAAGCATAAGAGACAAAATGGAAGAAAAAAGTTCTTTCCTACTGGAGACACAGTGCAGATTCAGATTTTGCACTTTTAGATCTACTTAAAAGATGCATAGGAAAGGCCATCGCTAGATAGAGATATGGCTAAGCTACTCAAGGTTGTCCCACAAGTCTCTGTGGTCAAGCTAAGGCCTAACTAGATGTGGATTTTCATATGTGTTTGCCTTCAAATATTTCATATCTGCTTGCCTTTTCTGCTTGCCTTAACATATTTTAGAAATACAAGTAAGTGGACCTTCATTTTGATTAGTATCACTGCTGATATTAAGACATTGACAGGAGGCTGACAAGATAAAGTATTGTGCTCTGTGGCAAATGGTTATTACTAGTTAAAGCTGAGAATTGCCAAAGGTTATTAGCAAAGGCACAGAGGGAAGAAAACATTATATAGCTTGGCCAGAACTGTCTGTAGGGCTAGGACTCATCTCCGTCTATCGAGCGACTCCCTAAGGGAGTGCTGTTTTACCCGAAGCATGTTCTGTCTAAGGAAAGCTCAGCAAAGTAAAGTTTGAGAAGCAATACGCAAGCAGAATGAAATGGTCTTATTCCTTAGTCACTGGCTTATGTTCTTAGCAATTTTCATGGAGGGCAAGTTGCACTCATGTTTGTGCTCATCTACACCAAGCAGGATATTCCACTATGAAAGTGGTGTGAAAGCACCATATGGTATGTGTCAATGGGCCCCAACAGTTGTCAGCGCACTTCAGTACCACTATAAAGCAGTAGTGTAGATCCTGCAGTGCACTTCAATGCCACTATAAAGCAGTAGTGTGGCTCCTACTGCTTTCATAGCGGAATATCCTGCATAGTGTAGATGAGCTCTTTGTGGGTTTATGGGACATCCTTACTGACGAATCATGACTTTCTAAATTCTTGCATTTGGGACTTCCTTGCACTCACTGATCAAGCTACTTTCTTAGCACTGTAGCCCTGAATCATTGACTGTTGGGGGACTCTAGTACTCTTTGACGTTTCCAGCACAGCTAGAGATGGGGCAAGTATTCAAGAGGAGGACACTTACAATTCAAACTCTCCCCTTTGAATTAGGCAGACCATACACAAGAATGGTAAAAGATCCTTTTGTGCTCAGTCTCACAAGCTTCCTCCACTGTCTCTTAAGTGCCCATTACCCCCCCCCATTCCCAAATCCCACAAATCCTTCCTTTGTGGGGAAAAGCGACGGAGGTAATAGGCAGCAGAGGGGTCTCATCCTTTCTTGTTTGCAAATGATGCACAAGACATCATTTGCAACCAGGAGTCATGGGGATTTGAAGCTCCTTATCAGCTAAAGGTTATAGCTGAGATCTGGGACCATGAGACGACAAGCCCCATGATCAATGTCTGCAAATGTTACTCCATGCAGTCAGTGAAAGCAGGGGGTCTCTTTTGCTGTCGTGGGAGCCCTCTGCTAGATGTTACCCCCTCCATCTTCTTCAATGTGAAGATCTTTTAGGTTTGGGGAAAGGCTGACGGGATAACTGGAAAAAGGGAGTGTTAGCTAAATCAAGCTATTTGAGAATTCCAACTGGACATTTAAAAATCCTCTCCAGGTTTGTTGAATCTTTGATTGGAACACTAAAGCTGCCTTATTTATTTTGGGTTTTGATGGGAGTATGGACTTCTTGCTTTCACAGCTCTCCATGCCTAGTGACATGTATATAGGCCTTGCATGAAAAAATAGCATCCTATATAGACAGACTTGGGCCAGATCTACACCAAGTAGGATATGACACTTTGAAAATGGTTTGAAAACTGTCTATGGAGTGTTGTCA
The DNA here is from genome assembly GCF_023053635.1 of Elgaria multicarinata webbii. Taxonomy (NCBI): domain Eukaryota; kingdom Metazoa; phylum Chordata; class Lepidosauria; order Squamata; family Anguidae; genus Elgaria; species Elgaria multicarinata. Next base: position 22,114,737 of record NC_086180.1, on the reverse strand, counting down.
CTACTGTTATGAACCATTTTGAAGCAGTAGTGTAGAGATCCTGCCTTGGTGTCACCCAGCTTTGAATGATATATACACTTCTGCACTCCCTCCTCACATGAAATAACATTTTGTTCATCCCACCTTCATTATCCGTTATGACAACTAAGAGATTTGAGCCAATGAAAGGCACTAAAGGAGGCTAAAATTAGTAACAAGTGACAATGAATGCCCTCTTCCTAAGGCAACTTAGATCTTTCTGAGAAGCTAAGCAATGATGACAGGTGAATGTTCATCCCTGGGTTAAATAAAGGTTCTATCCCACACAATTTTAGTGTGATGAGTAATCCATAATCATGAAAGCAGACTCTTAGGTGTTGCTATTGCCCAGGCTGAGTCCTAAATGTGTAATGTCATCACAGTTAATAGGAAATGCAAGAGCAGTACTACCATGGTACATAGTCAGCTAAACTTTGTGGATGCATTCATGGATGAGAATACACTAAAAAAGAGAGGCTCTCATTTGTCACTCTCAAATTTCCATTTTGTTATATCTTCCTTTGTCTCATGCCACGATCACAAGTGAGCAGGGTATCAGAGAACAAAATTCCTATTTTAGAGGAGTAACACTCCAGTTCCACAGATCTGAACACTCATGGCAGCTCAAAAGAAGCTAGAGTGGCACTACATGCTTGGCAAATGGCACAATTCATTCTTTCTCTCCTTATTTGTTGTATTTCTATACTTTATGACGCAAACCAAAGTGTTTGCAAAAGGTTCAGAAAATAAAAACCATAATCAAATAAACACATTGTAAAACACATAGTTTAAAATTCCAAACAACAATAAAAAAACAAGTTAAAGTGATATTTCTTGACACACACACCCCTCGCTGATTGCAGAGAGAGTGTTGGGACCATAAACCCATATACATATAAGCCATATAGCCATAAGCTATATGGCTTCATGCTGGCAGGACTTCTCCAGGGGTGATGCCTGTTTCTTCAAGGCTGTGGGAGTGGACACAGCTACTGCGATTTATACCCTGTTCTTTCAGCAGGCTCTTATTTATTTTCATTTATTTATTTATTACATTTATACACCACCCCATAGCTGAAGCTCTCTGGGCAGTTTAAAAAAGTCTCTACCAGTTGCTGGTTAATGTGCATTATTTCAGTTTCACCCCATGCAGCAGACACCAAAGGGAAGATGTCTCCTTTCATTTCTGAATATTTCCTTGTATCCCAAGCCTTCTCCCCTCATTCTCTAAGGGGTGGAGGAGACATTACAGACCATGAGTTATAACTTAGTTGGAGATGACTATATAACTTAGTTGGAGATGACTATGGCCACAGCTAGACCTAAGGTTTATCCTGGGATTATCCAGGGTTCGCCCCTGCCTGAGCACTGGATCCCCTGTGTGTCACCTAGATGAACAGGTTTGACCCCTTGATGATCCAGTGATAAACCTTAGGTCTAGCGATGGCCTATATAACTTAGTTGGAGATGACTATATAACTGACTTAGTCCCAGGACTTTGGCCTGAAGGTCCATAATGGAGCAACCTTGCTGAAGCTAACCAGGTCTGGGTCTGGTCAGTGGCTGGATCGAAGACTGTCTGGGAACCCCATGTATACTACTTGCAGTGGAGGCTAGTGGATCTGATGTCAATGGAGCAGTGAAACCACTCCAGGTTTTAGCCGGAACCAGTCAGAATTCAAAAGGAGGTGGATTGCAACCTCCTTTTGAATTGCAACCTAAGGTGGATTGCAACACCCATAATTCTCAGCCAGCTAATGGCACCTTGGATAGCTCCGTCAATGAATGGAGGATGGAACAAAAGACATCTTACAATCCGCAAAATCCAGATGGAATAGATTTAACAAAATCTGTACATCCCTAGCATATGCAGTATTTTGGATTGCTTTCCGCAGATGTAGCTTGTTGAATTCGACTCCACTGGGATTGGTAAAAGATGGTGGGAAGATCTGGTTGTCTGAATCCAGGCTCAGCTCATTAAAAAAAAAAATAACATTGCACAAGTGAATGTGCACAAAGACACCTTTAAAATACAGGTGTGATTTTTATAAGCTGAATTGTATTTTTGTCGTCTTCTAAATAAGAACACCCACAAAATAAAAGTTGTCCTGGGGTGCAAATTGTCAGATAGTAACCTGTGAGTGCTTGTGTGTTGATGCTGCTGGAGGAATCTCTTCTGTATATGTTTCTGAACTTTAAATCTCTCTTTTGCTCTCTCTCCTGCTCTCTCTCTCACACACTCCTATACTGGCATGAGTAATAGTGCATTTTATTCTCCTCTGCACATGAGTATCAAAGTTGCTAAATATTCATAATATAATTTTTTGCCAGAAGAACGCACCCTGGCAAGTTAACTGAAATGATAAAGTAGGGATGAAATTATAGGAGCGGGGGAAAGACAACGAGAAACTAATTTGAATTTCTTTTGATAGGAAACATTCACTGAGCATTTTCGTCACAGGGATATTATGTTGGATCCATTTTTAATCTGTATCAAGCAAAGTACAAAGGCCAGCTACTGCTGCTGTGATATTACTTTGATGAACATCAAATTAGCTTGAAAACAGAAAACTATAAATGCTGCTTTGTCACTTTGAGTTTCTCACTTTAGTATAGTTAAATCTAGAGGAAAAGGCATGGTTCTCTAATACAAAACAGATATGCAACGAAATGTAAAATGGGTTGCTGCTGGGGGTAGGGATAGATGGAAACCCCCCACGCCTACTTGCTGGACCCCCACCACTTACCCAAGCCTGGTGAGCCATGTGGAGTGAGCTGTGGGTCATCTGTGGGGGGCTTGGCAGTGGCGTGCGGGTGCCTGGTACGTTGGCCAGCCACCATTTTTTCACAAAAATGGCTGCTTGTTCTTACCCAGAACTATTCCATTTGCACAAATGCAGGCCTTAAAGGGGTAATTTCCACAACATTACAGGTGTTTCTGTAATTGAGTAAATGGAATAGTTCCAGAAAAGAAATAGCGTTGAGCCAGGCAAGCGCTAGGGCCTGTGGATAATTTCTCACTGGGATTTATTTATTTATTTATTTATTTCATTTATAGCTTGCCTTTTTTCCTCCAAGGAACCCATGGCAGCGTACATAATCCTCCTACTCTCCATGTTATCCTCACAACAACAACCCTGTGAGGTAGGTTGGGCTGAGAGTCTGTGACTGGCCCAAAGTCACCCAATGGGTTTCCATGGCCGAGTGGGGATTAGAACCCGGATCTCCCAACTCCCAGTCCAATACCTTAGCTACACCACACTGGCTCTCATAACAGGTGCCTGGTCATCCCGATCTGGGGGTGGGCCTTCAGGGATGCTTGAGGAGGGAACTGCAGGCAGGGCTGTGTGTGCTGGCCCCACCCCTAATATCCCCATCTCTGCAGGCTTCACATAGAATCTTAGAATCATAGAATAGTAGAGTTGGAAGGGGCCTAATAGGCCATCGAGTCCAACCCCCTGCTCAATGCAGGAAGCCACCCTACAGCATAATTGACAGATGGTCAAGTATGGTCAAGACATCTGACCTTCATGCTTTGAATGAGAAGGTCTGAAAAAGAGCATTCATACATTTGGTTGAACAGACTGAGAACATGTGAGAACTCTGCATAATTGGTGTTCCTGATCATGGATTGGGTTCCAAGTGTGTCCAGCTAAATATACAAAAATGCCCCCCAGTCTGTCAGTTCAGCTAAGAGATCAGCTGCTATTTGGCTCCTCTTCTCCCTGTAATGTTTCCATTCAAGCTGGTCATTCAAAGAACCACTAGGTAACTTTAAAAATTAGTGCAGGAGTTTGCTTGTTTTCGTTTTCTATCCCCAACTCATTTTTCCTTTTGTATTTTCTTCCTTGGACCATATGCCTGTGGGCAGGGACTGCCTTGTTTTTAATCTATCTGCAGTACTTGATAAATATTTCCACTAGTCTACAACGATCATAATAATTGTGAACTTTACAGGCCTTATTTTGCTTCCCTGGATGAGAGGCAAAATAGCTAGAACAGAAAAGTAAACTGTGGCTATAGGGCTTTTGAGAGAGTAGCAATTGTTTCACTGAACTAACACAATTCATCCTAAGATAAACTTTAATATTTTCTGAGTGCAGCAATTCGCATGAAAGTGTAATCAATTTGCCACAGTAATTGGTGAATGGCTGCCTCTTATGCATCATTTAAAGCTTGTGCTCACAGGTCTACTTTGCTTTGCACTTTTGAGTTAATGCACATGGCTCAAATAACTTAGCACAAGGCTGCGGGAGAAGCAAAACAATGCATTTAATTCCCATACTATAATTTGACTCTACTAGTCAAATAATTATTTTGTGTGTGTGTGTGTTGGATGGATGGGTGGGATTTCCACCGATCCAGTACAGATAAACCTAAGCCTGATGGTGTAACAGGTTTCTTTGGGTTAAACTATAGGATAATGTTATAGTATTTTGTTTTGTTTTTTCCTCCTTCAAATACTAATCAGCTGCCCTTAGTCAATAAACCATTAGTGAAAAGCAAGAGAGAAAACAGAGTAAAGTAGATTTAAAAGGAGAAAGATCTAATTCTGCTTACCAACACTGTCACTACCCGAAGGACCACACCACGCATGTTGTTCTCCAGCCTTCTGTCTGTTAATGAACCATTGAGACCGGTGACAGGATTCCAGCAGCCCAGCTGAAAAACAGAATAATAATTGTGATCAGTCACCCCATTGATAATAACATGTGATTATTTTCCCTATTTAGGCAGTATGCACATTGTGAGTTGTATAACCTCTGTAGATCAGCGACAGAGGCTGTCTTTATGTCCCAAAGTCAAGTTATGTTGGGAGGAGGAAGAATACGTTTTCTTTGGCCTCACCTAAGTAGGGATGTAGCAGGCACCCAACTGGATCTAGGTTGAGTCTGACTGACATGGATGGTGGCCCTGTTGGAGCCTTGGCCTCACCATGGAATAGTGAGATGACTAGAGCTATTGACTCAATCACTCCCAAGAGCCCTGTCCAGCATTGTAGAGACCAGCCAGCTCCTTGGTTTACTGAAGAGCTGGGAGATTATGGAACAAGCTGGGTGAATGCAAATGGTGCATGTCTCAGAGTGAGTGCAGACACAAGTAAGAGCAAGTTATCATGCCTACTCTGTGGCAAGTGAGGGAGATGAAGCCATTTTACTTTTCCACTTCTATTACATCCTTAGATGCAGAGGGTTTTTTTTTTTGCTCTTATTTTTGAATGGTTAAGGGGTTATATCTGGACCCTTGTAAGGTTTTGTTAGAACCTCTGAAGGCCTGATGTGACAGTTTTCCAGGTTTTCTAGATAAAGTTTCCTGCATTCACTTTCACACCATTATTTATGCAGTTCCTGTGAAGGTGTATAGAGCACCATCTGGTCCAGATTTATGGGACAAATTTCAATTGATGTGGCCTGCAGATGTAGACAACATGTTTGAAGAAGTTTATCCATCAACCTATATTCCTGATCTTTGCCCACCTTGACTAGTTACGTCAAGTCAATGAGGATTGATTCAATGGGTTGGTGATTGATGTCTTGTTAAAGAAGGAATGGTCCCTTCCTTCTTTAACTTCTTCACGATTATGAGCTGAAATAATAGTTAATAATAATATCACGTTTATAATTTATAAAGCACCTCCGACACAAGGATATGACATGCTTGGGGCTTCATCCATCTTTGGATAGCTAAAAAGTGACACAGCCACAACCCTTTTATCCAGCGTTTGCAACGGTAGCATGCCCTTCAACAAGCTTTGAAGGAAATGAGCACTTAGAGAACTCTATAATTGACTGAGAGCAATGGCATAGAAAACTGCCAAAGTGGGACTGGAAGAGCAAATGAAGTGCACAGGAATGGGCTAAAGCCTCAATCAGCTCCTATGATGGGAGTTTGAATCAGGAGTTGTTTGCTGGCCCTCTGAAAGGCACTTAAGAGGATACTCAGGCAATGTAAAGTCACTTTGTGGGCTAATAAAGAGCCCTGGATTCTGATAGACCCACAACATACCAAGCACAAGTTTCTAAACTAAGCTTGAATAATAGTATTCTTCTGAAAAAGTAAGGGTTAAATCCACAACAACAACAACAACTATCTATTCAGCTATTTGCATCCTAAAATTTCTGACATTTAAATAACACAAGCAAAACAGATGGGATGACATAGTCATATTATCTGTCCATAAAGAAGGCTAGTTTCACAGATGCATGCTCATCACTTGATCAGTGCAACACCAGGTAATGGTTTGCATGGTTGTAATGGGTCATTACAATAAAACACCACAGACAGAGTTTTCCATATTGCCTGATATCCCCCCAAATGCAATGCTATCCGGTGAACACTATTTGTTCAACTAGCGACCGGTTATCAACTCTACAGTAACGAACTGCGGAGGAATCAAGTGGAAAGAAAATGTGGATTGTTGTAGAATCTGCCCGGTCAGCCTGGCACATCCTCTTTTAGTGCCAGGAATTGAAAGGAAAAAGGTTGTGCCATCTGGGGGTTGGATTCTGCCCAGCCTGGCACCATTCTCTCCCCATGCTTTCACAGGCCATTTCTACACCTAAGGATTATCCCAGGAAAATGGAGGGATTGTTCCTGCCTGCTCCAGGGATGCCCTGTGTGTCATTTGCATGCACAGGGACGATCCCGGGGAAAAAGGCAGTTGTAGAAATGGCCAAAATGAACCACTGAGGGATTTTATTATATTCAGCAGTATATAAGTGTGAAAAAGGGTCTGTGCTAAGCCAGGAGACTTGCTGCAGCAGCATCTTCCTTTCCAGACCAAATGCCCTTGGCCCCCACCCCCAGCATAGCATTGCCATGTTAGGGTTAGGGGACATTTTGTCTGGGAAAGAAGATGGCGGTAGCTGCAGAATCACAGCCCCAATGCATCTTCTTTCTGGCTCGTTCCCCCCACCCCCACCCCAATACCTTGTGCTGGGCATCTGCTGGGCAACCCCCTCTGAGCTGCCTATTCCTGCTGGCTGCCACTAAAAAACCCAATGGAATTTAAAAATAAATAAAAATTAGGAGTTAGGACATTCCAAAAACGGATTTCGGTCACATGCTTGCTGTCCCCCCCCATGGCTAGCGACACCAATGTGACTGATTTAAAAGGGATACATTTGCCAGCCTACCCTACTACCCTAGGGCCGGTAAAGAGTTCTGACTCAAAATGTTCATAAGAGACATTCTTTTGTGAAAATAAATAAGTAATCACCGTCATCTTAGAGAGGAAACAAAAGCAACCCTTCTGTATGAAGATAGGGCTGAAAACAGGAGCCAACTACCAGGTTGAGTGGTAAAAAGCACATTAAATTCATTCAGCACTGTGTCATTCTTAGTTACATAAAGAAACTAATTAGAACTTAGATCCAATTAGCATAGCCAAACGTGTTGAAAGTCTAATTACCGCAGATACTGTACTGCTCTTGCCAAATGTAAAGCCCTGTGAAGTTTGCGAGGCGCCTTTGTTCCCTTTGGAGGTCAATGAAAGTCCATTTTTAATTATGTTCATTAATGTGTACTTTTTATATAATTAACTTTTCAGCTTAGTCTATTCTAACAGAAGGTTTTTGGTGTTTTTTTTTGGTTAAATGATACTATTCAGCTAAGGCAACAAAAGTTTAGTTTGGATCTAATTTCTCTGTTTAAAAGATACAGTCCCCCCCCCCACCACCATTATCTTCTTTTCGTTTCCAATTAAATCCTACCATTTACATGGCATAATCGTGCCTTAAGACAAATCTACAGCTGGATGCCAAGCAAAACATA